>NC_142139.1:55154723-55776181 GCF_024610735.1 Ursus americanus | reverse complement strand
GAGGGAGGGAGGTTTTAACTTTTTACCTAGAATTCTTCATGTATTACAAATTCTTAGTTTTCCTACATGTATTTGATGTATAATTTGTATTGAAAACTAATATCGGACACTGTGAAATTGTTAAAAAAGTTTGATATGAAGGCTATGATATACCATTCCTTCCAGAAGAATCTTTTTAAAATCAAATAAAATTTGTCACACCTCTGCCTAAAGTCCTTCTGTTGCTTCATCTAGCCTTAAAGATTAAGTTTTCATAAGATCCTTGTTAGTCTGGCTCCTGCCTATCTCTGTAAGCTCATCTCCATCTGTTCCTGCCATACATTTTGCGCTCAAGTGAGGCTGAACTAAAAACCAAACTTGTATTGTGTTCTCACTGTGTGTAGCCTGCGTAATCTGTCTTTGTACTGTGTTTCTCTTTACTTGATAGCACCCCTCCCTCCCACTTCACTGTCAATCCCACCTCCAACCATTTACCTAGATAGCAGATTACCTAGCTAACTATTTACCTAGATATATTAATTCAGACATTTCTTTTGGGTAGAGCCAGACACTATAACCTTGGGCAAGTTATTTAACTTTTCTGAGACTTAACTTCTTCACTTAAAAATAAGAAAAAAAGAAAAAAGAAAAGGAAAAATTTCAAGAACAATGCCTGGAGTGTGACTAGCAAGGACTCATAGGTTTAACTTCTGTTTCTTTCTTTGTTCTGCTTATCTGAATCTTATATTTTCTCTTTTGCTTTGGTAGCATCCTTTACATATCTATGGTAAGCTGAATTCTAAGATGGTCCCCCAAATATCTGATTCCTGGTGTAGATACCTTGTATTCCCTCAACTTGGTGGAACCCTGTGAATAGGGTGGTATTGTAGCTCTCTTGATTAGGTTTCATTACGTGGTAAGTGGTGATGTGGATAGTTATTACTGTTGACGTTTGATGACACTCCCTCATAGCAGACTGGAAGGGGAGAAGAAAGTCTGAGAGACATGCTTCTGCTGGCCTGGAAAAAAGCAAACATTCGTCTTGCAGGGAAGTATAGGTGGCCCTTAGGAGTTGATAGTACCTGTTGGCCAACAACTAGCAAGAAAATGGTGACCTTAGCATTATGGCCACAAGGAAATGAATTCTGCCAGGATCCAGTGAACTTGGAAGAGGATCCTGAGCCTCAGATGAGAATTGCAGTCCTGGCTGATACCTTCATTGCTGCTTGGTGAGATCCTGAGCAGGAGACCCAGCTAACTGCATCTAGACTCCTGAGCCAAGGAAATAGTGAGATAAAATAAATGGGTATTGTCTTAAGCTACTAGGTTTGTGGTAATTTGTTACACAGCAATAAAAAACAAATATACTTTTATTCCTCTGTATTATAATTTTAATGTATGTCATCCAATCAACTTTTAGTCAACATGTCTTTAAATTTTGAATTCCCCTGACCCAAGCTCATTAAACTTGGTATTTAGGTATTTAGGTGCTGAATAGATTCGTCAAATTGACTTGATTACCATTTTTACTTCTTTTCCCCACAAGTTACGATTTGAATAAAAGTTTATTTTATATAGATATGTGTGTTCTGTCCTGGCTTTCTTGATTTCTCATATTAATAATTCAGTAAGAGTCACTTTTTCTAATTCTGTATTAATATATTATACTGTTTTTAGTAATATAATTTTATCTTTAAAATTATACTTTACCATTTTTGTGCTGTACTATCTACGTTACTCAGAAGTAGAGCTTACTACCTCCTGAATGACAAGGAATGACTCAAAATTGCCCATTCTAAAATAACTAATTCCATATCTTACCTGATTGGAAAGTAAAACAAAACAGTTAAGGTGTAGGCCCTCAGATCTTGTCAGGCATTTTATATCAAGTACATGGTTAGTGTTGAGAATTCGATTACTTTTTCTTCTCCTTTTGCATATATCTTCTCTGCAGTAAAATGTCTTTTTTTCTATGATGTCTAAAGCTATACTTAATCCTGAAGTCCAGTTTAATCAACTGATTGAGATAGTTTGTACTGATAACTGATTGAGACAGTTTTTCAACAGAATTACATAGTATGTGCTTAGTGGATTTCTGCTTCATTTTATAAATTTCTATAATGCTTTCATTGAGGATTAATAAAACTATTTCCCGTGATTTAAAGCAAATTCTGTGTTAGTTTCTGTACTTATTTCCATTGGGGTTTGAAATATTTAACCTTTTAGCTTGTTTGAATTCTGTACAGTTGATAGGGACCTGGAGCCTCAGTATAATGTTGATCAAATTAAGGAGTTCCCCTAAAGATAAAACAGAAACTAAACACTTAGGGAAAGATTTCAAAATTAATACATTATTATATACCTCTAATGGTATTATTCACAGTATAAATTACCAACTGTCTTTGATTATTTACTATCTGCAAAATCTGGGACTTATTGCTTTGTCTATTTCTAATGTATCTCTTATGAATGTGTGTGTTTTTTTGAAATTATGAAATGTTCCATATACATAGTTTGATCATATGGTGATCATAATATGTAAGAAGCTTATCTGTTGTTTGAAGATATGTTGGAATACTACTCAGCAATAAAAGGAATAGTCTGTTAATACATGCGACAACATGGATCAATCAATATGAAATTATAGAAGAGGCAGTCCAATTTATGACAGAGAGCAGATCTGTGGCTGCTGGAATGAGGGGACATTGACTGCAAAGTAACATGAGGGAACTTCTTGGGTCGTGATTGATATGCTTTTGATTGTGGTAGTAGTTACACAAGTCTATATATTCATCTAAACTTATGCATCTATGGTTATAATTGGGGAAGAAGGTGATTTTTGGAAGATCATATTGCTTCAGCGTTCTAGTACAGTGTTTTCAGCATTATTTTCAGTATAGCCACCTTCAGAGATGTTCGCATACTTTCATTTTTGCTAAAGAGAAACATTAGAAAACTCAAATTCAAGTCAAGGTGATATTAGCACCAGATTAAACTCAGAGAGTAACCAGTCTCACAGGAGATGCAACTGCCTTTTATCAGGATTCTGATTCTGATTCTTGCCTGGAGAGGCACATTTTGAAATGTGTCTGAGGATTCCTTTGATGGGGTTTCCTGCCTAATTAGTTATCTTCCCTATTTCTGACAACTTTCATCTCTTCTCAAACATCTTTTATGAGTTATCTGTATTCATCTCGAGCTGTTTTTTTTTAAACCTCATGCTTTCTTATAATACTGTCTGCAACTTACTATGTGAAGATTTTATCTCAGTGGGTACACTGAAATTTATTTGATTCTAGTATTTTTCTTTGCCTCTTTTCTCTCTCTTAGCCAGATTTCTTCCTTAAGATGTTATCATTTGGAAGCTGTTCTTTTACTTGTCAGTATTCTGGCTTCTGTTCTCATCACTTCCCACCCCCCCCCCCCCAAATGGGTTTTGAAATGCTACCACTCAACTTTAGTCATAACAGTTTATTTTCAGTGTTGTTGACCTCTGCATTTGAGGTAATTGATTTCTCTTGATAGTGAAATTCTTTCACCGTGACTTGTGCAGCATTACACACTTACTTTTAAAACTTATCCTTGTGTGACATCTCTGTTTTCTAACTGAGTTTTCCACACACTTGAGTTCTTATGTCTCAGTAGCAAGGCCTTATGTCTGCCTTTATTCTGTGTTATTCCCGAAGAGAATCCACAGCTCCCTTCCCTTTTTCACTGATTGCCTTGCTTTGCTTCTAGGCTTGTGGCTTGGCATCAGCACAGTAAGCCTTCCGATTAGTTCCTTTACCTTATTCTCTCTCTTATTCCTGCTTATCGTGCATTTGACTCACCTTCTTAAAAACTGTTTTGCTATGTTACATCTCTCAGAAAGTTTATAAGTGCTTTCTGTTGTCCTTTATTATATGAACTCAAAGGGTTGATAGCAGTTAGATAAACTAGGCTTTTATGACCAATGCCACCTTTTCTTATTTGTTTGCATACTGTCTTCCTCCTCCTACTGTCAACACACAAATATTACACATACATCGCTTATTTTTACTTTAATACTCTGGCTCATATTTAAGCATTCAATTGCTCTTTGTTACATTGCTTTCAGGGCTGGGTTGAACAGTATCTTTCTCTAGTGCCTTTTTTTTTCATTTGAGGAATTTTTATTTCTGGTAAGTTTTTTTCTATTTTGTGAAAGTTGCTCAGTCTCAGTACTTACTGCTTTAGAATGTACCTGTTACCATTCATTTATCACAGACATGGAATGGTTTTCTAGTTTTGTGCTTTGTTTCTCAACTTGTTTATAAACTGATTAAGGATAGCTATGATGTCTTGCTTTTTTTATTTACATCTAGAATATGTTTCAGTGGTATTTATATCTTTACCATTTTGGGCGTTGAAGGATTTGAGGTATATTAAATGCCATATGTAAATGTTTTTGTTAAATATAATTTTGAGTGTTATTAAAGTAGGCTCTGCTTTACTTATAAGCTGTACATATTTAAACTTAATAGAATGGCATCATAAAATGTGTACTAGAAACGTTTCAAAACTTACTAAGACCAGACTTTTCAATATTTACAATTTTAATGTCTTTTTATATTTTTGTTTATTAAATTATGCTTTATTCTTAGTAACAAAGTATACTACTTTTTTATTGTTAGTGGTTATAATGTAGTAGAAAAACATTTTGCTTTAGGCTGTCTGTTCATTAATATGTTCAAATTAGCTAATTACTTTTTAAAAGTCAAGTGTTGAAAAAAACCTTTTTTTTTAGGGTAGCACAGGCCTTTTGGGCCTTATGAGATAAACATGTGAGAGCTCTTTGTTTAATTCCTAGGCTCCCTTTTTTGGCAGTGGAGGGGCTGTGGCTCCATCATCTTTTTCTTCTCGAGGACAGTATGAACATTATCATGCTATTTTTGATCAAATGCAGCAACAAAGAGCAGAAAATAATGAAACTAAATGGAAAGGAGAAATATATGGCCGAAGACATCCAGAAAGGTATGGCTGTGTTCTGCAGAAGTTGATTATGCTTTGCTTCAAAGAAAATAATGAAAGTCATTTTGCATGTTTATCTACAGAGGAATTTCACCTGAAATACATCCAGGATTTCCTAAGGGGCTACAGGTCATCACCATTCCCAAATGCTGATTCTCTTAGAAATCTTTGAAAAGATTAAAGATCATGTCTAAACAAGCCAGTGTAAACAGGTTGAGCTGTGATGATCCATAAATTCATTCTTGTGTGTAATTTTGTCTTAGGTCCTATATAGCTTAGTACCTGTACTTTGCAGATGTCTTCTGTATTGATTACAAAGAATATTTTTTTGCCTTCTGGATGCAATAATTTTCTCAGGTGCAAATTTGGCCTTTGATTACAGTTGGCAAACATGTAGCTCTTCAGTTCAGCCTCATTTTTGTAGCATATTTATATGTTATAGGCTGAACCTACTTATTTAAAAAAACATGTGATAGTATCACTTTACACCAACATATGGTTGTAATAATTTTGCCCACTTGCTTTAAATGAATCAGAATATATTTAAATGGAATCACATTTTATGCAGAATTTCAAAGCATGCCTTTTTTGTCTTTTTTTCCTCATCTCTTAGAATCCCACTTTTTGTTGTTTTGACTTGTTTTCTTACATTTGTCTCTGATTGATGGCTGTGATCTTGTTCATCAGATTTTACCTTTTCTTCCATTGAATTAATTTAATATGATAGTAATTAGTAGTTTTAATTTTCATGGTTCCTTTTTTCTTAGGTATACATATATGTTTTCCTAGATATTCCCATTTTTTCTATAAAACATCTGTTTAAAACAAAAGCAGATATCATTTTGTGAAAATTCAGTTACATTGCCTTTTTTGTGTCATTTAAGGAGAATACTTTTGAATGTAATAAAAATCTTTATGATCCCCCAATTATAAAAGATGACTAAAATGTAGGTGAGCAGAGGTAAATAAATGAGGTGAATATCAATTAACATTATGTAATATACGGTAGCCTAAAGTATTAAGCTAATTGTAGAGTCTGTTTTTAAGAAAGGAAGGCTACCAACTCACAATATGCATTTTTTTGATGAAATGGGAAAGCAAATTTGTGTGTGGCTTTTATCCTGTGGCGTTATAGATCTTTCTAGTATTTAATTTGGCTTTATTTTGCTTTATATTACATCTAAAATAAATAGATATAGTATAAAGAAAATAGGGAAAACGATGTGATGCCTCTTCACACTGTTCAACTTCCAGAACATTTCTTGGTTCTTCGCAATTGGAATAACAAATAATGGATTACATTGGGCCATTTTTAATCAAACTCTTATTAGAACCTTGAAATATATGCATATATTTGAGTTTCAAATTATCTTAAATGGCTACCTCTTCAACTATACCACATCTCCCATTCAATCTTTGTTTTGCATTAGATATAGTTTCACTATTTTAATTTTCAGTTTTTAAATAATTTATGTTTACGAGATCACTTCTATTTCATTTATATCAACCCTGTGGGCCTAGCAGTACTCAGACATATAGTATACATTTTCTTACGTTGCATGAAATTATTGTTCTTATTATTAATGATGGTAGGTATTATTGAACGCTTATTATATACCAAGTTGTATTTATTTGTCACAGCAACCCTTTGAATTAGGTATTATTCTTTTAATAAAGATGAAGAAATTAGGATTTACAGAGATTTAAAACTTGTGCATGGTCAGTCAGCTAGTAAGTGGTAGAGCCCAGATTTAAACTAAGTCCATCTGACCGTAGAGTTCTGCTCCTTAAACGCTCACTCTTTTTTTTTTTTTAAAAAGATTTTATTTATTTGAGAGAGACAGAGATAGCGATGGAGATAGTGAGAGAGAGCACAAGTGGGGAAGAGAGGGAGAAGCAGGTTCCCCACTGAGCAGGGAGTCCAGTGTGGAGCTACATGCTCTTTCTCTCTGTCTCAAATAAAAAAAATAAATCTTTTTAAAAACGACCCAGACACTTAACCGACTGAGCCACTTGGGTGCCCCAAAAGAATGGACATTTTAATGTGAAAAAAGTAGGATGACATAATCTTAGAATACAGATTATCCTTTGATTAAATAAATTTGGATTTGTAGAAATAAAGTAGTCATTTCTTCATATTATTGACAACTATTGAAAACTTAGTGATAGAATACCACTGGTCAGAAAATGAACACTGGCTAGTCACTACTGCTCTTCTAAGCCTGAATTAGTTGGTCTTATGAGATGCTCTCACATCTGGACACGTGCCTCTCTGTAGTAGAAATGAGCCTGTGTGAAGAGGCCTTGAGGATGAGTTGAGCTTTCCCTCCCTTGGTCATTGCTTGAATAGCTACAGGGGGAGCTTTTTGGGCACCCTTCATCTCTCGCATCATTACCTTTGCATTTACTACTGTCATCCTCATGAGTTTATTTTTTTATTTGTACATGTTAGTGTGATCAGGTCTCAACAAAACCTTGCCTTTGTCAGCAAGCCATTCCATTTCATTAGGTTTACAACTCCTTTCTTTTTTTCTTTTTTAATGTGTTAGTTTTACAGTTTAGTACTGAGCAGTCAAATTTATTTCTCTTAATTTCAGATCCTGGTGGAGTATATATTCACGATAGGTTAAATTAGGGAAAAAACAAGTTTTAAAACATGTATCAAAGATTTTCTTCTCTCCTGCAAACTGCTTGTAAATGAAAAGAAAACAATAGAAAAGTTTTGAACCTAGTATAATTATATTGTGCTGTAAGAATATAAATACCCTTGTCATTTATAACTAGTAATCATTGGTAAGGAAAATATTTAACTGCTGTGTGTATGATGTTCTCCTAATTCTATGCTTCATAATACTCATTGTCTCATATTTACATATATGCTGTAGTCCTTTTCCACTGTCATGTTCAACTTTTACAACTCCCTCAAACTTAAGCTATTATCTTAACTCCTCAATGTTTTGCTTTACTCAAAAGCATTTATTCTTTTTTTCCTCCTCTAATCCTTAAGTTCCCATTTAATACTGCTTCCATTGCTGAGTTGAAGACTGCTCACATATTTCCTATTTTAAAAATACTAGAAACTAAGTACCTTGTCATCTCCCTTTCACATAGAATTCTTTTTTTTCTTAAGATTTTATTTATTTATTTGAGAGAGAACACAAGCAGGAGTAGTGGCAGAGGGAGAGGTAGAAGCAGGCTCCATCCCACGACCCTGGGATCACAACCTGGGCTGAAGGCAGACACTTAACCAACTGAGCCACCCAGGCACCCCTCACATAGGATTCTTGAGTTGGGTTTTTTAACAAAGATTTTATTTATTTATTTGCAAGAGAGAGAGAAAGAGCATGAGTGGCGGGTGGGTAGAGGGAGAGAGAGAGAAGCAGACTCCCCATTGACCAGGGATCCTAACACGGGGCTCGATCCCAGGACCCCAAGATCATGACCTGAGCTGAAGGCAGATGCTTAACTCACTGAGCCACCCAGCTGCCCCTCACATAGGATTCTTTTTTTTTTTTTTAAGATTTTATTTATTTATTCGACAGAGATAGAGACAGCCAGCGAGAGAGGGAACACAAGCAGGGGGAGTGGGAGAAGAAGAAGCAGGCTCATAGCAGAGGAGCCTGATGTGGGGCTCGATCCCATAACGCCGGGATCACGCCCTGAGCTGAAGGCAGACGCTTAACTGCTGTGCCACCCAGGCGCCCCTCACGTAGGATTCTTAACCAAACATTCATACCTCTTTTCTCTCCCTTTTGCTCATGGAAAAAGGAAACCCGAAGGAAAGTCACAAGTGGGTTTTTTTGTCTTGTTTTTCTGCTTGCCAAAGTGATACATGTTAGTTTCAGAAAAATTATGAAGCATAAGGAGGATGTTAGGAAGCAGGAATGGAAATCACTACTCATCTCTACAGAGGCAGTTCCTGTGAAGACTTTGGTCTATTTTCTTTGCATTTTTTTTTTTCTTTAGTTAGTGGAGATCAAATCATATGTACAATTTTGTATCTGGTTGGGTTTTTTTTAATCTATTTTTATTTACCGTTTTTACCATAACATTTTCCCATGCTAAAATTGCTTTCAAGGGAATTTTGATGTGTCTGTAAGATTCCAGGGTCTGAATTATCATAATTTATGTAATAAATCCCCTACTGTAATTCACTGGTTGTAATTTTTTTGTAATTATTTGCCAAATTTTATTTTTTGTTTCTCATTTCTGTATAACAATTTTGGAAGGGCAATTATTAGATTAAAGAAGTTGGTCAGTTAGTTCTTGGTGAAGATTCTGGAAAGAAATATTAATATATTTATTATTTAAATGTATTTATTAACTATTACTAAATTTCTGTTTGGAAAAACTGTACCTATTTATCTTCAGTCTGACAGTATATAATAGTGACCATTTTATTACACTCTGGCTAGCACCAATAGCTTTTTAGGAGCTAAGGAATATTTTTAGAAAATATAAAATTTGAAATGAAAGTAGTAGAGGAGATGAATTTTTCACTATATTCTATACTGGTTACATAAAGGATATTGATAAACTAGGCACCTGTAAGAATAGTGATTTATGAGAATGATGATAACAATAATAAAAATAGGAGCTAATATTTAGTTGGGCACTTTCTGCCAAAACCGGTTTGAAGTAATTTACATATATGTCAATTCTCATTATTTGTGGAGTGTTTATGAATTTGACTTCTTGCTAAAATTTATATATAACCCCATAATTAATACTCCCAGTGCTTCCACGGTCACTCATGGATGTGTACAGAGCAGCAAAAAATTTGAGTTGTCCAGTGCACGTATTCCAAACTGAGTTTGAAAAGGCGATGCTTTACTTTCTTGTTTCAGCACTCATAAACAAATGTAGTTTTTGTGGGGTATTTATTACCAAACTTTGCATTTTTGTGCCTCATATTGGTGACTTCACTGTTTAAAATGGCCCTCGAACACAGCATTGAAGTACTGTCTGGTGTTCCGAAGTGCAGGAAGGCTGTGATGTACTTCATGGAGAAAATATTTGTGTCAAGTAAGCTTTTGCTCCAGTGCGAGAGCACTGTTGGCTCAGAGTTCAAGCTATATACATTAAATAAGGCATCTTTAAATAGAAACACAAGGGCGCCTGGGTGGCACAGCGTTAAGCGTCTGCCTTCGGCTCAGGGCGTGATCCTGTCATTATGGGATTGAGCCACACATCAGGCTCCTCCGCTATGAGCCTGCTTCTTCCTCTCCCACTCCCCCTGCTTGTGTTCCCTCTCTCGCTGGCTGTCTCTAGCTCTGTCAAATAAATAAATAAATAAAATATTTAAAAAATAAAAATAAAAAAATAAATAGAAACACAAAACAATGTTATGTATCAATCCATTGAGGAAGATGTTGTAACAAGAGGCTAGTAGGAACATATCCCTGTGTTTTTCCTAGGGGTGGTGGTTCAGTATTGTCTAATTCAGTGTTCCTGGTGACCTTACAGTACATAACTACTGTGAATAATGGGAATTGATCATAGTATTAACTCATTTATTTATCACCAATGCCATGGGGCAGATATTATAATTCTCCCTGTTAAGAAATTGAGGCACTGCGTAAACAAATAATTTGTTGAAGGCCACATAACTATTTATTAGTAAAACCAAGAGTCAAAATTGGACAGTTTTTTCCAAAGTTCACTCAACTGTTGTGCCATATTGACTTTAGTGAGGATTAAAACAACTTCTTAGGAAAATTAAAGAAGCTGGGAGAATTTAGCCACCATTAAAGAAAGCATGCTTAAAGTAGCAAGCCTAGAAGAATTGGATGGCTTTTCATGTAAAAGAGAGAGTTATTTATATTTCCACCACGTAGAATTACTATGACTCAGAGAAGTTGAGGAACCAATTTTAGCCCAGTATGAGGGCTGTGTAATGGCTGGCCTGTCATGGGATTTAATGAATGTCCTCAAGCTGATACTACTAAACTAGAGGTTTGAGTGACCATGTGTCAGGTATATCCAGATGGAAATAGAGAAATGCTTTATTCAGCAAGAAGTTAGACTAGTTAATACTTAAGGTCTCCTCCAATTTAAATATTATGATTCTTTTGTCTTGTACTCTTTAGTGGCCATTGGCATTAAAGAACATTTTTTCCACACTGTCATAACATCTGGTTTCATTGTAATTTGTATATCATTGTCCTTCCCGGTCAGTTCTTTTCCCTAATTCAAACTGAATCAGCAAATTGATATTTATGGTCAACTCTTTCAAATTCTCTTTTCCTTATATTTTGGATCACCCCTATTTGCCTGCTCCCCTCTTCATGGCTTTACATATTTTTCCTCTTTCCTTATTATCAGTAACTCTGGCCAGTCTGACTTTGCTTTATATCTGTCTTAACACACTTCTTCAATTAGCTTTTTCTTTAAGACTTTTTTTAGAGCAGTTTTAGGTTTACAGCAAAACCGAGGGGGAAGGTATAGAGATTTCCCGTCTATTATCACTGTCCCCACATTTACATAGTCTTCCCCCTTATCAGCATCCCCCATCAGAGTGGTACACTGTTGCAGCTGATGAACTTACATTCAATTAGATTTTTACTGTTAGAGCCTCAGCCATGTAAGACCATTTTATAAAACTATTGAGTGCTTCTTAGCACTTGTGTTTTATAGGTGCTTTTACTTTTCCAAGTCTTTTTCTCTCTATTGCATCATTTAATTTGGGTAAAGCTAATGGCAGTTCCATTCCATCAGATTGACATTATGCCACTGAAACACAGGAGGAAGCTTAACCCCCTACATTCTTCTCTCATCTCATTAACTCTATACCACTCCAGCTCTTCTACATTAAACCATATTGACTCATTTTTATTTCTCAGATTATTTCTTCTACCTGGATTGCTACTTATTATTGTGTTGTTTTTACCTCTTAATCACTCATTATCATCCTTCAGAATTTTTAAATATCCCTTACTTGTAAAGGATTTGAGCCAGGGATGTGAAGTAACCTACCCAGATGTTGACAGTTATTCATGCCTTTGTAATAACAAAAGGAAAGGGAAGAACTTACTCCTTTTTACCCCTCTCTTTTCAGGATAAAAAAAAGGGTTTGTCTTAAAATAATTACTTCTTTTTAGCGCATTTTAATGTCTCTGTATTTTACTTTCCAAATTCCTACTTTCTTGCTATTTAATTGTGGTTTATATGGTGTTTATGTTATTACTTTATAAATCTGGATTGCTGTTTTACTGATTTTAAGTGGTATAATTTTGGAACTCAAAGGATGAAAAATATGATAGAGTGTTCAGTTTGTCTAAAATAATATGTGCCTATGAATTCTTAATAATGTTTAATGAAGAAAGTGACCATTGAATAAATTGACGATTTCTGGTTTATCTCTATGAATGTAGCACGAATAGTTTGTGCCAATAGTTTAGCAGTTTTACTGTTTTGGAGAGGAATAAGAATATGAATATGGGTTCTTATTTTGGTGTATATGTAGTAGTAAACAAGTGCATGTGAAAATAAAGACAGGTTATTTATAGTGTTACGAGGGGTCATAGATCATTTAAACTGATTTTGTCTTTTTATTCTTTTAATAAGGTTCATTACTCTCATTTTTGTTTATTGAATCAACCTTGCATTTTTAGAACTGTTTTATACATCTTTACATCTTCAAAGACAGATATAATATTGACAGATAGTTAACACTCAATAAGTATTTGTTTGATATATGAGAGGGGGAAAAGATAATCTTAAGCAAAAATCACTACAGGTTTTAAGTTTGTGGTTGAAAGCAATGAGTTATGTAAACCTGCTTATTTTTTTATTTTTATTTTTTTCTTTTTTCCCCATTTTTATTTAAATTCTAGTCAGTTAACATATAGTGTAATATTGTTTTCAGGAGTAGAATTTAATGATTCAACACTTATATTTAACACCCAGTGCTCAACATGACAAGTGCCCTCCTTAATACCCATCCCCCATCTAGCCCATCTCCCTCCACCAAACCTCAAGTTTGTTCTCTATCGGAAAGAGTCTCTTATGGTTTGTTTCCTTATCTCTCTCTCTTTTTTCCCCTTCCCATGTGTTCATCTGTTTTCTTTCTCTTTTCTTTTTTTTAATAATTTTTTTATTATGTTAGTTACCATACAGTACATTCCTAGGTTTTGATGTAAAGTTCCATGATTCATTACTTGCGTATAACACCCAGTGCACCATGCAGTATGTGCCCTCCTTAATACCCATCACCAGTCTATCCCATTCCCCCTCCCCTGAAGCCCTCAGTTTGTTTCCCAGAGTCCATAGTCTCTCATGGTTCATTCCCCCTTCTGTTTACCTCCCCATTTTCTTCCCTTTCTTATTTAAACCAGCTTAGGAAAAGACTATTCAGTGAAGCTAAACCTATAAATCATATAAATAAATAGAATAGGAGTACTTTATATATTTAAATGGTATGAAAATCTATAAATCAAAACTGTTATACATATGACCAGGTTTCAGTAAAATAATTCTGTGCAGCTGTTGTATTAACATATGTCAGTTTGAGGTTTAGACTGACAAACATTGGACATGGTATCTTAGGGAAATGAAACATGTTTTACTTCAATGAAGGTTAGAGATGCAATCAGGATACATAGAGAGATCAGCAATTTTTTTTAATTGCAAGTGGTGGTGTAAGCTTCCAGGACCCCCCAAAAGAGCCTAACAGTGGACATGCAGCTTCAGATTACATGCCTGAGTGTCATATCCTCTTAAAGTATATAACCCTCTTCAGGCCCAGCCTTCTATAAAGGGACTGTAGCTGACTAGGATACAGCCTTGCCTCAATACATGCAGGCAGATGTGTTGCATCCAGACTAGATATTAATCTCATAAATATACGGTGCATAATATGACTGCTAGAGGATAGCACATGTGCACTACAGAGGCATAAACAAATTTCTTAATTTAATCTACTCAAACTACCATGGGTTATGTTAGGTAAATTTATTAATTTGGTGATGTGAACTAGATTAAGAGTTACTACCTACATATACCTGACAGTCATAATAAAAGGCTCTTAACCAGCTATAGAGATTATCTAATCCTAGAAAATTCCAATGATGGAAGTCAGGAAGTGTTTAAACCTATTGGAAGACAGAAAATACATTACTTCATGTATTATCCAGAGCATAACTTAGTTATGGTCTTAAAGAGAGGCTATAGGAAGTTTGTGTGTCTTAGTAGCCAAAATCTGAGTAGAAGCACAGCCTATCACTTGTTCATCTTTTTAATTCACCTCCAAAATTAACTGCATTTGATACTATACTATGAGTTCTCTGATTATTGGGGCTGGATTTTATTTATTTTTGTATTTTTCAAAATATATTACAGGCATAATATATAAAAGGCACAATATATATTAGGTACAGTAGAACAGGTACAATATATATTAGATGTTCAATAAATGTTATTTATATGTATTTTTAAATTAAAACTTAAAATTTTTTTTATTATTAACGTATAATGTATTATTTGTTTCAGGGGTGCAGGTCTGTGATCATCAGTCTTACATAATACACAGCACTCCCCGCAACACATACCTTCCCCAATATCCATCACCCAGCCGCCCCATCTCTCCCACCCCCCGTTCACTCCAGCAACCCTAAATTTGTTTCCTGAGATTAAGAGTCTCTTATGGTTTTTAAAAAGTTTTTTTTAGAGAGAGGGAGTACTTGGAAGCAGGGGTGGGAAGGGCAGAGGGAGAGGGGGAGAGAGAATCTCAAGCAGGCTCCACGCCCAGTGCGGAGCCGACTCAGGCCTCAGTCTCACAACCCTGGGATCATGACCTGAGAAGAAATCAAGAGTCGGACGCTTAACTGACTGAGCCAGCCAGATGCCCTTGTTTTTTTTATTTGTATTCTAAGCTCAATGTGTTTACGTTCTTTTGTAATTGTCAGAGAGATGCAGAAATATAACCTGTGCATTTTAGTTTTTAATAGTTGTGATACTCCAGGAATTTAGACATCACTTTTTACTGTATTTTGAAAACTTGCACAAACTTTTTTTTGAATTCGTGTTCATATTTCATTTTTGAAATTGCTACTATACTGCTTTAGTTTTACTTCAATGCTGTTTAAGGAAGGTTCTTAGATATATTTGGTACAGAGTTCTGAGATAAGTTTCACTACTTGAAAACTGTTGAGATTCTTCTATAATTAAATATAGTCCAACATAATTTTATGTGTAAGTAGACTAGATTAAATAAATGTGAGAGAAACCTTCTTGATAAGATTTGGAGTAGTAGTATAGATTTTACTTTTATTTAGAATAGTAAAGATGTGATTTAGGTAGTAGATAGTAATATATGTAGCTTTTTCTTCCTTACAGGGAAAGGTTTTATGTCATATTCCCCAACAAAGAAAACATTTAGAATCAGTCTAATTTTTAACTTTTGAAATAATGTTCAGAATTTCTGACTATGCTGTTTGTCCAAATTACTCAGACAAAAGGGGCAGCTAGCTGTGGAAAGAACTAAACAAGTGGAAGAGTTCCTACAGCGAAAACGGGAAGCACGGCAAAATAAAGCTCGAGCCGAAGGACATATGGTATGATTTTTTTTTTTGAGATTTCGAATATATTAATATTCAAAGTGAAGGTTTGGAACAAGGTAGGTATAAATGAATTCTAAATCTCTAAAAACATTTACTCTAAACTTTACAGAGTATAAAGTTTGATATGCCTAAACCTTTCTTCTGCCATATGTTTTATACCAAGGTGAAATTCTGTTGATGGTTTGGTTAATTAGGAGTAGGTTCATAGTTGTATTCTTCCTTTAAAAAGAGAAATAGATATAGCAACCTAGATGTTTATATTAAAACAAGTGAGTTTTCACATTGCTAGGTTTGTTTTTTCATACGTGCTTTTGGTTTTAAATACTTTTAAGTAGCAAAGAATTTTAAAAGAAAAATGGGAAACATTTTGATAAATATAAGTGTAACTATGTATCGTCTGAAAAGCACATTAGAAGCAAAAGTATGTTAAAACCTCCATTATGCCAGCTAACTTAATTAAGTCATGTATCCAAGAAAATATTAACAGTTTTTAGATAATCATTTTAGTAGTTAAAACCTAATAGTTTTGACTTGTAGAGGTGCACAAATGCCTTTTGACCTTTTGTCCACAGAACAACTGATTGTTTCTGTCAGCTCACCACACCATGAAGCATCCTGCTAACATAGAAAATAGATCAATTATATGGTAGTGTATTTTGATTACATTTATAACTACTGTAAGTTTATAAGTGGTATCTTTATGAGTTAATGTAATTATTGCAATTTAGGATATTTTTTTTGGAAATAATGTCATTGAAAGATACTTAGATTTTTTAATGGTTACCCTTTAACACATGAATTTGTTTTCCTAATTTTGGAATTAATCTGTATTTGTATCCTTCCTGTAGATAGAAGAGAACCTCCTGTGTTTTCTCTTACCCCATATCTCCAAAGTTAATAGCGTCTGGAATTTTAGTTAAGGATTTTAATTTAAAATATTTTAAAACAATTATTAGACTTGTCAATATTTATATATTTCTTTCCTTTTCATTACATTATACTATTCTGCCCACGCTTTATTTTTCTTTATGATGGAGAATATCCTTTGGCAATTCTTTTGGACAGAAGCTTCCCAAGATATGTTGGGAATTGCCTTTATTTTGTCCTCATACTTTAAATGATAAGTTGTAGTGGGGGTCAGTTGGTGAAAATGCTTAGCATTTGTATGTCTGAAAAATTATTTTGCCTTCTTTTTTGAAAAATATGTTTGGTGAGTATAATATTATAGGTTGAGATTTTTTTCTTTCAGTACTTTAAAGATGTTTTTCCAGTTATCTTCTGGCATGTCTATTTTTGACAAGAAGTTCACTGTCATTCTTATCTTTTTCCTGTATAGGTAATATGTCTTTTTTTCTCTACTGACTTTTAACATTTTATCACTGGAAGCAATTTGATTATAGTGTAGCTTGGTGTAGTTTTCTTCATGTTTATTTTGTTGGGATTCATGGAGTTTCTTGGATCTGTGGATTTAAAATTTTCATCAAGTTTGGAAAAAGTTCATCTATTTATTCAAAAATATTTTTCTGTTCTCTCTTTTTGATTCTGAGACTCTCAGTTACCCATCCAACTAGACCATGTGATGCTCTTTCAACAGCTCATTGAGGGTCTGTTCATTTTTTTTCACTCTTTTTTCTACTTTTCATTTTGGGTGACTTTTATTTCTGTATCTTCAGGTTCATTAATCTAGTCTTTTGCTTTGTCTAATCTATTAATCCCATGCAGACATTGTATTTTTTTTCATCTCAGACAACTTTTTCATCTTGTATTTTTTATTTCCTAAAGTTTATTTGGGTCATTTTTATACTTTTCATGTCTCTCTTTATAATGCTTATGCTTTTCTCTACATTCTTGAATTTGAATATAATAGCTGTATTAATGACCTGACCTAATAATTCCATTATCTTTGTCATTTCTGATTGATTTTTCTCCTCATTGGGGTCTTTTCCTGCTTCACATACCTGGTAATTTGTGATTGGATGCCAGGCATTGTGTGTGTGTATAAAAATCTTGGATTTTTTTCGGGGGCACCTGGGTGGCTCAGTAAGCATCTGCCTTTGGCTCAGGTCATGATCCCAGGGTACTGGGATCGAGCCCCATATCGGGCTCTCTGATCAGCTAGGAGCCTGCTTCTCCTCCTCCTGCCTGCCTCTCTGCCTACTTGTGCTCTCTGTTTCTCTGTCAAATAAATAAATAAAAATCTTTTAAAAATTAAAAAAAAAATAAAAATTTTAAAATTTAAAAAAATCTTGGATTTTTTTCATATTTAAATATGTTGGGCTTTATTCTGGGATGCAGTTAAGTTACTAGGAAATAGTTTTGAGTTTTTCAAGGTTTGCTTTTAAGATCTGCTAGGCAGATCCAGAACAGCCCTAAGTCTAGGACTAATTTGGCCCCATTGCTTCAAATACTGCTTCTTCTCCTTTTTCTCCTTAAGAGAATTCCTGTTAGATGGATAGATTGCAACTTTCATCGAATGTCCTTTTCTCTGTACTTCTGTTTCACCCTTTTTATCCCTTTCTCATCCTTTTTATCCCTTTCTTTCTTACTGCTGTATTTTAGAAATATTCCTAGGCCTGGTTTTTAGCTTACTAATATATTCTTAAGTTTTGTCTACTCTACAGTTCAGCCCACCTAAGGAGTTTCTTCTTTTCATTTAAAAACTTGTGTTTTCTGGGGCGCCTGGGTGGCTCAGTCATTAAGCGTCTGCCTTTGGCTCAGGGCGTGATCCCAGAGTTCCGGGATAGAGCCCCACATCGGGCTCCTCTGCTGGGAGGCTGCTTCTTCCTCTCCCACTCCCACTCGCCCTGTTTGTGTTCTCTCTCTAGCTGGCTGTCTCTCTCTCTCTGTCAAATAAATAAAACCTTTAAAAAAAAAAAAAGAAACTTGTGTTTTCTTATCCATGAATTGTAATTGGTTTTCCCCTAAATCTCCTTAATCATATTCTCATTTCTCTGATAATACTACAGTTATTGCAAAATCTTGTTTTTAGTGTGCTATTATTGGTTTCCTCCATTTTTGAGTTCTCTATTTCACAGTGTTGGCGTTCATCAAATGCTTGGTGTTCTTGACAGTATTCGTATTTGGGAGTGGCTATTTTATTGCTCATTACCTTTGTTTGAATGGCCTCCTGGTGAGATGGGAGAGTGCTACTGACCTGTCCCCTGCACAGTTTTCAGGAGAGTAGAGAATAGATGGGATGTGTACTGATAATCTGCCAGGCAAATATCTCAACAATTTATTTTCTGGGCTAAGGAGAGTCTCATTCTTCTTTATTATAGCCAGTCATTCAGAGGATTAGCCTGTCTTTTACCACTATGCCCTCTCTGATCACTCCTATCTGAAGGTAACAGACTGCTTTCTGGCTTATGGAGATGAGTAATGCAATGGAAGTAACTGTCTTACTCCAACCACTGTTGTCTGCTCCTAGACCTTCTCATGTTCTTAGCTTCCAACAAGTCTAAGAGCATGCTTCATGTTGCTCACACCTTCTGTGGTAGTATCCTTTCTGACATGCTTTTGCTAGTGAAGTTTCTCACTTAAAACTGATTTCGTGTACTTTTCTTTATCTCTGGATTCCTTCTGTACTTGGGACTACCAAGAGTTTTGCTTGTTTTTGAGTGCTGGTATATATTCACTTAAAACAACTTTCTTCTAGGATTTTGCAAGAAGGGAAGCTATAGTGTCATGTTGCCTTCTTACAGACAGAATTTTGTATTTTTATTTTGTTATCATTTTTTAAAAAACTTAAAAAATGCTTAGAGATCAGCAGTGCATTTTGACTGGTTTTTATATGACCTTCCAAGATTCATTTTGTTAAACTATATAGAATTTCTTCATTCCCTAGATGACTAAATGTATACATAAAACTTTACCTTAGAAAGATGGGGGTAAGAGTGAAGAATTTCTGTTTTTCTATTTTATATTTGGGTATTGCATCTTATATTAAGTTTTTTCCATCTGCTAATTTAAAAACAAGGCAGTTTGTTAAACATTTTGGGCGTAGTGGGTTAATTAATTAAATGTTACTGAATTAAAGCCTACTCAGATATAGTTTGTCTCTAGAGTAATTTATTATCTTAATATTGAATAAGCGTATATACACTAGTAATGTGAGGCAGTGAATAGATGTGAGAGCTGAAATTAACTGTGGGGAAGGCCTCACAGATTTTAAGTTTGAAATTAGAACTTTTTTATGATGAGATAGAGATACTATTTAAAATTTGCTCTCTGTATTAGTTTTCTTTGCTGTGTAACAAATTACCATAAACTTAGTGGCTTAAAGCAACACAAATTTATTACAGTTTTTGTGCGTCAAGAATCTGACATGTTTTAACTGGATCCTCTGGTCTCATCAAGCTAAAATCATGGTGTCAGCCATCTGTGTCCTTACCTGAGGCTCAAGTAGGGCAAGATCTTCTTCACTGCTTAGAATGTTGGTAGGATTCTTTTTCTTACTGTTATAGGGTTGAGGTCTTCATTGTCTGACTAGCTTTTGACCAGGGGTCAATCTCAATTCTAAGAGACCACTGTCAGATCTTTGCCATGTGGCCCCCCTTCATCTCAGCAACAGATAACTTCTTGTGCATCAAAACCCTTCCATGCTTCAGATTCCTGACTGCCACTTCTACACCCAGCTGGAGAAAACTCTGATTTTTGAAGAGCTCATGTAATATCACTTCACATCTGTCGAAATGGCTAGTATCAAAATAAGAAAGAGCAAGTGGTGGTGAGGATATAGAGGAAAGAGACCCCTTGTGCTCTGAGTGGTAATGTAAATTGGTACTGCCACTGTGGAAAATAGTATGGAAGTTCCTCATAAAATTAAAAATAGAAATATCAGCTGACTCATCAATTCCATTTCTGGTTATTTACCCAAAATAAACAAAGATACTAATTCGAAAAGATATATGCACCCCTATGTTTATTGCAGCATTATTTACAATAGCCAAGACATGGAAGCAACCTAAGTGTCCACTGATAGATGAATGAATAAAGAAGATATTGTATGTAGACACACACACACGTATGTGCACGCACACACAGGAATACTACTCAGCCGTGAAAAAGAATGAAATCTTAACATATGACAGCATGGATAGACCTAGACGATGTTATGCCAAGTGAAATAAGTCAGGGGAAGACAATAAACTGTATGACTTCACTTATTTATGGAATCTAAAAAGCAAAGTAGGAATAGACTCACAAATACAGAGAACAAATTGGAGATTGCCAGGAGGGCAAAGGGTGAGGGGATGGACAAAATAGGTGAAGGGGATTAAGTGGTACAAACTTCCAGTTGTAAAATAAATATGATGGGGATGAAAAGGATAGTATAGGGTTTATAGTCAGTTATGTTGTAGTAAGTATGTATGGTGACAGATGATAACTAGACTTACTGTAGGATCATTTTGTAATGTAAATAGATGGTGAATCACTCTTGTACACCTGAAACTAATATAATATTGTATATCAACTATACTTCAGTTTTTAAAAAAAAGAAGTAGCTCGCAAATATCTTCTGTCAATGAATAAATATGTAAACCAATAAATGGCTCATGTGATTGGTTAGGCCCACTGGATAATGTCTCTATTTTAATGCCAGTCATCCCATTTAACATCACCTAATCGTATAGATGAAATCCATCATATATAAAGTGCTGGGAATTATGTAGCATTTGTAAGCCTGGTGGAGCAGTAAGGGTAACAAGAAACCTTGGAGCTTTTAAAACTCTACCTATCACACTCCCTTTGCCTGTAATTTTACAGACATCTATGGACAGTAGACTAGGCTAGGTGAAGGAGCTCCTTTTAAGTGCTGTCTTTATCAGCATGCTTGATAGGACAACATTCTACCCAGGTCTTCAAACAAGAACTTTTTAAAAAATTGGTTTTATTAATAGATGCAATTTAAATACAATGAAAGTCACGACTCTTAAGTGTATATCATAATGAGGATGGACAAAGTAGTCATGTAACCACTGCCATAATCATGGTATATCACTATCCCATCATCACTTAAGTTTTCTCATCTCACAATAAGAAAAACAAAATTTGCAACTATATAAGATGATTTTTTTTTTAGCCAAACTTCTTGTGATCATTATTTTTTCATATATACATATATCAGGTCATTATGTTGTACACCTTAAATTAGTACAATCTTATGTGCTAGTTATATCTCAATAAAACTGGGGGGGGGGTCTTTTGGTGTCCCTTTGCAGTCAATCTGCCACCAACTGTAGGAAACCACTGATGTGCTTCCTGTCACTATAGTTTTGTCTTTTTAGAAGTCTTATGTAGGGGGCACCTGACTGGCTCAGTGGAAGAGCATGTACCCTTGATCTTGAGATCATGAGTTCAAGTCCCATGTTGGGTATAGAGATTGCTTAAAATAAATAAATAAAAATTTTTAAAAAGTAAAAGTTAATTTATCAATTATATAGTATATAGTTTTTTGAGGTTGATGTATATCAGTAGTTTGTTCTTTTTTATTCCATATTAGAGTCATATTCCATTGTATGGATGTATGACAATTTGTTTATTCCTCAATTGATGGACATTTGTATAGTTTCCAAAAGAGATGCCTTTAAACTTGTTGGAGTAATGTGAAAATTAAGTTCACAAACTTATATGCATACCTGTATAATTGGTTAGCCTGTCCTTCTTAGGGAGCCCTTCTTTTTGAATTGGCATATCCCTCCTTATTACGTGTAACTTTTAGCTAGTGACTATTTTTATATTCAAGCTTCTGAACATTGCTGAAGGAAATTAAAGTTTTGATGATTAATGTCAGATCAATTTTTGGTCTCTGGTTTCAGTCAAGCTGTCAGTCCTGCTAGCAATCCTTTTATATCTTCATGGTCAGTACCCTCTCTCATTTTCCACAGTGGAAATTTTCTTCAATAATTTTGCCCCTTACCGCTTTATGAAGATAATCATTATTTTGTCATTATTTCACAGAGAAAATTGGACTTTCAAGTCCCACACTTCCTCCCATTTTTCTGCGCCTAAAGTTACATATTTGTAATTGTACCAAATCTTCCTTTGTTTTCTCTAGTCTCAGAGAAGGATGGAACTTCCTGTATTCAAAAGTAATCTCTCCCATCCCATCCTATTTTGATAGTTATACTACTAAAAATTGTTAACATATCATTTTTTGGGTACTTACTATACACTAGGTGTTGTTCTAAGTTCTTAGTTACTTCTAATCTCACAACAGTTCTCTGAAGTAGATTGTGTTACATTCCCATTTTATATCCTACTGAGGCATAAAGAAATTAACTAGTTCAAGCTTTACAGCTACTAAATGATAGAATAAGTATTTAAATTTCTGTAGTCTGGGGGCACCTGGGTGGCTCAGTTGGGCATCTGCCTTTGGCTCAGGTCATGATCTTAGGGTCCTGGGATCGAGCCCTGTGTTGGGCTCCCCCCTTGCTCAGCGGGGAGTCTGCTTCTCCCTCTGCCCCTCCCCATGCTTGTGTGCTCACTCACCCTCTCTCTCTCTCTCCCTTTCTCTCTCTCCCTCAAATAAGTAAATAAAATATTAAAAAATAAATAAATTTCTGTAGTCTGACTTTAGAGCCCACACTTTTATCTGTTTACTTAAGGGCCTTCCTTATTCCATCAGTTATTTCAGACTCTCTTTTCTGAACTTTTCCTTCTTTACTGGTACCCTCCCTAGCCTACAAATACATTTGTATTTCTCACATTCCTATGTAGTCATCATCCTGGCTCCTTCCTCGTCTTCATAGCCAGGCATTTCAAATGAAAGAAGCACCTGTTGTCTGTTATTGTTTATATACTATTCAATTTTCCATCCATGTACACAGCTTATTATGACATAATCATATTGAAACTTGACCATTCTGTGATGTTTGATCTCATGACTACTTCAGCATTTCTTCCTTGCCTTCTGTGATACCATATTCTCTTTATCTTTTACTTCTCTGATTATTATTTCTAAATAGCTTCTACAGGATTCTTCTTCTCAGTCTTTAAATGCTGATATTCTCTGGCGTTCTCTCCTTGGTTATTTTCGCACTATAAATAATATCTTAGGGTGTTCCCACATATTTTTCGATCAGGGACTGATGACTTCAATATCTGTATCAGTTATTCAGACTCCTCTCGACTTCTGGCTAGCTGCCTTCTGGACATCATTTCCTAGGTGTTGCACTGGCACCTCATTTTTTTTTAATAATAATTTTTTATTATATTATGTTAGTCACCATACAGTACATCCCTAGTTTTTGATGTAAAGTTCCATGATTCATTACTTGTGTATAACACCCAGTGCACCATGCTGGCACCTCATTTTTAAAAAGTTCTTTTATTTTTAAAATTATCATACAGTAAGATTAACTTTATTTTTCTTCTCCAGTTCTTTGAATTTTAACATATGTATAAATTCATGTACTCGCCACCACAGTCAGGATACAGAACAGTTTTGTCACCCCAAAACCTCTCTTGTGTTATCTCAGTACAGTCATACTCTCCCTCACCCTGGCAACCACTGACTATTCGCCATTACTCTAGTATTGTCTTTTCAAGAATGTCTTACCTTGTATATATGTGTATACATACATATAATAGTATCTAAACTTTGGCAGTTGGCTTCCTTCATTTATTTTAATGATGTTTTACGAAGTTGTTGCATATATCAGTAGCTTTATCTTTTTTGTTGGTGTGTAGTATTGCATTATATGGACGTGCTACAGTTTGTTTATCCATTCACCCATTGAGGGACATTTGGGTTGTTTCCAGGTTTTGGTAATTATGAGTAGTGCTGCTTTGATCAATCATTTACAAGTTTTTGTATAAGTTTTTATTTCTCTAGGGTAAATATCCAGGAGTGGGCTTGCTGGATCATAGGATGAGTGTATATTTGACTTGATTTAAAAATATGTCAAACCATCTTCTAAAATACTTGTACAGTTTTGCATTCTTATCAGCAGTAAGTAAAAGTTCTACTTGTTCCG
The DNA here is from genome assembly GCF_024610735.1 of Ursus americanus. Taxonomy (NCBI): domain Eukaryota; kingdom Metazoa; phylum Chordata; class Mammalia; order Carnivora; family Ursidae; genus Ursus; species Ursus americanus. The sequence goes on along the minus strand of NC_142139.1, from coordinate 55,751,676 downwards.
CATCCTCATTCTCATCAGCATTTGATATTGTGAATATTTTTTATTTTAGCCAACTAGTCCATGTATAGAGGTATCTCATTGTGGTTTAATTTGCATTTCTGTAAATGAGAGTGACGTTGAATAATTTTTCATGAGCTTATTTGTCATCTTTAAAACCTCTTTAGAGAAGAGGTTCATTGTGTGTTGTTTTCTTATGTTGCTTTGAGAGTTATTTTCTGGATACAAGTCTTTTATCGGATAAGTGATTTGCCATTATTTTCTCCTCGTTTGTAGGTTAGTTTATCATTCTCTTTATACTTTGCAGAGCAAAGTTATTAGCTTTGATGAAGTCTAAGTTGTCATTTTTTTGTTTTTATGGATCATATTTTGACGTCATGTCTGAGAACTCTTTGCCTATCAGACAGTAACAACAGTGTTCTTATTTTTTCTTTTAAAACTTTTATAGTTTGACTTTTTACCTTTAAGTCTGTGATCCATGAAAACATGTTTTTATTAGGGTAAGATACACATAACAATTTACTGTCTTATACAATTCAGTGGCGCTAAGGACATTCACAGTGTTTTCCTTCTGTTTGATTTTCTCTTTATTTTGTTCTTTTCTCATCTTTTAAGGTCAAAAATACCCTTTTTCTCTAAGGGTATTGTATGCTGTAAAATTTCCCTCTGAGCACTGCTTTAGTTGTATCAACAAATTTTGCTGTGTTGTATTTCCATTTTCATTCAGTTCTAATTCTAATTTCCTTTGAAACATCCTCTTTGGCCCATGGATTACTTAGAAGTGTGTTGTTTAATTTCCAAGTATTTGGACATTTTCCTGTTATTTTTAGTTACTGTTTCCTAGTTTTATTTCATTATGGTCAGAGAACATACTCTGTAGGATTTCATTCAGTAGTTTTACATTTGTTAGGATTTGTATTTTGATCTAAATATGATCTGTCTTCATGAATGTTCCACATGCAGTTGAAAATAATGTGTATTCTTCTGTCAGGTAGAATGTTATACAAGTTTCAATTAGATTCAGTTAGTTGGTTGTGTTTTTAGTATTTCTTAATCTGTGCTGAAATTCTGTCTATGTTCTGTTTTATACTGCAGTAGGGTGTGTTGGAGTCTTCAGATATAATTGCGAATTTGTCTGTTTCTCCTTTGAGTTCTGTCAGTTTTTTCTCCCTCCTCCCCACCCTTCCTCCAGCTTTTTAAGAATATATATTTTTAGTATTTGTTGGGCTTTTTTTGGTGAATTGGCCTTTTTGTCAAAATGTAATCTCTTTTTATTCCTTGTGTTAGTTTTCTTTTGTAGAATTAACAAATTACCACAACTTGGTGGCTTTTAGCAACACACATTTATTATCTCATAATTTCTGTGAGTTAGAAGTCTGTATACAGTTTAGCTAGATCCTTCATTTAAGGGTCTCACTTGGCTGCAATCAAGGTCAGCTGGCCTGCATTCTTACTTGGAGGCCCAGTTGAGGAGGGATTCACTTTCAAGGTCATTCATGTTTTTAAGGCAGTTTATTTCCCTGTGGCTTAATGAATGAGGGCCCCAGCTACTTGCTGGCTGTTGGCTGGACTTCTCCCTCAATTCTAGAAACATTCTGAAGTTGCTTGCCACATGGACTTCTCCAGCATGTCTGCTTACTTCATTGAGCCAGAATAGTCTATGGAGGGACTGTGCTAGCAAGACGATGATATATAATGTAACAGTTACAGGACTGACATCCTATTACCTTAGCCATCCATATTTTATTGGTTGGAAGCTAATCACAAATTCTCCCCTCACTCAGAGGGTGGGGATTACATAGGGTGTCTGCCACAGGAGGCAAGGCTTATGGAAGCTACCTTAGAGTCCATGTGCCACATTCTTGTTAATTATTTTTGCTCTGAAGTCTACTTTCTTTGATATTAATATGATCATTCTAGTTTCTTTTGATTAATGTTTGCATGGTATATCTAGTTCTATCCTTTTAATCTACCTGTAATGATTGATTTGGTGAATTTTTTGTACTGGATCTATAATTGGTATGTGGGGGTTTTTTAAATCCATTCTAACAATTCCTTTTTTTTAATCAGCGTGTTTAATGTAATAGAATTATATTATTACATTTAGTGGCATTTAATGTAATTATTCATATGTTTAGGTTTTTGCATAACCTTTTATTATTTTTATGTTCTTTTTATTTCTCCTTCCAATTTCTTGCTGACTGTAGGTTATTTGAACACTTTTTGTTACTCCATTTCAATGAATCTCTTCTGTTTTTGGCTATGTCTTTCATATATTTTTTTAGTGGTTGCTAAGGGGATTAAAAACATACTTTTCTTTTCATAATAAACATGGTTTTACTTCTTCAGTTGGAATGTAGAAATCTTTCCACCATCTTTACCCTCTCTTATGCTATAGTTGTCTTATATATTACATTTACATACATTTAAATCCCCACCAAGCAATGTTGTAATACTTGCTTGCAACTTTAAGTGTATTTCAGAACTCAAAAAGACAGGAATACTTTGTTACATTTACACAAATACTTACCATTTCTCTTGCTATCCTTTCATTACTAATGTTCCAGGTTTTCTTAAATCGTTTCTGTCTGTAGAAATTCCTTTAGCAGTTCTTTTAGATCAGGCCTGCTAGCTACAAATCCTCTTATTTCTGATGTAGTATTTTGGGGTTGATAGCTCATTTCTTTTAACACTGAAAACATGTTACTTCACTTCTTTCTGTCCTACGTAGTTTTTAATGAGAAATCCTCACCTACTCAAATTATTTTTTTCCTATAAATAATGTCTGCTTTTCTCTGGATGCTTTAAGATTTTTTTTTTTTTTTTGCTTCTCTTTGGTTTCAGCACTGTCTTTGGCATGGACTTCTTTAGGTTTATTCTGTTGGTAGTTTGCTAAGTTTCTTGAACCTGTAGATTTATGCCTTATGTCATTTTTGAGCCATTACTTCTTCAGGTATTTTTTTTTTTAGCACTGTATTCTTTCTCTTCTTCTCTGGGTCTCCGATGATATGAATGTTAGATCTTTGTTCTTGTTCCACTGGTTTGTGAAGCTCTGTTCAGTTTTTTCCAGTTTCTTTTCTATTACTCAGTTTGGATAATTTCTATTCTGATTTCAGGTTTTCTTACTCTTGCCCCTTTCATTGTCACTCTGCATATTTGACCCATCAAGTGGGTGTTTTTTATTTTGGCAATTGTATGTTTCATTTCTTGTGTTTCCATTTGGTTTCCTTTATATCTTTTTTTTTTCTTTGCTAAAACTTTCTATTTTAACCTTTTTCACCACTATTCATGATATTTCTCAAGCACTTTTATATAGTTTCTTTAAAATTTTTGTCATATGATGAGCACTGGGTGTTATATGTACGTGATGAATCACTAAATTCTACTCCTGAAACCAATATTACACTATATATTAAGTAACTAGAATTTAAATAAAAATTTTGAAAAAAGGTTTTGTCAAGTAATCATCTGTGTCATCTAATTATAATCTGCTTATTGTATTTCCCAAGTAAATTGAGATTTTTGTGGTTCTTCATATGCTAATTTTGGATTGTATCCCGAACATTTGGAATATTACAGTATTACTCTGGATTTTGTTTAAATCATACAGAGATTGTTGATTATATTTGTTTTAGCAGACAATTGACCTCTCAGGCCCAGGCCACAAGTTCCTACTTTTCTGTCGTGTGCTGTAGTTCTAGTTTACACTTATTTTCTCAAAGTCTTATAGTGCCCTTCAGATCTGTCCTGCGGTGTGGTTTGTCTGAGATCTGGGTAGAAGTCTAGCTGTTAGCTCTATTTTCAAAGTCTTTGGTATGCAGAACAGGATTATATCCATACATACACAGGTTATCAGTAAGCCCAGGACTTTATAAACAACTCAGGTCATTTTCCTGAGCTCCTCCCATTCTGTCAATGACTTGATGCTTTTCCATTCCCTGGGGCTCCACTTTTCAGTCTTTCAGATAAAAGCCTAGGATCTAGGATTTCATCACCTCTTTAGCCAAGAAGTGGTGGTGAAGTGTCACAGACAAAAGTTTCCCTCCCTCAGAGTTTTGCTTCCTGTAAGCTGCCTGTTGCTGTCTCAGCTGCCGCCATAGCAGTGAGTTTTCCTGGGGGCTACAGCAAAAGAGAAAGTTAAAAAGGAGAGAGAAAAAAAAAAAAGTGTGGGGGAGATTTCCTCCTTTCTCCTTAAGTTTTCCAAAGAGTTCCCTCTGTTCAGTAAGCCAGAACTGGACGTTTGTTTGTTTGTTTTTACCTGTCATCACCAGAGTGCTCAATTCCAGGTTTTTGACCACGTTAGGTTTCGGCCAGAAGATACCATAGTTTAAAAAATAAATTACACACTCACCATGTACTTGATGGTGATACTTTGAGTTTTGGTGTTCTCTAATTTGCCTGCTGCTATTTACTTTTCAGAGTCCTCAAATGTTCTGTCCAGATTTTATAATTCCATTCAGTGGGAGAGGAGTGGTAGCATATGCTTATTTCATCCTACCCAGAACTGGAGCTTTGTGATACCTCATTCTTATTATTTTAATAACTAAATGCATTTAATTATTTTCACACCTACTGCCTTTGCTGTATTACCCATCTTACTGTAAGAATCACTATTAAAGACGGCTTGACTTTGAGGTTTTGGTTTGAGTTACTGGGAATTAAAGTGATCTTTCAGAATCTTCTCTCTTGTCAGTGGTCCACCCAACTCATATCCAATCAGTGACTAAATCACATGTGTTCTACCTTCTAATTATCTTGTCTCCTTTTTTTCTTTCTTCCTTCTTTTCTTTTCTTTTCTTTTCTTTTCTTTTCTTTTCTTTTCTTTTCTTTCTTTCCCTTCCTTCCTTCATTTAATTTATTTATTTTTATTATTTCTGCCCTAGTTGAAATTCTGAGAATTTTCTCTGCTGCTCTTTTCATCTCTTTACTTCTAATCTTGGATCCTTCTTTCTTTCTTCCTTCTTTTTTCTTTTCTTTCTTTCTTTGAAGATTTTATTCATTTGAGAGAGAGAGCATGAGCAGGAGGAGCAGCAGAGAGAGAGGGACAAGCAGGCCCCCCACTGAGCAGGGAGCCCAACACTGGGGTTGATCCTAGGACCCTGATATCATTGCCTGAGCCAAAGGCAGACGCTCAACTGACTGAGCCACCCGGGCGCCCTAAGATTGTATCTTTCTAGTGCATTTTTTACTTGAGCTGCCACAGTGATCTTTCCAAAGCAAATTTGAATGCATTGCTCATTTGCTTTAAGTTATTCAGTGGTTCTTTATTGCCTGAAGGGTAAATTAAAACCTCTTTAGCTTAGGGGCGCCTGGGCAGCTCAGTCAGCCTTCGGCTCAGATCATGATCCCAGAACCCTGGGATCGAGCCCCGCATCAGGCTCCTTGCTCAGCGGGAAGCCTGCTTCTCCCTCTCCCGTTCCCCCTGCTTGTGTCCCTCTCTTGCTCTCTCAATCTCTGTCAAATAAATAAATAAAATCTTTAAAACAAACACACGAACAAAAAATCTCTTTAGCTTAGCTGAAAGCTTCCATCCTTTGGCTTTCTTACTGCTCTTGATTTTCCTCTCTCTCTTACTTTCTTCACTTCTTAAACTTCAGCAATACCAGAGGAATTTTTTACCAGAAGTCCTATCTCCCTTATCTTCTCGGAGAGAGAGTTCATGGTACCTTTCTGTTGCCTTGTTAGCTTGGGGATTATTGCAGAGGATGTCGGAGAGATTCAGTGGGGAAGAGTAAATTGGTTTCCTGCTGTGAGGGGGAAGATGATTAACTATAGCAATAATTACCATTATTATGTACAGTGTGTTATAAAGCTTACAAAAAGCTTTCTGATATTTTTGGCCTTCATTTATCTTCCTCGGAACTTCAGAGTATAGACATTGTATTGTCACCATAAGAAAGAGTTTATCAGCTCTAATAGCGAAGCTTAGGGAGGAGAGAGTAGGAGAGGAGTATGGTAGACATCTCAAGGAGTACTTCAGAGTCTACCTTGAAAAAACAATCAGAAATCTGTGGGAACACTCATTCATAGTGTTATGTGCTGTCACTCAACCCTGTGTCACGTAGGAAGACTCTCCTTAGCCCAGCATTGTTGATATTGGAAAAAGATCACTTAAAGTAAGTCTAAATAGAATAGAGATCCACATTTTGTAGTAAAGAATGAAAAAAAGGTTTGGTTGGGATTTTACCTTGAAAAATACAATTTAAAAATTATTTTGTTTTGGGTATTATATGTAAGTGATGAATCACTAAATTCTACTCCTGAAACCAGCATTATACTATATGTTAACTAACTAGAATTTAAATAAAAACTTGAAACAATAAATAAATAAATAGAGTCTGGAAATACATTCAGGAGGCATGTGAAGAAATACTCCTATATCTGTGTGATGTTTAATCACATGGCTTTTGTTTTATCTATTCCATCTTGAGAAATAATAAAAATTTGTTTTTCTGTAAAAAATAAAAATTATTTTATCTTATATTTTTATCAGAATTTTGGTTATATTTAAGTCTATATTAATTTGAAAGTAATTTAGGGAGGATTGTAATTTTTCTGATAGAATTATATAATGAAGTACAGTATGTGTTTTATCAAATCCAAGATAGAACTGTAAGGCATACTGTTATTTTACATTTTAAAAGAGAAAAAGTGTTGCCAGCTTAACTGATGCAATACTTTTTATTGCTTAACTTTATTTTATGCTTACTGAAATAACTTTTAGATTTTTATTTTCTAATTGTATCATTCTTGTGAATACATAAGAAGGAAAATATGAGTGAAATTAACTGATAAAGATACTCATTCCTAAATCTACTTCACATTTATAATTTGACTTTCCAGTCTTTATTTTATTTATTTATTTATTTATTTATTTATTTATTTAAAGATTTTAGTTATTCACTTATGTATGAGACAGAAAGCACAAGCAAGGGAAGCAGCAGGCAGAGGGAGAAGCAGGCTCCGATGAGCAAGGAGCCCGATGTGGGACTTGATGACTTGAGCCGAAGGCAGATGCTTAACTGTCTGAGCCACCCAGGCATCCTATCATTTCTTTTTTGAATTAGGGTTGTTGATGTTCATGTTTTCTCAAATAATATTATCCTCTATGACTCCACGTGCATTGAGATTTCAACATTTCTTACAAGAGTACTCCAGTTTTGTCTCTTGGAGTTTTTCTGAAGGAGTTAACACTAGTCTGCAAATTTGGTTGCTAGCATTTTCTTGTTCTTATTAAAAGGAATCAATGGAAGGTTTTCAACAACTAGCAGGGGTCATGTTTCCTTTTGAACAAGCCCATAAGTGATTTCTTATATCAAAACTTTAAGGGGTTACAGTTGTCCAGTTATGACACCAAGAAAGAGAAACTAACAAAATTTAGACATCACTCAGGCATAACATTTATGTTATAACTGATTTCTGGCCAACAGTTGATGAGATTATAACAGAGTATAAGATGCCATTGACTATAAGATGTACCCCATTTCAGAGATGTTAAAATGTTAAAAATATTCATATTAGAATTGGAAGATGGTACACCCTTCACTTCATGATTTTCATGTACTTTTATAACTATGATATGAAAGAGAACCATTTTCTAAAAATGGCTGAGACTTTGGCAGTTTTCTAAAGACCATTTTTTAGTTTTTTAATAACCAAAATATTTTGAGGAACCAACATTATAATTCTTTGCAGTTTTCTTTTATTCACTTAATTTATCCTGTCATAGGTATAGATGATTTTGCATCTGATTTGAACAATTTTACAATATTACTGTCATCGTCTTTGTGAAATCCTTCATCTTTGGCAAGATTTGCAGTTTCCGTTGTGATTCATTTTGTATAACATCCAGCAGTCAGGGAGAAATTGACCAACAGAGACCTTGATGCGATGAATGTGAATAGAAACTGGTGTTAAATGGGGATGGAATAATACCTGGGAACTAATTTTATAGTGGTCATTTGGAGCTGTGACTCTATTTATTTCTCAAGTAACGTTGTAACTAGTTAAATCTTTATATAGCTGTACCTAGAGCATAGTACACTAATGAATATTTATAAAAACTCTGACTCTTCAAGAAAAAAGCATCAGTGATTTAAGGCAGCATTATTTATTGATAAATATTAATAGTCATCATTTGTACAGTTGGAAAATGTATATACATTTCTCCTGTGGTTTATTCTTATAATCACTCATAAAATCTCCATTTTGCTGATGAAGAGAAGTAGTTTTAAAGAGGTTGTGACACATGCAGGTCTCAAACCTAATATGTGTTTTCTAATACTTTTACAAATCACATTATAAATAAACAAAGTTAAGATTTTTAAGAGTCTTAAAAATTAATCCTTTAGAATTAGAAAACTGCTGTAAATTATTTGCTCAGTATGTTTTATTAAGTGCTTTGGGAAATCATAATGAATTATAACATTGCTTCTGTGGCAGAATGAAATTAAAGTCCCTGACTTATAAGCATTTGGAACATAAATAATTTTTAGAGACTTAAAGAAAATGTGGATTTCAAAATAATTTTATATGCTTGTATATGAATTCAAAATTTTCCCTGTTTGGGTCACTGAAATTTTCAAAAAATGAAAAATGAAATCTTCAAAGGTCAGGGAAACTAATAAGACTTCAGCCAAATGGTTTGCTTTCTTCTAAACAGTATGAATAAAAAGTAAAGTAACTCACAGTCAAATCCTGACAATAATTCTTTGTGATAGGAATTATTGTTCCAAAGTTAACAGGTTTTGAAACCAGCTCAGAGTCCTTAGTACTCTGCCTAAGATTACATAGTGTGCAGAGGCAGGGTGTAAGTCCAGTTTCGTGACTTTGGAGATTATGCTTTTAGATATTTTACTATGCTCTTTGTTCCTTTTTAAATCTCATATTAGTATTTGCTTTAATTTAAGTAAAACTTGTAGACATGATAATTTTGTAGAGCAGGTGTAGACAAACGTTTTCTGTAAAAAGGCAAGTAGTAAATATTTCAGGCTTTGCAGTCCATATTGTGTCCTACAAAACAAATGGGTATGGCTGTGTTCTAGAAAAATTGTATTTACAAAAACAGGCAGCAAGCTAGATGTGATCTGGGTATTATAGTTTGCTGATTCTTGTTAAAAAGTATCATAATAGCAAGTTAGTTCTTCAGTACTAAGTTCTTTATTGAAACATTTTTTTCAATTCTCTAAAAAGTATTCTCTTATCCTTCTAAAATAAAATGTTTGGTACAAAGAAAAGAATATATGTAACATGTGTAAATTATTAAACAAAATAATATATGCAGGAGGGTAAAGCACTAATAAGTTCAGTCTATATACTGCTCTCTAATCTAGGGATTGGCAAGTATTTTTCTATAAAGGGCCAGATAATAAATATTTTAAGCTTTATTAGCCATAAGGTCTGCAAACTGCAAACTGCATTGTGGCACAAAAGTAACCGTAGACACTGTAAATGAATGAGTGTGGCTGAGTTCCAACAAAACTTTATTTATGAACACTGAAATTTGAAATTCTTATAACTTATATGTGGTCATGAAATATTCTCTTCATTTTTTTCACCATTTAAAAACGTGAAAAGACATTCTTAGCTTATGGACCATACAAAAATAGTGGAGACTGGATTTAGCTTGTTAACTGTAGTTTGCAATCCACTGTCCTAGCCTTTTTTTCTGCCTTCTCCCAGGGGTGACCATTATCCTGAATTTTGAATTTATCATTACTGTGGATTTTTAAAAATACTTTTTTTCCAGGTATGTATATGTACCTACACAATGTAGATTTCTGTTTTTATTTGTGAGCATTCTAAAAATTATACTGTGTATAGACTGGGACTTAGTTTTTTTCATTCAACATTATTTTTCTAAAAAATTCATTCATGTAGTTGAGTGTAGTTGTATAATACTCTGTTGTGTGCATATACCACAATTATTAATTCTCCTGACATTAGGTATTTATTTAGTTGGGTTTGAGTTCTGCTTTGAACATTCTTGTACATGTTTCTTGGTACACATGTGCAAGAATTTTTCTTGGTTATTAGTTTTCTTCCATTGAGTAACTTAGAAAAACTTCTGGATTATTTCCCTTGAGAAATGTTACTTTCTTATTAACTCATCTTAAATCATTCTGTATTTACTTACACTAATGGAAAAATGCCTTAAAAATGTACAGGTAAGTGTTAAACATTTCATTCATTCTTTCACTCATTTATTTAATATCACACAAACATTTATTAGCTGTAGTATATTAGGTTTTATGCCAGCAAGAGAATGTAAGATAAGCAATAGATAGACAGTTAAACCAACAATAATAACAGCAGTTGTTTACTGAAAACTTAGTATGCCAGGCATTAATATTAAGTATTTTATATATATTATCTCTGTATTAGTCTTCTAGGGATGTTATAACAAAATACCACAAACCAAGTGGCTTAAGCAACAGAAATTTATTATCTCACAGTTCTGGAGGGTAAAAGTCCAAGATCAACATGTCTACAGGGTAGCTTCCTTCTGAGGGCTGTGAGATAGAATCATCCGTGCCTCTTTCCTATCTTCTGGTGGTTGACTGGCAGTCTTTAGCATCCCTGGACGTTAGAATCATTATCTTGATATCTGCCTGCATTTCACATAGTGTTCTCCCTGTATGTGAGTCTGCTCCAAATTTCCCCTTTTTATAAGGACGTCAGTTGTATTGTACTAGAACCCACTCTAATGATATCATTTTAACTTGATAAAGATTTATTTCCAAGTAAGTTCAAATTCTTAGGTACTAGGGGTTAGGACTTCAACATATGGATTTTAGAAGAACATAGTTCAACCCATAACAATCTCTTTAAGACTTTACAACAGTCCCATGTAACTGTCAAACCTCAATAATACTGGTCCTGTCATAGAGTATACTGCATTACAAAAACCCAGCTACTAAAAAGTAACTTAAGCACAGTTCCAGAACAAGATGACATAAACCCTCTTTTCCCTGCTTCTCCCTTCTAGATAGAATTAAATACTCTGGAAATGAATTAACATACAACTATAGTGGGATTCTATATGCTGGAAAGAAGATGAACTAACTAGAGACCTCAGGACTTAAGAAATAGCAGTGTGGTTCCCTGGTGTTTCTTTTTGTCTTCCATATATTGTGGGCTCGGTGTTGGCCATGCTTGCCTCCCAGATCCACCATTAATTAAAAAAAAAAGCAGAAACAAAAACCGAAAGCCTGTTCTCACTTGCCGAATTACTGGGAAAGAGAAATCTCAGGATCTGCCACAGCAGGATCCTGTTGTAAGCTGTGGACAACAGTGAAGCCTCAAGCTGCCCCAACCTCATTTCACAACTAGAGCATGGGCAGGTGACTTGGAGGGCAGTTTGAGCCATCAGTAGCAACAAAGCCTTGGACAATCCCAGTTCCACTCAACATGTAGGGCACTAGCAGGTGATTCCATCTATCCACAACAGAGTAGCAGTCACAAGGCCTTTATACCTCTTTGCCCTCCACCTAGCAACATAAGAAGACCTAGACCAAGTGTCATCTGCCTCCTGTTCTCAGAAGATCTTCCAGTAACAGGAGGTGGCTCAGGGAGGCAACTTTCATCCTCACAAGATAGCACCAGGAGAGACTGAGCAGGAGCACCATCAGCACCAGAACAATGAAGCAGATTAGAATAATATTACAAGGGTTCAGGAAAGCAAACTGTCATCAGAGCTAAAGCCCACAAAAGTAGGCCAGAACCTAAATGCTAGTCCTAAATGGAGCTACTCCTGCTAAAATTGAAGGTATTAAGAATTTTCAAGTAATAAAAAATCACTTGTCATACCAAGAAGCAGGAAAACCACAACCTGAACGAGTAAGGCCACAGTGCTGCCACTATTATCGAGGTGAATTACATATTGGAATTATCTGACAAAGATTTTAAAGCTGCTTCAAATAAGCAATTAAAACTCTTTTGAATGAATAAAAAAAGGAAAATCTCAGTGAAGAAATAGAAGTTATAAAAAATAACCAAATGGAAATTATATAATTAGAAAATATAATAACCAAAATTTAAAATTCACTGGAGAGATTCAGTGCTAGAATGGAAATGACAGAAGAAAATTTTTCAGTCTTAAGGATCTGTAGAACAATAAGAAGAAATTCAACATTTTTTAAAAAATACATTCACTCCTTTTTTTTAAAAAAAGATTTTATTCATTTATTTGACAGAGAGACAGCCAGCGAGAGAGGGACACAAGCAGAGGGAGTGGGAGAGGAAGAAGCAGGCTTCCAGCAGAGGAGCCCGATGCCGCATTTGATCCCAGAATGCCGGGATCACGCCCTGAGCCAAAGGCAGACACTTAACGACTGAGCCACCCAGGTGCCCCAAAATTTAACATTTCTATCATTGGAACCCAAAGGACAAGAGAAAGAGTGTGGGACTGAGAAAACTATTTGAAGAAATAATAGCTGAAAACTTTCTGCATTTGGCAAGGGACATAAACCTACAGATGTAAGAAGCTGAGCCAACCCCCAACTAGGATAAACAAATCCTCACCAAGCAATATTATTAAATTTCTGAAAGTAAAAGACAAAACAAATCTTTAAATGTTGAGACAGAAATGACATATTACCTATAAAGCAGCACCAATTTGAATGACATCAGATCCCTCATCTGAAACCATGGAGTAAAGAAGGAAATGACAGCATTTTTCAAGTGCTAAAGGAAAAGAACTGTCAATCGTGAATCTTTTATCTAAGGAAACTGTCCTTCAAGAATGAAGCAGAAATAAAGAACTCAAAGTAAACTAAAAGAATCTGTTGTTAACAGAGCAAATAAAATTGCTAAGGATAAAGAGACAGAGACATTATATAACAATAGAATCATTCCTATAAGAAGTTATTGCAATCCTAAATGGGTATACACCAAACAGTGGAGCTTCAAAATATATAAAGTGGAAACAGCTGAAAGGACAAATTAAATGCACAAGTATAGTTTGAAACTTGAACACCTCACTTCTCAGTGATTGATAGAACTGCTAGCCAGAAATTAGCAATGATACAGAGTAGCTAAGCACCATCACAACCTACCAAGTTCTAATTTACACTTGCAGAGCATTCTACCCAACAATAGCACAATACATTTTTTTTCAAGTGGAAATGAGTTAACGTGTAATGAGACATTCACGAAGACAGACTATATGCTGGATCATATGAATACATGAGGGAATTCAGAAGAATCAGAATTACACAGAGTATAATCTTTGAACATCATGGAACCAAACTAGAAATCTGTAATAGAAAGATGACAGGAAAATCTACAAACAACTGAAAATTAAAACATAACTAAGATGGGGTCAAATAGGAAATCTAAAGGGAAACTTAAAAATACATAGAACTGAATGAAAATAGACACACAACATATTAAAATTTGTGAGATGCAGCTAAAACACTGCTCTGAAGGAAATTTATAGCATTAGATGCTTATATTAGAAAGAAGAAAGGCCTCAAATTATCACTCTTAAGTTTCTACCTCAAGATGCTGGAAAAAGAAGAGCAAAATAGACTGGAAGCAATTAGAATGGAGGAAATCATTAAAAGTAGAAATCAATGAGATTGAAAATGGGAAAACTATTGAGAAATTTAATGAAACACAAAGCTTGTTCTTAGAAATTGAATGAAATTGATAATCTCTAGATTGACAACAGTAAAAACAAAGATGACATAAATCACCAATATCAGGAATAAAACAAGGGTTATTACTACAGATCTTGTAGTGAGTAAAAGGATAATAACAAGCACCTTGACACTCATAAATTCAACAACTTAGAAGAAATAGACCAAGGCTGAAAACTACAAATTACCAAATTGGAATAGATATCTTAAGTAGCCCTGTAACTTTTAAAAATTGAATTTGTGATTTAAAAGCTATCAATGATTTTGAACATTTTTGCATGTGTCTGTTAGCCATTTGTATGTCTTCATTGCACTACTGGGTATTTACCCCAAAGATACATAGTGAAGAGAAGGTCCATATGCACCCCATGTTCATAGCAGCATTGTCCACAATAGCTAAATTGTGGAAGGAGCTGAGATGCCCTTCAACAGATGACTGGATTAAGAAGATGCAGTCCATATATACAATGGAATATTACTCAACCATCAAAAAGAATGATTTCACAACATTTGCAGCAACATGGACAGGACTGGAGGAGATAATGCTAAGCGAAATAAGTCAAGCAGAGAAAGACAATTATCATACGGTTTCACTCATTTATGGAACATAAGAAGTAGGAAGATTGGTAGGAGAAGAAAGGGAAGAAGAAAGGGGGGGTAAACAGAAGGGGGAATGAACCATGAGAGACTATGGACTCTGGGAAACAAACTGAGGGCTTCAGAGGGGTGGGGGAATGGGATAGGCCGGTGATGAGTAGTAAGGAGGGCACGTATTGCGTGGTGCACTGGGTGTTACACGCAAGTAATGAATCATGGAACTTTACATCAAAATCTAGGGATATACTATATGGTGACATAATATAATAAAAAATTATTATAAAAAAATAAATAAAAGCTATCAAAAAAAGAAATCTCCAGGCCAACCTGGTTTCATTGGAGAATTTTATCCAACATTCAAAGAAGAATTAACCTCAGTTCGATACAATGATACAATCTCTTTTAGGAAATAGAAGGAGTATTTCCCAACTTATTTTGTGGCCTGTATTACCCTGATAGCCAAGCTAGACAAAGCATCAAAAAGAGAAGTACGGACTAATACATCTCATGAACCTAGACGCAAAAATCCGTAACAAAATTTTGGTGACTCTAATCCAAACATGACAAAGTGGGATTTAGTCTGGAAATGCAAATCATGTTTCAATATTAGAAAATCAGTGTGATCCACCATATCAATAGGTTAAAGAAGAAAAATCATATATCAATTGATGCAGAAAATCTTTTAACAAAGTTCATGACAAAAACTGTCAGTAAACTAGAAATAAAGTGAACACCCTCAACTTCACAATAGGCATTTACAAAAAACAACAACAGCAACAAAAAAAAAAAACCCTTAAACCTAACTTCGTACAGATAGGAGACTAAATGCTCTCCCTCTACAGTTGGGAAAAAGGGAAGGACGCTTGCTCTCACCACTCAAATCACAACATTGTACTGGAAGTTCTAGTTACTGCAGTAAGGCAAGAAAGAGAAATAAAAGGCATACAGAGGTGAAAAGAAGGAAGGAATAAAATGATTGCTATTTCCAGTTGACATGATTATTTGCTTAGAAAATCCCAAGAACTCTACAGAAACTCTCCTAGAACTAAAAAATGAGTTCATTATAATTAACAGGATACAAGATTCAGTACTTAAAAATCAACTGAATTTCTATACATTGACAATGAACAAGTGTATAAAAATACAATACCATTTACAATTGCTTTCAGAAAATGAAAAAAATTAAAACATGCAGGATTTATGCAATTAAAATGACAGAATGTTGATGAAATCAAAGAAGAGCTGAATACTTGGAGAATCATACCATGTTCATGAATTGGAAGACTCAATGTAGTAAAAATGGCAAGCTGTCCTAAATTGATCTATGTTTAGTGCAATTCCTAGTAAAATCTCAGGAACATTTTTTATAGATACAGACAAACTTATTCTAAAATGTATATGGAATGAGAAAGGTCTTAAAATAGTCAAAACAATTTTTGAAGAATTAAGTGGGAAGAATGACTCTTCTTCATATTAAGGCTTACTTACAGCTATAGAAATCAAAACAATATAGTATTAGTGAAGGGATAGACACATAGATTAATGGACCAGTATGGAAAACCCACAAATAGATCTATAAAAATATGCCCCACTGATTCTTGAAAAAGAAGCAAAAGCAATTTGTGGAGGAGGGATTGCCTTTTCAGTATGCGTGCTTGAGAAATTGGACTTCCATTCATAGGCAAAAATATGAACCTTGACCTAAACCTCACACCTTGTAAAATAATTAAAAGAGATCATACACTCTAGGGAAAAACATAAAATTGTAAAACTATTAGAAGAAGGAGAAAATTTCAGCCCTCAGACTTTCTCAGACTTGGTGTCAGAAGCACAATCCATAAAAGGAAAATATTATAAACTGGACTTCATCAGAATTAAAAACTTTTGTTCTGCAAAAGATCTTGTTAAGAGGAAGAAAATATAAATTACACTTGGGGAGAAAATGTTTGTAAACTCCATATTCAGCAAAGGGCTTGTATCTAGAACACAAAGAATCACCGAAACTCAACATTAAAAACATTGAGAATCCAATTAGAAAATGGGCAAAAGACATACTAAACATTTCATCAAAGAGGATATACAGATGGCAGGTAACAGCATTAGCTATGTGGGGATTGCAAATTAAAACCACATTCATGTATCACTACACACCTATCAAAGTGACTAAAAAGTGATAAAAACCAAATGCTGGTGATGATGTAGAGAAACTGGATCATTCATTGTTGGTAAGAAT
Organism: Ursus americanus; assembly: GCF_024610735.1. NCBI lineage: Eukaryota > Metazoa > Chordata > Mammalia > Carnivora > Ursidae > Ursus > Ursus americanus. Next base: position 55,735,209 of record NC_142139.1, on the reverse strand, counting down.
GTAAAGTGATACAGCCATTCTGCAAAATAGTCTGACAATCCCCTTTAAAACTAAAAATGGACTTACCATAGGTAATTCTATTCTTGCACCTCTGTCCCAGAGTAAAGAAAATGTGTTTTCACCGAGAAACTTGTACATGAATGTTCTTAGCAACTTTAACTCTTAATAGCCAAAAAGTTGAAACTACCCAATGTCCATCAGTGAGTGAATGAATGAACAAATTATGGTATATCTATACCATGGCATATTACTTAGCAGTAAAATAGAACAAACCATTGATTTATGCATCCAATACCTTGAGTGGACTGCAAGGAATAATACGAAGAAAAAACAGTCCATCTCAAATGGTTACGTACTGTATGATTCCAATATGTAAACTTTGTGAAATATAAAGATGGAGAACATATTAGTAGTTGATGAGTGTTAGGTATGGGAGTAGTGAATATGGCTGTGAAGTGTATAGTAATGGTACAATTGAGTATCTTGATTATGGTGGTGGTTACATAAAGTTATATGTATGATAGAATTGCATTAACACAGGTACATAATACATGCCTATATAACTGCTGGAATAAGTTTCCTGGCTTTGATAGTGTACTATAGTTATGCAAGATGATAAAATTGGGAGAGGCTGGATGAAGGGTCCATGAAAACTCTACATTTTACATTTCTGTGAATCTGTATTTCAAACTAAAATGTTTAAAAAAATTGCTTCAAAGTAACTCAGATTTTTCTACTTAAAGTTCTCAAATACCATGAAAGGAAGATACAGTCTATAGTGATACTCTCTTCTCCACCCACTCTTTTGTAACTGTAGATATTTCCATTCATCTTTTCATAGTTCACCTCACATCTTTGCCCAGCCTTGCCTATTTCTTGTTTTCCTTCACCTTCCCACTCTCTGACTCATATCTCAAAAGCTCAAGGAACTGATAAGCTAATGCCAAGATCCCTTTGAAGAGGGGAAGAAAATGAGGGGGCAGTAGCCTTTGGTCAGGATCCAAGAAGAGACAGGCAGAGCACATTCATATAAGAATACTTTTTGTTTTGGCATACCCATAAAGTAGGCGGTGTTGTTATGCCCAAGCTTACAGCAAGTTTAAGTAATTTTGCTGAAGGTCAGCAATGGTTAGGTGACATTGACAAATGTGTGAACTGACAGAATTTGGAGTTTTCCATAGTCTATGTTTTTAACCATCATAGTATACTGCCCGTCCACCATTATAATACACTGATGAACACTGCTGCAGACAGTATATATAAAAATGGAATGGCATATAACACTTAACTGACTGGAGGAAGTATGAGCAAGTAGATTTGCATTTTGGAAGATGAGTAGAGTTAGCCATTTTAAGATGAGTGAAATCATGGCATAGTCTATAAACCACAAGTAGTTCTCATGACTAGAACATGGCATGGGCAGAGATAATAGATATGGCTAGGTCAGAAATGGCCTTATCTGCCATACAACAGAATAGAATGTGGATTATATTTTGAAGTTAATGGGAACCATTGAAAGATTTATGTGGGCTTTGATGTGAAAGAAACTGTTAAAAAGGTTACTCTGCGTTGTAGAGAGTAGACTGGGTAAGGAATAGACTAAGGTGTAATGATAAATTAGGAAACTCTTGGAAAGTCAGAAATCAAGAGAAGAGAGCATGAGCTAAGGCAGAAACTAAAGGGATAGTTAGAAAGTTAGGAGGAGGTGGACTGGTAATTTGACAGTCATTTGTTTTTGGCAGAGTAGAAAAAGAGGCAAAGATAACTTCCAGCTTGCTCGCTTGGGTGGCTGATTGTGATCAATAACTGAAGTAGGAATAAAATCCTGTAGTAAAAAGAATGATGAAGTCAGGTTTATAAATTGTTTGAAGTAGCTTTGCTACATAAAGAGTGGAGTTGTCCAGATGTCTGTTGAATATACATAGATGTTTAAAAAAAAGGACTGCAAGGTTGATTGAAATTTGGGAATTGGCAACATATGGTAAAGCCTGGTAATGAGAAGAGAAGCAGGACCAGAGAATGAACCTTGACAAAATATTGACATTAGTGACGAGCCAAGGAAGAGAAAAGCCTGGGAAAAATAGTGAAGATTGATTGGAAGAACCCAGGAGAGAGTGCTGTTATAAATATGAAAGAGAAGAGAGATTTTTTTTTCAGTGTGTGAATTATAGAACACTATTTGGTGGAATATTATGAATACTATATAGTCAGTTAAGAATAATGTTTTTAAGAAAAAATAATGTTTTTAAGGATATTGAATGTGAGGAAAGACTCAGAATATTAAAATTAATATACTGATTAATATTACGGTAAAATCAGAACTATAGTAAAATTCCAATTTTGTAAAGATAAAATGTGTATGTATTTATACATATGAGAAGGAAGTTTGGAAGTGAATAACCTGAGACTTTGGGTGCTTCGGGTTGTCGACTTGTGAATGATTTATATTTTATAAGTTTTCTCCAGTGAACATATATTTTTATGAGAGGAAAAAAATACTTATGTGGATTCAGCCAACTATTTTCTAGTGGAAATATTAATTGCAAAGTTTACTCAAAAGGGTCCATTTGAATTGTGAACTAGGAAGTCAATGGTAACCTTGAAAATTTTCAGTCTTAGTGGGATTGGAAACCAGATTGTAGTAGGTTAGAAAGTAAATAGGAAAAAAAAGTAAATAGGAAGCAGGAAAATGAAGGTCATGAATATAAAAAAACTATGCATTCAACAAGCTGATAAAAAGACATTAGATAGGCAAGTTAGACACTGACAGTTTTGGGGTGCCTGGGTGGCTCAGTCGTTAAGCATCTGCCTTCAGCTCAGGGCGTGATCCCAGAGTCCTGGGATCGAGCCCCGCATCGGGCTCCTCCGCTGGGAGCCTGCTTCTTCCTCTCCCACTCCCTCTGCTTGTGTTCCCTCTTTTGCTGGCTGTCTCTCTGTCAAATAAATAAATAAAATCTTAAAAAAAAAAAAAAGACACTGACGGTTTTTTTAAGGAAAAAAGCTTACAGCATAGTTGTGTGCTGAAGAAAGAGAAAATGGATAGTTTGACAATCTGGTATTTTTTTTTTTGAAGGATATTAATAATTTCTAATAAGGACATAATTCCATGTTTATGATAAATTGTATTTAAAAATGATATCAGTTTGTGATTGAATATGATCATTTGCAGTATAGTAACAGGACATGCCCAAGTGTAGAGTTTGAGTTCAGATATTTAATATTGTGTCTGTGTATTTAGTATGTAAACAAATGTGTAGAAAAGATCGGCCCTTTTCAGAACAAAACTTTGATTTCGGATTTAGCTAACTTCCAAAGCAGTTTTAAAAACCTGATTACTTAAATGACTAATAAAAACATAGCTGGTCTCTCTTTTGAATAATTATGTTTGGGGTTTAATTCCTCCTTCTGTTCTCAATGAATGTATTGGTTATATTGATACGGGAAAATGCCAGGGTTTATCTAAGTTTATCAGCTAGAAATGATCAGTGTTTGCCAAACGAAATAAAGTGGCACCTGGATATTCCTAGGTAAGATGCTAATGTAGCCTTAGTGATTCTTTAAACTTAGTACATTAAATGATGAACAGGGAATCCTGCAAAACCTGGCAGCTATGTATGGAGGCAGGTCCAGCTCTTCAAGAGGAGGGAAGCCAAGAAACAAAGAGGAAGAGGTATGCTTCCCGCATGTTCGCTACCTCCGTCACATAGCCATTTTGAGTTTATTGCCTTCCTTTCTTGCATGGTTTAAATTCTTAACAATTATTTAAGGATTTTGTAGGTCTAGAGGGACCTGTTAATATAATTTGACTGACATGCTGTGTCATAATTTTGCCCCATAACTGATATTCAGTATTCTGAGTTCAATTTCTTTTCTTTTGATAAAATTAAAAATTTGTAATTATAATGTGTTTCTTTTCAGAAATAAGTTGATCTAAATTAAACACTTGAAAGCTAATATTACATTTCCATTAACCAGATTTTGAAACTTTTATTTCTTGTATTCAGATTAACACTTTTCTTTAAATTAAAAAAAATTTTAGCAGTAAAAACATTGATAGTTTTTTCTTTAAATTAAAATGCTGTATGCTTTTTTTCTCTCCTTGTAGGTATATCTGGCAAGACTGAGGCAAATAAGACTGCAGAATTTCAATGAGCGCCAACAGATTAGAGCCAAACTTCGTGGTGAAAAGGCAGGTTGAAAAATAATTTTTTAAAAAGTAATTGAATGACGTTATAATAGATTAAGATTAAAAATGCTATGCCACTGGAGCGCCTGGGTGGCTCAGTCAGTTAGGCATCTGCCTTTGGCTCTGGTCATGATCCCAGGGTCCTGGGATAGAGCCCCAAGTCAGGCTCCCATCTCAGCGGGGAGTCTGCTTCTCCCTCTCTGCACCCCCCTTTCCCCTGCTTGTGCTCGTGCGCACTCTCTCTCTCTCTCTCTCAAATAAATAAAATTTTTAAAAAAATAATGCTGTGCCATTAACACAACAACTGATGGAGTTAGAGTCAAAGATCAGAAAACTATACGTAGAAAGAAAATACATTTTAGATGTGGGATTTAAAATTGATAAGACCATTTTTTTCCAGAGGAATTCTGAGAGGAAAATATAAGTGGTACCCGTGATCATTCTATATCATTCTATTTTTGTCTTTTTTTCCATTCATTGTCCATAAGAGTTGGTAGTTGTGGATAGTTCACTTGCAGTGCAGGAGAGAAAATTAGCAGTGTTGAACAATTTACCATTTCATATTTTTAGGTGTTAGTTTCTTCAAATTGTCTTCCACAGAGCTCTGCACTGAATTCAAGGCTCTATCCTAAGTGTTTTGCTTATCTACTTACTTTGTAGAAAGAAGCTGATTATTCCGAAGGACAAGAAGGAAGTGAGGAGGCTGACGTGCGGCGTAAAAAAGTTGAAGCGTTTAAGGTATGGACTAGAAATACACAGTTGTCTTTGAGAAAATTGGAACCTGAGGTAGAAATCTTGCCTTAATTTTTCATTCCCCTTTATCCCTCACTGTTTGGTTTCTGAAAAATAGTGTCTTCCTCTCTTCGTATCCTGTATTTATGGAGAGTAATTTGATGAAATCATGACAGAAGTATATGAAACTATTGCACAAGTAATCTTAAAAAGAAAAAATAGTAACCTTGAAAATGAAAAATGTAATTGCCCATTTCTGTGAAGACAAATGAAGTCTGTATATAATAACCATAGTTTAAAATTTTTACATTTGTATTTCCGTTAGAATGTGCCTGTATTTATTTTTATTCAACAAATACTCATTGAGCAGCTGCTGTGTGTTGAGCCCTGGTTTCAGTGCCAGGGATATAGAGTGAGCTTTTATTTTTACTGGAGAAATTCTCCCCCACCCCCACAACTCCTCTTTTTTGGCTAATAAGTAAATCGTTTTAGAGACCTAAAACAAAACCAAACAAAAAAAAACAACCTATGCCCTTCTTTCTGTAACTAATTTTGTTGATTGTTTTTATTTTCAGGCCCAAGCAAGTGCACGTGCTGCTGTACTAAAAGAACAATTAGAACGAAAGAGAAAGGAAGCATATGAGAGAGAAAAGAAAGTCTGGGAAGAGCATGTAAGATTTAGCTCATAATTCTTTTTTTTTTTTTAATAATTTTATATTATCTTATGTTAGTCACCATACAGTATTCTTGATCCTGGTCATGTTAATGTTCCTATATCTCTTACTGGCTAGTATGTCACCATTATAATTTTGTAATTCTTTTCTTTTCCATTTGTTATTCTCATTCATTCTCCCTCTCTCATCCCCTCCCCCAGCTCTCCCTCTCTGTCACCCTATGTTCCGTATTTAAGGATGATCAATATGGAAGTTATTTTGGGGTTTGATTTGGGGTGAAAGCCTAATTTACTTACTCTAAAATGAGTAAGTTTTAAAATAATAAGTTGTTATTATTGCCAAATACCTAATCAAAGTCCAGCATCACTTAGTGGCTATGCTTTCTTTCTGCCACTGATTTATAAAGCTACCTTTATATATTAATATAAATACCTATATAATTAATATGAATTAATATTAATATGAATTAATATTAATATGAATTATTAATATAAATATTAATATAAATACCTATATATTAAATTCTTATACAGACTAGAGAATGACTCTATAATATACATGCATCAAGCTCTCTTCTGCTCCATTACTCCGTCTGTTCTGTCACTACCTCATTATATTAGTAACTGTGGGTTTAGAATATATTTAAATTTCTGATAGAGTTTTTCCCTCATTTCCTTTTTACTCTTCTTTTTACATTGTTTTCTTTAGTTGCTTGCTCTCTTTTTCTTTACCAGATACATTCCTGGGTAATTTTTATTTATTTTTTTCTTTTTATATTCTGTTGGGGAGAGTGCCTGGGTGGTTCAGTCAGTTAAGCATCTGACTAGATTTCAGCTCAGATCATGGTCTCAGGGTCATAAGATCAAGCCCTGTGTTGGGCTCCTCACTCAGTGGGGAGTCTGCTTCTCTTTCTCTCCTTTTCTCCCCTCACTCTCTCCCTCTGCCTCTCAAATAAATAAATAAATCTTTTTTAAAAACTTTGTCAGAATTTTTATCAGTATTACCTTAAACCTACAAATTAATTTATTCAGGAGCATTTTAAGTATCTACATTCATTCATTATTTCTTTTATATCTCTTACACAATTTTGATCATTTTAAGGTCATACTTGTTATATTTCTTGTAAAGGTTATTTGCTGGTAGTACCTAATTCTATTTCCTAGGCCAACATTAAACAATAATAGGGATAATATTTTTTTCCTGTTTCTAATGGAAATACTTGAGTCATTTCTCTGTTATGTATGGTAAAATAATAAGGAATATGGTATCTCTGTGATTTATAATCTTTTTTATCAGAGACAAGTGTTGGAGTTTGATCAGATGTCTTGTGTGTTTCTGCTTAATTCACCAATTGAAGTAACATATAGGGAGATTCTCTTCTTACCAGATTCCTAATGAAAAAGAACCACTTAGCTATAAGAAAGTGAAAGAGACAACTCCAAAAGTTAGAATCTAAGTCTAAGGCTTGTTTGATCATTCCTTTTTGCTTTCTGTTCACAGTAATTTTAGGTAATGTTTTGTTCTGATTTGTTCATCCTCATTTAGTTACATTTTTCTCTTAAGTTTTAAAAGTCCAGCAGTAGAGAAATCTCATCTAATTCCCCCTTTTTCTTTCCTGACATAACATGGACAAGGTTTGAGTGTGGAACAGTAACTGTGGTAATGTATTTCATCTTCTCCAAGAGTGTCTAGTAATCATCTCCTGGCCCATTGACCAAAATTTACCTGTCTTTAGATTGGTATGCTTTTTAAATGTTTTAAACCCAGTGTTCCTCAATTCCCTTCCCCCCCCTCACTTCAGATGTAGTAGCATGAGTAGGGCAAGAGTATGAGACAATTACAGTGCTAACTCACCAGCTCCTCCTCAAGAGAAAGTTTTAGCAACCAAATTTGTCAGAAGTAGAAATAATTCATCTTCATAGTCAGAGCCAATGATTTCTTTTACTACCTAAGTCCCTTTAGGCTTACCTTAATCTGGAAAATAGTATGAGCCTACGTTTGGTGGCATATATATATAGCAATTAGGAACAATCTGCTTTTGTTCTTTTGGATTTGTTGAAGATTCAACACAAGAAACAGGGACATTTCATCCTGTGCTGATTTGCACAGTGGGGCAGAAATTATATCAAGATGAATCCATATGAAACTCCCTGTGTATTCTTTTTGAATCAGCTTTCCTCTTGATAAGCCTGCTGTTATCATCCTTGTGTTCAGCTGTAATACCGCAGTTGCAAATTTTAAGGACCATTAATTGCCCTTACAGTTTTTAGTTTAGTCTTTAATAATCCATTCCAGCAGTCTACATAGCACATGAAGGTGATTGGGGTAGTAATATATCCATTAACTATGATAAGCTTCTGCTTAGTGCGAATCAGCCTTATTTTTAAAATATGATCTATTATGCACAATTAGATGGGGCATCCAAGTATTTGATAATAGCAGTCTGCATGGCTTTGATTATGTGAAACCCTTTATTCTTAGAGATGGGACAGCTACTCCATATACTCTGCTATCGGTATGTATGCGTGCATAGGCCCATCTTGGCAGCAGGCCTATATAGCCACCTGCCACTCTGTGCCAACTATATATACACCTTATGATTTCCCCAGGGAAAAGTGAATGGCTGTGTCTTTAGTCGATGTTGTGATCAGCATGTGGGATACTAGAGTAGCACATTTATCAATGGGAAATGTTTCCTTTTCTCCCAGTCATGTAGGGACTGCCATTTTAGTGATTCAGAATGTTATGCTTCCAACAGCTCAAGTTAATATAGCTCAGAGAACACAAAGCATGAGCTGTATAATTATGTTTCTTTCCTGAAATCTGCTTTTGGTGGACCGAAACAGCCCACAAACACCTTTAAATGTAGTCTTAAGTACATCTTGTATAATGGTTTTCGAAAGCACAGTTCCTCAAACAGGCTTTCTTTATATAGCTTATTTCTTATTGTTCTACCCATTCAACAAGATCATAACCACTGTCCAAGAGTCAGTATAAACATATGGTTGATCAGTATCAGTGTATAAAATCTATTGAGTTGACTGTTCCATTTATTTCTTTTCCCTTTTTTTTTCTTTAAAGATTTTATTTATTTGAGAGAAAGAAAGCTTGAGCATGAGTGGGGGTGGGCAGAGGGAGAGGGAGGAGAAGCAGATTCCCTGCTGAGCAGGGAGCCCGACGTGGGTTTCAATCCCAGGACCCCAAGATTATGACCTGAGCTGAAGGCAGATGCTTAACCAACTGAGCCACCCAGGCTTTGCATTCTTATTCTCATTGATGCTTGACACTTCCATTGACATCCTTCAGTTATAGTTCTACAGTTCTAAGTGGAGCTGTTTTACCGTATTTTTCATCTAAATTATCAAGCAGGGTACCCAGTCTGCATATTTCTTAGCATCAATTCAGGCAACATATCTGTGGAAGTCTATTCTTCGGTTAGGTCAGAGACTATATTTTGAATATGATGTGTTCCTCCTGCTTTGCATTTCACTCTTTGTTGTGTATTTTATTTCTATTGTTGTCTCGTTCTTTTGACCTGCCATATAGGCCTATAAGGCTTCTGGTGGAAGCCCCATCTTTGACTATCTCAGAATGTTCTTATCCTTAATCTTGCCACATAATCTCATCCACTTAAATAGACACATCATGAGATCAATTTGGAATCATGCTCTCTCTTCCAAGTGTCCCTAGATATTTACAGTGTTTCAGAGAGGTCTGCAAGATATGTTTATTTGACATTTAAAATTTTCAAGAATATCAAAGAGAATCAGGATTCCCCTTAGCTGAGGGGCCCTATTTCAAAGCTTCTCCTCTAATGATCTTCCTAGCATTAAGCTAACTTTCCCTAAGCAACAGGAGCGGAAGTTTCACAGGTGGTGGTGGTAATGGTAGAGGAGGCAGAAGGAGAGGAGCAGGGGAGCACCTCTGGAAGCATGTTAGGTTTTATATGTCAACAAGTACATTTTATAAATTATGTCTGACGTTGATTCAGCTCTGAGCAGGTACTATACATTCTCGTATAATACTTTTATTACTAGGCAGCTGTATAATAGTACAGTTCCGTTTCCTTATATAATCAGTTGGAGCCAGGCTTCTCCTTCCAGAAGACTGCACTAGATAGACCTCATCCATCCATCCAACGCACTTTCAAGAGCATCCATATAGTTAAAATACAGTCCAAGAACTACCCCCCCCCAAAGTCTTTGCTTTCTAAGCCATTTAAACCAGTATAAAGGTTTTTTTCTCTGTATATATTTTCTCTGTTAATGGTAGATCTGTCTTAGATAGTTCTGAAGTGTGCACAAATGACAGCTTTTATGACTATATTATTGATAAAGAATACTGGTTTCTAGTATGGGACAACTTTGTATTTCAAGTTCTCTCAGAAGTATTTTTATGGTGGCAGCATTAAACTGTGGCAGTCTGCCTGACTTCTCAAGTCCAACAAACAGGCAAGCAACCCATTTTCATTTGGGGGAATTATTGTGTGCTCTTTTGGTAAGTCTGTCAAACGAGGCATTCTGGCTTCTTCTAGCTAAAGGATAGGTCATCTAAAGTAGACCAATTGAATCATCTCCCAGGGCTTCAAGCTTGAGCAGAATATCACAGGATTTGAAGTTTATTTAATCTAGTAAAGGAACATGATGAAACAATGAATTAGTTTTGCTACCTAGATTCATCTCCTGTTCTTTTTGGACTGTTCTTTTTGGAGGGCTTCCCTTTACTTTTATAATCTTACTTACAGTTCTTTTCTCTCTTCTTCTTTCCCCTTCCACCCCTCCTCCTTTCCTCCAGAGTTAGTTTCTTTCTTTCTTTTTTTTTTAAGATTTTATTTATTCATTTGACAGAGAGAGAGAGACAGTCAGTGAGAGAGGGAACACAAGCAGGGGGAGTGGGAGAGGGAGAAGCAGGCTCCCAGCGGAGGAGTCTGATGTGGGGCTCGATCCCAGGACTCCGGGATCACGCCCTGAGCCGAAGGCAGACGCTTAACGACTGAGCCACCCAGGCACCCCCAGAGTTAGTTTCTGTTGCTTTCAACCAAAGGACCCTGATTTACCTTGTAAAATGCTTAGCATGGTATCTGGTGAATAGTAACACAAATAAATTCATTGGGAATTCTGTGGCTCATAACATTTCAGAGTTCTAATAGAGGAGTGTTCAAACATTGGTTTACTAACTGCGTTCTTGTGAGAAAAAAAATGAGTTTAAGAATCAGAATACTTGATTTTTAATCTCAGCTCTGCCAGTTAATTTGCCGGTTTGGAAAACTGACTTAATGTTTGTGGGCCTTTATTTCCTCATCTCCTAGATGAAAGGCTTGATCTCTAATACTGTTCTTTATAAGTTACATAGAAAAACAGTCTTCATAATTTAAGTACTTAAATCCAGTTTAATCAATAGAAAATGGTTTAAAGTTATTTTATCAAGTATTAATTTCAAAAGAAGATTTGATTTGACATAATATAGATAAGTATGGTGTCTTCTTATGTCTATATTTACTTACCGTTACTGTAACTCAGGAGTGGTTAACATTATTCAGAGTTAGAGATAGCATTATTAACTTCCTGAAATGTTAATTTAGTTTGATGGTATATATGTTGATGAATTTTTCTTCAGTAAGACCACATCTTTCTTTTTTTAATTTAAAAAATTTTTTATTATGTTCAGTTAGCCAACATATAGTACATCATTAGTTTTTGATGTGTTCAAGGATTCATCAGTTGTGCATAAAACCCAGTGCTCAACACGTGCCCTCCTTGATGCCCATCACCCTGTGTGCCCCATCCCCCCACCCCCCTCCCTTCTGTAACCCTCAGTTTGTTTCCTGGAATCCAGAGTCTCTCATGGCTTGTCTCCCTCTCTGATTTCTTCCCATTCAGTTTTCCCTCTCTTGCCCTGGGGCCCTCTGTGCTATTCCTTATTCCACATATGAGTGAAATCATATGATAGTTGTCTTTCTCTGCTTGACTTATTTCACCCTCCAGTTCCATCCATGTCAATTCAAATGGTAAGTATTCATCCTTTCTGATGGCTGAGTAATAGTCCATTGTATATATGAACCACATCTTCTTTATCCATTCATCTGTTGAAGGACATCTTGTCTCCCTCCACAGTTTGGCTGTTATGGACATGGCTGCTATGAACACTGGAATGCAGATGCCCCTTCTTTTCACTATATCTGTATCTTTAGGATAAATACCTAGTAGTTCAATTGCTGTGTTGTAGGGTAGCTCTATTTTTAACGTCTTGAGGAACCTCCATACTGTTTTCCAGAGTGGCTGTACCAGCTTGCATTCCCACCAACAGTGTAAGAGGGTTCCCCTTTCTCCACATCCTCGCCAGCATTTGTTGTTTCCTGTCTTGTCAATTTTTGCCATTCTCACTGGTGTAAGGTGGTATCTCAATGTGGTTTTGATTTGTTATTTCACTGATGGCTGGTGATGTTGACTATTTTTTCATGTGTCTGTTAGCCATTTGTATGTCTTCTTGGAGAGATGTCTATTCATGTCTTCTGACCATTTCTTGACTGGATTATTTGTTTTTTGGGTGTTGAGTTTGAGAAGTTCTTTATAGATCTTGGATACCAGCCCTTTAAGGACCACATGTCTTTCATTGGGTTATCAAAAGTATCTTTGATCTAACAAATGGTAAAAATCACTGCCTTAATTATTCTTATTCTTTGGCACGTAAAAACCCATTTTATAAAATTTTCTCTTTGACATATTTCAGTGTAAAAATTGTAGTACAACATAGGATTTTAATATGAAGAAAAATTTCATGTGTGGTGAGAGAGTTTTTTTCCCCCCAAATAATGTAGTATTGCCTTTCTCAGTTGGCATATATACTCGTATTCTGAGCGAAATGTAAGGCAGATTGCTTCTTAATAGTGGCAGTGCATTTAATAATTAAAATTAAATGAAAAACAGAATTAGAGAAATTATGTGTTGATTTGCTGAGAGACCATTTTGAGTATGAGGAATTCCTTTTTCATTGTGTTTATCTCTTGTCTATGTCATTTTGTTTCTTTGTCCTATTCTTCAGATCTGCCAAAAAGTTCTATCAGGCTTCCTTCAGGGTGGAGAAATACTTCCCCTTTCTGGCCACCTTGGAGTGTTCTTATTCATGAACATTGCTATAAATACATTATAGCAATACTAGTTCATAAAAATGATTCAGAAAAATACTTTTGTATTTTTGGTTCTTCAAAGACAAGGTTTTGAGAGGTTAAATGTGAATTTGATAAAATTTAACCATGTTGTTTCTTTAAGCTATATAAAATTATGTGTGAAATTAATTGCTCTATATTCAAAATGTGGAATCAGGCCATTTAATATTTTCCTAGAATATATAAAATCTTTAAATCATTCAGCACTTAGAGGTGAAATAGTGTTTGCATTTATGCTTCAAGAATAGGTAAACTGATAGTGTCATGTGTTTATAAATGTAGCCTCACTATTTGGTGAAATTTTGCCTTTTGTCATTTGGTGGCACTGCTGATTAATTTTTCAGCAAATTTAAACGGACACAATTAACAGCTAAAATAGAAGCAATTTTACAGTGATAATTAAAAACCTTTTGTGGTAGTATAAGTAATATAGAAAAGTCTTGAATTTATGAATTTAGTGAGAAAATAGCTGGGAAAAATAGCTCCTAAAGCAGTTTATTTTTTTTAGCTTGACTAATGAAACTTTTAGTTCGGGATTTTATTTCTGTTGCAATTTTTTTTTAACTTTGGATTTTGAAAAACTGTGCTTAGAATGATGTAACGAGGTGATCAATTTTAACAAAATTGTGGGTTTTTTTGCGGCTTTAAAGTTTTTATTTTCTGTGAAAATTTGTTTTGTTTTCTTAGTTTTATTTTTTTGTTTTTTTGTCATATTGGATGAACTTTCTGAATTAAGAACTCAGTCTAGTGTTTTCTCTTTTGACAATTTAAAGATAAGTTATTATTTTCTATCTCAAGATCTGTTTAACATTGAATAGCCTTAACTTTGAGGTTATGAATAAGATATCCATGATGTTTACATAGAAGGCCCTGCTCCTGTTGTACTAATCAGTTAGTGGCGTTTGTTACCTGGGCTTATAATGATGTTCCAACACCTCAGTAGTTACTCTGAATTACCTTTATATTTTTGTTAACTGACGTAGTTTTGTTATTAAGTAATTGGAACACTTAGTAGGGTAGTCTGTTTGTTCTTTGGTTTAGATTTCATTATGTCTGACTTTCTCTGTATGTTTATTATTTTAGGTTCTTAGGATCTGTTTAGTTGACCCAGGGGAGAGACTAGTATATGTTTGATTTTGGAATATAAGGATTTACTGAAGGCTGCTGAAGGTCATTATTATCAAGGTGCCATTAACTTTGTCTTACACATTGAACCAGATTATTTTAGGTAATAGACTATATGCCAGTCATCAGCCATATATAATGGCAGCCAGACAGATTTTGATACAATACAAAGCAAGTTCTTAATAGTAGTAAGTGACATTTTCTTCATTAAAGATATCTTCTCTTGATTAAAAGAGAAGATGTGCTTCTATAGATTCAAAGATGAATAGTATGAAGAGAATTTAGTAGAGATTTTCCACGTTTTAGCATAATCCCTACTGTACTGAATTTGATTATCTTTGGTCTCCTACTCAGTTTAACTCATAGCACTTTATCAGTAAACAAATTTTTGTCTCTGTTACTTTAGATTTCTCTTAAGGTTGAGATTAATATAAAAATATTTCTATTTCATTACTTTACAATTTAATAATACAAGGTCAAGATAAAGGATTTTCAATTCCCTTATGTGACTTTTGCCATTCTTTAACTAAAGATAAATCTGCTAAGTATTCCCTAAAGGTTTTTAAATTTTTTCTTAGGCTGTATGTCTGCAGTTTCAGAGAGTTATGCTAGTGGTTTGTTTAAATTGTGTATGAGTTATGTGTGTATGTGTATAAGCATTAAAAGGAAGTATAAAAAATGAAATATAATAAGTTGAAGCATTCAGGTATAGGTGACTTTTTTCTTTTTTTTCTTTTTTTTTTTTTTAAATGATTTTTTATTATATTATGTTAGTCACCATACAGTACATCCCCGGTTTCCGATGTAAGGCTCGATGATTCATTAGTTGTGTATAACACCCAGTGCACCATGCAATACGTGCCCTCCTTACTACCCATCACCGGTCTATCCCATTCCCCCACCCCCCTCCCCTCTGAAGTCCTCAGTTTGTTTCTCATAGTCCATAGTCTCTCATGTTTCATTCCCCCTTCTGATTACCCCCCCTTTCTTTATCCCTTTCTTCCCCTACCGATCATCCTAGTTCTTATGTTCCATAGATGAGAGAAATCATATGATAGTTGTCTTTCTCTGCTTGACTTATTTCACTTAGCATTATCTCCTCCAGTGCTGTCCATGTTGTAGCAAATGTTGAGAACTCGTTCTTTCTGATAGCTGAGTAATATTCCATTGTATATATGGACCACAACTTCTTAATCCAGTCATCTGTTGAAGGGCATCTCGGCTCCTTCCACAATTTAGCTATTGTGGACGTTGCTGCTATGAACATTGGGGTGCATATGGCCCTTCTCTTCACTACGTCTGTATCTTTGGGGTAAATACCCAGTAGTGCAATGGCTGGATCATAGGGTAGCTCAATTTTTAACTTTTTAAGGGACCTCCACACTGTTTTCCAGAGTGGCTGTACCAACTTGCATTCCCACCAACAATGTAGGAGGGATCCCCTTTCTCCACATCCTCTCCAACAATTGTTGTTTCTTGCCTTGTCTATTTTTGCCATTCTAACTGGCGTAAGGTGGTATCTCAGTGTGGTTTTGATTTGAATTTCCTTGATGGCTAATGATTTTGAACATTTTTTCATGTGTCTGTTAGCCATTTGTATGTCTTCATTGGAAAAGTGTCTGTTCATATCTTCTGCCCATTTTTTGATTTGTTTATTTGTTTCTCGTGTATTGAGTTTGAGAAGTTCTTTGTAGATCTTGGATACCAGTCCTTTATCTGTAGTGTCATTTGCAAATATATTCTCCCATTCCGTGGGCTGCCTCTTAGTTTTTCTGACTGTTTCCTTGGCTGTGCAGAAACTTTTAATCTTGATGAAGTCCCATAAATTCATTTTATCTTTTGTTTCTCTTGCCTTTGGGGATGTGTCATGAAAAAGGTTACTTTGGCCGATGTCGTAGAGGTTGTTGCCTATGTTCTCCTCTAGAATTTTGATGGATTCCTGTCTCACATCGAGGTCTTTCATCCATTTGGAGTTTATTTTTGTGTATGGTGTGAGATAGTGGTCAAGTTTCATTCTCTTGCATGTAGCAGTCCAATTTTCCCAGCACCGTTTATTGAAGAGACTGTCTTTTTCCCACCGGATGTTTTTTCCTGCTTTATCAAATATTAGTTGCCCAAAGAGCCGAGGGTCCATTTCTGGGCTCTCTATTCTGTTCCATTGGTCTATGTGTCTGTTTTTGTGCCAGTACCATGCTGTCTTTGTGATCACAGCTTTGTAGTACAGCTCGAAATCCGGCATTGTGATGCCCCCAGCTTTGTTTTTCTTTTCAACAGTTCCTTGGAGATTCGGGGCCTTTTCTGTTTCCATACAAATTTAAGGACTGTTTGTTCCAGTTCTTTGAAAAATGTCCTTGGTATTTTGATCGGGATAGCATTGAAAGTGTAGATTGCTCTGGGTAGCATGGACATTTTAACTATGTTAATTCTTCCGATCCATGAGCATGGAATATCTTTCCATCTTTTTATGTCTTCCTCAATGTCTTTTAAGAGTGATTTATAGTTTCTAGAATATAGGTCCTTTACGTCTCTGGTTAAGTTAATTCCAAGGTAACGTATGGTTTTTGGTGCTATTGTAAATGGGATGGATTCCCTAATTTCTCTTTCTTCGGTCTCGTTATTCGTGTACAGAAATGCAACTGATTTCTGAGCATTTATTTTGTATCCTGCCACGTTACTGAATTGCTCTATAACTTCTAATAGTTTGGGAGTGGCTTCTTTTGGGTTTTCCATATAGAGTATCATGTCATCTGCAAAGAGAGACATTTTGACTTCTTCTTTGCCTATTTGAATACCTTTGATCCCTTTTTGTCGTCTGATTGCTGTTGCAAGGACTTCTAGTACTATGTTGAATAATAGTGGCGAGAGTGGGCATCCTTGTCGAGTTCCTGATCTTAAGGGAAAGGCTTCCAGCTTTTCCCCATTGAGAATAATATTTGCAGTAGGCTTTTCATAGATGGCTTTTATGAGATTGAGAAATGTACCTTCTGTTCCTACACTCTGAAGGGTTTTAATCAGGAAAGGATGCTGTATTTTGTCAAATGCTTTTTCGGCATCAATTGAGAGGATCATATGGTTCCTGAGTCTTTTCTTGTTGATATGATGTATCACGCTGATTGATTTGCGAATATTGAACCACGCTTGCATCCCAGGTATGAATCCCACTTGATCGTGATGGATAATCCTTTTAATGTACTGTTGGATTCTGTTAGCAAGTATCTTGTTGAGGATTTTGGCGTCCATATTCATTAGGGAAATCGGTCTGTAATTCTCCTTTTTGATGGGGTCTTTGCCTGGTTTGGGGATCAAGGTAATATTGGCCTCATAGAATGAGTTTGGTAGCTTTCCTTCTGTTTCTATTTTTTGAAATAGCTTTAGGAGAATAGGTATTATTTCTTCTTTGAATGTTTGGTAGAATTCCCCAGGAAAACCGTCCGGGCCTGGAGTTTTGTTATTTGGAAGGTTGTTTATCACTGACTCAATTTCTTCATAAGTAATTGGCCTGTTTAAGGAATCAATTTCTTCCGGTTTCAATCTTGGTAGTTTATAGGTTTCCAGGAAGGATTCCATCTCTTCCAGATTGCTTAGTTTATTGGCATATAGCTGTTGATAAAAATTTCTAATAATCCTTCCAATTTCAATGGTGCTCGTCGTGACCTCTCCTTTTTCATTCATAATTTTAATAATCTGGGTCCTTTCTCTTTTCTTTTGGATAAGTCTTGCCAGTGGTCTGTCAATTTTATTGATTCTCTCAAAGAACCAGCTTCTAGTCCTGTTGATCTGCTCTACTGTACTTCTGGTTTCTGCTTGATTGATTTCAGCTCTAATTTTGGTCAACTGCTTCCTCATGCGTGGATTAGGCCTGTCCCTCTGTTGCTGTTCCAGCTTCTTGAGGTGAGAATATAAAAACTGCATTTTAGATTTTTCTATTCTTTTGAGTGAGGCTTGGATGGCTATGTATTTCCCCGTTAGGACTGCCTTTGCAGTATCCCAGAGGTTTTGGACTGTTGTATTTTCATTCTCATTGGTCTCCATAAATTGTTTAATTTGATTTTTGATTTCCTGGTTTATCGAGTCATTCCTGAGCAGGATGGTTCTTAGTCTCCAAGTGTTTGAGTTTCTTCCAAATTTTTCCTTGTGGTTGAGTTCCAATTTCAGAGCGTTGTGGTCTGAGAATGTGCAGGGGATAATTTCAATCTTTTGGTATCGGTTGAGACCTGTTTTGTGTCCCAGAACATGGTCTATTCTTGAGAATGTTCCATGGGCATTAGAATAGAATGAGTATTCTTTGGTTCTGGGGTGTAGTGTTCTATATATATCTATGAGGTCCAACTCGTCGAGTATGGCATTCAAAGCCTTTGATTCTTTGCTTAGTTTTTGCCAGGGTGTTCTGTCTATTTCTGATAGTGGAGTGTTGAGGTCCCCTACTATTAATGTATTTTTATTTATATGTCTCTTTATTCTGGTTAAGAGTTGGCTTGTGTATCTTGCTGCTCCCCTGTTGGGGGCATATATATTTATAATTGTCATATCCACTTGTTGAATACTTCCCTTAAGAATAATATAGTGCCCTTCTGCATCTCTAACTATAGTCTGTAGTTTAAAATCCAATTTATCTGATATGAGAATTGCTACCCCAGCTTTCTTTTGAGGTCCATTTGCGTGAAAGATGGTACTCCATCCCCTTACTCTCAGTCTGAATGCATCTTTGGGTTTGAAATGAGTCTCTTGTAGACAGCAAATGGATGGGTCATTTCTTTTTATCCAATCTGCAACCCTGTGGCGTTTTATGGGATGGTTCAAACCATTTACATCAAGACTGATTACTGAGAGATATGATTTTAATGTTGCCATGTTGCCAGTAAAGTCTTTTTTGTATTGGCTGTGACTTTCTGTTCTGTATCACTCTTGGGGCCTTTTTACTTTTATAGAACCCCCCGTAATATCTCCTGTAGGGCTGGTTTCGTGGTTACAAAATTGGTTAGTGACTGGCGATTCTGAAATGTCTTTATTTCTCCATCAATTCTGAATGACAGCCTTGCTGGATAAAGGATCCTTGGCTGCATGTTTTTCTCTGAAAGAGCTTTAAATATGCTCCCCCAACCCTTTCTCTCATTCCAGGTCTGTGTAGACAGGTCTGACGTAATTCTGATGCTTTTGCCTTGGTACGTGAGAAATTTCTTTGCCCTGGCCACTTTCAATACTGTATCCTTGCATCTAATATTTGCGAAATGCACTATGACGTGACGTGGCGTAGGTTTGTCATGGTTGAGCTTGGGAGGGGTCCTCTCTGCCTCTTGGACACAAATGTTTGTTTCCCTTGCTAGATTAGGGAAGTTTTCAGCTACAATTTGTTCAAATATCTCTTCTAGACCTCTGTTTTTCTCCACCCCCTCGGGGATGCCGATGATTCTAACATTGGATCGTTTCATTGAGTCAGTAATCTCCCGTAACCTACATTCGTGGGCTTGGATTTTTTTAAGAGCAGCTTCTATTTTGTTTTTTTCCTCTATTAACCCATCCTCCAATTCACTAACCCGTTCCTCTGCTTCTGCGACCCTGGCCGTCAGAGCCTCTAGTTTTGCCTGCATTTGGCTCATAGAATTTTTAATTTCTGTCAGGTTCGCTCTCATTTCTGTCCTTAGGGATTCTATATTCTCAGTAACCTTTTCGTTAATAGTTTTTTCAATTCTACTCATCATTTTGACCATCGTTACTCTGAATTCCATTTCTGATAATTTGGTTACATCCATATCCATTATTTCTGTGGCAGAGGCCACAGAATCACTGTCTTTTCTTTGCTGGGGGGGGCTTCTCCTTCTTGTCATTCTGATGAAGAGAGGTTGCGGGGTTTCCAGAGCCCAAATTATTGACTGGGTCCCAGGCCGTGCCCCTTGTTTTATAGGGATCTTAGGGATGTGGGCTTCTTCTTTAAAGATTTTATTTATTTATTTATGTGGCAGCCAACCAGCGAGAGAGGGAACAGAAGCAGGGGAGTGGGAGAGGAAGAAGCAGGCTCCCAGCGGAGGAGCCCGATGAGGGACTCCTTTCCGGAACGCCGGGATCACGCCCTAAGCCGAAGGCAGGCGCTCAATGACTGCGCCACCCCGGCACCCGGGTTGTGGGCTTCTTGATTTTTCAGGCTGCCTTCTGTGTTCTGGGGGAGGGGCCTGCCGTGCCGATACTCAGGCAGCCATGTTTGGGTAGAGTCTCGGCGTCTCCTGCGAGGGGGGATGGGGATGGGCACGCTGTGAGCCGGTATTTCCAGGCTTTTGTTCTCTGGCGGCTTTCCCTGGCGGTTTGCTGTGCCTCTTCTGAGAGTCAGAGCAGCAGCGGCCGAATTTCAGCCTCTGTCACAGAACAGAGGGATTGCGGCCCGTTCTCTACTAATGTTCTGGCCACTTTAACTCTGTTTCTGTTGGTGCTGCTCAACCCTGCAGCGTCCCGGGATGTGCGCCCCACACCCGGCGTCCCAGCCCTCACTTCCAGGGCCGGCGCGTCTCTGTCCTTTGTGTTTCTAATGCCGCCAGCCGCCAGCCGCCCCGCGCCCGCTCCCGGATCTCCCGGTCTCAGTCTGGATCCAGTGAGCGCACCAGGATTCCGGTGTTCCGCGAGATGCCTGGTGGCGACCGCACCCGGCTCACGGTCTCAGTCTGCTGTTTTGCGGGTGCCGTCCGCGAGCCCCGCCCGCTCTCCCGTGCAAGTGGCTACCGCTTCCCGGCACCTGAACACAGCGGCTCCCTCCCCCTTCCGTTTATCTTCCGATATCTGTGCACAGTTTCATGGCTCCCCGCTTCGTACCTCAATACTCAGCGCCGGAGACGTTCATTTGTAGAGATCCAGATGCGTCTTCCTGCGTCTCAGGCTGGTTCCGTGGTTGTTTAGGCTGGTCTGGTACCTATCCAGCTCGACTCGGAGGACTGGCTGAAAACGGTGTCTCCTACTCCTCCGCCATCTTAACTCCCTCCTAGGTGACTTTTTTCTTTCAAGAGTTTCCTTAAGGTTCCTATTATAAGCATCTGCCCAGTTATTTTGGAAATGACTTTGAGATCATCTTCAGAAGCATAAATAAAAATTATGTCATAGGCCGAGAAAGGCAGTTGGTATTATTCTTTAGCAAAATCGGTTAAATTCATATCATCTCTCCTGTTTATTTATACAATTAAATTACTCTTTTGATCGTTCTTTAAAAATCATAGGTTTTTTTAAATTTATAATGCCAAGTATTTGTCTTTCAGGTTTCTGCTTCTTACTGACTTTTGTGTCATAAAACCTTTTGCCATGCAAAAACTTTAAATTCTGATTATGCACAGATGGTAGGTTTTTGTTTTTATTCTGCATTCTAGAGATTAGAAACTGGCTTTGAGCAAAGCCAGTTCCTTCATTTTGTCAGGGTCTAAAATCAGACTTCTAGTGTTTAAGCCAAATAACCTTATTTAATAGAAACTAAATAAATGTTTGCTGAACTATAATTACTGCTGTTGATTAGGAACACAACTGTGCACTTTACATAAATTATCATATTTAATCCCTACAGTAAGGAGACGATGAGTACGGTATTCCCAATTTAAAGAGAAGAAGTTTGAAGTTCAGAGAGGCTAAGAAACAATGGAAAATCTCAGGACTAGTGAGAGTTTGGGGATTTGAGTGTAGAACTGTCCTATCTTAACTGTATTTTTATGACCTCCTTAAACAATGAATGGCTCTTCAAACTGGCTGCCCTACAAAGGCCGCTGTCACCATCTCCCCTCCTGGCTTTACACAGTTCTTTTCTCATTTTATTTCGTTTGTTTTTCCCCAGACCATTTAGCACACATCTGTCTACTTTTATTTCTCTGTAACATACTGATTGATTTATGTTTCCCTTTCTCTTATAGTTTGTAATCTTTTGAGGGAAAACATTTTATGATCTATTTTGTTTTGGTTTTGTCTTTTGTTTGTTTGAAAATTATTATAGTTAGTTCTGGTCTACAACATATTAGGGTTTTTTTTCCAACTTTACTGAGAGATAATTGCCAAATAACATTGTGTAAGTATATGATATACAACATGATGACTTGATATATATATATGTATTGTGAAATAATTACCACAATAAGTCTGGTTAATACATCTGTCACCTCACATAGTTACCATGTATCATTCAATTTGGATATCCATTATTTGGCACTGTGCTTGGCACTTAAAACATCTTTGAATATGTTGATTCATTTTATCAAATATTGTATATTTGTTTTCTCACAAAAATCACATCAGATTTATTTATTAAAATAACAGAAATCAGGGTGCCTGGGTGGCTCAGTTAGTTAAACGACTCACTCTAAATTTTGGCTCAGGTCATGATCTCACAGTTGTAAGATGGAGCCCTGTGTCACGTTCCACACTGGGCGTGGAGCCTGCTTAAGATTCTCTCTCTCTCCCTCTCCCTCTCCCCCTCCCTTTCTGCTCATACACATGCAAGCTCTCTCTCTCTCTAAAAAAAAAAGAAAAGAAAAGAAATAATTTCTTTTAGTGAATTTAAACATTCACTTGATTATACAGTGGATACATATGATACATGGTTAGAGAAATATTTATTGATTTAAATAAAATGATAGAATTTGTAAATCCAGATTAATTTGTTTCTTTCAAAATAATCGTCTAGAGAAATAGCATACTTTTTTAAGAATGCTGCTATTTCTTCAGAACCGCTTGGAACTTGTTTTTATTTTCTCAGAATTTATACCTTTTTTGAATATCCTGTATGAAATAAGACCATCTTAAAGGTTCAGAATATTTCTATGTAATCTTTCAAGGAGATAATACTCAGTTGTGTTAGGTTTAGATTTTTTAAGTTATTTATAATAACATCTTAAATATCAGTATACTTTTTCAGAGGTGCTGAACCATGGATTAGAACAATGTTTCTGTCTTTTTTTGTATGAAGACTTAATTTTTTTAGAGTAGTTTATGTTCACAGCAAAATTGAGAGGAAGATACAGATTTCTTATACATCCCCTGCCCCCACACATACATAGACTCTCCCATTAATCAGCATCCTTCACCAGAGTTGTACATTGTTACAATTGATGAACCTATATTTACATATCATCATTCAAAGTCTATAGTTTGTATTACAGTTCACTGTTGGTGCTGTATATTTTGTAGGTTTGGACAAATGTATAATGACGTGTATCCATCATTATAATATCATACAGAGTATTTTCGCTGTCCTAAAAATTCTCTGTGCTCTGCCTGTTCATTTCTCCTACCACTCCTCTGGCAACCACTGATCTTTTTATTGTTTTTTTTTTTTTAAGATTTTATTTATTTATTTGAAAGAGAGAGAAAGAGCGAGAGTGCATGCATGAGCAGGGTTAGGGGCAGAGGGAGAGGGAGAAACAGACTCCCCACTGAGTGTGAAGCCTGACATGGGGGCTCGATCCCAGGACCCTGAGATCATGACCTAAACCGAAGTTAGACACTTAACCAACTGAGTCACCCAGGTGCCCCAACTGATCTTTTTGTCTCCATAGTTTTGCCTATTCCAGAATGTCATATGATTGGAATCATACAGTATGTAGCCTTTTCAGATTGACTTTTTTTGTTTGGTAATATGCATTTAAGAGCCCTCTGTGACATTGTGTGGCTCAATAACTCATTTCTTTTTAGCATGTATGTACCGGTTTTTTAAAAAATCTGTGTAGTTAGTGAAGGTAACTACTTGGTTGCTTCCAAGTTTTGGTAATTATGGATAAAACTGCTATAAACATCTGTGTACAGGTTTTTGTGTGAATGTAAGTTTTCAGCTCCTTTGGGTAAATACCAAGGGGTGTGATTGTTGGGTCACATGGTAAAAGTATGTTTAGTTTTGTAAGAAACTGCCAAATGGTCTTCCAAACCATTGTACCATTTGAATTACCATCAGACATTAATGAGAGTTCTGGTTGCTCCACATCCTCAGCAGCATTTGGTGCTTCAGTGGTTTGGATTTTAGTCATTGTAGTAGATATGTAGTAGTATCACGTTATTTTAATTTGCAGTTCCCAAATGACATATGATATGGAGCATCTTTTCATATGCCTATTTGCCATCCATATATGTCTTTGGTGAGGTGTCTGTTCAGATCGTTAGTACATTTTTTTAATTGGGTGGTTTGTTTTTTTATTGTTGAGTTTTAAGAGCTTTTTGTGTATTTTGGTTAATGGTACTTTAAGTCTTTATGTCTTTTGCAAGTATATTCTCCAAGTCTGTGGCTTGTCTTATTCTCTTGACATTGTCTTTCACAGAGCAAATGTTTTGAATTTCATTGAAGTCCAGCTTATTAATTCTGTCTTTCATGATTGTACCTTTGGTGTTGTATCTAAAAAGTCTTGCCAAACCCAAAATCATCTGGGTTTTCTCCTGTGTTACCTTCTGGGAGTTTTATAGTTTTGCATTTTACATTTAGGTCTATAATGAAGTTTGAGTTAATTTTTGTGAAGGGTGTAAAGTCTCTGTTTAGATCCCCCCCTTTTGTTGGGGGGCGGGGCTGGGATGTCCAGATGTTCCAGCACCATTTGTTGTAAAGACTATCCTTTCTCCATTGAGTTGCCTTAGCTCCTTTGATAAAGTTCGTTTGACTGTATTTGTGTGGGTCTGTTTCTGAGCTATATTCTGTTCCATTGTTCTATTTGTCTATTCTTTCACCAATGCCACACTGTCTTGATTACTGTAGCTTTACAGTAAGACTTGAAGAGGTTGGGTAGAATCA
This sequence comes from Ursus americanus, assembly GCF_024610735.1. NCBI lineage: Eukaryota > Metazoa > Chordata > Mammalia > Carnivora > Ursidae > Ursus > Ursus americanus. The sequence continues at coordinate 55,710,598 of NC_142139.1, read as the reverse complement.
TTTCTTGAACTTTGTTCTTCAATATTGTGTTTGTTATTGCCATCTTCTTTTGAACAACATGGCTATTAGTATAAAATGAGAGTCCAGAAGACTAGATATTATAATTGTATTGCTAACTTATATTTACAAGGTGTTCCGTAAATGTTGCATTTGAAATGTATACTCACCAGAAATTTTTGTTTACTGGTTTGAAGGAGAGAGAGAGATAGCATATTTGCTGCCATGTCACTATGAACATACCTGTAAATGCCATTTCCTTACATTTATTAATGGTTCAGTATCTTATTTCATATAGTTTAGAGTCTAAATGGTAAGATAAAGATGAACCAAATATATGATTACAGTAAGTGATATTTTTAGTGAAGTTAAAATCTTGTTACCTGCACCTTCCATTTCTTCCATTCTTCCATTTCTTCCATTCTTCCATTATGTTGACATTTTTATAATGAGCGTTCTTATGTTGGGTGATTGATGTTCAAACTTTAAGAAGATTGTACCAAACTTTTAGAATTTACACAAGCATTTCTTTTTTGAGGTATAAAATTAATAAGTAAAATATTTTTTCCCATCAAATGTTATAATGAATTAAAATTAAAGTGAAGGGACTGATGTCTTAATCTTTTACAAGTCAGGATTTTTTAAAGGTTATTTTATGAAACATTGTTAATGCAATGGAAAGGAGTTGTTTAGTACTACATGAGACATGATTATGTTTACATCTGAGGCCAGAGATGTTTCTCTCTCTTCTGATCTTTCCTCAGACCTAGCACATTGTCTTGCACAATAAAAATTGAGAAATGAAAAAACCGTTTTTATCTCTTCATACAACTATAAATTTGCAAATGTATTTAAATTCTGTGTTATAGTTGGTGGCCAAAGGAGTAAAGAATTCTGATATGTCTCCACCTTTGGGACAACATGAAGCAGGTGGCTCTCCATTGAAGCAACAGATGAGATCTGTTATTTCTGTGACTTCAGCTTTAAAAGAAGTGGGTATGGTAAGTTACCTAAAATTTGGAACTCCTCAAAGTGAAAGTTTGTTAAAAGGATTAAATTTAATGAAATTACATTAATTCCTAATGTATTAAATTTTTCTAGGGAAAATAAAATAACTTCTTAATATTTTTATGTATGGTTTACTGTGAGTATTGGAGCCTCACTGCTCATAGGTTTATATCTAGGACAACCTAATACATAAAAATAGATATAACTGATTGTCTCTCATTTATACTTTAAAAGAATATTGAACAAATGAAATATATACAGAAATGTACTAAAATAATGCAACAAACATTTTTATACCCCAGCCCTCACAATTAACAAAGGTTCCTTTTTTTTTTAACAAAGATTCATTTTTTATTTAAATAATGTCTCTTTGGTACTTAAATTAATTAACTTTAGGAATAAAGTCCAAGACATGTTTACATTTATTTTTAAATTTTTGTCATAACAAATTTCAGAAGATTTAATATAATTACACTTAATCCACCAATTATTTCTTTTACCTTCTACTTACAAATCTCTGTCATGCTATATGAATACTGGAACAAAGAATTGTGGGCATTAAAAAGTTTAAACTTAGAAGTATGTGTCAGGTGTTCATCTAAAATGTGAAAACTCTGTTCTGGGATTAAAGGAAATAGGCTCATGATACGGAATTTCAGCCTAGAATTTAACACACAGAAGGGAAAAAGTCTACTGAATTACATAACACATTAACTTGATTTTCTCTTGTCTTTTTAATTAATGTCTCTGCCTTTTAATTGCTGAGTTTCATTATGTTTTTGCAGACAACATTGATGTTACTGATACACGAATTTTTTTATAGCCTTTGTGTTTATCTTGAAAATAAGACTCAGTAGGAAAACACAAGTTTCTTGGTCACTGTCAAGAACTTCATGTATGAAACTATTGTTCTTCAAGTAGGTTTAGTCTCCTTTTCTTTCTGATAACGATTTTGCGTGTGCTGCATTGTTCACTTCAACTTTAGATACCACTGTGTGGTTTCCTTCCTGGTACCCAGTCTCACATCTCAACTAGCTGTTCATCTCTCTGGTTGTAGCGACTGCTAATTCCTGACTACTTTATTGGGTAAAATGCTCTTTGTCTCATTTACGTGTATTACTTTACACTGACCACTATACTCTTTTGTATTTTCCTCAAATATTACAAAATTTGAGGTAATCTATATAATGAAATGGTTTTTCTTTATGTGTTATCTTGGTAAATACTGCTTACTTAAAACTTTGAAAAATGCTCTTTCTTACTTTGCATCTTTCAGATACTTTTGCTTCCATAGCTTTCATAACTAATTTCTTCTTTTCATGTGTTTAAAAATTCTCGGTCTAGATCACTATGATTGTACTAATCAAAAGACAGACTTTATATTATTGTTGGTATAAAGGACTCAGAACTTATTTTTATTCTCTTTGCTTATGAAGAGAAGCCAGTTCTCAATTATGTTTGGTAGTATGGCTTAATAGGAATATATATGCATGAAACATAAAGACAGCTTCAAAGTAACACAGCCTAGCCTGAATTACTTTATCCACCAAAACTCCCTAGCTTTAATTAAGAGAGTATATGAATAATCAGTTGGTTAGGTGTCTAACTCTTGATTTCAGCTCAGGTCATGATCTCAGGGTGGTAAGATTGAGCCCCCCGTTGGTCTCTGGGCTGGGTGTGGAGCCTGCTTAAGATTCTCTCTCTCCCTCCTCCCCTTCCTTGTGTGCATGCACACACTCTCTCCCTAAAAAAAATGGAGGGGGGGTTATATGAGTTAATTTTCTTTTCATTTCTACCATTGACCTAAAATTACCAAAAATCAGATGCCAGAAAGGAGGAGGACATAGTTAAATATGTGATCAGTAATCTAAAAATAAATAATTGAGAATTGGCCCTTCTACTATTAAGTCTATCGATTATATGTAACTATTTCTCATTTCCGATAATGAAGGAAGCTATGTTAACATTTTACAGGGATAAAAAAATTCACAAGGAGCAATTTAATGAAAAACAAAAAGTAACAAAAATACGAAAGTTTTTAAGGTAGACATTTAAAATAACATTTCTTACTCTGTAACTCTCTGTATTTATAGGACAGAAGTTTAACTGATACCCAGGAAACCTCAGAAGACATTCAGAAGACTAACAATGCTATTTCAGTAAGTACAGTTTTCAAACTCTGTCAATCATTTTACTTGTATGCATGTTAAAATATAACACTTTAACTGTTTCAGAGTAAGCGAGAAATACTACGTAGATTAAATCAAAATCTTAAAGCTCAAGAAGATGAAAAAGGAAAGCAATGTCACTCTGATACGTGTGAGATAGTTGTTAATGAAGATGCCAAAGAGCGTGAAAAAGAAAAATCGGTTTCATCTGATCGCAAGAAATGGGAGGCAGGAGGTCAACTTGTGATTCCTTTGGATGAGTTAACATTGGACACATCCTTCTCTGCAACTGAAAGTATGTATAAAATGTTAATATTCTGTGTTGGTCTAACACACATGTAAACTTCTAGACTGGGTACTTGGAAAGAAAGAACACTTGGATTGAGAGAGGCTGGAAAAATTTCTTTGTATGTAAAGAATGGATAAGACTATTCAACCTTAAGAATAGCAAGGATTTTTATTACAAAACTGTGTGGTATGAGAGAGGGAACTAATGATATATATTTAAATTATATTACTTTAGCTCTTTCTATCAATTGTATTACTCTGATCTGTTACCAGGAATAATTCGTGATGAGAACCAAGGTAGCAAACTATGACAGAATCTTAGAAAGGTCCCTTAGGTATGTAGCCAGGGGTATGGAATAGATCTCACTTAATGATTTATTTATTCAGCAATAATTATTGAGCATTTTTGCATTATCCAGTGCACCAGAGGGAGATACAATTATAAATAAAAACATGTGCTTTTGTGGAGCTTACATTCTGAAAGGACAAGTCTGATTGTCAACCAACTAAATATAGTTTTAAGTAATTTTTTTAATGGACTATCTTCGTAGAATTCTTCCCTACATTGGAGAAAAGCTCAAAGACTCTAACCTGTGGTGTCTTTTATTTTGTTTACTTATTCAGCAGTTCTTTTTGAATCCCATTAAATGCCACACATTCCTCAGCAATGAAGATGCAATAATGGTTAAGACATAGTCCCTCCCCTTAAGGAGCTTAGGGCCTGGTGGAAAGGGAGACAAGTATAGAGGCAATTGTAATTGAAAAGGAATATACTAGAAATTATCATAGGCTACTGTAAGAATATCTGTTAGGACATAAATCAGTCTTGGGGAAGCCAAGGAAATGATTTCTTAAAAAAGGGATGAACCAAGAAGTAAGTAGTTAACTAAACCAAAAACCAAGCCAAGTGTTTTAGGCATAGAATAACCAGGACCCAGGTGAGAGAGTGTGTAAAATTCAGGGAACTTGGTATAATTCAGCATGGATGGCTAAAATTCAGAAGTCAAGACAAAGAATGGCAAGTAAGCCTTCAAAGAGGTAAGCAGGATCATATCGTGAAGGGTACTATACGCTGGCTCTCTCAAACAGTATGAACTTACTCTAAGTGCAGAGAACACTCTTTGAAAACAAGGGTTAGCAAATGTTTTCTGTGAATGCCAGACAGTAATTATTTTAGGCTTTGCAGGCCTTAAGGACTCTGTTGGAACTTCTCTACTCTGTCACTATAGTTTAAAAGTAGCAATAGATGATATGCAAATGTATTAGCATGGCGGTGTTTCCAGTAAAATTTTATTTAGGGTTACTGAAATTTGAATTTCTTAAAATTTCTTTAATATCTTCTATTTGCTCAGACTTTTCTGTTTTTCATTACTATAAAGAGTGTTCATGATTGTTTCCTGGAAAATTTTTGTAATAACTTTTAAAATTTTTGTTAGATAATTCCAGTATCTGTGTTGTATTTGTGTTGGTTATTAATCAGTAGCCATCTCCCATGAGGTCATCTGTCTTCTCTCGTTAGAGTTGCACTGCATGTTTTGGGTTCCCTATCATGTAGCACAGATTTTATGCATGAAAAGTGGTCATTAATTACATAAACATGATGATAAACACAACTGATGTTGAGACCTCTCAGGTGATGGGGCTGTAAATGATTTAGAGCACCTCTGAGGCAATAAACTATCACCAGTGTGACAGGATGGGATGGAGGGCAAAGGTAGAGAGATGCAAGTAAGTTTTAATATAAGATGAAAAAATTCCTGCCATGTTTTCTTTAAAAGTAGGAAGAAAGGTCATATGCAGACCAGAAACACAAGAATTGGGTAATTTTGAATGATCAGATAGGCCTATCTCAGACAAATATATGAGGACATTTGAGACACCTTATTACCTTATTAAAAGCACTTTTATATGGAAAATTAGCATGAGACTAATACTGTTATATGAACACTACTTCATCTCATGAGTTCAAAAATCATGTTTAATGTAAGTATGCAATATATTTATGTGGTAAGTTTTTATATGATATAAACAATGTATAAAATTTCTCTCCACCTCAACATATACTCCATTTCCATCCTTGTTACCAGGTAACCACTGATATAGTTTATTGTTTATCCCTCTGAGCTCCTTCCTCTGTGTGTGTGTGTGTGTGTGTGTGTGTGTGTGTGTGTGTGTGTATGAATAAAGACACATATTTTATACCTTTATGTTACATTATATGTTATATATCATTTATTGTATTTATTTTACATATAAGTGTATTTTATAAATCTTTTCATATCACTACATTAAAAAATTGCCTTTATCTCTTTTATAGCTATTATAGTCCATTGTATGATCATACATGATTTACTTTTCTCAATATTTTATTTTTTTTATTATGTTCAGTTAGCCAGCATATAGTACATCATTAGTTTTTTATGTAGTTTTCAACGATTCATTAGTTGTGTATAACACCAGTGTTTATCCCAACACGTGCCCTCCCTAATACCCATCACCTGGTTACCCCATCTTCCCACCCCTCCCTCCCTTCTGTAACCCCCAGTTTGGTTCCCAGAGTCCAGAGTCTCTCATGGTTTGTCTCCCTCTCTGCTTTCTTCCCATTCAGTTTTCCCTCCCTTCCCCTGTGGTCCTCCGCACTATTTCTTATGTTCCACATATGAGTGAAACCATATGATAATTGTCTTTCTCTGCTTGACTTATTTCACTTAGCATAATTACCCTCCAGTTCCATCCATGTCGATGCAAATGGTGGATATTCATCCTTTCTGATGGCTGTTTCTCAGCATTTTATTATGAAAGATTTCAAACATGGCAAAATTGAAGTAATTTCACAGTGCACGCCATATACTCTCCATTGAGAGTATACCAGTAATATTTTACTGTGCTTGCTTGATCATATATCTGTCCACCCTTCTATCCAACAATTAGTGAATCTTATTTTTTCATGCAGTTTAAAGTTCATTGCAGATATTGGTATACCTTATCCTAAGTACTTCATAGCATACATATCATTAAATAGAATTCAATATTTGTTTAGAAGTTTTTTTTTAATAGTAAATTCACATATAATGAAATGCAGGTATTTTAAAAGTACATTTGCTGAGTTATTGATTTATTTATTTATTTTAGAGAGGGAGTGCATGCGCACACGAGCGGTGAGAAAGGGCAGAAAGGGAGGGAGAGAGAGAGAATCTTAAGCAGGCTCCTTACCCAGCACAGAACCCGACGCAGGGCTTGATCTCACGACCCTGACAATGACCTGAGCCAAAATCAAGAGTCAGACACTTAGCCAACTGAACCACCCAGGCGCCCCCATTTGCTGAGTTTTAACACATGCCTAACACCTAGGTAACCCAGACTCCTATCAAGATATAGAACATAACCATCTTCCCCCAAAAAAGTTTCATGCCTCTTCCCAGTCAGTTTCTGCTTCTAGCCTCCCAGAGGGGACTTTTTTCTTAATTTTTTCTGTCTTAGATTAACTTTCTCTGTTCTGGATTTCATTTAAACAGACTAACAGTTTGTATTCTTTTGTGTTTAGCTTGTTTAACTCAGCATAATGCTTTTTGAGATTCATCTGCATTGTGATTACCAATAGTTTGTTCCTTTTAAAAAAATTATTTAAAATTTACTTTGTCATTGATAAAGTCACTTCTCTTTTTTTGCTGTTAGTTATATCTTTATCCATTCCCCTCTCCCTTTTAGTTTGTTTGTATCTATATATTTAAAGTAGTTTTCTTATAGGAAGCATATTGTTGGGTTTGCTTTTTTAATCCACTCTTATCATCTTTAACTTGGTTGTTGAGACCGTTTATTTTTAATGTGATTGTTAATATGGTCGGATCTAAAAATGCCATTTTGCTATTTGTTTTTTGTTTGTCTTATCTACCTTTGTTTCCTTTGCCCTTTTGTTTTTCTTTCTTTTGATTATTTTTATGATTCCGTTTTATCTCAGTTATTGGCTTATTAACTGCAGTTTATTGTTCTGTTATTTTAGTGTTTGCTTTAGAGTTCATAGCACACATCTTTAACTTACCACATAGTCTATCTTCCAGCAATTGGCTACATTTCACATGTAGTATAAGAACCTTACGATAGTATGCTTAGATTTGTTTCTTCCCAGTCATTGTGCCATTGTTTTTGTTTGTTTTTTACTTATGCTACAAACCCCACAATACATTATGGTCATTTCTCCTTTAAGGAGTTTTAAATAATAAGAGAAAAAGCCTTGTGTATCTACCTGTGTAGTTACTGTTTCCAGTGGTCTTCATAATACTTGTGTAAATCAGATTTCCTTCTAGTATTATTTTTCTTCTGCCTGAAGAACTTTCTTGAACATTTCTTGTAAGGTAGTCCTGCTGGTGAGGAGTTCTTTCAGCTTTTGTATGTCTGAAAAGTCTTTATTTTGCCTTCCTTTTGCAAAGCTGTTTTTTCTGGGTATGGAATTCTAACTCGATATTTTTTTCTTTTAGTACTTTAATGATATTGTACCAATGTCTTCTAGTTTGCATTTATTGTAAGGAGAATCTTCTATCATTCTTATTGTTATTCCTCTGTATGTAACATGTCTTATTTCTTCTGGATGTTTTTAGATTTTCCCCCTAAGCTAGTAAATTTCATTATGATTTGCCTTGGTGTCATTTTCTTCATGTTTCTTTTGCTTGGGTTTTGTTGAACTTCTTGGAATTGTGGGTAGTTTTCATCAAATTTGGATAACTTTTTGCTATTTTTTTCCAGCTTTTTTTTGTCTTCCTTTCTAGAATTTTATATGGATCTTGTTAATGTTTTCTTTTCTCTAATTATCAATTCTTTCTCTAGCTTATTGAACATATAGAATTCAGTTATAATGATCGTTATAAATGCTCTACTAATTAAATCATCCATCATTTTTAGGATGATACTAATTGATTTTTTCCCCTCTTTATTAACGGTTGAATTCTTTTGCTTCTGTGAATGCTTGGTCATTTTTTGTTTGGAAGCCAAACCATGAATTTTACCTAAATGGGTGGCTGTGTATTTTTGTATTCCTATAAATATTCTTGATTTTTGTTCTGGGACACAATTCAGTTACTTGTAAATAGCTTGACCCTTTTAGGTCTTGCTTTTAAAGCTTTGTTAGGTGAGGGTCACTGACTCTTGGTTTCAGCTGAGGTCATGATCTCAGAGTCCTGGGATTGGGCCCCCCGTTGGGCTCCATGCTCAGTGTGAAGTCGGCTTGAGATTCTCTCTCTCTCACTTTCTCTCTTTCTGCCTCTCCTGCTCATGCTGTCTCTCTCTCTAAAATAAGTAAATAAAATATTAAAAAAAAAAAAAAGATTTTGTTAGGTGGAACCAGAGCAATTTCTGTAGCTAATCTATCCCCTTTTACTGAATCTAAAATCTCTTTGAGTAATCTGCCCAATGACTTGTGAGTCATAAGATGTTTTTTTTTTTTTTTTTTTTTTTTTCCTGGCTGGTAAGAAGAGGAACTATTTTTTACCTACCTTGCTTGAACTCCAAGTATTATTCCCTCTATTCCATTTGGGTCTTTTCCCTAGACTACAGTAATTTTGCTTTTGTGTGATCATCAGTATTTAGCTTAAGACTCCAAGAAGATTCTGAGTTCTCTTTGTGTAGCTTTCTACTCTTCCATATTCTGTCCTGCCAACATTAGCTACTTTTGCCTGCTAGACTTCCAATTTCTGTCACCTCATCTCAGAGAAACCATCAACTCCACCTGGTTTTCCCTCCCTGCATCAAAGGGAACTAAGTTAATATCATTTCATATGGACATTTAGTTTCTCCAGTTTTATTTGTTAAAGAGACTTCCTATTCCCCACTATATTTATAGTTTTGACACCTCTGTCAAGTACCACATGCCCGTAAGTTATGGGTCTATTTCTGGGTTTTCTACTTTTCAACTTTCCTTTTAAAAATTGGTTCCCTACTGGGAATCATTTTTGCTTGATAAAAGTGAATATCACCTGCTAATTTGCAGATACTTAACTTTCAAGGAACTAGTACATTACAAATTTGAATCAACATTTTGTATTTAGTTACCATTAAAATTTTATATGACTTACATATGCTATAATATGTGAGATTGCACCTTGTCTATTACTGCTAGGTACTTAGATGCTTTGTGTATTATTCCAAAAGGCTCTAAAGACTCAAGTTACAATAGATAATTTCCCGTTTTTTATCTGCTAAATTTTATTTTAAAAGTTCCCCCAGAATTATTGCAAAAAGGCAGTGTCAGTTGCCTACTCATGATATATAAGCTAAACTGAAACAAATTTTTTTAGAAATATTCTCTACTTTTAAACCATGTGGACATTTATTTTACAACTTGTTTTCTATTTTCTTTAATTAAATTTATAGAAACAAAATATTAATTTATATTTTCTTTTCTTTTGTACACACCAAATTATTGCTTAATGGTCTTTAGTTTTCAAAAATTTGCTCCAATCAAAATTTTACTGAAGTATAATTTTTTTTCTATTTTTCTATTCCTTGATAATTTGTAAATATTTTATTTTTTATTGAAGCATAGTTAACATGCAATATTATATTACTTTTAAGTGTACAACATAGTGATTCAATATTTATGTAAATAACAAAGTAACCAAGATATAGCTAGCTATCATCTGTCACCATACAAAGTTGTTACATATAATTGACTTTATTTTCTATGCTGTACATTGTATCCCCTTCTTCTATTTATTTTTTAAGTAAAAGTTTGTACCTTTTAACCTCCACCCCTATTTCCTCTATCCTCCCTACCCTCTCCCTTCTGGCAACCACCCGATTGTTCTTCATATCCATGAGTCTGTTTCTGTTTTGTTTTATTCATTTGTTTAGTTTTTTGGATTCCACATATAAGTGAAATAATACATATTTTTCTCTCTCTGACATTTCATTTAGCATATGGACCCTCAGTGTCCGTCTGTGTTGCCGCAAATGGCAAGATTTCCTTCTTTTTTATGGCTGAGTAATTTCCTGTGTGTGTGTGTGTGTGTGTGTGTGTGTGTATGTATAGTTGACCCTGAACAATGCAGGGGTTAGAGGCACTGACTACTCCTGTGTGGTCAGAAATCTCCGTATTACTTTTAACTCTCCAAACATTTAACTACTATTAGCCTACTGTTAACTGGGAGCATTACTAATAGCATAAATAGTTGATTAACACATATTTTGTGTTTATATTATTATATGATATATTCTTACAATATAGTAAGCTAGAGAAAAGCAAATGTTAAGAAAATCATAAGGAACAGAAAATATACTTAAAGTACGGTGCTACATTTATTGAAAAAGGTCCACATATAAGTGGATCCAAGGCTGTTTAAACCTGTATTGTTCAAGGTTCAGTTGTATACCACATCCTCTTTACCCATTCATCTATCTATGGACACTTAGGTTGCCTCAATATTTTGGCTATTGTAAATCATGCTGCAGTGAACATAAGGGTACATGTTACTGAATCTGGGCTTTGTTTGTTCTTTGTAGTTCCTTTCGGTGTAGAATGAGATTGTTTGAGATTTTTCTTGTTTCTTGAGATGGGGTTGCATCACTATAAACTGATCTCTTAGAATTGCTTTGCTGTGTCCCATACACTTTGGAGCATTGTATTTTCATTGTCATATGTCTCAGGATATTTTTTTTGTTTCCTCTTTGATTTCTTCATTGACTCATTGATTTTGTTTAGCCTTCACATGTTTGTGTTTTATAGTTTTCTTCTTCAACAAAAACGAAACAAAACAATTTTCTTCTGCTTGATTTGTAGTTTCCTACTGTTGTGTTTGGAAAAGGTGCTTGATATGATTTCAGTTTTCTTAAATTAATTGAGATTTGTTTTATGGCTTTTGTATGATCCATCCTGGAGAATGTTCCATGTGCACTTGAAAAGAATATGTATTCTGCTGTTTTGAAATGGAATGTTTTGTATAAATCTATTAAATCCATCTGGTCTATTGTGTTTTTTAAGGCCAATGTTTCCTTATTGATTTTCTATCAGATGATCTATTCATTGATGAAAGTAGAATATTAAAGTCCCTTACTATTATTGTATTATCATCACTTTGTCTCTCTATGTTTGTTAATATTTGCTTTATGTATTTAGGTGCCCCTATGTTGGATGCATTGATATTTATAGATGTTCTGTCCTCTTGTTTGATGTATGTAATCATTATGTAACGCTCTTCATTGCCACTTGTTACAGTCTTTCTTTTAAAATCTATTTTTCCTGCTATAAATATTGCTATCTCAGCTTCCGTTATGGTTTCCATTTGCATGGAATATCTTTTTCCATCCCTTCACTTCACTTGTCCCTGTGTGTCTTTAGGTTTAAAGTGAGTTTCTTGTAGGCAGCATGTATATGGGCCTTCTTTTTTTATCCATTCAACCACCCTGCGTCTTTTGTTTGAAGCATTTAGTTTATTTACATTAAAAATAGTTATTGATAGATATGTACTTATTGCCATTTACTTGATTGTTTTCTATAGTTTGTAGTTCTTCTCTGTTACCGTTTTCTTTTGCTCTCTTTCCTTGTGATTTGGTGACTTCCCTTACTGTTATGTTTGTATTCCTATTCTCTTTATTTTTTCTGTACCTATTATAGGTATTTGGTTTATCGTTACCATGAGGTTCATATATAACATCCTATATATCTATCAGTCTGTTTTAAGTTGAAGGTTCAGGCACATTCTCAAAGCACTGCATTTTTATCTCGTTCCCCAACATTTTGTTTTTGATGTCATGTTTTACCATCTTACTGTTTTGTGTATCTCTTGACTAATGATTGTAGGTCTAGATGATTTTAATATTCTTGTCTTTTAACCTTCATATTAGATATGAGGGTGGTTGATCCATGACCTTTGTTTTATGTTTACCTTTACCAGTAAGATTTTTTCTTTCATAATTTTCTCATTTCTAGTTATAGCCTTTTCTTTTTTGTTTAATGAAACCCTTTCAACATTTCTTGGAAGGCCAGTTTGGTATTGATGAACTCCGTTAGCTTTTGCTTGTCTGGGAAACTGTATCTCCCTTCAGCTCTGAGTGATAACTTTGCCAGGTAGAGTATTCTTGTTTATAAGTGTTTTTCCTTTTAGTACTCTGAGTATATCATGTTACTTTCTTCTGGCCTGTAAAGTTTCTGCTGAAAAATTAGTTGTTTTTCTCTTGCTGCTTTTAAGATCCTCTCTTTATCTTTAGTTGCTGATACTTTGATTGTAATATGTTTTAGTGTAGGTCTTTTTGGGTTCATCTATTTGGGACTCTGCTTACTGGACTTTGATGTATATTACCTTGGCCAGGTTAGGGAAGTTTTCAGCCATTATTTCTTCAAATAGGTTTTCTGTCCTTTTCTCTCTTTTCCTTCTGGGACCCTATAATGCTAATGTTAATATACTTGGTGCTGTCCCAAAGGTCCCTTAAACTATTCTCATTTTTTAAAAAATTCTTTTTTCTCATTGCTAGTCTGATTGGGTAATTTCCACTAGCCTGCTTTCCAGATAATTGATCCTTTCTTCTGTATCATCTAATCTGCTGTTGATTCCCTCTAGTGTATTTTTTATTTCAGTTATTGTATTCTTTAGCTCTGATTTAGTTCTTTTTTATATTTTCTATCTCTTTGTTGAAGTTCTTAGCCTGTTCTCTTCTTCTGAGTTCAGTAAGCATCTTTATGACCATTACTTTGAACTCTTTATCTGGTAGATTGCTTATCTACATTTTGTTTAGTTCTTTTTCTAAGGTTTTGTCTTGTTCTTTCATTTGGAACATATTTCTCTGTCTCCTTATTTTGCCCCTCTGTGTTTCTGTGTGTTAGGTAGATTAGTTATCTCTAGGTTTTGAAGGAGTGGCTTTATGCAGAAGGGGCCTAGTAGCACAAACCCCCATGGTCACCTGAGCCAGATTCCCATGAGTGTTCCCTATGGGGGACTGCCTGTACCCTCCTGTTGTGGCTGGGTCAAGATTATTACAGATTCACTTGTTTATGCAGCTATCTGTGAGATCTGACTTTCACTACTACATGTATACTGGTGAGTGGGGCTGGCCCTCAGTGTGGCTTGTTGTGAGATCTGGCTGCAACTGTTCTAGGTGTTATAGTATGCAAGACTGGCCCGCCAAATTGGATTCACTTAGGAGGGGTTCCGGTGCTGGCTGAGGGCGCCCTCCAGGAGTGATGGGACAAGGAATTGCTTGGGAGGAGCTCCTGACCAGCCTAGGCTACTTAAAGAGTATGCTAGGGAAGCGACTCTGGGCCTGGGTGGATAGGTTGGGTGAGGCCAATACACAGGAGAAAACCAGGATAGAGCTAGTGGTGCTAGCACAGTAGGCGGAGAGTGTCAGAAATGGCACCGACCAGGGGAACCTGGGTAACTTAGTAGGTTGAGTGTCCAATTCTTGTTTTTGGCTGAAGTCATGATCTTGGGGTTGTAGAGTCATGCCCTGCATTGGGCTCTGCACTCAGTGCTGAGTCTGCTTGGGATACTCTTTTTCCCTCTGCCCCTCCCCCCGCTCACACCCTCTAAATGAATGAATGAATAAATAAATAATAAATAACTATCTTTAAAGGAAAAAAAAAAAAGAAAGCAGAAAGAAATGGCAGCCACCAGTGCTGGGTCAGCTAGGTAGAAGGAGGATAATAAAAATTGTGCACACCAGCACTTCCATCTCTGGAGAACTTTCCAGCAGCTCCCTGCCCCTCTGGCACATACTTCAAGTTAGTCAGTCGATATCCTTCACTTGTAACCCAGGTAGTTTTCAAACTGCTGCAGTGTGCTGAGACTTGGAGTCAGTGACATTGTGCATATGCTCTTTAAGAGTAGATTTGCTGTTCCCTACTGCTCTCTGACTCTCCCAGACATAAGCAAGCCCAGTTGGTCTTCAGAGCCAACGTTATGGGTTTTTGTCTTTCTGGTGCAGGTCCCCTGGGCTGTGGAACCTTATGTGGGTCTCAGACCCCTCAGTCCTCAGGGAGGGCCTATATAGTTGTGCTAGCACTCACTTGTGGGTCACTGTGCCAGGGATGTGGGCCCTGCCTAAATTGTGTCTCCACCCTTATATCATCTCAATGTGGCTTTTTCTTTATATTTTTAGTTCTAATGATCTATTCTGCTAGTCTTCAGTTCGTTCTCAGAGATAGTTGTTCTACATATAGTTGCAGATTTTGTTGTGTCCATAAGAAGAGTTGGATTCTCAAGGCGCCTGGGTGGCTCAGTCATTCAAGCGTCTGCCTTCAGCTCAGGTCATGATCCCAGGGTCCTGGGATCAAGCCCCACGTTGGGCTCACTGCTCAGAGGGGAGCCTGCTTCTCTCTCTCTCCTCCCTGCTTGTGCTATCTCTGTCTCTCTCTCTAAAATAAATAAATAAAATCTTAAAAAAAAAAAAAGGAGGAGTTCTTGGTCTTCCTTCTCTGCCATCTTGATCGTCCCCCCCCCAATATTTTTTTAAAGATTTTATTCATTTATTTTGGGGGGTACAGAAGGAGAAGGAGAGAAACCCAAGCGACGTGGTACTGAGCCCAGAGCTAACACAGGGCTTGATCTCATGACCCTGAGCTGAAATCCAGAGTCAGTTGCTTAACCCACTGTGCCCCCCATAAGTATTTTAAAAGGCATTTATAGATCTGTATTTTTACTAGTAATATTAGTAATAGCATTCATCATTCATTCTTCCTATCTATTTATCATTTTCTGAAAGTCTTTTATTTTTTTAATTTTTTTTTAAAGATTTATTTATTTATTTGAGAGAGAAAGAGAGAGCAAGCAGGGGGAGGGGCATTGAGAGAGGGAGAGAAGCAACTCCCCACTGAGCACAGAGCCTGACCCGGGCTCAGTCTCATGACCCCAAGATCGTGACCTGAGCCAAAATCAAGAGTCAGATGTTTAACCAACTGAGCCATCAGGTGCCCCTGAAAGTCTTTTAAAGCATCATCAGCATATGTTGTTTGTGATAGGACCTTTCTTTCTTGTGATGTGTTCAATTGGATAGATCTTAAATGTGCTTTTTAATACAATAATAGTATTATGTTCTATCAGTGAAATTTATTTTTTGTGTTTTTTTTATAGAACATACAGTGGGAGAGGTTATTAAATTAGATCCCGGTGGCTCTCCAAGAAAAGTCTGGGGGAGAAGCCCTACAGATTCAGTTCTAAAGATACTGGGAGAAGCTGAACTACAACTTCAGACAGAACTATTGGAAAACACAACCGTTAGAAGTGGTAAGCAGAAACAAATTGTTTTTCTAAACTAGAAGTAATGTTTTTAAAATACAAATTTTATTTTTTAAGATGTGTTTACTTTAAGTGAATTATTTATAATAGATTATCTTTTTGTCATAACAATTTTCTAGTTAGGTGGAAAATAGTTGTATTTTCTGAGGAGTTGTCTCAAAATTGTAGTCTTGAATTTTGGCCCAACATAACCTGGATGGGATCTTAAAAGAAAAGGAAAAGGAAAAGTGTTTAGGGTAAGCCAGAAAAGTAGAACAGTCAAAACATCATTTTACATGAAGAAAGATATAGTAGCAGTGCATGTGGATTCTGGAATTAGGTTGAATAAAGATATCTATTGTAGTTATGACAGACATTATCCAAGGACTGGGGAGGATGAATTGTCAGGCAGGGGAAAACATTTATATTCCATGCATATTGTGGGTCTTGGTATTACAGCTATGCATATGAAGAGTGTCCATGTATAAAACAGGTGTTTTCAGATTTAAACCTTATTTGAATGAGAGGCTGATATGGTTTTTATTTTTTCAGAATTTGTGTCTAGACATGAATGTATGTCACTCCTGTGTTCTCTCTCTCAATCTATCTTTTTTTTCCTGTCTCTCTTTAACCGTCTCTGTCAACTTTGTGCATACTTTTATCCTTGCCTTTTTCATGCAGTATTATTACTTGTTTTCATTTGTGTCTGTCCTCTGAGAGCAAGGATGATCTTTTTACTCTTTATAGCTTTACTGCCTAACGCAGTTGTAGAACAGCTAATTAGTGTTCCATAAATAGTTGGTAAAATGAAGTTTAAAAAAGTAAGACAAGTCATAAATTACTTCTCAGTTCTATTTCTCTGAAGGTGGATTATTTGAATATGGAGAATATCGAATATAGAGAATTATTCGAATTAGAGTGATGCTCACATTTGGAACTGACAAAAAAAAATAATAACACAGGAGGTAAGGTTATTCACAGTGTGTATAAATAAATTAGCCAGATACTAATAAGCCAGTGAGATAAAACTATACAAGCTATTAAAGTGTAAAAAGTAGGTTGCTATTTTTTTTTAATAAGGGTGAATCTACTAGCTAGTAATCAGTTTGCATTTTCTTGAAAAAAAAAAGCAGTTTGAAGAGAGATGTGTGTATAATTATTTGTTTGAAAAAAGGGTAAGTACACAAAATGTGTGTATTTGTAATTAGGTGTTTGGAAATTGTGGTTGTATGCTAGACACTGATCAAAAACAAAAATACTAGTAACTTAATATTCTTACATCTTAGTCTGATCCTATTGTCAAAATGCCCCAGGCTTTATTCAGGAAAAAAAAAAATGCCTCTGGGCTAAAATATTTTTTAAAATAGTGATAAAAAATTGAAATTATTTTGTAATCTAAAAGTCCTTTATGTGTTTATCCTCATTAGAACTACTTTAAAAACATCAGATTCTGATTCCTTTTATGTAAAATCATTATTGCTTAAATGTATATAATTTAGTATATAATAATACTTAGGCAATGTGAAAGCAGGTCTTCTCCATTTCAAATAATTCATCTTCAGAGAATTGGAACTGAGAAGTAATTTATGATTTGTCTTACTTTTTTTAACTTCAATTTACCAACTATTTATGGAACATTAATTAGCTGTTCCTACTATTATGTGTTAAGCAGTAAAGCTACAAAGAGTAAAAAGATCATCCTTGCTCTCAGAGGACGGACACAAATGAAAACAAATAAATGATGTTATTGCATGAAAAGGGCAAGAATAAAAGTATGCACAGTTAAGAGGTAGTGTAGAGATGTTTAAGTAACTAACTTTATCTTGGATAGTTAAAGACTTCTTAGAGTTGTCATCTGCCCCCTTTAATTTTTCCCTAGCTGTATTTACTTAGAATATGCTCTGTGCTGGGATTTTAACACAAAGAAGTCACAGTTTCTTACCACTAGGAAATCACATGTGGTAAAATCTATGTTGGAAGTGTTCTGTGTATAATGGTATGGAGCCACAGATTAGGAGGCTTTATGTTGTCAGTAATGTATAGTTTCATTAAGGGTGATAAGGCCCTTTGGGTCAGAGAAAGCCAGAGAGAGAGCAAGTGATCTCGAGCTAAGCCAAAAATAAAAAAAGAGCTCATTGGGTAAATAAGGGAGAGAATAAAGTTCCAGGCGATACACAGTCCCAGTATATGCAAAGACAGAAAGGGTTTATTTAGTATGTATGTGGGAGCAACTTCATGCTGTGGAAGGAGAATGGGCTTTGGTCCAGTTCTGGTTCGGTCACTTGCCCAACAAACATGGGCAAGCTCCTCTGTCTTTGACATTCAGTTTCTCCATGTGTAGAATGGAAACACTGTTATTAAGGATTGTTTTGTGAATTTAATGAGGAACATAAAGGACCTGCAATGTTCTCTAGTCTTCCAATCTTTATGCCAGTTTCTCATCAATTTGATTATGTTCTTTTTGTAATGGAAAGGCTCATGTGAACAATACAACCAAAGATTTTTCATGTTTGTAGCAGTTTGTCTTAAGACCTTATTCTTTTTTAAAAAAAAATAGATTTATTTATTGATTATTTGAAAGAGAGTGCGTGGTGGGGAGGGAGAGAGAGAGAATCTTAAGCAGCCTCTCCCCTGAGCACTGACCGCCCCCCCGCAGCCCCATGCAGGGTTCATTCTCATGACCCTGAGATCATGACCAGAGCCAAAATCAAGAGTTGGATGCCCAAACAATTGAGCTACCCAGGTGCCCCTTAAGACTTTATTCTTGAAGGTCAGTTTGGCTGAATGTAAATCCTTGGCTTATATTTCCATTCCTTGAATGTATTATATAAAACTCCATTGTATTCTGGCATAAAGCATAGCTATCAGAAAATCCGATGACAATCTTATTTTCTTTTTGCTTGGATATTCACAGGATATCTTTATTTTTCCTTCAAGGTTTCAAAAATATTTTTTCTAATAGTTTTTAAAAATATTTTTTCTAGTAGGTGCTGTGGTGTGTTTTTTTTTTTTCTAATAGTTACTTTTGTTTTAGAGTAATTTGGGGTTCATAGCAATATTGAATAGAAAGTATGGTTACAGTTTCAGTATATCCCCTCCCCTGACATATGCACAGCCTTCCCAGCCATCCATAATCCCTTCTCCAGAGTGATGCATTTGTTAAAATTGATGAACCAACATTGACACATTATGATCATCCCAAATCCATAGTAGACATTAAAGTGCACTCTTGGTGTTAACTTTTCATGGATTTTGACAAATATGTAATGATACATATCTACCATTATAATATCATACAAAACAGCTTACTGCCCTAAAAAATCCCTGTGTTCTACCTATTTATTCCTCCCTCCTCTCAAACTCCTAGCAACCACTGATCTTTGTACTATCTCATAAATTTTGCCTTTTCTAGAATGTCATGGTTGGAATCATACAATATGCAGCCTCTTCAGACTGGCTTCTTTAGTTAGTAATATGCATTTACATTTCCTCCATGTCTTTTCATCATATGATACCTCATTTCTTTTTAGTGCCAAATAATATTACGTTGTAGGGATATACCACAGTTTTTTTATATAGGGTATTCAGTAGGTTATTCACCTATTAAAAGACATCTTGATTGATCCCAAGTTTTGGCAATTATGAATAAAACTGCTTTAAACATCTGTGTGCGGGTTTTTGTTTAGACATAAGATTTCACTTCATTTGAGTAAATATCAAGCAACATGAATGCTGGGTCATGTGGTAACAGTATATTTAGCTTTGTAATAAACTGCCAAGCTGTCTTCCAAAGTGGCTTGCCTTTTTGCATTCCCATCAGAAATGAATGAGAGTTCCTGTTAACTCCCCATCCCTAGCACCATTTGGTGTTGTCAGTGGTTTGGATTTTAGCCATTGTGTTAGATGTGCAGTGGTATCACGTTGTTTTAATTTGCAATTCCCAAATGGCATATGACGTAGAGCATTTTTTTCATATGCCTATTTGCCATCTATATTTGTCTTTGGTGAGGCATCTATTCAGATCTTTAGTCCATTTTTAAATTGGGTTGTTCAGGTTTAATTGTTGAGTTTTAAGAGTTCTTTGTATGTCTTGGTTAACAGTGCTTTAAGTCTTTATGTCTCTTACAGGTATTTTCTTCCAGTCTGTGGCTTGTCTTCTCATTTTCTTGACCGTGTCTTTCATAAAGCAGAAGTTTTAAATTTTAGTGAAGTCCAACTTATTAATTATCTCTTAGATGTATCGTGCCTTTGGTAGTGTATCTAAAAAACCATTGCCAAACTCAAGGTCATCTGGATTTTCTTCTATGTTATCTTCTAGGGGTTTTATAATTTTGTGTTTTACATCTGTGTTTGATTTTGAGTTCATTTTTGTGAATGGGCTGTGTCTAGGTACATTTTTGTGGAAGGGAGGGCTGGGTTGTCCAGATGTTCCAGTACCATTTATTGTAGAGAATATCTTTTCTCTTTTGAATTGCCTTTGCTTTTTTGTTAAAGATCAGTTGTTTGTATTTATATGGGTCTATTTCTTTTTTTTTTTTTAAGATTTTATTTATTTATTTGACAGAGAGAGAGACAGCCAGCAAGAGAGGGAACACAAGCAGGGGGAGTGGGAGAGGAAGACGCAGGCTCCCTGCTCAGAGCAGGGAGCCTGGTGCGGGGCTCGATCCCAGGACCCTGGGATCACGCCCTGAGCCAAAGGCAGACACGTAATGACTGAGCCACCCAGGAGCCACTATATGGGTCTATTTCTGAGCTATGTTCTGTTTCATTGTTCTATTTTAGATTGTTGCATTATATTGTATAGGTGGTTGCATTAACCTTTTTATACATCTTCCTGTGTGTTAACCATTTTTATTACTATGACATAATAAATTTATCTCTAGTAACATTACTTCTTTTAAAGTCTACTTTAGGGGCGCCTGGGTGGCGCAGTCGTTAAGCATCTGCCTCCGGCTTAGGGCGTGATCCCAGCGTTCTGGGATCGAGCCCCGCATCAGGCTCCTCCACTAGGAGCCTGCTTCTTCCTCTCCCACTCCCTCTGCTTGTGTTCCCTCTCTGCTGGCTGTCCCTGTCAAATAAATAAATAAAATCTTTAAAAATAAATAAATAAAGTCTACTTTATCTCATGTTATGTAGCTACAGCATTTTTTTGGTTAATGTTTGCTTGTTATACTTTTTCTGTATCTTCTTTTAATTTATCTGATTCCTTATGTCTGTATGTTTCTCTCATCTCAAATCCAGCCTGACATCTTTGTCTTTTCATCTGAGTGTTTAATTTATTCATGCATTAATAATATTCATGCATTAATAATCATGATATGGTTTGCTCTTTGTGCACAGTCTTGCTATGTGTTTTTATCTGTCCCATCTGTACTTTGTTTCTTTATTCTTTTGTTTCATTTTTTTTCCCTCTCTTCGAAATAATGAAGCATTTCATTTTTCTCTTCTATTTGTTTTAATTATACATTTTTCATTTACTCTTTTGTTGTGATACTAGAAATTACAAATTGTATCCTTAATTCTACCATAATGCTCGTTCAGATCTACCTGAATTTAGTATTTATATTGCTTCTCAAACCATGTATGAGCCTTTTAACAATATTACGCTATCCCCTCTAACCCTTTTCCTTATTACATACTTTACTATCATGTATATTATAAAGCTCATAAGGCAGTATGCTAAGCAATCAATATTCATTTACATTTACCCACATTTTATTCTTTACAATGTTCTTTATTCCTTCCTGAGATTACATACTTCCATTTGATAACCTTTTTCCTTTAAACTGCCTTTAGTATTTCCTGTAGAGCAGATCTGCCCGTATAAATTCTGTCAGCTTTTGTTTGTCTGAAAAGATCTTTATTTCACCTCTAGCTTTAAGGAATATTTTCAGTGTACTAAATGCTAAGTAGGTAGGGTTTTTTAAGGGGGGGGGGTTGTTTTTGCTTTATTTCATCTTGTTCTTTGTGCTTTAAGGTGTCATTACATTTTCTTCTGGCATCCATAATTATATGTCATTTATGTGTCTTACTTTTGTTCCTTTGAAAGCAATATGTTTTTCTTCAAGCTTTTTAAATAGTATTTCTTTGATTTTCAACAATTTTACCGTGATATGCGTAGATGTATTTTCCTTTGTCTTTAACCTGCTTTGGGTTTTTTCAGCTTCTTAAACCTAAAGGTTGATAATGTTTTTTTCAATTTAGGGAAGATTACATTCTTAGATCTTTCTATATTACTTCTGCCCAATTGTTTCTTTTTCTTTTGGATTCTAGTTACACATATATTAGACCAGTTGAATTTATCATGTTATGCTCTTTTCTGCTTTTTAAATATTTTCTTCCTTTTTGCTTCAGTATGAATACAGGCATACCTCTGAGACATTGTGGATTCAGTTCCAGACCACTATAGTAAAGCAAATATCACAATAAAGCAAGTCAAATGAATTTTTTGGTTTCCTAGTGCATATAGAAGTTATGTTTACACTATACTATAGTCTGTGTATAATAGCATTCTATCTATAGAATGCTATATGCATATAGAAGTTATGTTTACACTATACTATAGTCTGTGTATAATAGCATTCTATCTAGAAAAGCAATATACATATCTTAATTTAAATGTACTTTATTGCTGAAAAATACTAACCATCATCTGAGCTTTCAGCGAGTCATCATCACTGATCACAGATTACCATAACAAATATAATAATAATGAAAAAGTGAAATACTGCTATTACCAAAGTGCTGCAGAGGCAAAAAGTGAGCAAATGCTATTGGAAAAGTGGCACTGATAGACTTGATTAATGCAGGGTTGCCGTCAGCCTTTCATTTCTAAAAAACAGTTACCTGTAAAATGCAGTAAAACAAGGTATGCCGACATTTCTATTGATTTGTCATTTCACTAACTCCGTCTTCTGCAGTCTCTAACCTTCTGCTATCTCCAAATGAATCCAGTGAGTTCATAATATCAGATATTGCATTTTTCAATGTGAGAATGTACATTTAATACTCTTTTATAGATTTCAATTCTCTCTTTAAAATGCCCATAGATTTATCCCTTTGGCCCATCTCTTCCTCTTTTTTCTTTCTTTCTTTTCTTTTTTTTTTTAAAAGATTTTATTTATTTATTTATTTGACAGAGAGGGAGACAGGACTCTGGGATCACGCCCTGAGCCAAAGGCAGACGCTTAACGACTGAGACACCCAGGCGCCCCTCTTCCTCTTTTTTTCTTGAACATATTGATCAAAGTTATTTTAAAGTGCCTGATAAATTTAATATCTGAGGTATCTATATATGTTTCTATTATTATCTGTTTCTGTTGTCTCTGTTTTTCTTGGTTTTCAGTAATTTTTTTCCTATTTTTTTTACACACCATGCTTTATGACGTAAGTCAATAAACTTCTATAAATTGTGAGATTATAGCTATTCTAGACTTTGTGAGCCCATATGGTCCATATTCTTCTTTTAAAATTTTTCTACAGGTGCGCCTGAGTGGTTTCAGCTCAGGTTATGATCTTGTGGTCGGGGGATCAAACCCCATTTTGTGCAGAGTTTGCTTCAGATTCCCATTCCCTCCCCTCTCCTCCTCCTCCTGCTCACGCAAGCACACTCGCTCTCTCAAGTAAATAAATAAAATCTTTAAAAAAAATTTTTTTCTATAGCACTTTAAAAATGTAAAAATCATTTAGCTCATAGACTATACAGAACCAGGACACAGGTTATAATTTTCATACTTGTGTTTTACAATATTTGATTGGATGCCAGACACTGTGGTTGAAAAATTTAATGCCTCTGAATAATGTTATCTTTCTTCAAAGATCAGATTTTCTTCTTAAAACTAAACAGTGCCAGCAGATTACTTTGATACTGTTGAGATTTGTATTAGACTTTTGTTACGGTCTGTTTGCTTGTTTTGGTATTTTTTAACTTATTTCAACATGTAGCCCTTATTCCAATGCCTTGATCTTTCTGAGATCTCAACTAAAAGTTTATTATGTTTACCAGGTTTCCTGTACACCTGTGAGGCTTGATCTACAATCTGTCTCCCAAATACCACCCAGCTACTCAAATCTTTCCTCAGCATTTTATTCTCCTAGCTGCTATTACATGCTGATTTTCTTGGAGTATTGCTTTATGCATGCATAGTTTAGGAGTTAGCCAAAAATAGGGGGGATTTTTTGTTGTTGTTTTATCCTTGTTAGAGGACTTTTGCATAGATTTAAGGGTTGCTTGTTGGTGGCTTACTCTTTTCCATGATTTTGTCATTCAAGTCTGAGTCACTTTTTTTTTTAATAATAAGTTTTTATTATATTATGTTAGTCACCATACAGTACATCCCTGGTTTTTGATGTAAAGTTCCATGACTCATTACTTGTGTGTAACACCCAGTGCACCATGCAATACATGCCCTCCTTAATACCCATCACCGGCCTATCCCATTCCCCCACCCCTCTCCCCTCTGAAGCCTTCAGTTTGTTTCCCAGAGTCCATAGTCTCTGATGGTTTGTTCCCCCTTCTGTTTACCCCCCCTTTCTTCTTCCCTTTCTTCTCCTACCGATCTTCCTACTTCTTATGTTCCATAAATGAGTGAAACCATATGATAATTGTCTTTCTCTGCTTGACTTATTTCACTTAGCATTATCTCCTCCAGTCCTGTCCATGTTGCTGCAAATGTTGTGAAATCATTCTTTTTGACGGCTGAGTAATATTCCATTGTATATATGGACCACATCTTCTTAATCCAGTCATCTGTTGAAGGGCATCTGGGCTCCTTCCACAATTTGGCTATTGTGGACAATGCTGCTATGAACATTGGGGTGCATATGGCCCTTCTCTTCACTCCGTCTGTATCTTTTGGGTAAATACCCAGTAGTGCAATGGCTGGTAGCTCAATTTTTAACTTTTTAAGGGACCTCCACACTGTTTTCCAAAGTGGCTGTACCAACTTGCATTCGCACCAACAGTGTAAGAGGGATCCCACTTCTCCATATCCTCTCCAACATTTGTTGTGTCTTGCCTTGTCAATTTTTGCCATTCTAACTCACTTCTGACCTGGTAAGACTGTTGCTTTCTGCTTGTAATCTATTTGCCTGTGCTGATATTTAGAAAATGCCCTCAGAGAAAAGCTGGGATAAAACCGAGCTCATCTCCTGTGTTTACCTTCTCTCAGTTGAAGTCCATTAGTCCTTGCCTGCATCAGTTATTCTCCAATGATTCCATATAGCTTTTTTAATGTACTTTTTGTCTATCATTTCTACTTATTTTTAGTGGGAGATTAATCCAATATGAGTTACATTATTATGGCCAGGAGCAAACATCCGTCTATTACATTTTCTTTAACTGTTTTTTTTCTTCACTATAATACTATATTTTCAGTGTTGTAAAACGTCGAAAATACCAAAAACCGTACTTTAGGAAATTGAAATTACCCATAACACTACTACCCAGAGATTATGTTTTCATTAATCACATAAGTTTGTTTTTTAATTTTAAATTTTATTGTTATAAAAGTTTCTGTGCACATAATTTAACATGCCAAGTAATAGCTCTGGAGGTTTTTATTTTGTTTTGTTTTTTACCAAAAACAGCAGTCCCTGGACCTCACTCCTTGCCTTATGTTCTGCTTCCCAGAGTCACCCACTTTCAGCTCTTACAACTATTTGTTTTTGTATTTCTCCACATAATTATAAAGCAAATACCACTACTGTTACTTCTTGATTTAAAAAAAAATCCCCCCCCCCCAGTTTTAGGCATAACATATGGACTTCTTATTTTAGAAGATAAGGATTTAGCTGCCTCTCATCCGTTTTTCCCCCCTTAATCTCACCATATGCATCTACACATACCATTCTTACATCCTCTAAATATAGTTAGAATTTTGGTTAAATCAACATACAGTATTGGTATTGTTATTGACCATGAATGTTCTTATCAAAGCTAAGATATGTTGTACCATGACTACTTTTCTTTTTTGCATAGTATTTTATTTTGCCTTTAGTGAATAATTATTTTTCGCTTTGTTTTTCACATACTTATTTTTAGTTTGTTGCCATACTCTCCCCTAGGTATGTTTATCTCTTTTCAGAGCATCCAAATATATTAGGTATTATATTGGTATAATCTTGGGAGCATTTCTTTGGAATCCCTCTGACCTCCAAATTAGACAAGTTTGTCCTTTGGATTGCTGTAAAGATGTCATCCTGGCCTCTCCCTCAACTTGTCCTAATGTTAGATCTCTTATTGCTTTGTTTTTCTTGACATATTCCCACATTTTACTGGCATCTATGAGGGGGGTGTGTGGGGGGGGGCATGTGTGAGAGAGAGAGAGACCCCATATGTGGTAAAAATTGCTACTGTCCTGCAGTATCCAATTTTCCCTTCCTCCTTTTTAGTAATGGACTCTCCGCATGCCCACCATGGGTTTGGGTTGGCACATGGCTACTTAAGCAGAAACTACATTTCCCAGCTTCTTTTTTGCAGTTGGATGTGGCCATGTGAATTGAATAGGTTGTATCCAAAGTAAAATAACCATTCATGTGGCTTTTACTTTCTTCTAGCTTAATTGAAGTCTGATTGACAAATAAAAATATATATATATTTAAGACATACAACATGGTGGTTTGATATAAGTATACCTTGTGTGATGATTACCACAATCAAGTCAATTAATATGTACGTCAGCGCATATAGTTAACTGTGTGTGTGTGTGTGTGCGCTGAGAACACTTAAGATATACTCTCCTAGCAAATTTCAAGTGTACTATACATTATTAACTATAGTTAACCATGCCGTAGATCTGTAGAACTTACGTTACAACTGAAGGTGTGTACTCTTAACCAGTATCTTCCCATTTCCCCCACACCCCAGCGCCTGGCAACCACCATGCTACTCTGTTCCTTTGAGTTCAGCTTTTTTAGATTCCACATGTACATGATACATACAGTGTTTGTCTTTCTGTGTCTGGCTTATTTTACTTAGCCAGAGGATAATGTCCTCCAGGTTCATCCACACTGTTGCAAATGGTAGGATTTCCCTCTTTCTTAAGGCCAGATAATATTCCAATGTATATGCCACATTTTCTTTATTTATTCATCTGCTGATAGACACTTAGGTTGTTTTCATGTCTTGGCTACTGTGAATAATGCTTCAGTGAACATGGGAGTACAGGTATCTCTTCAAGATACTGATTTCATTTCATTTGGATGTAAACCCAGAAGAGGAGTTGGTGGATCATATGGTAGTTCTATTTTTAACTTTTTAGGAACCTCTGTACTGTTTTCCATGATGGCAGGACCAATTTCCAGTCCCACTTATAGTATCCAAGGGTTCCCTTTTTTCCACATGCTTTTACCAGAATTTGTTATCTCTTAGCCTTTTTATAATAGTTGTATTAACAGTAGATGATATCTCATTGTGGTTTTGATTTGCATTTCCCTGATGATTAGTGATGTTGATTGAGCACCTTTTCATATACCTGTTGACCATTTGTATGTCTTATTTTGAGAAATGTCTTTTCAGTCCCTTTGCCCATTTTTAATTGGTATTATTAATTAATAATAGAAAATTAACTTGCCCTTTTTTGCAATCAAGTTTTAGGAATTCTTTATATGTTTTGAATATTAACCCTTTACCAGATACATGGTTTGCAGTACCCAATTTTCCATAAACTGCCATTTCATGTTGTTGATTGTTTCCTTTGCTGTGCAGAAGCAGTTTGGTTTGACATAGTTCCACTTTTTTAGTTTTGATTTTGTTTCTTGTGCTTTTGGTGTCATATTCAAAAATTCCTTGCCATGATGTGTATGTTCTTTTTTGAGGTGCCCGTTCAAGTGTCTTGCCTGTTATCGTTATTGTTTTCTTTGGTTTCTAGATCTAGTTCTTTGTATATTCTAGATACAAGCTCTTTGTTATGTGCGTTGAAAATTCATCTTGTCTTTCACTGGCTTGTCCTTCTACTGAATGGCACTTTTGAAGAACAGAAGTTGTTAGTTTTATTATAGTCCAACTTATTGAATCCTTTTCTTTATAGTTAGTGTTTTTTGTATTCCGTTTAAAAAAAATCCTAAGGTCATGATGATTTTTTTTCCTGTGTCAACTTCTGAAAGCTTTATTGTTTAACTTTCAAATTTAGACCTGCAGCTTATCTCATAAAGATGTTTCTGTATGGTATGAAGAGGAGTCATTTTATTTTTTCTGATTTTGTATCCAGTTGACGCTGCATCATTTATGAAAAAAACCCTTCTTTTCCACTGTTCTGTAGTGCTATTTTTGTTGCAAATCTCTATATATGTGTTTCTGAACACTTAAATTACTCCATTGATTTCCATCTATGTTTTTACCATTATGATACTTCCTAATTATAAGGGTTGAAGTCGTGATATCCAATAGATCAAGATTTCCCATCTTGCGAATTCAAGAGAAATCTGGCTAGTCTTACCCCTCTTCATTTCCATATAAATTTTAGAGTAGGCTTCTCAAAATATGTTGTTGACTTCTTTATGAATATATGGAATATTTAGATTGGAAGAAATTATAGTTTTCAATGTAGAGGTATTTCATAAACTTGTTGCATAATTCCAGAAATTTTATACTTTCTGATGCCATTGTTTTATTCATCTCTTTTGAAATTTTATTTTATAATTGTCACTCATATATAAAAGTAGAAATACAATTCACTTTTGTATATTGACTTTATATTCAGCAATTTATCAGATTATGGAATTCTTTTCCAGTCTTATTTTATAAAGAGTAATGAAATTTATCAAACTCTTTTTCTGAATCAGTTAAGATGATCATATGATATTTCTTATTATATTAATGTTGCAAATAACCAGGGATTGATTTTCAAATATTAAACAGGTTTTATCAGTATTATCACTTTTTTTTTTATTGTTACCAGTCTTATAAGTTATAGATTTCATGGATTTCATTTGTGATTTTCTGATTGTAAGTGAATTCCATTGTCATATTTTGGCCATTTAGGTTTCCTTCTTTATAAATTGTATTTATATTCTTTGCCCTTTTTATGTTGCATTGCCTATGTTTTTCATGTGAATTTTTATCTGGTTTAGATTACTTTTATCTAGTATATCATCACAGGTTTTTCCCACATGCCAATTCGTTTATGATGCTTTTTTTGGCCATGCAGATTTTTTTTTTTAATTTTCATGCAAGTGTGTCTTTTTCTTTATATCTTTTCAATTTCCTTTAGTGCGTACAAGTTTTCCCAAATTTTTAAATCAGTTTGATAGACAACATATGCATGTATGTGAGTGTGAATGGGCACACACACAGATGCAAGACATTTAATCTAACTGGAAGTCTAACAATTTTCTGGATTATTTTTTGACGATTATTATTTCAAATGAATTTTAAACTCATTTTATGTAATTGGGTATTTTGATTAGAATTGTATTAAATTTATATATTGATTTTTGGAATATTGTTTTTATTCTACTAAATTCAGGAGTTTAAGTATGTCTTTATCTTTGCACCAGTCTTATTTTGTGTTTATCAGTAACATTTTGTTTTATTCATTTAAGTTCATAAAGTTTTTTGGTAAAATGATGCTTTTTTTTTTTTACCATCCTTTTATTTATTTAAATTCAATAAATTAACATATTGTGTATTATTAGTTTCAGAGACAGAGCTCAGTGATTCATCAGTCTTATATAATACCCAGTGCTTATTACATTAGGTGCCCTCCTTAATGTCCTTCACCCAGTTACCCCACCCCTCCAGCAACCCTTAGTTTGTTTCCTGTAAGAGTCTCTTAGGGTTTGTCTCCCTCTCTGATTTTGTCTTGTTTTATCTTTCCTTCCCTTCCCCTGTGATCCTCTGTTTTGTTTCTTAAATTCCACATATGAGAGAGATCATATGTTAATTGTCTTTCTCTGATTTCACTCATTTCAGTTAGCATAATACCCTTCAGTTCCATCCACATCACTGCAAATGGCAAGATTTCATTTTCTGATGGCTGAGTAGTATTCCATTGTGTGTGTGTGTGTGTCTCTGTGTGTGTGTGTACACACACATATATACATACACCACATCCTCTTTATCTGTTCATCTGTCACAGACATCTGGGCTCTTTCCATAGTTTGGCTATTGTGGTCACTGATGCCATAAACATTGTTGTGCAGGTACCCCTAGGATCACTACATTTGTATCTTTGGGGTAAATAACTGTAGTGCAATTTCTGGGTCATAGGGTAGCTCTATTTTCAACATCTTGAGGAACCTCCATACTGTTTTCCAGAATGGCTCTACCAGCTTGCATTCTTACCAACAGTGTGAGAGGGTTCCCTTTCTCTACATCCTCGCCAACACGTGTTGTTTCCTGACCTGTCAATTTTAGCCATTCTGACTGGTGTGAGGTGGTATCTCATTGTGATTTTGATTTGTATTTCTCTGATGATAAGTGATGTGGAGCATTTTTTCATGTGTCTGTTGGCCATTTATATGTCATCTTTGGAGAAATGTCTGTTCATGTCTTCTGCCCATTTCTTGACTGGATTATTTGTCTTTGGGTGTTGAGTTTGATAAGTTCTTTATGGATTTTGGATACTAGCCCTTTATCTTATAAGACATTTGCAAATACCTTCTCCCATTTTGTCAGTTGTCTTTTGGTTTTGTCAACTGTTTCCTTTGCTGTGCAAAAGCTTTTTACTTGATGAAGTTCCAATAGTTCCTTTGTTTCCCTTGCCTTTGGAGACATGTCTAGCAAGAAGTTCCTGCGGCTGAGGTCGAAGAGGTTGCTGCCAGTGTTCTCCTCTAGGATTTTGATGGGTTCCTTTATCACATTTAGGTCTTTCATCCACTTCAAGTCTATTTTTATATATGGTGTAAGAAAGTGGTCCGGTTTCATTCTTCTGCATGTAGCTGTCCAATTTTCCCAGCACCATTTGTTGAAAAGACTGTCTTTGGGGCGCCTGGGTGGCACAGTGGTTAAGCGTCTGCCTTCGGCTCAGGGAGTGATCCCGGCATTGCGGGATCGAGCCCCACATCAGGCTTCTCCACTATGAGCCTGCTTCTTCCTCTCCCATTCCCCCTGCTTGTGTTCCCTCTCTCGCTGGCTGTTTCTATCTCTGTCAAATAAATAAATAAAATCTTTAAAAAAAAAAAAGAAAGAAAGAAAAGACTTTTTTCCATTGGATATTCTTTCCTGCTTTGTCTAAGATTAGTTGACCATAGAATTGAGGGTCCATTTGTGGGTTATCTATTCTGTTCCATTGATCTGTTTGTCTGTTTTTGTGCCAGTACGATACTGTCTTTGTAGTAGAGCTTAAAGTTCGACATTGTGATGCCCCCCAGCTTTGGTTTTCTTTTTCAACATTCCTTTGGCTATTTGGAGTTTTTTCTGGCTCCATACAAATTTTAGGATTATTTGTTCCAGATCTTTGAAAAAAAGTTGATGGTATTTGATAGGGATTGCATTGAATGTGTAGATTGCCCTGGGTAGCATAGACGTTTTAACAATATTTGTTCTTCCGATAAATGAGCATGGGACGTTTTTCCATTTCTTTGTGTCTTCCTCAATTTCTTTCATGCATGTTCTGTAGTTTTCTGACTACAGATCCTTTTCCTCTTTGGTTAGTTTATTCCTAGATATCTTATGGTTTTGGTGCAGTTGTAAATGGGATCGATTCCTTAATTTCACTTTCCTCTGTCTCATTGTTAGTGTATAGAAATACAGCTGATTTCTGTGCATCGATTTTATATCCTGCCACTTTGCTGAATTGCTGTATGAGTTCTGGCAGTTTGGGGGTAGAGTCTTTTGGGTTTTCCACATAGAGTATCATGTTGTCTGTGAACAATGAGAGTTTGACCTCTTTGTTGATTCAGATGCGTTTTATTTCTTTGTGTTGTCTGATTGCTGAGGCTAGGACTTCTAGTACTGTCTTGAACAATAGTGGTGAGAGTGGGCATCCTTGTTGTATTCCTGACCTTAAGGGAAAAGCTCTCAGTTTTCCCCATTGAGAATGATATTCACTGTGAGCTTTTCCTATGTGGCTTTTATGATAACAAGGTATGTTCCCTCTATCCCTACACTTTGAAGAGTTTTAATCAAGAAAGGATGCTGTATTTTGTCAAATGTTTTTTCTTTATCAATTGAGAGGAAATGTAAATTGTAAAGAAAGAGAATCTTATATATGTACAAAAATAAAATTAAATACAGTGAAAGGATAGAATAACTGTAAAAATGAAAATTAAAAAAAAAAAGAATATAAACAGGTGCCCAGAACAGAGCAATACACTATATCTTGGATGTGTTTTTGTTTGTTAGAAGAAACTGTTTCCCAAAATTGTAAAGAAAGAAAAACTTACATATATGCAAAAATAAAATTAAGTACAATGAAAGGATAGAATGTAACTGTAAAAATGAAAATTTTTTTAAAAAAAGACTTAAAAATCAGTTGATAAAATAAGAAATTGGTTGAAAAGGAAAAAGAAAAAAAGTTAAAATTGAAAGACTTATGAGAAGGAATCATGAGAAAAACCCCATGAGTTCTGTATACTGTTTTCCCCTAGCGCTGGAGTTTTGCAGTTCTGTGTGATCAGTAACCTTGGTCTTGGCTGGATATTCTTGCTGATCTTCTTGGGGAGGGGCCTCTTGTGCTGATTTTCAGGTGTCTTTGCTCTGGGCAGAATTACACCACCCTTGCCAGGGGGGCAAGCTAAATAAGCTGCTCTGGTTTGCTCTATGTGGCTTTTGTTCACCGAAGGCTTTCCACCTCCCTTCAGAAGATGAGAATGAAAATGGCAGCCTCTCAATCTCCAGCCCCAGGGCCAAAAGCTATCGCCCTCTACTCCTTAGTGTCCTTCAGGGAAAAGCAATCCATCACTCCTGTCTCCTTGGTTTCCATCCGCATTCCATGTTCACCCAACTTGTGACCGAGCGTTTCCTTCTTTTTTTAAAAAAAATTTTTTAAAGATTTTATTTATTTATTTGTCAGAGAGAGAGAGAGAGAGAGGCAGGCAGGCAGAGGGAGAAGCAGGCTCCCAGCTGAGCAAGGAGCCCGATACAGGACTTGATCCCAGGACTCTGGAATCATGACCTGAGCCATAGGCAGATGTTTAACCAACCGGCTGAGCCATCTAGGCGCCCCAGGACCGAACATTTCTTTTTTTTTTTTTTTAAGATTTTATTTATTTATTCGACAGAGATAGAGATAGCCAGCGAGAGAGGGAACACAAGCAGGGGGAGTGGGAGAGGAAGAAGCAGGCTCCCAGCAGAGGAGCCTGATGTGGGGCTCGATCCCATAACGCCAGGATCACGCCCTGAGCCGAAGGCAGACGCTTAACCGCTGTGCCACCCAGGCACCCCGGGACCGAACATTTTTATCTCAGGCATGGGACCCTACTTTTAGTCTCCAAACCCTGCAGATTCCTGCAGCACCAGCCACGCTGCTCTTCTCGGTGGAAGATGGGGCGGGGGGGAGGAGGCTGGGGATCTCTTGCCACAATTCTGTGATTTCCTGGGCCCCTGTGGCTCGTGGTTTATGGCAACCCTAAGCTGAAAGCTCACTCTGGGGCTTGCTGATTGCAGCCAGCTTCCCCCTACTGATACCTGGGAACTCTGCCGCACTCAGGCACCCTGTTCTTTGACCCCAGCAGTCCTGAGGTCACACTGTCCCATGTAGGATTCTGGCCTTTTCACCACCTGAGCACCTTTCAGTCAGGGGTTTGCCTCCCCAGAGCAGACTTCTAAAAGATGCAATTTTAAACTCCGCTGCTCAATCACTTTCTGGTAGGCAGCTTACAGAGGCTCCCTACCCCTGTGGTTTATCTTCCTATATATTGCCTTGGATTCACTTCTCCTTACCTCCTACCTTGCAGAAAGTGGCTGCTTTTCTATTTGTAGAATTGCAGCAGTTCTTTTCTTAGATCTCTGCTTGAGTTCACTGGTGTTCAGAATGCTTTGATAGCTATCCAGCTGAATTCCTGGGACCAGACAAAACTACGGTGTCCTATTCCTCTGCCATCTTGGAAAACTGGTAAATTGATTCTTACACTATGTATGTATTTTTGTCTTTATAATGGATGACATATTTTTCCTATTTCCCTTTCTAAATTGTTATTTCTAGTTGAAATAAAGCTATACTTTCTGTTTGTCTGTGTACAATTTTACATGCAGACACCTCACTGAAGTATTTTTTTTAATATATTAAGATTTTCCCTTGAGATCTTAGATCTTCCAGATGTGAGGGTCATATCATCAGTGATAGGAACTAGTGTTTTTTTTGTCCAATATTTATTCTGTTTATTTCTTTTTCTTCTTACTGCATTTATTAGACACTCTAAAGCAATCTTTAATAATGGTGCTAACTGGCATTCTTGTTCCTGATTTTAATAGACATGACTTTATAGCAGAACAGTAGGCTGAATGAACAAAACACAGATGTGACCTCTATCACAATTTGTTGATGAGGCTTGGTATGGGGAAGATTTTCAAAACATGAACAACACTATAGTTTTATTAACTAGGAAGAAGTAAGAGGTAATATAACTCAAAAATACCTGCACACAACTTGTTTTCCTAAGGAAGTTAACTGAACTAGGTATAGTTCCTGGTATTTTATTATTAGGATTGCAAGCAGCACAAAGTGCCCACTTAGTTTTAGTGATAATGATTTGAAATTGAGATCAATAAGGAAGACTCTGTTTTTCCCCAACCATTTCAGCCACCTATATGCAGACATAGCGAAAATTGAATTAAAAGGGGTTGGGATTTCTCCATGTGGGTAGAGTGAGTTAAAGATGTATGTGAGAAAGTGATTATTATTTTTTTTCTAAGATTATACTTATTTATTTGTCAGAGAGAGAGCACGCGTGCACAAGCAGGAAGGGCAGCAGGCAGAGGGAGAGGGAGAAATAGACTCCCCGCTGAGCAAGGAGCCCGATGTGGGGCTCAATCCCAGGACTCTGGGATCATGACCTGAGCTGAAGACAGATGCTTAACCAACTGAGCCACCCAGGCGTCCCAAAAAAGTGATTTTTAATGATGGACTTTAGATGGATTTTAATGAGGATGATGGTGGAGAGAAAACATGGTAGGATCAGCACATTACAGTTACTGGTGGGGTAACATTTTTTAAAGTTGGGATAGTAGAGGGAGATAAGTAGAAGAATAGGATGTTGGAAATTAGAAGGTGGATTATTTAGCATTGCAAATTTTGAGGAGCTCTAGTTAATGACAAGCTCTCTGAGATATAACCGTCGGAGTGACTGAGGTAGGGTGAAGATAAAAATCACTGGAGAGGAATTGAGAGGCCCAGAAATTGGAAGGATTATTAATGGAGATCTAGCAATCAACTAAATTAGTTAAGACAGAATTAGTGTTGGGGAGATTTCCTGACTGGGAGTTAGAAAGTAACATCTTCGAGGAATGAATGGGAGTGACCTGGGTATCCTACAGATAACTGCAATAAGTTGTTCTGAGGTAAATCCATTCTCTCTTGGCATCAGTTAAAAGTATGGGGAGTTTAGGGGCACCTGGGTAGCCCAGTTGGTTGAGGGTCCAGCTCTTGATTTCAACTCAGGTCATGATCTCAGGGTCATGGAATTGGGCTCAGCCCTGAGCAGGGAATTTGCTGGAGAGTCTCTCTCTCCCTTTCCCTCTGCCTCTCCCCCCTTCTAAAATAAATAAATAAATAAATAAATCTTTTTTAAAAAAAGGTATGGGAAGTTCCTGAGCAATTAGAAGTAACTAGCAATTACCAGAAACAAATAAAAACAGTTAGTTAATGATTTAAAATACAACATTGTGACACGTGTGTTAGTTTCAACAAAAGGGAAAAGAAAGTAAGCCATATGTTAATCATCCTAAATATCACTATGTATAATTAAAATGATATTTAGCTATGATGTACCTTAATCATTTATCAACTTTTAATACATAACAGAGCTTACTCAGTAATTTACCTGTTGTAAGAATGCAGTTTTTGAATTTTGCTATAAATGCCGTTATAGGTAAAATTCAAGTTATTTTTGAGAATATAGCATGATCTTTCTTTTTTTGTTGTTTCAGAGACTTCTCCTGAAAGGGAGAAGTACAAACCTTTAATTACTGGAGAAGAAAAAGTAAAATATATTTCACCCGAAATGAATCCATCAGGTACTGTTGGTTCTTCTGTT
Organism: Ursus americanus; assembly: GCF_024610735.1. Classification (NCBI taxonomy): domain Eukaryota; kingdom Metazoa; phylum Chordata; class Mammalia; order Carnivora; family Ursidae; genus Ursus; species Ursus americanus. The sequence goes on along the minus strand of NC_142139.1, from coordinate 55,674,804 downwards.
GAAACAAACAGTCCAGAGTTCAGTGAGGCATCTCCACAGACGTCATTGAAGCCAGAAGGAAATGTGGATGGTATTTTAATAGCTCAAAATGAGCTCTATTTAACTTGATAATACTTTAATTTCTTCTATATAAACAGGCCTTTATAAACAGATCATCAGAATATGTGTATATGTTTGGGTGATTCATCTCAAATTAGGTTCGTTGTTTTTCTATGTTTAATAACTGGTCTGGATTTTTTTAATGCTGCATAATAAATCACCCCAAAACTTAGTGTTAACACTTTTATTATATCTCATGATTTTGTGTGTCAGGAATTAAGTCAGGGCTTGACTAAAGTAATTTTTATAATTCATGTGCTTTTGTCTCTGGGATCACTTGGTGGTATTCAGCTGGCAATCTGGTCTGATGGGTGCAAGATGGCTTCACTGGTGTCCTTTCAGATATAGCTTGAAGGCTGTGTTAAGCTGGTCCTTTCTCCCTCTTCATGTAGTCTCCACACCTTTCCATAACTCTTTCCAGCAAGGTAATCTGACTTCTTATATGGTCGCCAAGGCTCACAGATCCTAGGCAAAAGCTACTTATACTTTTAAAAGCTAGTCTCAACTGGCACAGTATCACTTCTGCCATACTTCATTGGTCAAAGCAGTCACAAACCAGCCTGATTCAAAGGAGATAAAACAGAGCCCACCTCTCCAAGTTAAGAGTGTTAAAGAATTTACAGCCATTGGAAAACTGCCATGGTCTGCCACTGACCAAAAATTATTTACATTTTCTCCCACGTGTAAAATGCATTCACCCCTTCTTAAAGTGTCATCCTATTTGAGAGAGAGAGAGCGTGACACACGAGCAAGGAGCAGGGCAGAGGAAAAGAGAAAGAATCCTAAGCAGGTTTCACATTCAGCACGGAGGTGGACATGGGGTTCAGTCTCAACAACCCTGAGGTCATGACCTGAGTCAAAATCAAGAGCCAGATGCGGGGCGCCTAAGTGGCTCAGCCATTAAGCATCTGCCTTCGGCTCAGGTCATGATCCCAGGGTCCTGGGATCCAGCCCCACATCGGGCTCCCTGCTCAGCAGGAAGCCTGCTTCTCCCTCTCAGACTCCCCTTGCTTGTGTTCCCTCTATCGCTGTCTCTCTCTGTCAAATAAATAAATAAAATCTTAAAAAAAAAAAAAAAGAGCCGGATGCTTAACTGACCAAGCCACCAAGGCACCCCAAAGCCTTGTCTGCTTATTAAAAGGGCTGAAAGCCTAAACTATTATCCGGGTCAGGCCTATGTAGAAGTGAATTTTCTTGGGCACAATTCTTTGAGTACAGTTACTCTCAATCTCAAGACCTGTAAGTGAAAAAAATAAGTTACTTACCTTCTGTTTATCTCATATACAGTAGTGAAACAGGAATAGAGACTCCTTTTCAAAAACAAGGACAATGGGGGACACATATCAATCATTGGTCTGTAGAAATTCTGAAAGTAAGCCAGGTGTTGCAATGTCAGCTTGCTTCCTTTGCACCAAAGTTAGTGCCCTCAAGGTCTTTTCTAAACTATATCTTTCTTTCCTATGCAATCCAAGCTGATGGTGTTTCTGCAAATTGAATTTTCTTAATTTTGTGGGCTTTGTATGAATGTTATTGACATTCACTACATTTAATCACTCTTCTTTTTTTCCCTTCCTTCCTTCCTTCCTTCCTTCCTTCCTTCCTTCCTTCCTTCCTTCCTTCTTTCCTTCTTTCCTTCTTTCCTTCTTTCCTTTCCTCCCTGACTTCGTCTTTGACCTGAATTCAGTGTTTGTTTTGAGGCCATGTTTTCCCTTAAGAAGCTTTTGTTGACTGGAAGGAATTAACTTGGGCTTTCTTTTCAAAATTGTCCTCATAAACTAAACAGTTCTTTCTTCAGTTAATCTCTCTCTTCTTCAACTTTATCAAAGGCTACGAAAGGAACTAGCTGGAACTTTTAACATTCTGCTTAGATAGCATCTTAGCTAGATCATTGAATCTCTTTGGTATGTTTTCTATCATCGTTGTTATTCCAGGCACCATATTTTCTGCCACTATAGAACAAGAATCTCGTTTTCTCTAGCCTCCAGAAACTTTTTTCACTGGCCAATCATCAACAGTCTCCTTGAAGCACTTTTAACTTCTGCCCACTGCCAAGTCCCAAAACCAGTGGACATGTTATAAGCTTTTGTTATGTCAGCACCCTATTTTCAGATAGGAAATTCTATTTCATCTGTCTATTGCTACAAAACAAATTATTCCCAAAACTTAGTGGCTTAAAATAACTTGTTTTACCTTACGTTTTAGTGGGTTAGGAATTGGGAAAGTTCTCCTGCATGCAGCATCAATACCACTTAGTGGTATTCACCTGTCAGCACGGCTTATTCTGGAAGGGGCCAGATGACATCATTCCATGCATGGTGTCTCAGCAGGGCCTGTTTAGCTGGTTCCCTCTCCCTATTTTAGTTTCAGGAACTTGCCATGTGGTCTTTCCAGAATAAACTTTCATGGTGGTTTAGGCTTCCAGATTCCAGTGTAGAAGCTGCCAATTTTCTTGAAGCTGCCAATTTTCTTGAAGACTAGAGCTGCAACTGGCATAAACTTGAACTGTATTCAGTTAAGACAATCACAGTGCCAGCCCAAATTCAAGGGGAGGGGAAGTAGAGGCCCCCTCTAGATGAGAGAAATGTCAGAGACCTTGCTATATGTGACCGTCTTTAACTCACCATGATAACTTAAATAGTCTTACTTATTAGAATTATAGTTAGTAGGTACTTATACCTTTTGTTTTAAAAAAACAGAACCCTGTTAGGCATATAGTAGAGAGTATACAGCCCAGTACAAGTCAGCAAACATTTCCTACAAAGAGCCAGATAGTAAATATTTTAGACTTTGAGGGCAATACAGTCAAAAATCTAGTTTGTAGAATAAGTCATATTGGTATCGCTTAAGGTGTTAATGAACAATTATTCACTAAAAAATAAAATATTTTTTCCCCAAGGGCTTACTTTGTACAGGTAAACAAAAAAAATCATTTGAATAATGGATAAAAACTTTAAGGACTGGTACAATATCAATTCTCTTTCTAAATAGGACAAGCTAATTGGAAACTTTAAAAATAGAGAATGAAAGATTATCTGGATTCCAGGAAAAAAGAGGGGCTGATGGTGGCTTAAGAGCATTGTGGGGTACCTGGGTGGTACAGCTGGTTAAGTGTCTGACTCTTGGTTGTGGTTCAGGTCGTGATCTCGGGGACTTGAGATCAGACCCTGCTCAGTGGGGGATTTGCTTAAGACTCTCTCCCTCTGTCCTTCTCCCCATGCTCGCACTTGCGTTCTCTCTCTCAAATAGATAAATCTTTTTTAAAAAGCACTGATAATCTGAATTGAATTGGAAAAAGAGAAGTCAGCAAATGAAGACAGGACCTTTTCTCATTAGTATTTACTTTCAGGAAATAATGAAAGAGTTAACAAGATTAAAGATCTACAGATAAAATATTTAATTTTTTTTATAATTACTATGTTAGCCTAGAACTAGGTAATGATAATTTATAGAATACTTACTCAAGTATCTATAGATGGATTTTGCTTCAAGACATGTTTATTGTTATATTTTTGATTTTCAGAAGCTGATGGCTTAGAAACAGAAGTACTGCAAGAGCCAAGTGGAGCAAGCAAAGATGGTAGCATGCCATGCAAAATTATCGACGTGTGGATTAGTGAGATAAAAGAAACAAAGGAAACTGAGTATGTCACCTCTTTTTCCTTATATTTCAAAACCTGGGTCCCTTTTCGTAATACTTTTTAAAAAAATACTGTAATAACCTAATACTGCATTATATCCTATTATTATAATACCTTATAAAATAATTTAATTTTTGGAAAGATATTATGTTCATGTGGTTCAGAAATCAATTATATAAAGATACAGAGTAAAAAGTCTCTTTCCCAACTCTTTTTCTCTTCCCTCCAGATATTTTTAATCTGTACAAAGCAAAAATGTCTCCCTCTCTTTTAAATAAAGTTACTAGTATAGTGTATATGGTATTTTCACCTTTTTATTTTTAGTCAGTAGCCTAGGAATTTATTCATATTAATCCATGAAGAGCTTCATTTTCTTTTCTTATTTTATGGCTACTTAGTATTCCATTGTATGGATATACCACAACTCAGCAAGTCTTCTACATTAATTGATATGCTATATTAATTGATATTTCAAATGATGTTGAAATTTTTATAAGATCATTTTGCATGTATATACATATATCTGTATGGTAGATACATAGAAGTACACGTCCTGTGTCAACTGCATTCTTATAAATTGCATTTGTAATTCAGTTACTGTTCTTCCCAGGGTTTTTACTAATTTACATTCTCAGAAAGAATGTATGAAACTTCTCATTTCCCCGAGCCTATCAAACTTATTATCAAAGTTTTTTATTTTTGCCAATCTGATAGGTTAAAAAATATCTTGGTTTGGGTTCTTAGTTTATCCATCTCTTATTATTGGTAAGGTGAGCACATTTTTTCAAATGTTTAAGTTTCATGTGAATCTTTTTCTGTGAGTTCTCTGTATATATCTTTGACCCATTTTTAAAATGTGGTTGTTGGTCTTTCATAAATTAGTAAGAACTCTTTAAATATTAGAGATATTTGCCACGGTTATGATTATATGAGTTGCAACCGTTTTTTCCTTCTTGGTCATTTATGTTTTATGTTTTTGCCATGAAGAAGTTTTTTTTTTTAATAGTCATGTTTACCTGGATTTTAATAATCATTCAGAGATACTTTGTTCTTTCTAAGATTCTCAAAGAATTTTTCAGTCTTTTTTTCTAGTACTTTCAGGGTGGGCACTTTTTACACTTAAATCTTTAATCTATTTGGAATTTATCCTGGGGTATGGGTTTAGTTTTTCTTCAGATGGCTACCCAGTTGTCCACTTGTATTTATTAAAAAGTCCATCTTTCCTACCTAGATTAAAAATGCCACTTTTTATATGTACTAAATTTTCTTAATTTCATTATTCTTCTTTTTTGGTTTTCTTGGCTATTCTTAGCTTGTGTAATATTTCCTTTGAATTTAGAATTTACTAAATTTTGCCTACCTTCCCCAGGAAAAAAATCAATTGGTATTTTATTGGGATACTAAACTCATAGATTAACATAGGGAAAATCAGCATGTTTTGTTCTTCCTGTCCAAGAGAAACATGATAGGCCTTTCTTTTGAGTAAGTTTTGAGTATTTTTATAGTTTCCTTCATCTAGGCTTTACACTTTTATTGGTAAGCTTATTCCTAGATATATTATTTTGTTTGATGTTGTAAATGGTCCCTGTTCTTCTATGAGATCTTGTAACTAGAAGGTTGTACATATGAAAGCTTAGATTTCTTTATATTGATTTTGTACCCCACTACCTTACTGATATCTGCTATTGTTCATGATAGATTTTCAGTTGAATCTTTTGCTTTTTTCAGATATACAATCATATCATATGAAACCTGATGATTTTATGTCTTTCCAATTTTTTAACACTAGTTTTTTCTTCTATGATTACTTTGGTTAGTATCTTTTATACAATGTCAAATATTGGAAATAGGGGGTACCTCTGTGTTGTTCATGATTTTAGTAAATATGCTTCTGTTGTTAACCATCATTGGGCATGACTGTACTTTCTGAGATAGGTATCTATTAATGTTTTGCTGATTTTTTAAAAAGTTAGGAATGAATTTTGTCAAATAGTTTTCATTCTCTGTGGAACTGTTGATATGAATGTTTTCCTTTATTAGTACAGTTAACTTTTGAACAACACAGTTTTGAGCTGCATGGGTCATCCTATGCATGGATTTTTTTTTCAATAAATATATTGGAAAATTTTTTGGAGATTTGTGGCAATTTGAAAAAACTCACAGGTGAACTGTGTAGCTTAGAATACTGAAAAAAATAAAAAGTTGGGTGTTTTAAGAATACAGCATATAATACATATAACATGCAGAATATGTATTTATCCACTGGTTATGTTATCATTAAGGCTGTGGTCAACAGTAGTCTATTAGTAGTTAAGTTTTGGAGAAGTCAGAATTTACACACAAGTTTTTGACTGCATGGGGGATTCAGCCAGCACCCCATCCATCCCTCCATGTTGTACAAGGATCAACTGTGTAGGTGGGCGCCTGGGTAGCACAGTCGTTAAGCGTCTGCCTTTGGCTCAGGGCGTGATCCCGGCGTTCCGGGATCGAGTCCCACATCGGGCTCCTCCGCTGGGAACCTGCTTCTTCCTTTCCCACTCCCCCTGCTGTGTTCCCTCTCTCGCTGGCTGTCTCTCTGTCACATAAATAAATAAAATCTTTAAAAAAAAAAAAAAAGATCAACTGTATAATTAATTATTTTAATGGATTACTTAACATAAACCATCCTGCATTCCTTAAGTAGATTCTTCTTGGTCATGACATATTATTTTAAGGTACTTATGTATTTTAGGATTTTTTTTTTTAAAGATTTTACTTATTTATTCGACAGAGATAGAGACAGCCAGCGAGAGAGGGAACACAAGCAGGGGAAGTGGGAGAGGAAGAAGCAGGCTCACAGCGGAGGAGCCTGATGTGGGGCTCGATCCCAGAACGCCGCGAGCCGAAGGCAGACGCCCAACCGGTGCGCCACCCAGGTGCCCTGTATTTTAGGATTTTTGTATTAATACCTGCAAAAGTGATCTGCAGTTCTTTTTGGTTATGGGAAATTATTGTTGGATTTTGTTATTCTTGTTACGGTTCCTTTATAAAAAGTAGTTGGAAGTTTCTTCCTTTGCCATCGTCTGTGGCAGGAACAATCTTTTTCTATTAAGAGCCAAATAGTGTTGTGGGGCTTGATCCCGTAACGCCGGGATCACGCCCTGAGCCGAAGGCAGACGCTTAACCGCTGTGCCACCCAGGCGCCCCCAAAGGTTTTATTTATTTCTAATCATACAAGTAACACTTTCCTTCATTCAAAATGTAATGTTCCTTGATTCCTCAGAAAGTTAAACATAGAATTACCATACGCTGCAGCAATTCTACTCCTAGCTATATACTCGAAAGAATATGGGTGTGCAAACAAAAGCTTGTACACAAATATTCATACAAGCACTATTAACAACAGCCAAAAGGTAGAAACAATCCTGGAAATGACCCACTGTCATCTGCTGAATGCCCATCCATTTCTTAATGGATAAAAATATATGGTATATTCCACATAATGCAAATAGTGTTTCTGTTTTCTTTGGATAAATACCCAGTAGTGGAATTACTGGATTATATGATATTTCTATTTTTAAATTCTAGAGGAAACTCTGTACTGCTTTTTATAGTGGCTGCACCATTTACATCCTCACCAGCAGTGCACAAGGATTCCTTTTTTTTTTTTTAAGATTAATTTATTTATTCATTTATTTGCCAGGGGGAAAGAGAGAGAGCACAAGCAGGGGTAGTGGCAGTCAGAGGGAGAAGCAGGTTCCCTGCTGAGCAAGGAGCCCAATGACTCAATCCCAGGACACTGGGATCATGACCTGAGCCAAAGGCAGACACTCAACCAACTGAACCACCAGGCCTCCCAAGGATTCCTTTTTTGTCCACATCCTCACCAACACTTACTTCTTGTCTTTTTGATAATAGCCATTCTAACAGATATGATATGATATCTTACTTGTTTTTGATTTGCATTTCCTTGATGATTAGTGATGTTGAGCATTTTTTTCTGTGTTTGAAATCTTTGGACTGTATTCTTCCAGTCTTTAAATTTTTGTTTAAAAAAATATAACACATGAATTTAATTCCCAGCTGTATTGAAATAAAATTGTCCGTTCTTCTTTACCTTTTTTCCTCACTTAATTCACTCTCTTTGAGTGTTAAAACTTTTTTGTACATATCATTCTATATTTTATACTGTGCTACATACCATTTTTTTACATTGCTTACTTAGATTTATTTTATTTTATTTATATTTATTTATATTTATAGACTATCATTACACAGTATTTCACATAGATTTCTGCTTCATTTTTTTAACAGCTGCATGATATTTTAGTATTAGTATATTATAATTGTTCTATATTCTCTGCTATTAAGGGGCATTTTGATTGCTTGAAGTAGTGGTTATCAAACATTAGCAAATATTAGAATTACTTTGGTATTTATTAAAATAAATTGCTGGGCCTTATCCCCCAAAGTTTCTGATTGATAGGTCCAGGGTAGGCCCTCAGCATTTGTATTTTGAACAAGTTTCTGTGTGTTCCTAACATCTAGGGGCCACATTTTGGGAACCACAGTTATAAGAAGTGGTGAGGCTGGTTTTTGTGACTGATTATGATTGGTGAAGATTTTAACAGGTAAAAATACAGTGTACTTATGAGAGAAAAAATATGTATATATCCACACACATAAGTGAGGAAAATATTTGGAAAAGGGACCACAGGATGCTAGTGAATTTCTGCTCCATTTTGTTTTTTGTTTTTTTTATTTAAGAGTGCTTTTATTTCCAGTAAATTGTATTTCTACCAATGTATCCATCTGGGCAGGTTGGAAGATAAGATCACTGTTCAGCAAAATGAAGTTTCTGAAGATGAAATCCCAAGGACTGTGGACCACCTTAGTGAAGTCGATATAAGTAAGCCTCATTGTATTAGACTAGATACTTTCCGGAAGGTTGTTAACATGCATCTGTTTTATTTGGACAACATATTAATAGCATTTTTTTATCAGTCACCTCAATTGTTTAAAAAATATAATAGACGTAGAACACTATATTCTCATTAATAAGCCTGGATTGTTTGGCCAATTATTTTGTCAAATATTCAGAACAAAAAGAATTGCTTGCCAAAATTAAGCCAGTATACTTAGGGCATTAAGTAAGTTGTCTTCTTGTTTTTAATAATATTACTTATAAAACATGAGAAATACAATTTTTCCTATCCATCCTATAGGAACAAAGATAAACTGGAGCAAATATGAGTGTCTAAACAATGTATTTTCACATTTCCTTATATTTGTGTCTACATTTTAAAACTTTCATTTAATGGAGGTATATAGCAAATTTATCTGCTTTCTGAAAATAAAACCTTCTATCAAAGTTTACTTATAAGGTAATATAATCATATCTATACTTTGATTTTGTTTTTCTGATAGACATAGAGTTTTTGGCTAGATTCATGTTAAATACTGTGCTTTTTCAATATCACATAGAGCTTAAGTACTGTATAGGCTTATCACAAAATCTTTCCTTTATACCACAGGACCTGAAATAGGTGATTCTCAGCACTCTAAATGTGATGTAGATAAATCTGTGCAACCAGAACCATTTTTCCATAGAGTGGTTCTTTCAAAACAGTTGAATGTAGTCTCTCAAATACAGTCAATACTGTGTTCACCAGAAGAATCCTTTCTGTTTCGATCTCGCTCTGATTCACCACCAAAAAATAAAGACCAGAATTCCTTGCTGATTGGACTTTCAACTGGTCTGTTTGATGCAAACAACCCAAAGGCAAGTATGCACCTCCAATGGAAAATATCTATTTTAGTAGCATTTCGTATTTATTGTTTTTCTTTAATAAACTATAACATTGAGTTTTAATCTCTTACACACACACACACACACACACAAATAAACAAAAACAGCAAAAAAAAACTTACATCTTCTCTTCTGGGATTCTAAAAAGAATTTGCCATTGAGAGTACAACTAGGACAGACTATTTCATTGGCTCCTTGTTCAGGATTCTTTTTATAGGGTCTACTTTTATTTAAGTAAAAGATCCCTCTTACACTATTTCCCTTTCTCACTACTCAATCCAACTTCCATTTTTCGCATAAGACTAAACTTAAACAATATATTTTAAGTGAACAGAAGTGCTGTTTGCCTGATTTGTATGTAGAAAGGGTAATAGAATTATATTCATATACACTTTCTGGCAAAAAAATTTCAAACTTCTTACCTTTTTCTCGTTATTTTTGAAAATATGTAACCAATTTTTCTTATTAAGGAATTACAATATTATCTCTACAGAAAATTTAAAGATACAAAGAAATCACATATCTTGTTATGTTACTTTTGTAACATTTGTGTTTCTGTGTTTACCAGTGGGCTTGACATTTTTCATGTATTTAAGTCTACATGGGAATGGATTGCCTGAATTCTTTTATCCTTTTTAAATATGTCATTTTGATTTTCAATTTAATTTTCAAATTGGATATGTTTTTATTTTGGGGAGTGTTTTCTTAAGCTTATTTTAAATGTAGAGATTGCTCAATTCTCTCACTTGTCTAATAGCAGTCAAACTTTCAAAGATAATAAACTGTGAAAACAAATGTATGATCTTCAGAGTTTGAGAATAAGGCCTGTTTATGGGACAGACAAGGATTATCCTATAATTCATGTACTTTCTTTTGTAGTAAAGGTGTATAGCTAGCTGTCTTTAGCCCAGGGCTTTTTTTTTTTTTAAGATTTTATTTATTTATTTGACAGAGATAGAGACAGCCAGCGAGAGAGTGAACACAAGCAGGGGGGAGTGGGAGAGGAAGAAGCAGGCTCATAGCGGAGGAGCCTGATGTGGGGCTCGATCCCATAACGCCAGGATCACGCCCTGAGCCGAAGGCAGATGCTTAATCGCTGTGCCACCCAGGCGCCCCTAAATGTATTAAACACCCAGTAGTGCAATGGCTGGATCACAGGGTAGCTCAATTTTTAACTTTTTAAGGGACCTCCACACTGTTTCCCAGAGTGTCTATGTTGCAATAAATGTTGAGAAATCGTTCTTTTTGATGACTGAGTAATATTCCATTGTATATATGGACCAGAACTTCTTAATCCAGTCATCTGTTGAAGGGCATCTCGGCTCCTTCCACAATTTGGCTATTGTGGACAATGCTTCTATGAACATTGGGGTGCATATGGCCCTTCTCTTCACTCCGTCTGTATCTTTTGGGTAAATACCCAGTAGTGCAATGGCTGGATCATAGGGTAGCTCAATTTTTAACTTTTTAAGGGACCTCCACACTGTTTTCCAAAGTGGCTATACCACTTGCATTCCCACCAACAGTGTAAGAGGGATCCCGTTTCTCCACATCCTCTCCAACATTTGTTGTGTCTTGCCTTGTCAATTTTTGCCATTCTAACTGGCGTGAGGTGGTATCTCAGTGTGGTTTTGATTTGAATTTCCCTGATGGCTAATGATTTTGAGCACTTTTTCATGTGTCTGTTAGCCATTTGTCTGTCTTCGTTGGAAAAGTGTCTGTTCATATCTTCTGCCCATTTTTTAATTTGATTATTTGTTTCACCTGTATTGAGTTTGAGAAGTTCTTTGTAGATCTTGGATACCAGTCTTTTATCTGTAGTGTCATTTGCAAATATATTCTCCCATTCCGTGGGCTGCCTCTTAGTTTTTTTTTACTGTATCCTTGGCTGTGCAGAAGCTTTTTATCTTCATGAAGTCCCACAAGTTCATTTTCTCTTTTGTTTCTCTTGCCTTTGGAGTTGTGTCATGAAAAAAGCTGCTGTGGCTGATGTCATAGAGGTTGCAGCCTATGTTCTCCTCTAGGATTTTGATGGATGACTGTCTCACATCGAGGTCTTTCATCCATTTGGAGTTTATCTTTGTGTATGGTGTGAGAGAGTGGTCAAGTTTCATTCTTTTGCATGTAGCTGTCCGATTTTCCCAGCACCATTTATTGAGGAGACTGTCTTTTTTCCACTGGATATTTTTTCCTCTTTTGTCAAAGATTAGTTGCTCAAAGAGCTGAGGGTCCATTTCTGGGTTCTCTGTTCTGTTCCATTGGTCTATGTGTCTGTTTTTGTGCCAGTACCATGCTGTCTTTGTGATCACAGCTTTGTAGTATATCTTGAAATCCGGCAACGTGATGCCCCCAGCATTGTTTTTCCTTTTCAACAATTCCTTGGCGATTCGGGGCCTTTCTGGTTCCACACAAATTTAAGGGCTGTTTGTTTCAGTTCTTTGAAAAATGTCATTGGTATGACATTGAAAGTGTAGGTTGCTCTGGGTAGCATAGACATTTTAACTATGTTTATTCTTCCGATCCATGAGCATGGAATATTTTCCCATCTTTTTGCGTCTTCTTCAATGTCTTTCAAGAGTGATTTTCTAGAATACAGATCCTTTACGTCTCTGGTTAAGTTAATTCCGAGATAACGTATGATTTTTGGTGCTATTGGAAATGGGATGGATTCCCTAATTTCTCTTTCTTCAGTCTCATTGTTCGTGTATAGAAATGCAACTGATTTCTGAGCATTGATTTTGTATCCTGCCACCTTACTAAATTGCTCTATAACTTCTAGTAGTTTGGGGGTGGAGTCTTTGGGTTTTCCATATAGAGTATCATGTCATCTGCGAAGAGAGACAGTTTGACATCTTCTTTGCCGATTTGGATACCTTTTATCCCTTTTTGTTGTCTGATTGCTGTTGCAAGGACTTCTAGTACTGTGTTGAATAATAATGGCGAGAGTGGGCATCCTTGTCGTGTTCCTGATCTTAAGGGAAAGGCTTTCAGCTTTTCTCCATTGAGAATGATTTTCGCTGTAGGCTTTTCATAGATGGTTTTTTGAAATTGAGGAATGTACCCTCTATCCCTACACTCTGAAGGGTTTTAATCTGGGAAGGATGCTGTATTTTGTCAAATGCTTTTTCTGCATCGAGAGGATCATATGGTTTTTGATTCTTTTCTTGTTGATATGATCTATCACACTGATCGATTTGCGAATGTTGAACCACCCTTGCATCCCAGGGATGAATCCCACTTGGTCATGATGGATAATCCTTTTAATGTACTGTTGGATCCTATTAGCTAGGATCTTGTTGAGAATTTTGGCGTCCATATAACTTTCTCTTCTACCATATTCATCAGGGATATCAGTCTGTAATTCTCCTTTTTGATGGGGTCTTTTCCTGGTTTGGGGATTAAAGTAATACTGGCCTCATAGAATGAGTTTGGTAGTTTTCCTTCTGTTTCTATTTTTTGAAACAGCTTTAGGAGAATAGGTATTATTTCTTCTTTGAATGTTTGGTAGAATTCCCCGGGGAATCCGTCAGGCCCTGGACTCTTGTTTTGAGGGAGGTTTTTGATCACTGCTTCAATCTCTTCATAATTAATCGGTCTGTTTAAATAATCAGTTTCATCCTGTTTCAGTCTTGGTAGTTTATAGGTTTCCAGGAAGGCATCCATTTCTTCCAGGTTGTTTAATTTATTGACATAAAGCTGTTGATAAAAGTTTCTAATGATCCTTCCTATTTCATTCGTTTTGGCTGTGACCTCTCCTCTTTCATTCATAATTTTATTAATTTGGGTCCTTTCTCTATTCTTTTGAATAAGTCTGGCCAGTGGCTTATCGATCTTACTTATTCTTTCAGAGAACCAGCTTCTAGTTCTGTTGATCTGCTCTACTGTGCTCCTGGTTTCTAATTCATTGATCTCTGCTCTAATCTTGATCAACTGCTTTCTTGTGCATGGGTTAGGCCTGTTCTTCTGTTCCAGCTCCAGCTTCTTGAGGTGAGACTATAAAAACTACATTTTAGATTTTTCTGTTCTTTTGAGTGAGGCTTGGGTGGCTATGTATTTTCCCCTTAGGACCGCCTTTGCAGTGTCCCATAAGTTTTGGACCGTTGTGTTTTCATTCTCATTGGTCTCCAGTAATTGTTTAAATTGATTTTTAATTTCCTGGTTTATCAACTCATTCTTGAGCAGGATGGTTCTTAGTTTCCAAGTGTTTGATTTTCTTCCAAATTTTTCTTTATGATTGAGTTCCAATTTCAAAGCATTGTGGTCTGAGAATATGCAGGGAATAATTTCAGTCTTTTGGTATCAGTTGATACCTGTTTTGTGACCCAGTATATGGTCTATTCTGGAGAAAGTTCCATGTGCATTCGAAAAGAATGAGTATTCTGTTGTTCTGGGTTGTAGTGTTCTGTATATATCTCTGAGGTCCATCTGGTCTAGTATGGCATTCAAAGCTCTTGTTTCTTTGTTGATTTTCTGCTTAGGTGATCTGTCTATTGCTGAGAGTGGAGTGTTGAGGTCCCCTACTATTAACGTATTACTATCTGTATGTCTCTTTATTCTGGTTAAGAGTTGTCTTGTGTATCTAGCTGCTCCCCTGTTGGGGGCATAGATATTTATAATTGTCATATCCACTTGTTGGATACATCCTTTAAGAATAATACAGTGTCCTTCTGTATCTCTAACTACAGTCTTCAGTTTAAAATCTAATCTGTCTGATATGAGAATTGCTACCCCAGCTTTCTTTTGACGTCCATTGGCATGAAAGATGGTATTCCATCCCTTCACTTTCAGTCTGGATGTGTCTTTAGATTCAAGATGAGTCTCTTGTAGACAGCAAATGGATGGATCATGTCTTATTATCCAGTCTGCAACCCTGTGGTCTTTTATAGGAGCATTTAGGCCATTCACATTGAGAGTGATTATTGAGAGATATGATTTTAATGATGTCATGTTGCCTGTGAAGTCTTTGTTTCTATAGATTGTAAAGTTCTGTTCTGTATCACTCTTAGGGCCTTTTTACTTTTATAGAACCCCCCTTAATATCTCCTGTAGGACTGGTTTCATGTTTAAGAATTCGGTCAGTTTCTGCCGATCCTGGAAGGTCCTTATCTCTCCATCAATTCTGAATGACAGCCTTGCTGGATAAAGGATCCTTGGCTGCATGTTCTTCTGGGATAGAGTTTTGAAAATATGCTGCCACCCCTTCCTAGCCTGCCGTGTCTCTGTAGACAGGTCTGACGTTATTCTGGTATTTTTTCCTCTGTATGTGAGAAATCTTTTTGCCCTGGCCGCTTTCAATACTGTATCCTTGGATCTAATATTTGCAAATGCACTATGATGTGACGTGGTGTACGTTTGCCATGGCCGACCTTGGGAGGGTTCCTCTCTGCCTCTTGGACATGAATGCTTGTTTCCTTTGTCAGATTAGGGAAGTTTTCAGCTACAATTTGTTCACATATCTCTTCTAGACCTCTGTCTTTCTCCACCCCATCGGGGATACCGATGATTCTGACATTGGAACGTTTCATTGAATCAGTAATCTCCCGTAGTGTGCAGTCTTGAGATTGGATTTTTTTGAGCGAAGTTTCTGTTTTAACTTTCTCTTCTACCATCCCATCCTCCAATTCACTAATACATTCTTCTGTCTCATTTACCCTGGCCGTCAGAGCATCTAGTTTTGACTGCATTTGATTCATAGCCTTTTTAATTTCTGCCAGATTCGCTCTCATTTCCTCCCTTAGAGATTCTGTATTCTCGCTAATATTTTCATTAATATTTTTTTCAAGCCTACACATCATCTTGACCATTGTTACTCTGAACTCCATTTCTGACAATTTGGTTATATCCATATCCATCAGTTCTGTGGCAGAGGCCACAAACTCATTATCTTTTCTTTGCTGGGGGCAAGGGGATTTCTCCTCCTCGTCATTCTGATGAGGAGAGGTTGCGGGGTTGCCCAGAGCCCAAATTATTGACCAGGACCCAGGCAGTGTGCACTTCTTTTATAGGGACCTTAGGGATGTGGGCTTCTTGATTTTTCAGCTTGCCTTCTGGGGAAGGGGCCTGCTGCGCTGATATTCAGGCAACCCTGTTTGGGTAGAGTTGCTCTGTCCTCTGCAAGGGGGGATGAGGATGGGCCCAATGTGAGCTGGTATTTCCAGGCTTTTGTTCTCTGGCGGCTTTCCCTGGAGGTTTTCTGTGACTCTTCCGAGAGTCAGAGCAGCAGTGGCCTTATCCTAGCCTCTGTCTCAGAACAGAGAGATTGCAGTCCGCTCTCCACTGAGCTCTCTTGGCCACTTTAACTCTGTTTCTGTTGGTGCTGCCAAAAACCCTGCAGCATCCTGGGTTGTGCGCCCCAGAGCCACTCTTCCAGCCCTCACTTCCAGGGCCAGCACGTCTCTGTCCTTTGTGCTTCTAACACCGCCAGCTGCCCCCGGTTCCCACATGCACTCCCGAGCTCCCTGTTTCAGTGTGGTTCGTGCGCACTCCGGAGCACACATTTTCAGTCTGGTCGCCTGTGTTCCTGGGCTCACGGTCTCAGTCTGTTCTCTCACGGGTACCGGTCCGTGAGTCTGGCCTGCTCCCTAGTGCAGGTGGCTATTGCTTCCCAGCACCCGAGCGTGGCAGCTCCCTCCCCCTTCCTTTTATCTTCCGATATCTGTGCACAGATTCATGGCTCCCCGCTTTGTACCTCAATAAGCACTGGAGATGCTTGTTTGTAGAGATCTAGATGTGTCTTCCTGTGTCTCAGGCTGATTCCGTGGGTTTTCAGGATAGTCTGGTACATATCCAGCTCGACTCAGGGGACCAGCTGAAAAAGGGGTCCCCTACTCCTCTGCCATCTTTTTTCTCTCTCCCTAAGTCTTGCTTTTTAACCAGACTAACAACCTCTTTTATTTAAAGTGATTAGACCAATTACTTTTCATGTAATTTTCGATATACTAATGGTATGATTGAGTTTAAACCTATCATTTTGCTATTTGTTTTCTATTTGTCTCATCACTTTTTCTGTTCCTGTTTTACTTTTATTCTCCCTTCTTTTGATTATTTTTAGCATTTTATTTTACCTCTACTATTTGCCAATATAGACCTTTTCAAAAACTTAGTTGTATTTCTCAGCTTTGAAGATAAAATTTTAGCCTTTTATACTCTTCCTTCAAATAATATACCACTTCATATATGACATAAGAAACTTTTCACATTATACTGCCATTTCCACCCTCTTGTCTCTCCTTTTGGCATTGTTGTCATACATTTTACATCCACATGTTACACACTCCACAATAATTTTTTATTGTTTTTGCTTTAAACATTCAGAAATAACAGAAATAGCCCCTGTCCACCAACCTGTGTGGTTCTCTTCATTTTTGAGAAAAAGTAGAACTTGAACCAACAACAAAACATCTAAAAAATCTATCAAAGAAAATTGTAAACGTGAAGCATTTTTAATACAGGACAGATAGCTGTTGAACTGATGGGTGCATAGACCGATTCCAAGAGGAAAATTGCCAGATTACATACCTCTTGAAATTTCTTTCTACTGTATTATTTTATGTTAAGTTAAGAAAACTATTTAGTGAAAGGAATAAACTAAAACTGACTTTTTTTTTTTTTTACCAGGGTTAAAATTTATCTCAGCCAAAAAATATTGCATCTTTATGTAGAGTCCCCTTGAATTTGGGTATATAATGGATATATGCTATATATTTTTATTAATTAGCATGTATCTGGAGAAACTGTTACCGTATACATATTCTGCACACTGCTGGTTTATAATATACATGGTTCAAATAATAAACAAATTGAGCATAAATTCTGCCAAGAACAGGTGATTCAGCAAAAGAAATACTTTCAGTACCATCATTAAGTGTTTTAACAAGCAATGTATCTTCACCATCTTGTAGCTCATAACCATTTTTTTCTTGTGCTGTAATATGTAAATGATGTTCAAATAATGGAAATCTATCCTTTTTTATTCTCAAAAACAGATTGTACCAATTAAATTGGCAAAGTATATAAATTTTCATTAATATGCTAAACATTGTGTTTTCTTCACAGTCTCCAGTCTGGTGTAGGATTCTTAGCAGAGCCTTAGGTTTTAGGTTTCAAATCTCACAGGTTCCTTTAGGGTTATTAACTGAATTCCGAGACTCATGTATATAGACATTTGTTTCATTGTCCTGTCTGTCCATCACATTCTAATTGCTGATGGGTTGATGAACAGGGCTATTTCTGTTATTCCTGGTCTTATCCAAACAAATTTAAATTTTAAACACCGCAACTATACATTGTTTTTTTCTCAAGTCAATTCCTTCTCACCTGCTGCTATAACTGATTCTCAGTATGAACATCAAAATGCCTATCTTTCCAGCCTTGCCTTCTTGTGGGAAAGGCTCCACTTACAGTCCATTGTTCATGGAAGTGATGGTAGGCTTTTTTTTTTTTTTTTTTTGCACTATTATGAAGTTGCTTATTTAACCATTGTTAGCTACCCAGTAGCTCTTAGGATAAATGATACAAAGGGCCACCAATTATGTGTGATAGCGCTTTGCCAAGCTTCAGACTAACTCAGTTCAGAATTTGGGAAAAATATATGGGGAACATTGGCCATAGGAAAGTGTGAGAGAAAGAGACACAATAAAAGAGGGACGGACAGTATGGGCCTTGAGTGAGAAGAAACAAATAGGCAATTTCTAGCACTGCCTGATTTCTCAAAGATTTCTAATTCCATTCCCTGGGCATACCCCAACTAAACACCTCTCCCTGCCTTTTAATGGTGACTTAAGTGAATCCCTCCCTATATTTTGAAACCCAAGCATAACTCACCGGTTTAGTTTCCTCACTGAAAAAATACAGAGCTGAAATTCAGGAAAATTAGGTTTTAATCTTAGGCGAGTCACCTCTGGAGCTTCTAACTCTAAATATATGATATAAAATAAAAAATTAGTATTAGCTCTTTATAATTTTTTATTTCATTTCTACTTTCTAATGATCTTACTCCTACTAAGAAATCTGTTGACTTTTTTAGATGTTGAGGACATGTTCACTTCCAGATCTCTCAAAGTTGTTCAGAACACTGATGGATGTTCCCACTGTAGGAGATGTATGTCAAGACAATCTTGAAATAGATGAAATTGAAGATGAGCATCTTAAAGAAGGACCTTCTGATTCTGAAGACATGTGAGCATGATGTCATTAATAAATACTAGCACTAAAAAAATTTCTGAGTTTATGTGAATTCTAGAGATGTAACTCACCTAGACAGTTTTAAGAATTATCTGTAACTGATTTTTCACCACTCCTTTACCTTTTTACAACTATATCAAGTACAGTCATATAAGTTTTGATATGTATATTTGCCTCTGAGTAATATAAGGACTGACTCTCACTTGAGGAATATGAGAAAATGGTTTGTGTGTGTGCTTTCTGTCATATTCACCACTGAACATCTAGCACATTGACTTGTCCATGGTACATGCTTAATAAATATTGCTTAAGTGAAGGAATATTAGCAGTTTAATAACTGTTTAACAGTTTAAAACCGCATGATACAGGGATTGCAATGGAAAGTTGTGAAATATGAACTATTCTACAGTTCCCCAGGGAAAAAACCAGAAACCTCTACATCTTTCTCCTCCCATGTATGATTTCAAAACCATGACAGTGGGAAGTTAGCAGGTAGACTAGTTGTTTTGTTTGCATATGTGTGTGCATATGTGTGTTCTGCATATAACTTAATTGCTTTCACAAAATTCCTTTCTTCGTGATTCATGGGGAATCTACAATCCAAGAGGCAAATTTAACCAACACTTCTGAGAACTGTAGGAAGTGATAGCCCATTAGATAGTACAAGTAAGCCCTCTCACCCCCTCAGAAAAATGTTACCAATATGGGGGGGAACTAAAGTGTTCCAGAAGGTATAGTGTATTCAAATCACCAGGAAAATATGGTATAAAATATTGGGATTTTTTAAGACTTATTTTCTGATACTTTTGAACTTAAGTTTCTGTATTTTACCTCTTTTAATAGAAAGATCTGTGTTTGGATATGATCGATACCCAATTAAATCTGTCTCGTGATTTTTCCCCCTATAATAGTTGAGCCAGAGCCACTGTATCTGGCACATATTTTTTTCTATTTGTTTGTTTTTCTTAAGCCTTGCCTCTTGCTTCTTAAATTTTTAACCAAACCGTATCTATTAAAGATTTTGCCTCCCTTTTTTCATCTTTCATAGAGTTCTTTATATGTTTGCTAGTGTCCTCAGATTTTGCAGGAAGTTACCCTTTTATCCTTGTTTTCTTCTGCTTGGCTATAGTCAATAAGCGTTTTAACTATGTGTTTTTATTGAGCCTCTTGGAGAACACAACAACATATCAGCACCTTTTTGGTTGACAGAGTGCTAAGTAACAGTTTTTCCTCAAGTCATCCATTTTTATCTGACTGCACAGTAACTTGTTTGTGGCTTGTGTTCTTTTAATTATTAGTTGATGACAGATTTTTATTTTAAAATTTAAGTTAGAAGCTTTTAGTATTAACCTTAAAATTTTGAAAACCAAGTTATTTTTTAAAGTAAGTTAGTCCATACCAGAAAATTTCACTTGATGTTTTCCTTGGGATTTTTTTTTTTTTTTTTTGGTCCAAACTCAAGGTCATATAATAAGAACATCTACTAAAATGTGAATTCAGGGCCAGATTTTAAAATATATCTTTCAAAAAAGATGTTAATCTTATACTTTTCTTGTAATGGCAGACTTGGCAGCCCCATTTACTTTAATACCATCTATGATGGGCACTGATTCCTCTGGGTTGGCCATAGGAAGATTTTATCAACAGGTCATTATTTAATCATTGTTGTCATGGTACATAGAAGATGTGCATATTGTGTTAGTCTTGTAATTAAATATAAAGTGAAATGCTACTAATAGGATGATCCAAAAGATTAGATATACTCTCTTTCTCATTCTAATTAGATGCTTTGTTTTTCTATATCTGCTACAAAGTCAAAGTGTAGATTGTACACATAAATACAAAATAAAGATATTTCTACTTAAAAGAGTATTTTCTTTTCCATTAATGGATATTTTATTTAAGATCTTGCAAATACCATTTCTATTTTAGCTTTTCAGTAAATACTTATTTAATTGGAATCTAAACTTGAAGGCTTTAATCACTTTTTGTGTCCTGTTCAGCATTGCTTTTCTGGTGGATGAAATCCTCAACATGGGTACATAATCTCTTTCAGAAGACTTCATTTATCTAAAATTTCAATTAACTCTTTATCTACAGGCTTTTCCCTTTGCATGGCACTTTAGGAGAAAGAGGCAAATCATAAGAGAAATAAAGTTGATAAGTACATTTTTGGGGTATTGTAGAAGTGGTGAAAAGACCTAGATTTCAGTCTTTATTTGCTATTTATTGATTGTGTAACCTTGAGCAAATCATTTAAACACTTTGATTCAGTGTCCATGTCTCTAAAGTGAGTTATGAGTTATGTGTAGATAAAATTTTAGTAATAGGATAACACTGTTTAATAAACTAAAGTACTATATAAATCAAGGGTATTATTTGCATAAATTAATTCCAGCATCTATAATCCCTTGAAAATAAAATTAATATCCTGAGCGATGCCTTGGAAACAAGATAATCTAGTGAGGATTATTATGGTTAGTATGTTTTAATTATTCAGTAAGGTCCATTTCTTAAGTATTTTAGAAACGTTTTCAAGAATAAACATCTAAAGGTAAGATTTCTGGTGACTATTTTATTCACTAGATCATCCTATTAACTTGAATATATAATTCCCTAAGTATTTCCATTTCTAAAAATTCAAATGTCCAATGAGTGTTTATATGGAAAGCCTTTCATATAGTATACTACCATTATACATCCACACAAAGATTTTGCTAAATTTTCAAAATTACATAGAAGAAAAATATTTGAATATTAAGTATTTTTGTAGAAGGCAAGTGAAAAATCTCTTTAGTCTGGCCTCTTAAAATACTGAAACATTCTTTCAAAATTTAAGCAATGAATAATATTGACAGTTAAGTGATTCTCTTTTGGCAAATCAGGGTCATTTTAAACAAGTCATCTTCTGGCTTATGTATTCCAGAAATGTGTCATGTGCTGTATGTATAATTGTATTAATCTTCATTTACTTTGTTAAAAACTACTGTGTAGGTTTTTCAGATTTCTTTTTATCCACTGTTAGTACTTTTAAAAGCAGAAAGGAATGCATGTATATTGAATTGAAGTAAAATTTCAAAATAAGGTGACATTTTGGTAATATTTAGTTTAATTTTTTAAAATTTCAGTGTTTTTGAAGAAACTGACACAGATTTACAAGAGCTTCAGGCCTCTATGGAACAATTACTTAGAGAACAACCTGGAGAAGAATACAGTGAGGAGGAAGAATCAGTCTTAAAGAACAGTGACATAGAGCAGACTGCAAATGGGACAGATCTGGCAGATGAGGATGACAATCCCAGCAGTGAAAGTGCCCTAAATGAAGAATGGCACTCAGGTACATGGTCATGATCGTGGGACTTTTTTTTTTTTCAGTGTATACAAATATTTCAAGTAGAGTATATTTTTCTGATACCTGATATGAACAGTTTCCAAATTTAAATACTGAAGTATGCTTCTGTGTCTCTGACTTTTATTCATTCTTTTTCTTTTCACACAAATGCCCATATACATTTGTTCCATTTCTTTCCCATTAAATTTTGGAAATGCTTTTGAAGCAGTTTTATTGTTTTCTTATCTTTCTTGACTTATTTTTTTAGTACTAAAGATAACAGCCTAGTTTTCTTAGCACTTTATATTTTACAGAGAGCTTCCACATACAGTAGTTAGCCAGCAAGGTTAATGCTAAAAGCAGTTTTTAAAACCTCAACTTTTTTTAAACTGTTCTTTGTTCATAGTATTACCCCTAAGATGCATAGAAAATAGTGTATTTCGAGAACTATATTATGTTTATTTGGGAAGAAGAGCTAATGTGAAAAGGAACTTCAGTAACTTTGTCTTTTACTAGAATGTTTCCAAGTGTCTTGGACATGTACATGACGTAAAACATATATAGCATTTATAATACTTTCTAAATGTTTTACTAAAGTTTTATGATATGTTGCATAAGTCATCTGCCTCTTGCATGCTTTTTCATGTTTTGGCCCATGTTTAATGTCAACTTTTTAAAAACAGTAGTTAGGGTTGGTTTGCTTCAGTGCAGAACATACGGGTATGCTTTTTTCATTTTTTACTCTGTTAGAATGTTTTTATTCTAATCAAGTTACTGTTTATGTCTATAAAAGAAAAGATTCCCAAAGTAACAGTCTTGTTAAGACATTTACATATACACTGATTTCCTACATAAAAGGGAATATTTGTAATGACAAAAACTTTATATTGAAAGTACAAGTAAGTCTTTCAGTGACATCACTCATCAAAAAGAATTTTAGTCTTTTAGGGTAAGAATTATTTTATTCATTCTTTTTTTTATTTTTTAAAGATTTTAGTCATTCTTCTTAGTCATAAAATATCTTCTTTTTATTTCTGCTTTTTAGATAACAGTGATGGTGAGATTACTAGTGAATGTGAATATGATAGTGTCTTTAACCATTTAGAGGAACTGAGACTTCACCTGGAGCAGGAAATAGGCTTTGAAAAATTCTTTGAGGTTTATGAGAAAATAAAAGTAAGTAAAATGTCAGTTAAAACATTTAACTTTGGGGCACCTGCCTGGTAGGTAGAGCATCCAGTTCTTGATCTCAGTGTCGTGAGTTCAAGCCCCACCCTGGATGTGGAGCCTACTTTAAAAAAATTTTTTTTTTAATTTTGAAATATGCTCTTTTTGAATTACTAGTGAAATGTCAGCAATTTTTATAGGTCAATAGATTTATTATAAGTAATAAAGTCTCTAGAGAAAGTTATTCATATATTAATTTATATTTGAAAATTTGGTATAGGCTATTCATGAAGATGAAGATGAAAATATTGAGATATGTTCAACAATAGTTCAGGATATTTTAGGAAATGAACATGAACATCTTTATGCCAAGATTCTTCATTTAGTCATGGCAGATGGAGCCTATCAAGAAGGTAAGATTTCCTCAGTCTATATTTTAAGTAAATGTGCAAAAAACAGGATGACAAATGTAAATGGCTGAGCTTTTATCACATGCGTTTTGGTGAAATCTATATTGGAATCATATCTTAGTACTTATGAGCAATTATAAAATTAACCATGTCATATACTTTTACTGATTCTATCATTTTTATTGACTTAAGTCCTTGAAGTTCATATTTTTACTTAATTTATAAGTAACATATGAATGAGATTTTTTAAAAAGACTCCTTATTGGACAGCTCTAGAAATTAGAATACTTTCTTATCCAGGATGTTGAAGTAAACTTTTAGACATAACATGCTTCAGCAATATGTACAATTTCTCCTGAGTAATACCAAATGTAATCTCTTCCATTCACAGTAAACGGAGTTCATTTATAGTGATTTGAATGTAAACCATTTTTATATTTGGAAAATACTTACCTATAGAATCACTTAAAATATATTAGAACTTTACTGAAAATTATTACTTAAAAATTGTGTTTCCCCTTAAATTTAGTCAAGAGCACTAAACATGGTACCAGAGCAGTGGTATGGTCTGACTCTGACAAGCTAGTAACGTGACATTAAGTGATTTAAAGTTTCAGTTTCCACTGCTGTAAAAGGGCGATCACCATTTTAATGTACCATGAATTGTTTTTGGAGTACTTACTAAGTGCTTCTTGTAGCCTAGTACTTTATTACTATGGACGTTAAAAGATGTAGTCTGCTTACATGTTGAATTTGGAAGATGAGACGTAAGTATATGAAAATGTAGAACTATATATAAAAATGCATATTCTAAAATACTTTTCAGTGCAGTAGGAATTAGAGAAGGGAAGCTTAGATTGTGAAAACTAGAAAGAAATGTAGAGCCATAACTTGTCAGAAAACAGTAAAAATCAACGTGTATTAGAGTTAACATTGGAAGCTTCTTATTGAAAATAGTCTTTGTTGTGTGGAAGTGTTGAATCACTGTATTGTGCACCTGAAACTAATATTACACTATATGTTAACTAACTGGAATTTAAATAAAAAAAGAAAACTGGTGATTAGATACCATGAAGTGTTTAAAGTACATAGAGGAAATCATAGAAGGTGTGTGAACTGAAAGAACTAACAGAGTGAAGGAGATGTTTTATAAAGTTCAGTCTCATAGTAGTATTCTGGATAACTTGGAGAGTACTAAGATTGCAAATAAGATCTGTTTTGAAGCTGTAGATGCCTTTGGGCACAAGATGGTGAATACCTAGATATAGTGTTCATACGAGTGAACATAGTGTTCATGAGTGAATATGCAGTTCAGGTATTTTAGAGCCAGGCTTTTAATAAATACATTTGATATTTTTACTCATGAAAAATTAAGTTTCCTAAAATCAAATTCAAGAATGTCTTTTATTTTGGGAGCAACTTTACTTAGTTAAGTTATAAACTTATTTATATTGACCATAAAGTTCAGCCAAAAAAAAATTTTTTTTCAAATTGGTAAGTAAAAGTTTTCTAAAAACTCTAATAGTTATTGTTAAGTCAGAACCAGAAAATCTCTGGACGCCTGGGTGGCTGAGTCGGTTAAGCATTTGCCTTCGGGTCAGGTCATGATCCCAGGGTCCTGGGATTGAGTCCCACATCGGGCATCTAGCTCAGCAAGGAGCCTTCTCCCTCTGCCTGCCACTCCCTCTGCTTGTGCTCGCTCGCTCACTCTCTCTGATAAATAAATAAATAAAATCTAAAAAAAAAAAAAAAACCTAGAAAATCTTCAGGTACAGTGGGTACCCTTACCTTATAGATTCAAAAACCACTGCATCTTCATTAGTATTCTTAACAAAATAACTGCCAAGAAAATATTAGGGTCATTAGCAACAAGTAATGGATTGAATATAAGCCAGTAATTAGTGCAACATATGTTCTTAATTATGGTTTTCTTTAGCCTGCTTAATAATTAAGATCACAAATAGGCAAAACCAGAATAGTATTTCATATGTATGGTAGTGCTATCAAACCTATCAAAAGAAACTTAAAGGAGCTCCTTTCTTTTCTTTTTAATTTTTTTATTTGTTTAGAGTTGACACACAATGTTATACTAGTTTCAGGTGTACAACATAGCGACTTGAAAAGTTTATACTTTATGCTGTGCTCACCACAAGTAGCTACTGTCTGTCACCATACAGTGCTATTACGGTATCATTAATTATATTCCTTATACTATGCCTTTTCTTCCCATGATTTGTTCATTCCATAACTGGAAGCCTGTATCGCCCACTCCTCTTCACCCATTTTGCCTGTCCTCTCAACCCCCTCTCTGGCAACCATCAGTTTGTTCTCTGTTAAGTCTGTTTCTGCTTTTTGTTTCCTTATTCTTTTTTTTTTTTTTTTAGGTTCTACATATGAGTGAAATCATATGGTATTCCTCTTTCTCAGTCTGACTTACTTAGGAAAATACCTCTGGGTCCATTTATGTTGTCACAAAGGACACACTCTCATCCTTTTTTATGGCTATGTGATATTCCAGTGTGTGTGTGTATGTGTGTGTGCGTGCACACATCATATCCATTCATATGTTGATGGACACTTAAGTTGCTTCCATATCTCGGCTCTTGTTAATAATGCTGCTATAAACAGAAGGGTGCATATATCTTTTCGAATTCGTGTTTTCATTTTAAATACCCAGTAGTGGAATTGTTGGATCAAATGGTATTTCTATTTGTGATTTTTTGAGGAGCTTCCATTCCTGTTTTCCACAATGGTTGTACCAATTTACTTTTGTACCAACAGTGTGTGAGGTTCCTTTTTCTCCATATCCTCACCAACACTTGTTATTTCTTGTCTTTTTGATACTAGCCATTCAGACTTACGTAAGGTAATATCCCATTATCAATTTGCATTTCTCTGTTGATTAGTGATATTGAGCATCTTTTCATGTGCCTGTCAACCATCTATATGTCGTCTTTGGTAAAATGTCTATGTTCTCTGCCCACTTTTTAATCAGATTGTTTGGGTTTTTTTGGTGTTGGGTTGTATAAGTTGTTTGTATATTTTGCGTATTAACCCCTTATCAGATATATCATTTGCAAATATCCTCTCCCATTCAATAAATTGCCTTTTCGTTTTGTTGATGGTGTCCTTTACTGTGCAAAAGCTTTTTATTTTGATGGAGATCCAATGGTTTGTTTTTGTTTCTGTTTCCCTTGTCTGAAGAGACTTATCTAGAAAAATGTTACTATGTTACTATGGCTGATGTCAGAGAGATCTCTGTGTTCTCTTCTAGGATTTTTATGGTTTCCAGGCTCACATTAGGGTCTTTAATTTATTTCTGTGTATGGTGTTAAGACATGGTCCAGTTTCATTCTTTTACATGTAGCTGTCCAATTTTCCCACCAGCATTTATTGAAGAGACTTTTTCCCCATTGTATATTCTTGCCTCCATTGTCATAGATTAATTGACCCTATAATTAAAAGTTTATTTCTGGGCTGTCTATTTTCTTCCATTGATTTATATGTCTATTTTTGTGCTAGTACCATATGGTTTGGATTACTACAGCTTTGTAGTATATCTTGAAATCTGAAATTATGATACCTTCAGCTTTGTTTTTCTTTCTTAAGATTGCTTTGGCTATTTGGGTTATTTTGTGGTTGCGTACAAATTTCAGTATTCTAGTTTTATGAAAAATGCTGTTGGTATTTTGATAGGATTGCACTGAATCTGTAGATTGCTTTGGGTAATACATTTTGGCAATATTAATTCTTCTAATCCATGAACATGGAGTATCTTTCCATTTGTGTCATCTTCAGTTTCTTTCATCAGTGTTAATAGTTTTCAGAGTATAGGTCTTTCATGTCTTTGGTTTATTCCTAGGTATTTTATTCTTTTAGGTGCAATTGTAAATGCGGTTGTTTTCTTAAATTCTCTTTCTACAGCATTATTAGTGTATAGAAATGCAACTGATTTCTGGGTATTAATTTTGTATCCCAGGACTTTACTGAATTAGTTATTTTGTCTAGTAGTTTTTTGTTGGAGCCTTTGGGATTTTCTTTGTATACTGTCATGTCATCTGCAAATAGTGACAGTTTAACTTCTTTACCAATTTGGATGCCTCATTTCTTTTTATCATCTGATTGTTGTGGCTAGAACTTCGTGTTATGTTGAATAATAGTGGCAAGAGTGGATATAACTTGTCTTTTTCCTAATATTAAAGGAAAAGCTCTCAGTTTTTCACCACTGAGTATGACGTTGGCTATGGGGCTTTCATAAATGGTCTTTATTATGTTGAGGTATCTTCCCTCTAAACCTATTTTGTTGAGAGTTTTTATCATGAAGAGATGTTGAATTTTATAAAATGGTTTTTCTGCATCTATTGATGATCATGTGATTTTATCCTTTGTTTTGTTAATGTATTATGTATCAGATTAATTGATTTGTGAATATTGAACTGTCCTTGCATCCTTGGAAAAAATCCCACTTGATTGTGGTGAATGATCCTTTGAATGTAATGTTGAATGCAGTTGGTTGAGAATTTTTGCATGTTCATCAGGGATATTGGCCAGTAGTTTTTTGGTTTTGTGGTATTTTTGTCTAGCTTTGGTGTGAGGATAATGCTAGCCTCATAGAATGTATTTGGAAGCTTTCCTTCTATTTTTGAAATAGTTTGAGGAGAATAGGTATTAATTCTTTAAATGTTTAGTAGAATTCACCTGTTGCTCCATCTGTTCTTTTATTTTTTGATTATCAATTCAATTTATTTACCAGTAATCTGTTCAGATTATCTGTTCCTTATTCAGTTTTGGAAGATTGTATGTTTCTAGGAGTATATCCATTTCTTCTAGTCCAATTTGTTTAGCATATAATTTTTTGTAGCATTCTTTTATAATCCTTTGTATTTCTGTGTTGTCAGTTGTTACTTCTCTCTCATTTAATTTTATTAACTTGGGTCCTTTCTCTCTTTTTTCTTGATGAGTCTGGCTAAGAGTTTACCAATTTTGTTTATCTTTTGAAAAAAACAGCTCTTGGTTTCATTGATTTTTTTTTCTATTGTTCTTTTAGTCTCTGTCTCATTTATTTCTGCTCTGAATTTTTTATCTTCCTTCCTTTTACTCAGCTTGGGCTTTGTTCTTTTTCTGGTTCCTTTAGGTATAAGGTTAGATTGTTTATTTAAGCTTTATCTTGTTTCTTGACATAGGCCTCTGTCATTTTATTTCCCTCTTAGAACTGCTTTTGCTGCGTCCCAGAGATTTTGGACCACTGTGTTTTCATTTTCATTTGTTTCCATGTATTTTTTGGTTTCTTCTTTGTTTCGTTAGCCCATTGGCTGTTTCATATCATGGTGTTTAGTCTCCATGTATTGTTTTTTCCAGTTTTTATCTGTGATTTATTTCTAGCTTTATACTGTTGTGGTTGGAAAAAAATGCATGGTATGATTTCAATTTTCTTAAATTTACTAAGGGTTGTTTTGTGGCCAAACATGATCTATTCTGGAGAATGTTCCATGTGCATTTGAAAAGAATGTGTATTCTCTTGTTTTGGAATGGAATGTTCTGTTTATCTCTTATGTCCATCTGGTTTAATGTGTCATTCAAAGATACTCTTTCCTTTTGATTTCCTGCCTGGATAATCTAGCTATTGGTGTAAGTGGAGTGTTAACGTCCCCTACTATTATTATATTACCATCAGTTTCTGTATGTCCATTAATATTTGCTTTATGTATTTAAGGTGCTCCAGTGTTGAGTGCATAGATGTTTACTATTGTTATATCCTCTTATTGGATTGATCCCTTTATCATGATGTAATGCTCTTTTTCTCTCTTGTTGCAGTCTTTGTTTTTTAATTTTTTAGAATATTTTATTTATTTATTTATTTATTTATTTATTTATTTATTTATTAGAGAGAGATAGCAAGAGAGAGCATGAGTGGGGAGGAAAGGGAGAAGCAGGCTCCCCGCTGAGCAGAGAGCCTGATTTGGGGCTCAATCCCAGGACCCTGAGATCATGACCTGAGCAGAAGGCAGACGTGTACCAACTGAGCCACCCAGGTGCCCCTGCAGTCTTTGTTTTAAATCTGTTTTGTCGGGGGCGCCTGGGTGGCTCAGTCGTTAAGCGTCTGCCTTCGGCTCAGGGCGTGATCCCGGCATTATGGGATCGAGCCCCGCATCAGGCTCCTCTGCCATGAGCCCGCTTCTTCCTCTCCCACTCCCCCTGCTTGTGTTCCCTCTCTCGCTGGCTGTCTCTATCTCTGTCAAATAAATAAATAAAATCTTTAAAAAATAAATAAATAAAAAAATCTATTTTGTCTAATATAAAGTATTTCTACCATGGCTTTTTTTTTTTTTTTTCTTTTTGGCTTCCTTTTGCTTGGTAAATGTTTTTCCATTCCTTTACTTTCAGTCTATATGTGTCTTTAGATATGAGGTGAATCTCGTGTAGGCAGCCTATAGATGGGTTGTGGGTTTTTTTTACGCATCTCACCACCGTATGTCTTTTGATTGGGCCATTTAAGCCATTCACATTTAAAGTAATTAATTGATATGTATGTACTTACTGCCAATCTGTTGTTTTCTGGGGTTTTTTTGTAATGTCTGTTCCCTTCTTCTCTTGCTCTCTTTCTTTGTGATTGATGAATTTTTGTAGTATTATCTTTGGCTTTTTTTTCCTTTTTACTTTTTGTGTACCTATTACAAGTTTGGGGTTTGTGGTTACCATGAGGATCATATATAACATCCTAAGTATATAGCAGTCTATATTAATTTGATGGTAATTTAAGTTCAAACACATTCTTAAAAACCTTCTTTTCTCCCTTCTCCACATTTAATGTACATGCTGTCATATTGTTTGTCCTTTTCATCACTTTCTTTCGTCTAATTATAGCTATTTCTTTTCAACTTAAAGAATTCCCTTTAACATTTTTTATAAGACTGGTTTAATAGTAATAAATTCCTTTATCTTTTTTTGTCTCGGAACTCTATCTTTCCCTCAAATATGAAGGATAATTTGCCGGGTAGAATATTATTTTTTGTAGGCTTTTTCCTTTCAGCACTTTGTTTTTTTTATTTTTTTTATTTTTTAAGATTTTATTTATTTATTTGACAGAGCTAGAGACAGCCAGCGAGAGAGGGAACACAAGCAGGGGGAGTGGGAGAGGATGAAGCAGGCTCACAGTGGAGGAGCCTGATGTGGGGCTCGATCCCATCACGCCAGGATCACGCCCTGAGCCGAAGGCAGACGCCCAACCGCTGTGCCACCCAGGCGCCCCTCCTTTCAGCACTTTGAATACATTATGCTACTCTTTCTGGCTTGCAAAATTTCTGCTGGTAAATCAGCTGAGAGCTTTATTGGTTTTCCCTTGTAGGTTTTTTGTTTATCTTTTGCTGCCATTAAAAAGTCTTTCTTTCTTCATTCTTAACCTCTGACATTTTAATTATTATGTGTCCTGGTGTGGACCTCCTTGGAACTTCCCTGCTTCTTGGACCTGAAAGTCTATTTCCTTTCCCAGGTTAGGGAAGTTTTTAGCTATTATTTCCTCAAATAAGTTTTTTACTCCTTTCTCTCTTTCATCTTCTTCTGGGACCCCTATATACGAATGTTTGCTTGGTGTTATCTAAGAGATGCCTTAACCTATCCTCATTTAAAATTTTCTTTTCTCTTTTTGATGTTCAGCTTGGGTGCTTTCCATTTCCCTGTCTTCCAGATTACTGATATGTTCTTCTGCATCCACTGATCTACTGTTGATCCTTAAGGGAGCTCTTTTCCTTTAAAGAAGTATTATAGAACCATTGCATCACTTTGGGGGGAAAAATGTCAGAACTTATATATCCAAATAAATAATAGTTTCTTTAAAGTAGAGATATAAATTTATCTAATGAAGATTCTCCATTACACAAAATATCTTGGAACTTCTGGAATTTCACTGACACGTTATATACCAGTTTCTTTTGATTGTCTTTCTTTGTATGAGTGTTTATTCCGGGCACATTTAGGTTTTTTTGGACAAAGTTTTAAAGTTTCTTGAAGCCAAGCTTAGTGAATGAAGTGGGAATCAAGATAAATTTGTTGTCTTTTAGTTTTTAGGTATCTCATCACAAAGTAATGAGCTTAATTTTTAGAGTGAATTTGTAAACTGATTCTGAATATTTTGAACAAGAATTCTGTTCTAGAATATCTGTCAAAATTACTTTAAAGATATGATTTGTATGCTAAAGTGATTTGAGGATTTGAAATGTTTAAAATGTTGCTTAATTTTAGTGATATAAATTTTCATAAGTTTTATTTATATTCTATCTTGTCAAAAACTTTAACATTGCACTTAAAAATATATACAGTGCAAGGTAAAAATAAGTTTAAAAAATGATTGGGAAAGTCAGCATTTCAAGCAAATGAGCATAAGCAATGATTATTAAGCCAAGAATGAGGTGAGAATACAAATTTAATGTTCAAAGGGCCTCTACATTTTGCAAAAATAGGTCATAAATTTGGTGCTTATCTTTCTAGCAAAGCAGGAAACCTAATTAATTACATGAGTCACTGTTCTTGAGATAAAACACGTCACTCAAAAGACAGCTATTTTTGGTATTAAAACAAAGGAACAATTTTCCCATGGTTCTTAAAAGCGGGCACAATCATACAGTGTTCCTCAAATTTTAATAACATGTGGATTCCTTTAAAAGGGGAAACTTTTATTAGACTTCAAGAATCAGGGGTGCCTGAGTGGCGCAGTCGTTAAGCATCTGCCTTTGGCTCAGGGCGTGATCCCAGCATTCTGGGATCGAGCCCCGCATTAGGCTTCTCTGCTAGGAGCCTGCTTCTTCCTCTTCCACTCTCCCTGCTTGTGTTCCTTCTCTCGCTGGCTGTCTCTATCTCTGTCAAATAAATAAATCTTAAAAAAAAAAAAAAGAATCAGTCCATAGGCCTTAGCAAAAAAGTCAAGCCTTAGTCTTTCAAAATATCTGTCAATTGAGAATTACTACTGTAAAACAGATGTTTTTCCTCTAAATATTGAAATGTTATTTGTTTTCGAAATTAGTATATAAAATTTAAACATTATCTGGAACTTGAATATTTCTGATTTTATTGAGATCTTGAACCCTGGTTTTATAAAACAGTGCTATATAATGAACTAAAAATTATCTTGAGTAATTTTTACAATATTTGGGTTTCATGGGCCTCTTTCTCATAATATGACCTAGTATAATTTGATGGCATGAAGCCAGAGAATGACTCCACTTAAGTTAATCTGTGTAGAATGCCAAACTAGTTGTATTCATAATCAGATTGTTTATCCTTCAGGCAGTTCTCGATAAGTATTGTTTCAATACTGCTTTTTGTAAGTAATCAGCAATGTGCTTGGGGTTCAACTTTGCTTGACGAATATTTGGAAAACCTTTATTTGGTATTGCTCCTTAAGCTGAGAACTGTAGCAGTTGACTGAGCCACAGAGTAGAATTGACATGTTTTTTGGATAGTTGAGTGGCTTCAAAAGGGCTATCTCTCCTACAAAGCACCAGAAATCAGGCTAGGCTTATACACTCCTCAAGAAGTGATACTGGGAGAGGGTTCAACGTGGTAGCATAGGAAGATCGGAAGATCGGAAGTTCACCTCCTTCCACAGGCACAACAAATCCACAAGTACATAATGAATAATTCCTTCTGAAGGAGTCCTAGAAAGTGGATGAATGAAAACTCCACAACAAGGGATAACACTGAGATGGATAGAAAAGGCATAGATACGATCTCACTACAGAAAAAAACTCACACCCCTGGTGCAGCACTCCATGGTCAAGAGGGATCTCAAAGGTATACAACTTTTTTCCTGAGGAATGGTTGATTTGAGCTCCACATCAGACACCCCAGTCCTTAGATCCTGTAGAGGAGAGACAAGTCCCCCAAATACCTGCTTTTGGAAATCAACATTGATCTATAGAGAAAGGAAAACCTACACTTAAAGGTCTTGACTACAGACTCATTCAACCCAGAAACGAGCACGAAACACCAGATCAAAAACACATAAACCATAGGTGAAGGAGAATACTTACTCATCTTGGAGCAACTGCTGGATTCTTCCCAGTGACAGAGACTGGCAGCAGCCATTTTTACTACCTTGTTCTGCCATGCTGATCCTGGCACTGGCAGGAGCCATTATGGAATCTTTCCTGTAGATAGCTAATGCCAGGGCACATGCATCATTCAGAACTCTGTACAACTCTGCATATTGGCTGGGCCTCACTGCTATCTGGGCCAGAGACAACCCCCTCCCACCATTGTAGCCACAGCAGTCAAGGTTCCACCAGAACAGGAGGATATATGCAGCCCACACAGATGATCTTTGGAGTACCTGGCTCTGGTGGCAAGGGGTGGGGGGAATTGTGTTGTGCTTCTGGGCTACACAGGACATCTCCTACATAAAGCTTTTCTTCAGATCAAGAAATGGACCAGAACCATGTAATACATAGAAACAGATACAAGAGTTAGGCCAAATAGGAGATGAAGGAATATGTCCCAACAAAAGTATAAGACAAAACTTCAGAAAAAGAACTGAAGAAAATGAAGATAGCAGTCTACCTGATAAAGAGTACAGCATAATAGACATAAAAATGCTGACTGAACTCAGGGAAAGAATGGATGAACACAATGAGAATTTCAAAAAAGAAAATAAAAGAAAGTAGCAATGAGAGAGGAAGAAAACATTAACAGAAATGAAAAACATACCAGAGAGAATAAATAGCAGATTAGATGATAGAACAGATCAGTGAACTGTAAGACAGGATATTCTAAATCACCCAAACTGAACAGCAGAAAGAAAAAGAAAATTAGGATAGTTAAAGGGACCTGTGCAACAACATCAAGCATATTAACAATTGCATTATAGGAGACTCAGAAGGAGAAGAGAGAGAGAAAGGGTTAGAAAATTTATTTGAAGAAATAGTAGCTGGGATGCCTGTGTGGCTCAGTCAGTTAAGTGTCTGCCTTCAGCTCAGGTCCTGCGTTTGAGTTCCACATCAGGCTCCTTGCTCAGCAGGGAGCCTGCTTCTCCCTTTTCCAGCCATTCCCCCTGCTTATGTGTGCACTCTCTCTCTCTCTCTCTCTCTGACAAATAAATAAAATCTTTAAAAAAAAAGAAAAGAAAAGAAAGAAAGAAAGAAAGACTAGCTGAAAACGTCCCTAGCTTGGGGAAAGGAAACACATCTATATCCGGGAAGCACAGGGGGTCCCAAACAAGATGATCTGAAAGAGAGCCACACTAAGACACATAATAATTAAAATGTCAAAAATTAAAGATAAAGAGAAAATCTGTAAAACAGCAAGAGAAAAACAGTTACATGTAAGGGAACCCTTGCAGACTGTCAGCTGATTTTTCAGCAGAAATTTTGCAGGCCAGAAGAGAGTTGCGTGATATATTCAAAGTGCTGAAAGGAACAAACTAACAACCAAGAATATTCTACCAGACAAGGTTAATATTCAGAATTGAAGGGGAGGTACATTTTCCCAGACAAGCAAAAGTTACAAGAATTCATCACTACTAAATCAGCTTTAAAAAGAAATATTAAAGGGTCTTTTTTAAGCAGAAAAGAAGGCAGGCCATAAGTAGGAATAAGAAATTATATAAAAGAAAAAAATCACACCAGTAGAGGCAAACATATAGGACAGGTAGTGAATCAATGACTTACAGAGCTAGTATGAGGGTTATAGACAAAAGTAATAAAATCAACTAAATTTACAATAATTATGGGATACACCAAACAAAAAGATGTAAAATAAGTATGACATCAAAAACTTAAACATGATGTGGGAGGAGGAGTAAAAATGTAGTGCTTTTATAATGTGTTCAGAATTAAATACCCACCAATTTATTTTTTTAGTATTTTTTATTATATTATGTTAGTCACCATACAGTACATCCCTGGTTTTTGAAATACCCACCAATTTAAAATAGACTGGCATACACATAAATTGTTATATATGAACCTCACAGTAACCACCAATCGAAAACCTGTAATACATGCACAAAAAAATAAAGAGAAAGGAGACCAAATTTAACTCTAAAGAAAAATCATAAGAGAGCAAGAGAAGAAGAAAGGAACAGACAAGAACTATAGAAACAAGAAAACAATAAAATGGCAATAAATATATACCTGATATAATAGCTTTAAATGTAAGTAGACTAAATGCTTCACTCAAAAGACATAGGGTGGCTAAATGTATATTAAAAAAAAAAAAAAGAAAAAAAAGAAAGTCCCATCTGTATGCTGTCTACCAGAGACTCAATTCAAATCTTAAGACACAGACTGAAAGTGAAGGGGTAGAAAAAGATACTACATACATTTACTAAATAAATAAAAATCATAAAAAAAAAAAAAAGAACATTCCATCCCAAAACAGAACATTCTTCTCAAGTGCACATGAACATTCTCTAGAACAGATCATATGTTAGACCACAAAAAAAAAAATTTAAGAAGATTGAAATCATATCAAACATCTTTTTTTTTTTTTAAAGATTTTATTTATTTATTTGACAGAGATAGAGGGAGAGGAAGAAGCAGGCTCATAGCGGAGGAGCCTGATGTGGGGCTCAATCCCATAACGCTGGGATCACGCCCTGAGCCAAAGGCAGACGCTTAACCACTCTGCCACCCAGGCGTCCCCATATCAAACATCTTTACTGACCACAATGGTATGAAACTAGAAACCAACTACGAGAAGGAAACTAGGAAAAAACAAACATGTAGAGACTTCAACATGCTACTAAACCAATGGATCAAATGATAGAGGAAATCAGAAAATACCTTGAGCCAAATACAAATGAAAACACAGTGCTCCAAAATCTATGAGACGCAGCAAAAGCAATTATAAGAAGGAAGGTCGTAGCAATACATGCCCATTTCAAGAAACAAGAAAAAGCGTAAATAAACAATCTAACCTTACACCTCAAGGAATTAGAAAAAGAAGAATAAGCCCAAAGTTAGTAGAGGAAAGAAATAATAAAGATCACAAAGGAAATAAAATAGAGACTAAACAAACAGTGGAAAAGATTAATGAAACTAAAAGTTGGCTATTTGAAAAGATAAAATTGATAAATCTTTAGCAAGACTCATCAAGAAAAAAGGAGAGAGGGCCCAAATAAAATCAGAAATGAAAGAGAAATTATAACCAATACCACAGAAATACAAAGGATCATAAAAGACTACTACAAATAGCTATACACCAATAAATAGAAAACCTAGAAGAAATGGATAGGTTCCTAGAACAAATAGTCTTCTAAAACTGAATTAGGAAGAGATAGAAAATTTGAACAGGCTGATTACAAGTAATGAAATTGAAGCAGTAAAAACACAAAAAAACAGAAACAAAAAACAAAAACCTCCCAACAAATAAAACTCCAGGACCAGACAGATTCACAGGTAATTCTACGAAACATTTTTTAAAAGTTAGTATCTATCATTCTTAAACTACCAGATTATTGAAGAGGAAAGAATGCTTCCAAGCTCTTTCTATGAGGCCAGCATTACCCTGAGACCTAAAATCAGAAAAAGACACTACAAAAAAAAGAAAGTTATAGGCCAGTATCCCTGGTGAACATAGATGCAAATCCTCAACAAAATATTAGTAAATTAATTCAACAATACATTCAAAGGATCATACACCATGATCAAGTGGCATTTATTCTGGGAATGGAAGGATGGTACAGTATTCACAAATCAATGTGATACACCACATTAACAAAACACAGAATAAAAGGCATGATCATCTCAGTAGATGCAGTAAAAGCACTTGCTAAAATTCAGTATCCATTTATAATATAATATAATATAATATAATATGTAATATAATATTATATAACTTAATATATGATAAACCCACAGTAAGCATCATACTTAGTGGTGAAAAGTCAAAAGCTTTTCCTCTCAGATAAGGACAAAACAAGGATGCCCACTGTCAGCACTTTTATTCAATATAGTATTGGAAGTCCTAGCCACAGCAGTTGGACAAGAAAAGGAAATAAAAAGCATCAAAATTGGAAAAAAAGAAGTAAAACGGTTACTTTTCCCAGATGAAAGGATACCGTATAGGGAGAACTTTAAAGCCTCCACACAAAAACTATTAGAAATAATAATTGAAGTCAGGAAAGTTGCACAATACAAAAGCAATATATAAAAATCTGTGTGTTTCTCTCTCTTTTACTTTCAAGTTTTTATTTAAATTCTAGTTAGATCATACAGTGTAATATTAGTTTCAAGAGTAGAATTTAGTGATTTATCACTTACATATAACACGGAATGCTTGTCACAAGTGCATTCCTTAATACTCATTACCCATTTAATCCATCCAGCTACCCACCTCCCGTCCAACAACCCTCAGTTTGTTCTCTATAGTTAAGAGTCTGTTTTATGGTTTGCCTCTCTCTTTTTCTCCCCCATGTTCATCTGTTTCATTTCTTAAATTCCTCAGATGAGTAGAATCATATGGTATTTGTCTTTCTCTGACTATTTCACTTAGCATAATACACTCTAGCTCCATCCACGTTGTTGCAAATGCCAAGATTTTTTTTTTTTAATGTCTGAGTAATATTACTGGAAGTCCTAGCCTCAGCAGTCAGACAACAAAAAGAAATAAAAGGCATCCAAACTGGCAAGGAAGTTAGACTTTCACTATTTGCAGATGACATGATACTCTGTAGAAAATCCGAAAGATTCCACCAAAAAATTGCTAGAACTGATACACGAATTCAGTAAAATTGCAGGATACAAAATCAACATACAGAAATCTGTTGCATTTCTATACACCAATAATGAAGCAGCAGAAAGAGAAATCAAGGAATCAATCCCATTTATAATTGCACCAAAAAACATAAGATACCTAAGAATAAACCTAACCTAAGAGGTAAAAGATCTGTACTCTGAAAACTATAAAACTTACGAAAGAAATTGAAGATGTTGTGTTTCTATGCGCTAATAACAAACTAGCAGAAAGAGAAATTAAGAAAACAATCCCATTTATAATTGCATCAACAAGAGTGAAATACCTAGGAATAAATTTATCCAAGTAGGTGAAAGACCTGTACTCTGAAAAAAATAAGACATTGATGAAAAAAAAATTGAAGATGACACAAATAAATGGAAAGATACACTGTTCAAAATCAGTTGGAAGAATTAATATGTTAAAATGTCCATATTACCCAAAGCAGTCTACAGATTCACTGCAATCCCTATCAAAATAATCCTAGAATTTATATGCAATCACAAAAGACCTTGAATAGCCAAAGCAATCTTGGGAAAGAAGAACGAAGAGGTATCCCACTCCCTGATTTTAAACTATCCTACAGAGCTGTAGTAATCAAAACTAGCACAAAAACAGACACATATTATTAATGGAACAGAATAGAGAGCCCAGAAATAAACCCATGCTTACATGCTTATATGTTCAATTAACCTACAGCAAAGGAGGCAAGAAATTACAGGGAAAAGACAGTCTGTTCACTAAGTGATGTTGGGAAAACTGGAGCGCTACATGTAAAAGAATGAGACTGGACCGCTTTCTTACACCACATATAAAAATATACTTAAAATGGATTAAAGACTTAAAATAATACCTGAAGCCATAAAACTCTGAGAATAAAACATAGGCCGTAAGCTCTTTGACATTGGTATTAGCAATACTTTTTTGGATCTGTCTCCTCTGGCAAGGACAACAAATGCAAAAATATACAAGGGGCACCACATCAAACTACAAAGCTTTTGCACAGCAAAGGAAACAATCAACAAAATGAAAAGGCAACCTCCTGAATGGGAGAAGATATTCAAAAAAGACATATTCAATAAGGGACTAACATTTGAAATATATAAAGAACTCATAAAACTCAATATCAAAAAAAACCAAACCAATTAAAAAAAGGCTGATAGCCACTTTTCCAAAGAAGACATAAAGATAGCCAACAAGCACATGTAAAGATGCTCCACATCACTCACCATCAGGGAAATTAAAGTCAAAACCACAAAGAGATACCACCTTAAACCTGTCAGAATGGCTATTATAAAAAAAAGATAGGAAATAGTATTGACAAGGAGGTAGAAAAAAGGGAACTCTTGGTGGGATGTAAATTGGTGCAGCCATTGTGGAAAACAGTATGGAGGTTCCTCAAAATATTAATAATTGAACTACCATACAATCCAATTCCATTTCTAGGTATTTATCCAAAGAAATTAAAAATACTAAATCAGTGGGGCGCCTGGCTGGCTCAGTTGGTAGAGCACGCGACTCTTGAACTCTGGGTTATGGGTTCAAGCTCCATGTTGGGTGTAGAGATTACTTAAAAATTAAAAAAAGAAAATACTAATTCAAAAAGACATATGCATTCATGTTCATTGCAGTAATATTTACAGTAGCCAAAATATGGAAGCAACCTAAATGTCCATACATAGATAATGGATAAAGATGTGGCAAATATACACAATGGAATACTACTGAGCCAACAGAAAGAGTGAATTCTTGCCATTTGCAACAACATGGATAGACCTAGAGGGTATTATGCTATATGAAATAAATCAGAGAAAGACGAATGTCATATGACTTACATGTGGAACCAAAAAAAAAAAAAAAAAACGAAAGAAACAGAACAGTAACAGAAACAGAGTCATAGATATAGAGAACAAACTGGTAGTTGCCAGAGTGGAGGGAAGGTGGGAGGGATGATGGAATAAGTGAAGGGATTAAGAGGTACAGTCTTCAGTTATAAAAGAAGACAAGGGATATAATGTTCAGCATAGGGAATATACTTAATAACATTGTAACAGCTTTGTACAGTGACAGACTGTAACTAGACCTTGTGATCATTTTGTAGTGTATATAAATATCAAATCAATATGTTGTACACTTGATACTAATACAATATTGTGTGTCTGTTAGTCTTCAATCTAAAAAAAGAAAAAGAAGCAATATCAGAATTTCATACAAATTTCATATCACACAAATGAAAAGGGATGAGGACCCTGAAGTTCTGTATCATAAAGCCTATCAGTATATCCTTGAGCCTAGAAAAAGTATAAAGCAGTTAATCAAATGCTTACCCTGGAAACCTTCTAAAAAATATCTTATTGAAGCCCCTAAAACATTGCAACTTACTAATATGTAAAAATTACATATACTAATATATAAACTCACTAAACTGGTTGTAAAATGTATATGAAACTATATAAATAAATTGCTGTTTTGTATTAATCCTAAAACAGTTCAGTGTTAGACAGTGATTAGATTTAGAATAACCATTTCAAAGTCATTCTTATTGGAAATACTTAGACCCTAAATCTAGTTGTCTTATAGATTGTTCTTTAAAACCACATTAGGAGATAATAATTAAACCATGTCATCTGCATATGGTATTTACACACTTTGATTTTCTGTTTTAGGGGAGGGGGAGATTAATGAAGGGAGAGGATAAGTAAATTATATGTTGTTCACCCAAAAGTGGTATCAGTGTCATTAAAAAATAAGTTTAAAAGATCATCTAAAATACATTTCTGTTTTATTTTACTGAAAATGATCTGAGTCCTCAAAAGATGGCCTCCCCTCTTTGGCTGCCTGATCCTGTTAGAATATAGGTTTGGTAAGCATCTGCAACTGCAGCTATTAGTAAAATTAATGCCATTTAGTCCATAGCTAAGTACTATCCAGAGTCAGAAGTCAAATAGAACTAGTAAAATGTGTAAATTATTTTACATTATTCCTAAAAAGTTCCTCTACAAGGGAAGGGATTATAGCTGTGGCAATGGTAGAATGGCAAAGGCCATCAAGTCCTCATGTAGAGTATCAGTCTTGGCAGTCTGTGCCTGTAGACTTTCCTTCCACATTTATTTTAGATGGATATTGTGCTGTGCTTATGTAATGAAGTTCTCTATAGCAGTTAAAACAAATGAACTTAATTTTCACCTATCAGTATGGATAAGCCCCACAAATACGATGAATGGAATAAGTAGGACAGAGTACCATTTATATAGTGTTTAAAATCAATATTATTTAGGTGTGCATATATGCCATAAAAGTAAAAAACCATGAAAAGAAAAGATACACATCAGTTTAGAATGTTGATAATGCCGTTGGGCAAGAAGAAAGGACAATAAGATTGGAAAATGGTACTTTCTATCTGTAATGTGTTTTTCTTAATAAATAATCCAAATCAATATGACCCAAAATTAACTTTTATTAATTCTAGGTATTAGGTACAATGTGTGTTCATTAGTTTGCTCTCTGTACTTTTCTATTTGAAGCATTTCGAAATTGTAAAAAATAAGTAAATTATAGTACAGAGTATAACATTGGAAGCAATAAAATATGTGTTGCATAAAGTAATGATCCAGCAATATCGGGAGAAATAAAAGATGTCAGGGTAATTCTTCCTAGAGGAGAGGACGTCGGAGTTAGATTTTGAAAGATGAATGGGAGTTTATCCCAAAATCAGTATGTGTACTTAAACATAGAAGCATGCAAAATGTATTAGGGGAACTATAACCAAGTCAGTGTTACTAAAGCATATATTCTAGGGACGGTTGGAGAAGATGGGTAATTAAGTAGTTAAGACTGGACGTATTTAGAAGGTTATATCATGAAGAGTTTTGCAACCCACATAAGGAGCATAGGTTCTATTCTGAGGTAGCGGGGAGGTGTAGAAGAGGGTTTTAAGCAGTGCGGTGACTTGAATTGACACTTGGATTTTAATGAAAGATCACTTTTGCTAGAATGTGGAAGATAGTGATTGCTGTGTAGGATTAAACCAAGCAGTCTGTTTAATTCATTCAACAGTGTTTTTTTAGAATAAAGAAAAATTGGTAGCAACCAACATGTTTATAAGTAGAAATGGTTAATTTAATTATGCCTTATCTATAAAATAAAATACCACTGAAACTGACATAGAGTATATCAGTGATTCATTCTTTCTCAACATATTGTAAAATTTTCATCATATGTAAAAGTTGGAAGAACTTTTCATTTATCACCCATATACCCAGCACCTAGATTCTGCCACTAGCATTTTATAATTTTGCTTTATCACTTATCTGTTCTTCTATCCATTATGTGCTTTAAGGAGGAAATGCGCAATTTAAGAAAGATTTTGGAAAGTTTTTTCAAAATTTGTTATTTGCATAGAATTATTAACATTGGCTGCCTTTGGCTTATAGGTGATTTTTGTTTCCCACTTTATTCTTCATTGTACTGTTTGAATATTTTACACTGAGTATGTGATATTAAATAATATTAAGTGATATTAAATAAAAACTACACTTAAAACTGCATTAAAGCTCTTTCCTTTAGCATAAAAAAGAATCAGTTTTTGCTAAGTAGATATAGTTCGATTTGCATTGAAGTGAACTTTTTTTTCTTTTTCACAGATAATGATGAATAATCATCAGAACATTCTTTAATTCTCAACTGTATGAAAGCATTTTATTTGGCTCATCAGAAAAACAAGCTGCAGTGGGAAGTGTAACAATTTTCCACAAATATCAGATTTATGATGGGCATGCTGATTGCATGAAAAAGATGGAGAAACATGCCATTTTTCAATTAAGATTCTAGTATTTTATCTATTTTATTTTGTTCATTGAGTTCTATAATAAGCTCCT
Source organism: Ursus americanus (assembly GCF_024610735.1). Classification (NCBI taxonomy): domain Eukaryota; kingdom Metazoa; phylum Chordata; class Mammalia; order Carnivora; family Ursidae; genus Ursus; species Ursus americanus. Next base: position 55,631,587 of record NC_142139.1, on the reverse strand, counting down.
AGAGAATATATACTTTATTAACTTATCCAACCAAAGCATAAGAGACATTGATCCAGAACTGGACTTAATGGTTCTAAAAAAGATTTACCAATGCGGTAAGGTAACTTTTACTTTGAGCAAATGTCTTTAAGTTGAGAGAATTACTTACATTATGAAACACTTGCCTATGGTTTTTCATTTAAGTATTTAAGCATGACCTTTTTTTCTGTCTACATGTTTTTGTAGTCAGCAGTTTGGTATTAAATAACCTTGCCAAGGGCTCTATTTAAATCTTTACATTTTGAAGATGGAATTTTTAGCCTTAAAGTTTATATTCTCCGTCCTTTTTCAACCAGTGTGTCTCCTAAACTAGCTCAGTGGAACCGGCTGTAGAAGTCAGTCTTAGAAATCATTGAAAAATTTGATTGTGGAAAAATAGCAAAATTATATTTCCTGGTATTTAAAAAGTTTGTTAATTGTTTTTAAGGACCAAAATCAGGAATATTATATTGAAAAATTAGTTTATGAATTTTAACATTGACATAGCATATATCATAAAGTTGCCCTTTTTGTTTTTAACTTTCTCTCATGTATATGCTTCCAAGGCAATACAAAAATGGAATTGTTTTTATTTTGACACTGTGACAGTTTGGGTAACTAGCATTCCAAAGGGGGGAAATGTTTGCCTCTTTTATTTCCATTATGGTCATTAAAATGATGGTCACACAGCTTTAGTTGCAATATACCAGGTATTACATGGTTTCATTAGAGATATCTAAAGTCCAGATGCTTTTAGTAATAAAAGCATAATTTTTGAAACCCAGAGTACATAGCAGCCTGATTGGCATACTCTGTAATTTGAACAGTAAAATCTTATCTTGCAGCACTCTCAGTACCATGCTAAATTTATTATGTATATTATTTCTAACATCCAAAACTAAATACTTGATTTTTATATGTTTATTTTATGATATTACTATTAAATTTTTATTCTCTACCTGAAGTACACTATCAATTGTCTTTTACTTATTTGCACTATTCTTAATATAGAATGCTTTTACAGTGAGCTGAGAATACTTTTGTTTGTTTTATCTGATGGTTTCCTTTTTTTTTTTTTTTCAAGGAAGAATTTGATTTCTGCACTTTAATTCTCTACAATCCTGAAAAATGAGAATGATCTTTTGGGGAGTTATTTTCTAATTCTAACCTATTACAACTATTAGAAAAGCAGCTAAGGATATAACACAGTAGAAAAGTTGTTTAACCATATTTCAAAAGATGTCATTTATATATACAAGAATAGGGATGACAGATAGGATTTGTGCCATCTCCAGTCAATTGGTAATGAGTGGCTCTGGATTGTTATGGGAAGATTGTGTCATTGGAAAGAGAGCTATTGTTGTTTAATAAGGTCTATTAAAGGTGTTTGAAGTGAAGTGTGGAGGCATCTATAGATTGATAAATTAGAGCTAGAAAGGGCTATGAGGATGATTTAATATTACCTTCATTTAACAGGCAAAGACATTTGAATTGTAACATGAATGAAGTCGCTTGCATAAAAGGCCAGAGTCAGACTAATTCCAGGTCTAACATTGTGCTTTTAGCACACTGGTTTTTTAATTTATTTCACCTGGAGAGTGAAAAAGAATAAATTCAGTAGGAAAAAGTATACTTAGTATTAATACATTAAGAATTCGGCAGAGATTTCCTGTTCCTAGGAATAACACACTATTGTAATGAGCCTTCCTGTTGAAATAATTTTAATGCTAAATAAAGGGTTTTTTCCTCATAAATTAAAAAATACTCTACCTTTGATCACTTCATTGATGATAGATCTTTAAAGATCACGTGTGTCAGTGTGTATGTGTGTATCTTTAATATACATCTGAAAATACAGAAGGTGTCAGAAGATGAGTTGCAAGGCCAAAGCTTAGGAGAAAGTCTCAACCCAGGGGCTAGTGCATATTGGAGAGAAAAAGGTAGTTTTGACCTGAAAGTATCCAACACCTTTCACTTTGATATAGTGTCTCATGGAGCAAAGGAGATAAAAGATGAGGCCAAGTGCCCATCCAAGTTGGAGAATCCTGTAGGAAACCCTACATTAAGGTGGGACTCCAGAGTTTACATCTTCACAATAAGGGAGAACTAGAACTAAACCCAACCCCAAGTTCAGGGACTGTAGGAAAATGACCAAAAAATGTCTTAAGAAGTCATGACCACAAACCAGTCTTTAAGTGGTTTTGTACTGTATCTTGAGCACCAAAATCTGAGTGGGCCAGGTACCTTTACACTCAAACATAATTTGAAATGGTTCCCAACTGGTAGTGCCCCCGTGAACCAGTCAGAAGCCATTCCAATGCCTCTCTGAAGGAAGATGTTTATTTTATATCTTGAAAAGCACCAAAAGTAATTTTGAAGACAATGGTGGACACAGAGAAAAAAGTACACAATTGATCAATCAAGGCAATGCAAGTGGGAGATAGGGACAGGATCCGCACAGACTTTAGATTTGAAGTTATCAGAGATGTGTTTTAAAATAACTATATTTACTGAGTTTGAAAAACAATCAACAAACTTGAAAATATCTGCAGGGAAAGAAAAACTAAAAAGTTTTATACAGATTTGAAGAATAACATAAGTTTTTAAAACTCAGTGGACATGCTTGGCAGTAAACCATGCATGGCAGAAAAGAGAAAGAAATGGAGGAAATTATCCATGATTCAGCACAGAGAGAAAAAAACGTGGAAAATACAGAAGATACGAGACCAATTCAGTAAGAATGTCTAGTATATATTTGATTGGAGTCCTAGAGAAAAAGGAAGAAGGGGATAAAGTTAATTGGAGAGTGAAAGGCTAAGAATTTGTCTGGAAGACACCAATCCACAGATTGAAGAAGCCCAGTGAATGTCAAGCAGGATGAAGTAAAAGAAATTCTTTCAGTGCTTCAGAGTGAAACTGGAAATCAAAGACAGAGAAAATCTTAAAAGAAGTTGAAGTTAAAAAGCATACTACTTTCAAAGGAATGTGGAAGACTTAAGTGGCTTTTCAACAGTAGTAATAGAACAGTGGGATGGTATCTTCAGTGGGACAAAGAAAATAATCATCATTTAGAATTATATATGTAGCAAAAATATGTTTCATGAATCAATAAAAATGAATTCTGACTCCCACAACTGGCCATGATGTAAAAGAGAGATTTCCAACTTTTAACAACTCAAGCACTGGACAAAATACATGAACAGTGCTTTTCAGAGAGTGGGCAACAGACAACAAAGGTCAGTGATCCAAGAAAGAAGGGAAACAAATGTGATAAGCCCTGTAATTGCCCAAATTTATTGTGTAGAAATAACATGGGAGCCAGGGAGCCCATAAAAAATCCAGGATTCTAAGTTGAGAAGATAGAATAATTTAGAGAGGTGAAAGCAGAGGTAAAAATCTGAAGAGCCCTATATCAAATGATGAAATTTAATTTTAGTTTGAAATTTTCCCACAAAGCTTTGAGCTTAGGTGGCTTCACTGATGAATTCTATCTAACATTTCTGAAAGAAATAATACTAGTTCTACACAAGTTGTTCCAAAATATAGGAGAGGAGGGAACAGTTTCCTGCTTAGTCTAAGAGCAAAAACAAGGAAAGAGTTATAAGAAAACTACATACTCATAAACCTTGTGAACACTGATGAAAAAATTATTAAAATTTTCCCAAGTCAAACCAAACAATATCCAAAAAGGACAATGCATCATAACCAAATGGAGTATATGCCAGAAATGCTAATTTAGTTTAACATTTACAACTCAGTCAATGTTATTCATCTTATTTTCAGACTAGAGATCATTTTTTTGACATTTGAGAAAATTCAACATCCATTTCTCCTAAAAGTTTTCAGCAAACTAGAAATAAAGGGACAGCCTCAGTCTGATAAAGGTCATCTTAAACAAACAAAACAGCTAACATACTTGTGAAAACAAAGTTTTCTCCCCAAGGGAAAAAGAGCAAGTATTTCTGCTCACATCACTTATATTCTATTTTGTGCTGGAGGTTCTAGCCATTGCAGTAATGCAGTAAAAACAAATGTCTACAGATTGAAAAGAAAGCAGTAAAAACTGCCTTTATTCACAAATGATGTGATTGTCTCTAAAATCTTAAGAAAGCTACACAAATGCTACAAGAACTAAAATTTAAGCAAGATTGCAAGATACAAAGGTCAATATTAAACATCAATTCTATATACTAACAAGGAACAATGAGAAATGGAAAAATTTAAGATACCATTTATAGTAGCATTAAAATTATGAAATACTTAGGGATAATTTTAACTAAAAAGATATGCAGGCACGCCTGGGTGGCTCAGTTGGTTAAGTGTCTGCCTTCAGCTCAGGTCATGATCCCAGGATCCTGGGATCAAGTCCTATGTTGGGCTCTCTGCTCAGTGGAGAGACTGCTTCTCCCTCTCCCTTTGCCTGCTGCTCCCCCTGCTTGTGCTTTCTCTCTTCCAAATAAATAAATAAAATCTTAAAACACACACACACACACACACACACAAATGTGCAAGATCTGTGCACTTAAACTACAAAACATTGCTGAGAAAAAAGACCTAAGTGGGCAAATATATCATGTTCATGGATCAAAAATGCAATATTGTTAAGTAGAGGAAAACATAGGAGAAACCTTAGTTACCTTGGGTTTGGCAAAAGTTCCTTAAATAGAGTTAAAATATTAACTGTAAAAGAAAAAATAAATTTGATTTCATTAAAATTATAAAATTTACTTTCAAAGGATGTTGTTAAGAAAACGAAAAGGCTAGCCATAAACTGAGAGATGTTTGCCAAACATATCTGTTGAAAATATGTTATCTATAATATATAAACCCATATAACTCAACAATAAGACAGTCTGGTTTAACAGTGGGCAAAATGTTTACACACACAAGATAAATAGACAACAAGCTCATGAAGAGAGGTTTCCATTATTCATTAGGGAAGTACAAATGAAAACCACAATGAGATACCACTGTACACTCTAAAATGACTAAAGAATGTTGAGAATGTAGTGCAGCAATATATAAAATATCACTTTGGAAAAACCAAGTATGTGAATGCTCATACCAAATGTATTCATAATAGCCAATAACTTAAAAAAAAGCTAGGTATCAATCAACAACAGATAAATGGATAAACTGACATATCTACAAAATGGAATACTACTGAGCATAAATATGAGCTATGAACACAACATTTTTGAGTCACAACAATAGGCTGTTGAAAGAATAAAAACACATACTGTATGATTCCACTCACTTGAAACTAGAAAAGACTTATCTAAGGAAAGCAGACCAATGGTTGCCGATGACTAAATAGGGGATGGAATAACTGAGGAGGGACAAAATAGAACTTTTTTGGGTAGTGGGTGTGTTCTATATTTTTGTGAATTTGGTTACACAAATGTTTACATTTGTCAAAATTTATTATACACTTAGATGAGTTCATTCCCTTACATATAAATAAACCTCAATCAAGTTGATTTTCAAAAATATATATCAGGCATGCTAAGAAACTTTAAAATGCAACTTATGCTTAAAAGGCTATATGAGGTAAATAACCCCGAGTTTTTTAAATTATACAATTAGGAAACAAGGACTCTAAAGCAGTTATTATAAGTATGGAAGTTATTATAAGTGATGGAAGGAAAATACGACTGGGATTAATAAATAGACATAGAATTTTTGCAGATGAAAGTTTCCAACTTATTTTATGACTCTCAGACAAACAGTGGCATAAGAAAGAGAAGTGGGAAGGAAAGGAAAGGAAGAGAGAAAAAGACTGAAAGGAAGAGTGAGAGGGAGAAAGGAAAAGAAAACAAAACTATAGACCAATGTCCCTCATGAACTTAGATGCAAAAATCCTCAACAAAATTTTAGCAAATCAAATCCAACCATCTGTAAAAAGTTATACACCATGACCAAGTGGGATTTATTCCAGGTATGCAAAGCCAGTTCAACAACTCAAAAATCAAGCAATATAATCTATGTCAATAGGCTAAGAAAACTACCAATTCATGATAAAACCTCTTAGCATGGTAGAAAGGAACTGCCTCATCTTGATAAACAGCATCTACAAAAATCCTACAACTAAATCATGCTTAATGGTGAGCCTTTACAGGTTCTATTTTAAGATCAGGAATGAGGTTCTCACTAATCTCATTTAACATAGTACTGAAAGTTCGAGCCACTAGAATAAGACGATAAAAAATAAATAAAAGGCATGTATACTGGAAAGGAAGAAATGCAGAAACAAAACTCCCGTAACTAATAAGTGAGTTCAGCAAACGTGCAGTATACAAGATCAAAACCTAAAAGTTAATCTCATTACATATTAATGAATATGCAGAAACTGAAGGTAAAAACAATGCCATTTAAAATCATTTCAAAGTGAATACTTCCCAAACCATATACAGAATTGTCATCCCTGAAAATATAATGAAAATTATAAAATGTATATGATAGAAAGAAAACTTGAATAAATGGAGAATCATACTGAGTTTGTGAATTTAAAGATATAACAGTAATTATGTCAATTTTCCTTGAATTGATCTATATAGATTTAATGAGTTTTTTTGTCAAAATCTCCCTAAGGATTTTTGGAGACAGATGAGCTTATTATAAAGTTTATATGGAAAGGCACACTCCTAGAATAGCTAATATAGTCTTGACAAAGAATAAAGTGGGAGGACTAACCCTACCCAAGTTAAGGTTTACTATGTATCTACAGTAATTAAGGCAATGTAGTACTGGTGGAGAGACAGAAATAGACACACATGTAAATATCCAACTGATTTTTGACAAAGATGCAACAGCAGGAGCACCTGGGTGGCTCAGTTGATTAAACAGCTGACTCTTGATTTCAGGTGCAGGTCATGATCTCAGGGTTGTGAGATCCTGAGCCTGGATCTCAGGCTCCACCCTGAGCCTGAAGTCTGCTTGGGATTGCCTCTCTCTCCCTCCTCCTCTGCCTCTCCCCCTGCACTTGCTCTCTCTCTCTCTCTCTCAAAGCATTTAAAAAGAAAAAAGATGCAACAGCAATTCAATAGGGGAAAGATAGCCCTTCAACAAATGCTGGAGAAAACGGAAACCTATAGGGGAAAAAATGAAACTTAACCTAAACAATTTATTAAAAAATTTACTCAAAATGGACCATGGACTTAAATGTAAAACACAAAACTATAGAATGCTTAGAACAAAACAGAAAATCTTCAGAATTTAAGTGTAAGCAAATAGTTCTTCAACTTGACTCCAAAAGAATGACCCATAAAAGAAAATTTTAATTACTTGAAACTGATCTTGCTCTGCAAATATCATCTGAAATGAATGAAAAGACACAGACTGGGGAAAATATTTACAAACCATATATCCAACAAAGGTTTAATATCTATACTATATGGAGAACTCTAAAAACTCAAGTCGATCTAATTAGAAATAGGTGAAAGACAGGAACAGATACTTCACCAGACAGAATGTACAGATAGCACATATGCACATGAAAAGATATTTAAAATTTTTAGCCATCAAGGAAATGCAAATTAAAAACATAATGAGATATCACCATACCTAACAAAATAGTTAAAATTTAAAAAATAGAACAACAAATACTAATGAGGCTGCAGAGAAACTTAATTGCTTATAAACTGTTGATGAGAATGTAGAATGTACAGGCACTTTGGAAAACATTTTGACAGTTTCTTATAAAACTAAACATGCAACTACCATATGACCCAAATTTCTCAGGTATTTATCAAGGAAGCCTTAAAAGGCTTAAACTTAAAATTTTATAAAAACCTGTACAGAAATGTTCATAACAGTTTTATTTGTAATAGCCAAAAACTATAAACAGCCTAAATGTTCTCCAGCAGATGAGTGGTTAAACAAATATGCTTTATCTGTACCATGAAATACTACTCAGTAATAAAAAAGGATCACTGTTACAAGCAACATATGAATCTCTAGAGAATTATAATAAGTTATTTAAAAAGCCCATCCCAAAAGGTTGTTATGACTCCATTTACATAATATTTCAAAAACAAAATTTTTAGAATGAGAGAACAGATCATCAATGGTTGCCAGGGGTTAGGGAGGGGCTAAGAGGGGAGAATGAGCATGTGAGAGATCTTTATGGTGATGGAACTAATTCTCTAGACTCTGGTGATGGATACACAAACTTTCATGAAATAAAATTTATAGAACAAAATACACATGTGATGAAATTGGATAGAACTAAATGCACATACAAATGAGTACAAGCAAAACTGGGGAAATCTGAATAAGATTGGATTGGATTGGATTGTATCAATGCCAATATCCTGGTTGTGATATTGTACCATAGTTTTGCAAAATGTTAACATTTGCTGAAACTGGTTAAAGTGTACATAGGATCTGTACTATTTCTTTCAAGCGCATGTGAATCTATAGTTATCTCAATATTTCAATTAGAAAATAGCTATTGTAACTATATTATACATATTTAAAAAGATAAGTATAGACATGGAAGAAATAATAAAAGACCCAATGAAACTTACAGAAATGAAACCCACAATATGTGAGATGAAAAATACACTGAATAGGACTAATGGCAGATTAGACATTACAAAAAAAAAAAAAAAAGGATTACTGAACTGAAAGCATAACAATAGAAACTGTTTTTAGTAGTAAAAAAGAAAAAAAATAATAGACTAATAGAACAGAGCATCAGTAAGGTTTGGAACAAATTCACATGGCCTAATATATGTCTAATTGGAATCTCAAGAAGAAGAAGAAGAAGAAGAAGAAGAAGAAAAGAAGAAGAAGAAGAAGAAGAACAGAAAAGGAAGAGACAAAAAAGTATTTTAAAAAATAATGGCTGAAAGTTTCCAAATTTGATAAAAATTGTAAATACAAAGATTGAAGAAATTCAATAAACTCATGCACAAGAAACATGAAGAATCCTACACCAAGGAATAACCCAATCAAATTTCTCAAATCTGGTGACAAAGAGAAAATCTTAAAAGCAGAGAAAAAAAAAGACATGTTTACATAAAAAGAAACAAAGATAAGGGTAACTGAGGAGTTCTTGTTGGAAATAATTTAGCGAGAAGATAGTAATATTTTTGAAGTACTGAAAGAAAAAACTCAACCAAAATTCTCTGCCTAATTTCAAAACAAAAATAAAATGAAAACATTTGAGATACACAAAAGCTAAAAGAATTCATCACCAGAAGACCCATATTACAAGAAAATTAAAGGAATTCCATTAGGAAAAAGGAAAATGATACTAGATTGAAATATTGTTCTGCACAAAATAATAAGTACCATATATGGTAAATATATGAACAGACATATATGGCACATATATATGATTTTTTCTTATTTAAATCTCTTTAAAATACACATTATTTTCCCAAAAATAATAGCAGTGTACTGTTGTGTTTGTAACACATGTAAAAGGAAAATGCATTAAAATAATAACGGGGGAGGAGCAAAGATGACAGAGTAGTTGGAGGACGCTAGGCTTGCCTCTCCCTCAAACACAGCTAGATAAATATCAAATCATTCTGAATACCCAAGAAATCAATCTGAAGACTGACAAAACAAATTGCACCACTAGATCTAGGGAGAGAAGAGGCCACACCACGGAAGGCAGGAGCTGCAGAGAGGTGGTTTGGGAAAGAAATGGATCATGAGTGCTGTGGAGAGGAGGGAGCCTTGGTCACAGAGAGAGGTGAGAGAGAGGAACACACAGGGGATCACACAAGGAAAACACTTACCCAAAGCCATTGACTGAGAAAACAAGAAGAGCTGATTTTCATGAGTTTTTGCAACCTGTGGGCCTCGAAGGCTGGAGTTTTAGAGGTCTCCGGCATAGCTGATGTGGAGCCCTGAGGGCACTGCAGTGCTCCTGTAGAGAAGGCAGGCAAGTAACCCGGGGGCAGATGGTGTGATTTGTGGATTGTCTGAGACACTTGGAGAGACTGTTCCCCCTTCTTGGAGCACATCTGAGAGAGGTGGCATTGCCTCTCTGGGACAAAGGAGCCAGTGGGTGCCATTTCCCTACCTTGCCTCCCAGCACGGGCACAGAGACATCTGCTGAGGGTGGCTAACCTGGACACTGGCTGTTTCGTGTTTTTCTCCAAATCCCACACTCCTGCATTCTGGCACAACTGCCCTTCTGGGTCAAACCTGCTTCAATACCAGCACAGTAAGACCCTCCCCCAGAAGACCAGCACAGGTCCTGGCCACACCAGGTCCCTGAAGTTTGAACTTTAAAAACCCAGCTGGCCTGGCTAGGATAGAGCTTAATGTGCACTGTGCAGTTCCAGGCAAACAAGCAACCTAGACACAGACAGTGTGAAATAGCAATCTGAAAAACCGCTAGGACACACAAGGGGAAATTATTCCTTTTTCTGGAGGGCCTCCCTGACAGCAGCAAATACAAACTCCCCTCTCCAGGGACAAAGGATCTGGTTAATGTGGTTTCCCTCCCCCCACCCCTCAGCATAATCTAACTTCAGTAAACAGTACTGCACCAACACCGGCTGCCTAAGCTGCTTACACCAAGCCCTGACTCCCTGTGCTCTGCTGGTACTGCTTTTCTCCAGCAAGTGTGCCTGAGAACCAGTGCAACCAGCCCCTCCCCCGGAAGACCAGCACAAACCCCCGCACACACCACATCTACTGACCATAGACTTCTGCAAATCTTCAGCTCTAGTGGAAATAGCATCGGGTCTCTTTTAACAAGCAGACCAGAGCACACCTAGTTAAGACTCACCACACTCTGGCCAAAGTCCAAACACCCCCCACTGCAGGCAAGGAGAAACTGTAGAGGGCTGACCTGAGGGATACAGCAGCCATAACACCACAGCAGAGTGCATGCAGCATACACCAGAGACACTTTCTGAAGCACCAGGCTTTGGACAGTGTATGACCTCTTCATAAAGCCATTGCTCTCAGGAGTAGAAAATGTAACAGGCTTTCTAAACACAGAAGAAAACAGAGACCTAGACAAAATGCCAAGACAGAGGAATTAATCCCAAAAGAAAGAACAAGAAAAGGTCATGGCTAGGATCTAATCATAACAGGTATAAGTAATATGGCTGATCCAGAATTTAAAGCAACAATATAAGAATACTAGACAAGCTTGAAAAAACCATAGAAAACATGAGGGAGTTCCTTACCACAGAGATAAAAGAGCTAAAAAACCAATCAGGCCTAAATGAAAAACACAATAACGGAGATTTGGAACCAACTGCATGTAATGACCATAAGGTGGAAGAAGCAGAGGAATGAATAAGTGATATAGAAGATAAAGTTATGGAAAATAATGAAGCTGGACAAAAAAAAGAAAGAAAAAACTTATTACAAAAGTAGACTTGGGAACTCAATGATTCCATAAAGCATAATAATATTAGTATCATAGGAGACCCAGAAGAAGAAGAGGGGAAAGGGGGCAGAGGGTTCACTCAAGGGTATTAAAGCTGAAAACGTCCCTAATCTGGGGAAGGAAACAGACATCTAAATCCAGGAGGCACAGAGAAATCCCATCAAAACCAACAAAAGCAGGCCAACACCAAGAGATACTGTAGTTAAATTTGTAAAATATGAAGATAAAGAAAAAATCTTAAAAGCAGCAAGACAAAAGGAAGTCCATAACTTACTAGGGAAGATAAGTAAGATCAGCAGCAGATCTCTCCACAGAAAGTGGGCAGGCCAGAAGAGAGTAGTGTGATATAGTTAACGTGCCAAATGGGAAAAATCTTCAGCCAAGAATACTCTATCCAGCAAGGCTATCATTCAGAATCAAGGACAGATAAAGAGTATCCCAGACAAACAAAAACTGAAGGAGTTCATGACCACTAAACCAGTTCTGCAAGAAATATTAAAGGGGACTGTGTGAGTGGAAAAGAAAGACCAAAAGTGACAAAGACTAGAAAGGAACAGAGAAAATCTTCAGAAATGATAAAAGTAAGTAATACAATCGCACTAAATTCATACCTATCAATAATTACTTTGAATGTAAATGGACTAAACGCTCTGATCAAAAGGCATTGACTGATTGCAGCATTTAGTCCAATCAAAAGACATAGGGTGTCAAAATGGATTTAAAAAAAACAAGACCCATCTATATGCTATCCGCAAGAGACTCATTTTAGACCTATAGACATCTGCAGATTAAAAGTGAGGGGATGGAAAAACATGTATCATGCAAATGGATGTCAAAAGAAAGCTGTAGTCTTTAAACCAAAGACTGTAACAAGAGATGAAGAAGGGCACTATATCATAAAGGGGTCTATCCAACAAGAAGAACTAAAATTGCAAATATGCCCCCAACTTGGAAGCACCCAAATATATAAATAATTAATAACGATCATAAAGGAACTCAATGATAACACAATAATAGTAGGGGGTTTTAACACCCCATTTACATCAATGGACAGATCATCTAAGCAGAAAATCAACAAGGAAACTGGCTTTGAATGACTGTACCAGGTGGATTTATCAGATACATTCAGAGCTTTTATCCTAAAGCTGCAGAATACACATTATTTTCGAATACACATGGGACATTCTCCAGGCTAGATGACACACGAGGTCACAAATCAGGCCTCAACAAATACAAAAAGATTGAGATCATACCATGCATATTTTCACCCATAACACTATGAAACTTGAAGTCAACCACAAGAAAAAAATTGGAAGGACCACAAATACATGGAAGTTAAAGAATATCCTACCAAAGAATGAACAGGTCAACCAGGAAATTAAAGAAGAAATAAAAAATACATGGAAACAAATGATACTGAAAACATGATGGTCCAAAACCTTTGGCATGCAGCAAAAGTGATCATGAGAGGGAAGTATATAGCAATACAGGCCTACCTCAAAAAAACAAGAAAAATCTCAAATACTCGACCTAATCTTACATCTAAAGGAGCCAGAAAAAGAACAAGTGAAACCTAAAGCCAGCTGAAAAAGGGAAATGATACAGATTAGAGCAGAAACAAATAACATAGAAAAAAACACACAAACAAAAAGAACAGAACAGATCAATGAAACCAAGAGCTGGTTCTTTGAAAAAAATTAATAAAATTGATAAACCCTAAGCCAGACATATCAAAAAGAAAAGAGAAAGGACCCAAATAAAATCATGAGTGACAAAGCAGAAATTACAACCAACACCATAGAAATACAAACAATTGTAAGAGAATATTATGAAAAACTATATGCCAAGAAATTGGGCAATCTAGAAGGAATGGATAAATTCCTAGAAACATATAAACTATCAAAAGTGAAACAGGAAGAAATAGAAAACTTGAACAGACTGATAACCAGCAAGGAAATCTCCCAACAAACAAGTTCTGGGCCAGATGGCTTCACAGGGAAATTCTACCAAACATGTAAAGAAGAATTAATGCCTATTTCTGAAGCTGTTACAAAGAAATAGAAATGGAAGGAAAGCTTCCAACCTCATTCTACAAGGCTAGCATTACCCTGATTCCAAAACTAGACAAAGACTCCACTGAAAAAGAGAACTACAGGACATCCTGATGAACATGGATACAAAAATTCTCAATGAAATATTAACAAATTGAACCTAACGGTACCTTAAAAGAATCACTCATCACAATCAAGTGGGATTTATTCCTGGTTTGCAAGGGTGGTTTAACGTTTGCAAATCAATCAATGTGATACACCACATTAATAAAAGAAAGGATAAGAACCATATGATCTTCTCAATAAATGCAGAAAAAGCATTTGATAATGTACAGCATCCATTCTTGATAAAAACCCTCAATAAATTGGGGATACAGGGAACATACCTCAACATCATGAAGGCTACTTTTGAAAAATCCACAGCTAATATCATCTTCAACGGGGAAAAACTGAAAGGTTTCCCTTTATAGTCAGGACAAGACTGAGATGTCCACTTTCACCAGTGTTACATAACATAGTTCTGGAAGTCCTAGCTTCAGCAGAAAACAAAAAGAAATAAAAGGCATCTACGTCAGCAAGAAAGAAGTCAAATTTTCATTATTTGCAGATGACATGATACTCTATGCAGAAAACCTGAAAGACTCCACCAAAAAATTGCTAGAACTGATACACAAAGTCAGTAAAGTCACAGGATACAAAATCAATGTACAGAAATCTCTTGCATTTCTATATGCCAATAATGAAGCAGCAGAAAGAGAAATAAAAAAAATCAATCCCATTTACAATTGCACCAAAAAACATAAAATACCTAGGAATAAACCTAACAAAAGAGGTAAAGGATCTGTATTCTGAAAACTATAGAACACTCATGAAAAAAATTGAGAAAGACTACAAAGAAATGGAAAAACATTCCATGCTCATAGATTGGAAGAACAAATACTGTTAAAATAGCTATGCTACCCAAAGCTATCTACACATTCAATGCAATCTCTATCAAAATACCATCAACTTTTTTCACAGAGCTGGAACAAACAATCCTAAAATTTGCATGGAACCAAAAAAGACCTCGAATAGCCAAAGCAATCTTGAAAAAGAAACCAAAAGCTGGAGGCATCACAATTCCAGACTTCAAGCTGTATTACAAAGCTGTAATCCTTAAGACAGTATGGTACTGGCACAAAACAGACACATAGATCAATGGAACCGAATAGAGAACCCAGAAATTGACCCACAACTCTATGGTCAACTAATCTTTGACAAAGCAGAAAAGAATATCCAGTGGAAAAAAGACAGTCTCTTCAACAAATGGTGTTGGGGAAACTGGACAGCCACATGCGGAAGAATGAAACCGGACCACTTTCTTACACCATACACAAAAATAGATTCAAAATGGATGAAAGACCTAAATGTGAGACAGGAAACCATCAAAATCCTAGAGAAGAACACAGTCAGCAACCTCTTTGTCATCAGCCAGAGCAACTTCTTACTAGACATGTCACAGGAGGAAAGGGAAACAAAAGCAAAAATGAACTACTGGGACTTCATCAAGATAAAAAGCTTCTGCACAGTGAAGGAAACAATCAACAAAACTAAAAGACAGCGTACGGAATGGGAGAAAACATTTGCAAATGACATATCTGATAAAGAGTTAGTATCCAAAATCTGGAAAAAACTTATACAACTCAACACCCCAAAGACAACAATCCAGTTAAAAAATGGGTAGAAAACATAAATAGACACTTTTCCAAAGAAGACATACAGATGGCTAACAGACTCATGAAAAGTTGTTCAACATCACTCATCATCAGGGAAATACAAATCAAAACCACAATGAGATACCACCTTACATGGGTCAGAATGGCTAAAATTGACAAGTCAGGAAACAACAGATGTTAGCCAGGATGCAGAGAAAGAGGAACCCTCATACACTATTGGTGGGAATGCAAACTGGTGCAGCCACTCTGGAAAGTTGTATGGAGTTTCCTCAGAAAGGTAAAAACAGAACTAGCTTATGATCTGCTGAGCAATTGCACTACTGGGTATTTACCAGGATAAAAAAAATACTGATTCGAAGGCACACATGCACCCCAATGTTTATAGCACCATTATCAACAAAAACCAAATTATGGAAACAGCCCAAGTGTCTACTGACAGATGAATGGATAAAGAAGAAGTGGTATATATACACAATGTAATATTATTCAGCCATCAGAAAGAATGAAATCCTGCCATTTGCAACTACGTGGTTGGAGCTAGAGAATATTGTGCTAAATGAAGTAAGTCGGTCAGAGAAAGACAAATACTAAATGATTTCACTAGATGATTTTAAAAATGTAACAGATGAATATAGGGAGAAAAAAATACCATAAACAAACCATAAACAGATTCTTAACTTTAGAGGACAAACTGAGGGTGGCTGGAAGGTATTATTAATTAAATCAAGTAATTTAATTAGGTGGGGGGATGGGTTAAATGTGTGATGAGCACTAAAGAGGGCAGTTGTGATGAGTACTGGGTGTTGTATGTAAGTGGTGAATCACTCAATTCTACACCCGAAACTAATACTACACTGTATGTTAACTAACTGGAATTTAAATAAAAACTTGAAACAAACAACAACAAATAACAACACAAAGTTTTGGAAGGGAGAAATAAAAGTAAACTATTATAAGAGTCTTATATGTGAAGTGGGAGAATATCACTTGAAGTAAACCATGATAAAGTAAAGGTGTACAAGATAAATTCTAAAGAAACCACTAAAATAGCAAAAGTAATTTCTAGCTGATCAGCCACCAAATGGAATTGCAAAATCACTTAATCTACAAGAAGCTAAAAAAATTTTTAAAAAAGGAATAAAGAGACCAAAGAACACATAGAACAGATAGAAATCAATAAAAAAGATGCTATATATTTTTAACATTTATTTATTTATTTTAGAGAGGGGTAGGGGAGGGGCAGAGAGTAAGAGAAAGAGAGAATCTGAAGCAGACTCTGTGCTGAGTTCAGAGCCTAATGCAGGGCTCGATCCCAGGACCCTGAGATCATGACCCAAGCTCAAACCAAGAGTTGGCCACTTAACTGACTGAGCCACCCAGGCACCCCACAAGATGACATTTTTAAATCTAACCACAGTAATAATAAACTAAATGTAAATTACCTAAATATCCCATTTAGAAGCAGAGATTGCCATATTGGGTAAAAAGGTAATAACTATATGTTGCTTATAAGAAATCTCTTCGTATGTAAAGACACAAAACTAAAAAGAAATATCAAATGATTGAATAATCACAGAAAAAAAAGCATTTGAGAAAATATATCACCAACTCCTAATAAAAACTAAGCAACTAGAAATACAAGGGAATTTTCTCAACTTGATAAAGGACATCTGTGAAAAGCCCTACAGCTAATATCATACTTGATAAAAATTTTCATGTTTCTTCCCATTTCACATTGTACTGGAGGTTCTACTTAGTACAATTAGGCAAGGAAAGAAAGGAGAAGTCATCCCAATTGGAAGGAAGAAGTAAAACTGTCTTTATTTCAGACAACGTGATTATATATGTAAAAACATGATAGAATCTACATGATAGTTCCTAGATTTAAAAAATGAATTTAGAAAGTTTGCAGGATCAAAGGTAATATACAAAAATCAACTCTATTCCTATATTATAGGAACAATCAGAAATTAAATTTTTTAAACTTCCATTTAAATTGTATACATTATTTGAAATAGGGATACACCTGACAAAATATGTGAAACAACTATATACACTGAAAAGTACAAAATGTTGCAGAGAGAAATTTTAAAAGACCTATATAACTAGATAAACTGTGAATGCAGACTATTCTCATTCCTACTCAACACTGTACTGGGGGTCTTAGTGCATGCAGTAATGTAGGAAATTATAAGTTTTGAAAAGAAATAAAGTCAATATTATTCACATATAAAACCATTATATGCACAGAAAACCCAAAACATCTCAAATATGTTTTTAGAATTAATAAATTATATATATATATATTTTAAAGTTTTCATTCAAATTACAGTTATTTAACATACAGTGTAATATCAGTTTCAGGTATACAATATAGTGATTCAACACTTCTATACAACACCTGAGGCTCATCACAAGTGCATAAATTATATTTTTCTAAATAGGCAAGAAACATTTAGAAAATGAATGGCCCCATTTATAATAGCATCAAAAATATCAAGCAACAAAATACACTCAAACCTCCAAAGGGAAAATTGTAAAACATTATTGAGTCATTAAAGAAAGCATAAATTAATAGATACCATATTCATGAATTAGAAGGTTCAACATTATAAAAATGTCAGTTACTACCAAGTGGGAACAATCACAATCTAAAGCTTAAGTTCATTCTTAAATTCATATGAAAATAGGAAAGTCCAGATATAGCAAAGACACTTTTGGAAATAAAAGGGTAGATGGGCTTGCTGTATCATATATCAAGAATTATTATAGAACTATAGTGATAAAGATATGAGGTAATAGTGCAGAGGAAAATGAGTAGACCAATGGAACAGAGCAGAGAGCCCAGACACAGATTCATCCATAGATGGATACTTGATATGTCTAAGAAGTAGCACTTCTGGACTGTGTAAAAGTACAGTCTCTTAAATGGTGCTGGAACAATGGAGTACCTATAAAGACAAAAGAAAGAAAAGAAAGAGCAAAAGTGAGAGGGAAGGAAGGAAACACACTAGACTCTCACTCCATGCAAAGATCGATTCCAGGAAAATATTAATATGAAAAGTAAAACTAAAGCTTTTCTTTTTAATTTTTTAAATTAAAAAAAAGTCTTTCTGTTTCAGGTGTAAAATTTAGTGATTAAAACTAAAGCTTTTAGAAGTGACTATCTTCTGGACCTCAGGGTGTGGAAGAATTTCTTAAGTCCAAAACCATTAACCATAAAGAAAATATTGATATATTCAAGTACATCAAAGTTAAGAGTTCATTTTCAGAAGATACCATAATGGAAATGAAAAGATAAGCCATAAAGATTTTTGACTAGTATTTAAATACATAAAGAGCTCCTTTATGGCCAATAAAGATATGAAAAGATGATCAATCTCATTGGTAACAAGGCAATGCAAATTAACCACAATGCAAAGCCATTATCCATAAGATTGGCAAAAATTAGATAAATCCAATTCTTGGGAATTTTGTGGGGAAAAATCAATTCTCATATGTTGTGATAGGAGTATAAGCTGGTACAATGATTTTGGAAAATAATCTGACATTACCTTGTAGAATGTTGAAGATATGCGTCTCTTTTGACCATTATTCCAGTCCTAGATATATAACCACAGAAATGTGTGCATGTGTTCACTAGGATTCATGCCCAAGAATGTTCATTGCAGCGTTGTTCTTAGGAGCCCCAAATTGGAAACACCCCAAATATCCATCAACATTAAAATGGCTCAATTGTACTGTGTTCATATGAAGCAATATTATACAACATTCACAAAGGTGAATGAATCTTATGTCAGGGGTTTTGAATGAATTAGGTAAGGTAACAAAGAATGTACCCAATAGGATTCCATTTATTCAAAGTTTTAAACAGGCTTAGGGATGCGATCATAAAGGGTAAAATCATAGAGAAAAACAAGGAAATAAATAATTATAAAAGGGAGGAAGTGGTGTAATTAGAAGACAGAGGGCCAATGGTGGAGTGGTAGTTCCTGCTTGCCTCAAATGTTCTAGGCAAGGGGTTCTAGGCAAGTGGACTAGGAGGTGATGACATGTATTTCCTTTGCAACCATTAGATAAACTTTACAGATAACTTTCATGAACTTTTTTCAAGAAATGCTTTTATAAAGAGAATTCTACTCAATTGTATATTACAGTATTACTAATTCACAGTAGGAGAGTCATAATAAGAACTTCGGAAAATGTTTTGCACTCAACAATATACCGTAAACCAAACAAGGTAAACCTGTAAAGATTGTGAGGTGATCCTCCTAGATCATTAGTATACACAAATACATAGATTTCTAAAGAATTCAAGAGTATTTGAAATAAATATTCTAATGTTTAAATTAGTATTAACAAAAGCCAGTACCTACCCACATTAGTGCAGTTTTGTACACTTAAATGCTTCTTATCCCTTCCAGGACTATATTCCCTGACAGATATATTCTCCTTGGGGCTTCCAGAGTTCTGTAGAGAAGTTTGGTTTGCAGAATGGTAAGGAAACTTGATTGGCTTCCTGCAAGCAACACAGTGTCCTAAACCCTACTCTGAAAAGTACTTTTGACACCATTTTATATTGGCATAAAAATACCTCACTTTATTTTTATACAGAATTGTTATAATCCCATTTCACTAAAATCCCACATACTCCCTGCGCGTAGACCTAACTATTGTTGTATCAACCCATTTCCCTTGAAAAACAATAAAGCCATACTCTTGTGTCAGAAAGATAAGAGAAGTAAACCTGCCAATTCAGAGATATCTGGCATCAGAAGTCCCACCTAGTTATTTTCTTGTGGTCTCTTGGCATCTCCTGACATGCAGCACCTCACCTCCAAGGTCATTGAGAACTTTCCTAGATGGATCTGGGTGCTTCTGAGACCCTGACATCAAATGTAATTCATAGGCCTGTAAAGGCTACCTTAAGACTTTAATTCTACATGATCTTCAGCTTCATTTCCCACAAAGAACTACTACTTCACTCTGTGTCTCAAAAAGGGAGAATCTGATTGGCCCTGAGCCAAGAAATATAAATAAGATGTTGAATACTGGTGGCCTTAGGCAGAAAATCCATCACTGTCGAATCAACAATGATGAGGAAATCCTATATTATATGGGCTATAACGTGGCCATACATAATCTGCAAAAGCAATGAGCAGGAACAGTTGGAGTACAGGGTAGGGGGAGGGTGGTAGGCAGAGCACAGAGGAAGCAGATTCACAAAGACATTTTGAGTGCAAGCAGGTTTTTAAGAAAGTAAGTTCAATTTTTGGTTTATTGAATTTGAAGGAAGCCAGGTAAATTGTCCTATTGGTAGTCAGATATATAGGAGTCCTCGAATGTGAGCCAAGGTCTTGGATTTGTTCAAAGGATTACAAGGACAGTCACATGTGAGTGTGTGTATATATATATATATATATATATATATATATATATATATATACACATATATATATGTATATATATATATATATATATATATATATATGTATATACTGGTCATATATACATACAGTCACATATACTGGCTCTAGAGAAACAAATTACAGAATTAAGACCAAAAACTTGCTCTATTTAACAGTATTAACCATGTTCAGGCAACCAGATTTGGGTATACATACTTACGCTTGTGAATATAATGTACCAAAATACGAAATAAGTGGTTGCGTATGCTAATTAAATTTTCTTGCTGGGCATGTAGTGAGAAGATCCGAATCCCAGGCTTGGTTCAGCTACTTGATTAACTCAGTTGACCTAACCCTGTTATTCAACTGCCAATTGAGATGCTCCCTGGTGGTCTAATGGTTAGGATTCAGATGTCTCAACTGCCAAGTGAGTCCCAGGATGATTTTATAAAAAGAGAAAATATCTGTGGGAATGTTTCATAAACTGTAGCTCAGTGAAAATGTTAGCAAATTTATCTCTTTTAAAAAAAATTGTTTAAATGCACTAAAGACCTTTGCTTTGTTCCCATTTGAACTTTTATTTTCTAGGTATAAGACTGAGATTTGGAGGAGCTGGCAAAACATTCCCTCTAGCCAGGAGCAACGAGCAATGCTATCTTTCTAAAAACATTCTCTTGGGGCGCCTGGGTGTCTCAGTCAGTTAAGTGTCTGCCTCTTGATTTTGGCTCAGGTCATGATCTCGGGTTCTGGAATCAAGCCCCATGTGGGGCTCCCCATGTGATGACAAGGGGAGTCTGCTTGAGGATTCTCTCCCTTGCCTTCTGCCCCTCCCCCTAAATAAATAAATAAATCTTTAAAAAATAAAATAAAAATACTCCCTTAAGAATTGGTGTCACATGTTAAGGCAGACACACTGGAGCACTAACTGCCCCTTCTGAGTGCTAATTTTTTAAAAATATATAATTCTATCTCCAGAGGGAAAAATTGTAGATTATATTTACCTGGTAAAAATAAATTTAATGCAAAGTACTGTTTCTTTCTGATATTTTATATCAAGATTTTTGAAATGTACATTTAATGGGTTAAAAACACTGTTATAATTATTTAATTATACTTAAATCATGGTCCCTAATAATTAGAAAGGAAATCAGGCATAATGGGGTTGCTTTTTATGATAATTATAGTAATTTTGTAAATTATTCAAAAGTAATCATTTTAGAGAATTAACAATAAAATGTTGATTCTGTGTGCTGAATCATGACTCTGGCAAGATTTTGAAATAGCTTCCAAGGTAAATTTACTTTTGCACTTAGTTCCTTACTTGTGGAAATTCTAAACCTTGAATGTGTCCAGGGATAGAATAGGCAACACAGTCTTTCATTTATCAAAGCCACACCATTAGCACTGAAACACCTTTTTCTCATTTTTTTCTCATTTGAAAGGAATGCTAGAGTCTCATGTGTATAGTTTATTTCATTTAGGAGGGAGATCATCTTCTTTCATTTCCCAAATGGCTTTAGACATTCAAATTTCACAGCCATTACCAATATTACTTTAAGGTAAATAATTGAACTTTCCTGCTAATATGGATTATCTGGTATCTGTGGCTCCAGACCAGAGTATGGTGAAAACCAATTTCAAATGATTTAAACTTGTAGAACTGCAAGAAGTTAAGAAATGTGACCTGTAAATATAAAACAACCTATTGTTCTTTCGTCCAGCAAAGGAGCACTGAGATGGACAACCTGTTTTCTAAGGTTACATGTGGACCTTCTTAAAGATGTTAGTTCTCCTATTTGGTGCTTTAGCAATTTGTACTATCCACAGTGGTTTTACATAGAATGATATTTTTATCTGTTTATTTGTGGAGTGGCAAAGTATTCCAAGAGGATAATTTTCTACTCTTCTCATAGTTACCATTGCTTTAAAGTGAAATCAGAAACAGATTAATAGGGATGTCTAAGTTAATAGGAATCAATAACATAATTTTTGAAGTAGAACTGGTATATTAAAAGGCCAACATTGATAAATAAGGCTCATTATCAGCACTAGGTAAACCTAGATTTAACAGGTACTCAGTAAATCCTGTCTTTTCATACTCAAATAAAAATGGGTTGAGTCCTTATTCAAGCACTATGGGAAACCCAACATGCGCTTTCTGGGATATCTGGGAACATACATTTCCCCTGAGCAACTCTTAAACTAATTTCCTGTTTTGATTGGTTCCAGTTTTCTTCTCTCTTTTCTTGTGATTGCCTTCTTCTTTCTCCTCCTTCCTCCTTCAATTTCTTTTTCCTCCTTCCTTCTTCAACTTTTAAAAAATTATGAAATAACTCATAAATATGGAATATATGTAATTTATAGAATTTTTATAAAACATAAAAATGAAATAAAAACCTATATACTCAGCTTAAGAAATAAAATATTGTCATTATAATTAAACCCACTTTGCCCTTTCCATAACACATTACCTATCTCTCCTCCAGAGACAACCATCCTCCTGAATTTTATCATCTTTCAAATTTGCTGCTTATATACTGATATCTAAAATATGTATTATATAGTTTTGCTTGTTTTGAATTTTTTTTAATTTTAATTTTTAATGTAATTTTAAATTTTTTATTTAAATTCAATTTAGATAACATGTACTGTATTATTAGTCTCAGGGGTAGAATTTAGTGATTCATCAGCTGCATATAACACCCAGTACTCATTACATCAAGTGCCCTCCTTAACGCCCATCACCCAGTTACACCATCCCCCTACCCACACCCCCTCCAGCAACCTTCAGTTTGTTTCCTAGAGTTAAGAGTCTCTTATGGTTTGGCTCCCTCTCTGTTTTCATCTTATTTTATTTTTCCTTCCCTTCCCATATGTTCATCTGTTTTGTTTCTTAAATTCCACATGAGTGAAGTTGTGATAATTGTCTTTCTCTGACTGACTTATTCCACTTAGCATAATGCCCTCTAGTTCCATCCATGTCATTGCAAATAGCAAGATTTCATCCTTTGTGGTGGCTGAGTAATATTCCATTGTATATATATACGCTATATATATATATATATACATGACTTCTTTGTCCATTCATCTGTTGATGGACATCTGGGCTTTTTTCCTATTTTGGCTATTGTGGACATTGCTGCTATAAACATTGGGGTGCAGGTGTCCCTTTGAATCTCTGTTTGTATCCTTTGGATAAATACCTAGTAATGTGATTGCTGGGTTGTAAAGTAGCTCTATTTTTAACTTTTTGAGGAACCTCCATACTGTTTTCCAGAGTGGCTGCACCAGTTTGCATTCCCACCAACAGTGTAAGGAAGCTCCCCTTTCTCTGCATCCTTGTGAACACCTGTTGTTTCCCGACCTGTCAATTTTAGCCATTCTGACTGGTGTGAGGTGATATCTTATTGTGCTTTTGATTTGTATTTCTCTGATGTCGAGTGATGTTGAACATTTTTTCATGTGTCTCTTAGCTATTTGTATGTCTTATCTGGAGAAATGTCTGTTCATGTTTTCTGCCCATTTCTTGACTGGATTATTCATTTTTGGGGTGTTAAGTTTAGTTCTTTATAGATTTTGGATACCAGCCCTTTATCTGATATGTCATTTGCAAATATCTTCTCCCATTCTGTAGGTTGCTTTTTAGTTTTGTTGACTGTTTCCTTTGCTGTGCAAAAGCTTTTTACCTTGATGAAGTCCCAATAGTTTATTTTTGCCTTTGTTTCCCTTGCTTTTGGAGACATGTCTAATAAGAAATTGCTGCAGCCAAGGTCAAAGAGGTTACTGCCTGTGTTCTCCTCTAGGATTTTGATGGATTCCTGTCTCACACTGAGGTCTTTCATCCATTTTGAGTTTATTTTTGTATATGGTGTAAGAAAGTGGTCCAGTTTCATTCTTTTGCATGTGGCTGTCCATCTTCCCAGCACTGTTGGTTGAAGAGACTGTCTTTTTTCCATTGGATATTCTTTCCTGTTTTGTCAAAGATTAATTGACTGTAAAGTTGAGGGTGCATTTCTGGGCTCTCTGTTCTGTTCCATTTATCTATGTCTGTTTTTGTGCCAGTACCATGCTGTCTTAGTGATTAGAGCTTTGTAATATAGCTTGAAGTTAGGCATTGTGATGCCCCCAGCTTTGGTTTTCTTTTTCAACATTCCTCTGGCTATTCCAGGTCTTTTCTGGTTCCACACAACTTTTAGGATTGTTTGTTCCAGCTCTGTGAAAGAAATTGATGGTATTTTGATATGGATTGCATTGAATGTGTAGATAGCTCTGGGTAGCATAGCTATTTTAACAGCATTTGTTCTTCCAATCCATGAACATGGAATGTTTTTCCATTTCTTTGTGTTTTCCTCAATTTTTTTCATGAGCGTTCTATAGTTTTCAGAATACAGATCCTTTACCTCTTTGGTTTATTCCTAGGTATCTTATGGTTTTTTGGTGCTTGTTTTGGATGTTGTATAAATAATATCATATTGTATTATTACCCTATAATTTGATTTTAAAATTTTAACATTTTATTCATGATAGTCATCCATGTTGATGAAAGTGGTTGGAGTTGATTCATTTTACCTCAAATGAGGGGCACCTGGCTGCTTTTGGCTCAGGTCATGATCCCAGGGTCCTGGGATTGAGTCCCACATCATGCTGCTTAACCAGCAGGGAGCTTGCTTCTACCTCTTGCTCTTCTTCTCTCTGTGGCTCATGCTGTCTCTCTCACTTGCTCTCTCTCTCTCTCTCAAATAAATAAAATCTTTAATATAAGTATCTAAATGTATGAATATATCCATTTAATTTTCCACTGTCCTATCAACAGATATTTGGAATATTTCCAGTTTTTCCTTCTATAACAAACAATGTTGCTTATATACATCTCCTGATAGAAACATGTACCAAAAAATTGTAATCCTATGTGATAGGATTACTGAGTCCTAAGAATGACTCAAATTTACAAGGTAATGTCAAATTACATTCCAATGTATTTATATCAATTCATACATTTACCAATGATATGACTTCCTATTGCATCACATGACCAATACTTACTATTTTCACTCTGTGCAGTCTGAAATTTTTGGCCATTATTTCTTTTTTCTTCCCCTTTTACTCTCTCCTTTCCTTCTGGGACTCTCATTATGTGTATATTGTTGTACCAACTGTATTTGCAGTGTTCACTTTTGAAAAAATTTCACAAGTAAAAGCAAACAATACAGGCAGTATATCAATAACCTATAAAACTAGTACAAAGGTTAAAAGAGAAAAGTAGTAAAATCAATTTATCTGAAGAATTAATTAAGGGACTTACAAAATAAAAAATGTAAAATATGACATATACATAAAACATGGAAGAGGAGTAAAAATGTAGTGCTTTCATAATGTATTCAAACTGAAGGAATCATCAACTTAATATAAACTACTCTATATTTAAGATTTTATATATGAACCTCATGGCAACTGTAACCCCAAAACCTATAATAGATACACAAAAAATAAAGAGAAAGTAATCCAAGCATAACACTAAAGAAAGTCACCAATCACAAAGGAAGAGAGCAAGAGAAGAAAGGAATGGAAAGGAACTACCAGAGTAACCAGAAAACAGTGAACAAAATGGTAATAAGTACATATCTATCAATAATTACTTTAAATGTAAATGGTCTAAATGCCCCAGTCAATGAGACACCTGGGTGTCTCAGTCAGTTAAGCATCTGCCTTTGGCTCAGGTCATGATTTCAGGGTCCTGGGATCAAGTCCTGCATCAGGCTCCTTGCTCAGCAGGGAATCTGCTTTTCCCTCTGCCTGCTGTTCCCCCCTGCTTATGCTCTCTCTCTCTGACAAATAAATAAAATCTTAAAAAAAAAAAATAAATGCCCCAATCAAAAGACATACGGTGGTAGAATGGATTTAAAAAAAAACAAGACTCATCCATATCATGCCTACAAAAGACTCTCTTGAGCCCTAAGGACACATACAAATTGAAAGTGAAAGATCGGGTAAAGATGTTCCATGCACATGGAAGTTGGGGGGGAAAAAGTTGGAGTAGCAATACTTATATCAGGCAGTATAGACTTTAAAACAGACTGAACAAGAGACAAAGAAAGGCATTACATAATGATAAAAGGATAGATCCAATGAGACAATATAACAATTGTAAATATCTGAATAGATGCCAAAAAAGCATTGACAAAATTCAACATCCAGTTGTGATAGAAACTCTCAAGTAGGTTTAGAGGGAACATACCTGAACATAAAAAAGGCCATTTATGGTAAAGCCACAGCTAACATCATACTCAATGGTGAAAAACTGAGAGCCTTTCCTCTAAGATCATGTAAGATAAGGATGTCCACTCTCACCACTTTTATTCAACATAGTACTGGAAATCCTAGCCACAGCAGTTACACGAAAAAGAAATAAAAGGCATCCATATTAGAAAGGAAGAAATAAAACTACCACTATTTGTAGAAGACATACTACATATAGAAAACTGTGAAGACCCCACAAAAAAACTATTAGAACTTATAAATGAATTCAGTAAAATTGTAGGATAGAAAGCTAATATATAGAAATCTGTTGCATTCCTATACAATAATAAAGTAGCAGAAAGAGAAATTGAGAAAATAATCTCATTTACAATTGCACCAAAAAGAATAAAATATCTAGGAATAAGTTGAACCAAGAAAGTGAAAGACTTATACTTTAACAACTATAAGACATTAATGCAAAAAATTGGAGAGGACACAAAGAAATGGAAAAATATGCCATTCTCACAGATTGGAAGAATTAATATTGTTAAAATGTAGAGATTACCCAAAACAATTTACAGATTCAATGCAATCCTTATCAAAATACCAATTTTTTTTCAAATAACTAAGACAAATAATCCTAAAATTTTTATGGAATCACACACAAAACAAACAAACAAACACACAAACCAAAACAAACAAACAAACAAACAAACAAACAAAAACCCAAGTAGACAAAGCAATCTTGTGAAAGAACAAAGCTGGAGGTATCATAATCCCAGATTTCAAGATATACTACAAACTCTAGTACTCAAAATAGTATGGTACTAGCATAACAATAGACACATAGATCAATGGAACAGAATAGAGATCCCAGTGGGGTGCCTGGATGGCTCAGCTGGTTGGGTGTCTGACTCTTGATCTCATCTCAGGGTCATTAGTTCAAGCCCTACATTGAAACAAAATAAAAACAACAGCAACAATAACAGCAAAACATTCCCTCAAAGGAAACTCCAGGTCAAGATTGCTTAACAGATTAATTCTATCAAGCATATAATAAAGAAATAATACTAATTCTTTATAGACTCTTTCAGAAAAATTGAAGAGGACAACACACTTGCCATTTCTTTTATAAGGCCAGTATTATCCTGATACCAAAATCAAAAAAAAATTATAAAGAAAAAGAAGTATAGATTTAGTTTAAATATTTATTTTTGTAAATCATATCCAGCAATATATAAAAGAGATAATAAACCATCATAATTTTTTTTAAAAGCCAGATGATTATCTAATTATGTTCAAAGCCAAGAGCTAAGGAATGTGGCAACTTCCAGAATCTGGAAAAGGCAAGCAAAGAGTCCCTAGAGCTTCCAAAAGGATTGCAGACCCACCAGTCCATTTTAGATCTCTGATCTGTATGACTATGAGATATCAAATAAGTGTTGTTTTAGGCCACTAATTTGTGGTAATGTGTTACATCGTAAAACAAAAACAAAAACAAAAGCTAGTATAGATTTTGGTACCTGGAAGTTGAATGCTACCATAACAAATATCTAAAAATGTGGGAGTGACTTGAATCAGGCAGGGAGGAGAGGCTGAAAGAATTTTGAAGGGCGTGGTGGTAAAAGTCTATATAGCTTTGAGTAGACTGTTTATAGAAATATTGATGTTAAAGGTGCTACTGTTGAGAATTCAGAAGAAAATGAGGAGCATTATGGAGAGATCCTAAATTGCCTTAGAGGAAGCCTAAATCACCACTTACAGTTTTGTCCATTTCGCTTTGTATATTTTGAAATTCTTTTATTAGCACCTAGCATTCCTTAAATGGAATCTTTTGTGATAATATCATTTTCTTTTGAGGACTTATAAGAAATGTGGACATTAAGAATGTTACTGGTATGAGTTCAGAAAAGAGATGAGTATATTATTTATTTATATATATTTATTTATATATATTTCCAATATATTATTGGAAATTGGATGAAGAGAGACCCTTGTAACACAGTGGCAGGATTCAGCAAAATTGTGCCTTACAGTGATGTGAAAAGCAGAACTCATAAATAATGAACTGGGTATTTAGCTTAGGAGATTTCCAAGTTAAGCGTTGAAGGTGTTTCCTGGTTTCTTCTTTCTGCTTATAGTAAAATGTCAGAAGAAAGAGACAGAATTAGGTAAGAATCATAAGGCAAAAAGGAAATAGGACTTGGTTTAGGAAGTTCTTGTCCTATCCAGATGGCAAAGGATGCTAAAATCCAGAGATGGCTGCTGAAAGCATGGCATAGAAAACAAAATTATGGAAGTTTGGCTTTACAACCCTTTGCTGAGACCTTGGAACGATTAAAAGTTCAGAACACATGAGATTAAGAACATACCTTATGGGTCTTCTCAGTGAAACCAGAGCACCTCTAGGAAGCTAAAGACCATTGTCTCTCAGCCATCTTAATAGAAACCAACTACAGAGAAGGTGTTACCTCAAAAAGATCTGCATGTAGCTCTTGCCAGTGTTGTGAATCTACTTGAGATACACAGGGCTCTTGGGAATTTTATATCAGTAGAAACACTTCCTGCTTGTACGGAAAGGCAGATGTGTACAAAATGGAAGAAGTCTGTCAGATCCTGGAAATTCTACAGGAATCCTGAAAAGGAGGCTTATGAAACTACTGATCTGGGAAATAAACAATGACTGAAGATGGAACCAAGAGTGCAGAGGTGGGAGCTGAGAGGTCAGATGGCAGGGCTGAGGGACATGGAATGTTATTCCCAGTCCTTATAGCCTAATCAAGGTTCCTCGGGTAGAATTTGCCCACCTGGATTTCAAAACCACATTTGACATGCGACCCCCTTTTTACCTTCCAATTTCCCCTGTTTGAACTGGAAAGTGCGTAACTGTTATCCTATATTTGTCACACCATTGTATGTTGGGAGTGTCTCTGAAGTTTCATGGGTGCATAGAGAGAGAGGAGTTATATCCAAAGAGTTGTATATAACAGAGCATACCCAGAGCTTCATCAACATCTGACTTAGATGATTTAGATGATCAGATTTTGGATTTTTGAACTGTTGCTATAAATGGGATGGAATTTGGGGGACCTTGGATAGGAGTTAGTGTATTTTGCATGCGGGATTGGCATGGATTATTGGGAGCCAGACTATGGTAGGCAGACTTCTAAGAGTGACGCTCAACAACCCTCACCCTTATATATTCCCCTCCCCTTTGAATGTGGGTGGAAACTGTGATTATAAAGAAATATTACTCTCATGGTTATTTTACATTATAAGCAAAAGAGATTATCCAGGTGGGGTTAATCTAATCATATGGGGTTGTGTTTTTTGTTAGTTAGTTAGTTAGTTAGTTAGTTAGTTAGTTTGTTTGTTTTTTGAGAGGAAGAGAGAAAATCTCAAGTAGGTTCTGTGTCCAGTGTTGAGCCCAACTTGGGGCCCAATCTCACAACCTTGAGATCATGACCTGAGCCAAAATCAAGAATTGGACACTTAACCAATTGAGCCACCTGTGTGCCCCCATATGAGCCTTTTATAAGCAGGATTTTCCTTGATCATAGAAAAGGAAGTCAGAGAGGCTCAAAGCATGAGAAGGATTTGACGTGCTTGAAGATAAAGAGAGCCATATGATGAGGTATATTGGTGGCCTTCAGAAGTTGACAGTGGGGCTCAACTGACAGCCAACAAGAAAATAGGGACTTCATTCCTTCAACTACAAAGAACTGAATTCTGCCAACAACCTGAATGAATTTGGAAGTGAATTCTTTCCCAGAGGCCCCAGATAGGAGCCCAGTTGGGCCAACACTTTGATTTCAGCTTTGGGAGATCCTAAGCAGAAAACCCCGTCACGCTATGCCAGACTTCAGATGTAAAGATCTATGAGATAATAGATGGATTTTGTTTCAAGTTGCTAAATGTGTAGTAGTTTGTTATGCAGCAATAAAAATAATACACTATAATTGTTTATTTGTCTATTCATCTGTTTCTCCTTGCTGATCTATCAGGTTTCATTTCATGTCTTTTGAAGTTCTATTATTAGATGCATAATCATTTAAAGACCGTTATGTCCTCTTGATAACTTGATCCCTTTTTCATAAAATATAAAATGACCCTCTTTTGTTATATTTCTAAGTACTTCTTGAGTTGTTTTCTAAAAGTTTTATATTAGTTTTGTTACTATGCAATTATTATTATTTTTGAATTGCCATTATTTTTTCTTTTTTGACCCATGAGTTATTTAGAATTGTGTTTTTAAATTTCTAAACTTTTTTGTTTATTTTATTTTGTTTCATTGTGGCCAGAGAATATGGTCTATGTCAGGAGTTGGCAAAATTTTTCTGTAAAGAGCCAGATAGCATATAGTTTAAGCCTTGTGGGCCAATCAGTCTTTGTGCTACTATTCAACTCTGATATTGTAGTGCAAAAAGAGCTATACATAAACAAATGAGCATTACTTGTTCCAATAAAACTTTGTTTACAAAAACAGGTAGCAGGCTGGATTTGACCCACAGACTATAGTTTTCTGTGTTTTAGCCTGTATGATACCAGTTAGTTGAAATTTGTTGAGATATGCTTTTGCCTAAAAGAATGTACATTTTGCAGATGTGAGATCAACCTTCTGTATACCCAGTGGGTGAACTGTTACTTTAGTGTTACTTATCTATTATTATCTATTGATTTTTATTGATTTTCTATCAATTACTGAGAAAGATGTGTTAAAATATCCCATTATAATAATGATTTTGTGCATTTCTTCTTATAGTTTTGTCCATTTTGCTTTGTATACTTTGAAATTCTCTTATTAGCACATAGCATTCCTATAAATTGAATCTTTTGTGATAATATCATTTTCTTTTGAGGACTTATAAGACAAAAAGCATACCTAGAGTTAAAGAACATTAGTAAATTTTAAAGTAAAAAGCATTCTTAGAGTCAATTCTCTCATCAGTGTTATCTCCTTGGTGTGTTAGAATGGCTTATTCCAACTTGTGAGATCTGATTTTTAAATATTTAGGAGTTTTATGAGCTGGTTGTTAAAACACTGATAACCTGAAATCAAACATGGTAAGAGTATTTACACCATAGAACTTGGCAGATACTACAAATTATATGTGCAAGTATTTTAGCAACCACTGAATCTAATCTACTCTATAAAACTTCCATTGAATTTTCTCTCCTTTAAGTAAACTTGTTATTGGAGGAGGCAAGATGGCAGAATAGTAGGGGACCTCGTTTCATCTGATCCCTTGAATTGAGCTGGATATTGATCAAACCATTCTGAACTCCCATGAATTCAACTTGAGATGTAAGAAAAAATATATCTGTAACTCTCCAAGTAAAAAAGCAACTGCTTTTTGCAAGGTAGGAGGTGTGGAGATGTGAATCTGCAGGGAGATAGCAGAAGATAAATGGAGGGGGGAGGGAGCCTCCATAATCTGGCTGCAGGAAAGTGGTATAACCCTAGAGGACAAAATCAGAACCTTTAGAAATCTGCTCCAGTGAGAGACATCCCTAACTGAAAGGGGCTCAGGGGATAAAAAGGGCAGAATTCTAGGTGGGTCATTATGGACTCAGGATCCCAGGAGTCACATAATGAATGGGGGTGCCTGGACTGGTAGAGTGCCCAAGCAGTAGAGCGAGGAAAATGGTTACGGTCAGCGAGTCCGGTAGGGGACTCTCAGCTTGGGTCACCATAAACTGTGAGCTGGGTCAGTCAGGTGACCACTGTCTGAGTGAGCACCCTGAAAAGGACTGGAACGTGAGGGCTTTTTGCCATCCCCGGGGAGGGGCAA
This sequence comes from Ursus americanus, assembly GCF_024610735.1. NCBI lineage: Eukaryota > Metazoa > Chordata > Mammalia > Carnivora > Ursidae > Ursus > Ursus americanus. Next base: position 55,599,001 of record NC_142139.1, on the reverse strand, counting down.
AATATACTATGAGCAACTATATGCCAACAAATAAGACAATCTGGATGAAACAGATGCATTCCTGGAAACTTATAAACTACCAAAACTGAAATAGGAAGAAAAAGAAAATCTAAACAGACCAATAACCAGCAAGGAAATTGAAACAGTAATAAAAAAACCTCCCCACAAACAAGAGTTCAGGACCAGATGGCTTCCCAGGGGAATTCTACCAAACATTTAAAGGAGAATTAATGCCTATTCTACTGATGCTGTTTCAAAAAATAGAAATGGAAGGAAAACTTCCAAACTCGTTCTATGAGGCCAGCATCACCTTGATCCCAAAACCAGACAAAGACCCCATCAAAAAGGAGAATTACAGACCAATATCCCTGATGAACATGGATGCCAAAATACTCACCAAGATACTAGCCAATAGGATCCAACAGTACATTAAAAGGATTATTTACCACGACCAAGTGGGATTTATTCCTGGGCTGCACGGGTGGTTCAACATCCACAAATCAATCAATAATTACATTAATAACAGAAAGGACGATACCCATATGATCCTCTCAATAGATGCAGAAAAGCATTTGACAAAGTATAGCATCCTTTCTTGATTAAAACTCTTGTAGGGATAGAGGGCACATACCTCAATATCATAAAAACCATATATGAAAAGCCCACAACGAGTATCATTCTCAATAGGGGAAAACTGAGAGCTTTTCTCCTAAGGTCAGGAACATGACAAGCATGTCCACTCTCATCCCTGTTGTTCAACATAGTACTAGAAGCCCTAGCCTCAGCAATCAGACAACAAAAAGAAATAAAACGTATCTGAATTGGCAAAGAAGTCAAATTCTCACTCTTGGCAGACATGATACTTTATGTGAAAAACCCAAAAGACTCCACCCCAAAATTGTTAGAACTCATACAGCAATTCAGCAAAGTGGCAGGATATAAAATCAATGCACAGAAATCAGTTGCGTTTGTATACACTAACAATGTGACTGAGGAAAGAGAAATTAAGGAATCGATCCCATTTACAATGCACCCAAAACCATAAGATACCTAGGAATAAACCAAAGAGGTAAAGGATCTGTATTCTGAAAACTATAGAACGCTCATGAAAAAAATTGAGGAAAACACAAAGAAATGGAAAAACATTCCATGTTCATGGATTGGAAGAACAAATGCTGTTAAAATAGCTATGCTACCCAGAGCTATCTACACATTCAATGCAATCCATATCAAAATACCATCAATTTCTTTCACAGAGCTGGAACAAACAATCCTAAAAGTTGTGTGGAACCAGAAAAGACCTGGAATAGCCAGAGGAATGTTGAAAAAGAAAACCAAAGCTGGGGGCATCACAATGCCTAACTTCAAGCTATATTACAAAGCTCTAATCACTAAGACAGCATGGTACTGGCACAAAAACAGACATAGATAAATGGAACAGAACAGAGAGCCCAGAAATGGACCCTCAACTTTACAGTCAATTAATCTTTGACAAAACAGGAAAGAATATCCAATGGAAAAAAGTCTCTTCAACCAACAGTGCTGGGAAGATGGACAGTCACATGCAAAAGAATGAAACTGGACCACTTTCTCACACCATATACAAAAATAAACTCAAAATGGATGAAAGACCTCAATTGAGACAGGAATCTATCAAAATCCTAGAGGAGAACACAGGCAGTAACCTCTTCAACCTCAGCTGCAGCAACTTCCTGCTAGACACATCTCCAAAGGCAAGGGAAACAAAGGCAAAAATAAACTATTGGGACTTCATCAAGGTAAAAAGCTTTTGCACAGCAAAGGAAACAGTCAACAAAACTAAAAGGCAACCTACAGAATGGGAGAAGATATTTGCAAATGACGTATCAGATAAAGGGCTGGTATCTAAGATCTATAAAGAACTTACCTAACTCAACACCCAAAAGACAAATAACCCAGTCAAGAAATGGGCAGATGACATGAACAGACATTTCTCCAAAGATGACATACAAATGGCCAACAGACACATGAAAAAATGCTCCACATCACTTCGCATCAGGGAAATACAAATCAAAAGCACAATGAGCTACCACCTCACACCAGTCAGAATGGCTAAAATTAACAAGACACGAAACAACATATGTTGGTGAGGATGTGGAAAGGAGAACCCTCTTACACTGTTGGTGGGAATGAAAGTTGGTGCAGCCACTCTGGAAAACAGTATGGAGGTTGCTCGAGAAGTTAAAAATAGAGCTACCCTATGACCTAGCAATTGCACTACTGGGTATGTACCCCAAAGATACAGATGTAGTGAAAAGAAGGGACACCTGCACCCCAATGTTCATAGCAGCAATGTTCACAATAGCCAAACTGTGGAAGGAGCTGAGATGTCCTTCAACTGATGAATGGATAAAGAAGATGTGGTGTATTTATACACACACACACACACACACACACACACACAATGGAATATTACTCAGCCATCAGAAAGGATGAGTACCTACCATTTACATCAATGTGGATGGAATAGGAGGTTACTATGCTAAGTGAAATAAGTCAATCGGAGAAAGGCAATTATCATATGGTTTCACTCATGCGGAATATAAGAAATAGCACAGAGGATCATAGAAACAAACTGAGGGTTGTGGAAGGGGAGGTGGGTGGGGGATGGGGTAACTGGGTGATGGGCATTAAGGAGGGCATGTGTTGTGGTGAGCACTGGGTGTTATACGGAACTAATGAATCATTGAAAACTACATCAACAGCCCATGATGTACTATATGTTGGCTAATTGAATTTAAATTTTAAAAAGTGAACTTGTTATTGAAATATAAACATACATACAGAAAAGTTCCCAATCACAATTGTTCAGCTCAATTACTTTTCAAAAATAGAATATACTCATGCAGCCAGCACGTAGATAAAGAAAGAACACTTCCAGTAACCCAGAATTCCCATTCTGTTATTACCTCTCACAAGTAACCTCTATCTTTTCTTCCAACATCACAAATACGTTTTTAAACTGTATATAAATAGAACCATATAGTATATACTACTCTTTTGTGTCTGACTCCTTTTGCCCAACATCGTGTTTGTAAAATTCATCCATGTTGTTGCACTTCACTGATTTGTTCATTCCCGTTGGTGTTTTCTGCTATTAAGATATTCCAGGGTCACCTGGGTGGCTCAGTTAGCTGAGCGTCTGCCTTTGGGTCAGGTCATAGTCTTGGAGTCCTGGGGTCAAGTTTTGCATCCAGCTCTCTGCTCAGTGGGGAGTCCGCTTCTCCCTCTCCCTCTGCCCTTCCCCCGCCCCGGTCGTGCTCATGCTCTCTCTCTTTCTCAAATAAATAAATAAAATCTTTTAAAATGTTCCACAATTTATCAGTTCTACTATTCCAATGTTTGGGTATTTAGAATAGAGCTATAGTAACCACTTGTCTACATATCTTTTGGTGAGATATATATGAATTTCTGTTAAGTATATGCCTAGAAATGGAATTTTTGAGTCATAAGCTATGTATGTATATGTTCAGTTTTAGTAGACAGGGATGAACAGTTTTCCAAAATGGTTTTACCAATTCATACTTCCCAGTACTGTATGTATTCCAGTTGCTCCACATCCCTGCCAAAACTTGGTTGTAAATAATTTTTAATTTTAGTTACACTATTCTTTCCTTATCCAATTTCTGCTTAAGTTTCAAATATGTTTATAAGTTTAAGGATGTGTACGAACTATGGGTAGAGAGTTTGTGTGTAGATTTTGTGTGAAATTCTAGGGGAAAATTCATAATTATACATGATTGTATAACACCTAACAATTTACGTTCCTGGCTTTTACATAAATTTACAGATTTGATGTTTATAACAATTCTATGAGACTGAAGGAGTTTCTTATTATCCCCATTTTATTAAAGAGGAAAGTAATGCTCAGCACATCTGTCATGTGCACAAAGACCAAGGCAAAGCTAGACTCAGATCTTCTGAGAGGTCCTCCTACGCACTTTCCACTTCCCTCTCTGACTGTCCATATCCGTGGACTAAAGTAAAATCACATGCTTCGGTAGTGCCGACAAGCTTGACTCTACCATCTGGTTTATTATAAATATACATATTTTGAGGAAAATATTGATCTGCCAAAGACTCTAGACCCTCAAAGATCACCAAGATAGATAGGAATGGTCTACCTCCTGATATTTTTTATTTAATGAAAGAGTCACAGGCACCTACACAAACATGATAGACGTATATCTGACAGAGAAGGACTTAGAATAGAGAATTTAACTTGGAATTATGCTGTTGAAAAATTCTACACAATTTACTCAACAAATATTTGAATGCTTTTTATGTGCTGGGCCCTGTTTTAGGTCTTGGGATATAGGACGAATAAGGTAAGCAAAGTCCTACTCTTTAGAGCTTAGCTTCTAGCAGGAGAAACAGAAAAGGAGCAAATAAATACAAATACATATTATAATGATTTGGGATGGCCATAATACCACTAAAAATGATAAGGAATAAATTATAATTCATAAGAATTTTTAAAGCTTGGCAAAGGAGAATTGCTACATTTTTTAAAAGGCAGGGAATTCATTTTCCAATTTAAAGAACAGTCGATATGTGCAAATGGTGAGGAGAGGAGACTCATTGAGAGGAGACTCATTGTGAGGAGAGGAGACTCAAACAGATGTGGCCTGAAACAGGCAGGACCTCTGGGCTGAGGGCTGGCAGATGGAAACAGGTAGCTAAAGGACAAGCAAATGAACAGAGTTGAGAAAGCTAAAAAGTAAGACTGTTTTTTTTTTTTTAAGATTTTATTTATTTATTTGACAGAGATAGAGACAGCCAGCAAGGGAGGGAACACAAGCAGGGGGAGTGGGAGAGGAAGAAGCAGGCTCATAGTGGAGAAGCCTGATGTGGGACTCGATCCCATAAGGCGGGGATCACGCCCTGAGCCGAAGGCAGACGCTTAACCACTGTGCCACGCAGGCGCCCCTAGACTGTTTTTTAACAAGAGAATAATCATAACCTGTTCTTGGAGAAGGATGTAAAGTATCTACCATTGTAACTACGAGTTTTCTGTTTAGCTGAATATAACCTGTAAAAACAGTGTCAGATTAGCATTCCCCGAGCTGTGTATGTCACTGAGATAGGTAGCCGAGGTATTTTCTGAGTACAAGCATGAACATTTTTCCTTTTATGGGGGGAGTTTTTTTTTTTTTTTAAGGATTTTATTTATTTATTTGAGAGAGAGGGAGAGTGAAAAGTAGAAGCAGACTCCCCACTGAGCAGAGAGCCCGATGCGGGACTTGATCCCAGGACGCCAAGATCATGACCTGAGCTGAAGGCAGCTGCCCAACCAACTGAGCCACCAAGGTGCCCCAGGAGGAGTTTTATACTGTCTTAAATCAAGTTCGTCAGAAGCATTATCCCAAGACAAGGATTTGTGTGCAGGTGATTTATTAAGGAAGTGCCTCTGGGGGAAGCTAGTACTGAGGAAGGTGGGGTAGGACTTGCAAGGGTACAGTTGAAGGCAAATTTTTGCAAAGGGTAGCTTCAACTTGATCTCCCAGGGGAATTCTGACAAATTGTCCAAATCCAAGGTAAAGAAACAGGACATTCATATTCCCATATCTCTTAGGCATTGGTTAAATGCCACCCCCAAGGACAGAAATTCCCTGGTATTGGGACTCCGCATGTGTGGGCAAAGTGGCTTTGCTCTCTCTAGGGCAATTTGTCAAAGAAAAGTAACACGTGTTGACTGTTGGAATCAAAAGCACACCGAATCCTACAGAGCACACAAAATGCTCAAAAGTGATCTGAGGGAAACACTGCCCACTACAAAAGCTGTTGGGAAAATGTAACCAGCACACCAAAGACCGAACTTAATTTTTAATTTTATTTTTTATATTATTTATTAGTATTTATTTATTTATTTATTTATTTATTTATTTATTTATTTATTTTTAAGTAGGCTCCATGCCCAACATGGAGCTGAACTCACGACCCCAAGATCAAGACCTGAGTTGAGATCAAGAGTCAGATACTTAATTGAGCACCCAGGCACCTCTGAATTTAATTTTTTAAAATGAGCTATTTAAAAGAATAATGTCAAGTAAATAGTGGCATAGATGATACATAAGTTAACAATTATTAAATTGGCATAAAGATGACTACAGTTTGGCACATGCTGGCTTGGTTATCTGTTTTCATTTATATGGTACATTCAGGTATTGAGTTTCCATCTAGTAATGGGCTTCAATCTTCTTTGACTTTTTCCATGCCCTCCTACTATTCCAAGACAGTGCTAATTCCCCCACCTCTGTAAATGCCTCAACACTATGTGTATTGCAAGATTTTGCACTTCCTATATTGCATAAAAATTGATTTAATATCCCTTCCCTAAAGACTTTGTGAGGTTCTTAGGGCAATGACTGTACCTTACTCATCTCTGCATTTCTAATGCCTGGCTTCATGCCTGGCTTACAGTAGGTATTCAGTAAATGTTTGCTGAATGGATTAATAAAGTAATCCTTCATAGTCTGTGGAAACTCTAGAAAATAAATTTTATCTTCAGTATAAAGTTTGTATCTTGTATTAATTAGACAAAAGCAATTAAAATTATAAACTACCACTAGTGTGCCAATAAAAGTTATTGAGCCTCATCAGATAACTTTTACATTTGGCACAGAAAAGTTCTTACCTGAAAAAGGAAACTTAAAACTTTAGTTGAGAAAAGCATTCTTGATTAAGAGCACTTGATTAAAAAGAGCTCATTAACGAAAAACAATACAATTTTTATAAGGACTAAGCTCCTTTTATCTTGCCTTGGTTTGGTTTCACGCTTCAACAAATAGCACCTTTTGGCAGTCACGGCTCCTTGCACTGCCAAATGCAGTATTTGTGGCTGGTCATGCCCTTCCTTGACGTCACTCTGGAAGAGGTCATCAGCTAATTAGCTGCATAAGCTGGTCGCCATTATTGCTTCCAAACTCCAAATGTAGTCTGATGGAATCACAATGACTTTCAAAAAATGAGTTGATTTTTTTTTCTTGAAAGCACAAAAATGCTTCTTAGAACATTGAAACTTAGGACAATTATAATGGAATGTATCTGATTAAAGCTGACCTGTAGATATTCAGGAGAGCAGAAAAACTTGCTTGGATAGGATGAATACTCTTGGCTTTTTCTCCAGATCGGACATGAAATAAATGTCTGTTTTTCAGATTTTAGCTTCTCCCTCTTCAATTCCCAACCCCCAGCAATAGAACTGACCCTTAAACAATGTACGGGTTAAGGACACCAACCCCTGCACAGTCAAAAATCTGTGTATAAGTTTGGACTACCCAAAAACTTAACGGCTAATAGCCTACTGTTGACTGGGAGCCTTACCAATAACATAAGCAGTCAGTTAACACATAATTTTTGGGTTATATGTATTATATACTGTATTTGTACAATAAAGTAAGCTAGAGAAAAGAGAATGTTATAAGAAAATCATAAGCAAGAGCAAATACACATACGGTACTCTACTGTATTTATATTAAAAAATCTGCATATAAGTGGACTCAAACAGTTCAAATCTCTGTTGTTTAAGGGCCAACTGTATATCTGCTGTTCTTTCGTATGCTACCTACTGCTTCTTCTCACAGACTTGGAATCTGTCATCTAGGCTCCTGTATGCACATTTCTTTAACTTTTTTCTCTAACAGTCAGCACATTCACTCTGCTCCCTGCCTGCCCCCACCTTCAGGAGTCTTGCACGTCCTGTTTTCTACTTGTGGAGACCATGCCTTTGTTTTTCAAGGAAATACCTAGTCAGTTTGGAATCTGTCATTTATATCTATGTCAATCTTTGAATGACCAACCTTTTAATCTTTTCAGATTAAAATTGCTCAAAGAAGCAATTCTGGAGGTGCCTGGGTGGCTCAGTCGGTTAAGGGACTGACTCTTGATTTCAGCTCAGGTCATGATCTCAGGTTTGTGAGATTGAGCCCCACACGGGCGTGGAGCCTGCTTAAGATTCTCTCTCTCCCTCTCCCTCTGCCCCACCCCACCCTCCCTCTCTCAAAGGAAAAAAAAAGCAATTCTGTATGGATTTTATACTCCATTACAGACTAGAAGGGGAAGCATCATAGAAAAAGGGAGATTAGTTCTGAAGGGGTCCTTGAGTTATAGCATATGTATTTTACATCTTATTTCCATGTCCATTCCTCTTTCTGGGAATGAATTTACAATGTAGAGCTTTTAATTTTAAAGATTTAAAATTTAAAAAGGGTCAACTAATTCATGATTTTAGCCAAAAGCTGTTACAAAATACAATATACTCTTTAAAGTAAGGAATAAACCACAGAATAAAGCCTTGAATTGTGGGCACAGAACTTTGTAACAGAATTCTCATATTTATTTGAAACACATACTCACCTAATCAAAATGTCACAAGGAATAAGTCACTAAAGTTGAGCTCCATATTTGGAAAAGGGACTATATTAAGTTCCCTCTGGTTTCCCTCGGGTGTCCAGAATGACACTTCAGAAATTTGTTGAAAGGAAGTCTTTTTTTTTTTTTTAAGATTTTATTAATTTGACAGAGAGAAACAGCCAGCAAGAGAGGGAACACCAGCAGGGGGAGTGGGAGAGGGAGAAGCAGGCTCTCCGCTGAGGAGGGAGCGTGATGTGGGGCTTGATTTCAGGACCCTGGGATCATGACCTGAGCCGAAGGCAGACGCTTAACGACTGAGCCACCCAGGCGCCCCTGAAATGAAGTCTTATTAATATTCTTGAGGCAGTTACTATAAATGAGAGCCTCTTCAGATCATAGACTTTCATACAAAATAGTAATATACTCTGAGGAAGTAACTCAGACTTGATGAAATTTGTTCTTGAAAGAAGTGATTTCTACTAACTAGTTTAGTGACATAGTTCAAGTTATCTCTGTTTCCATATCTGTAAAATAGGACTGCCTTGAAGTGTTATTGGAGGTTAAATGAAATAACATGTAAAATGCCTTGTTGAGGTTAATAAGATAACATACAAAACATGTCTGGCCCACAGTGAGCACCTAATATAGGTAAGTTTCCTTTTTTCTTCTTTCATATTGCATCTTGAATAGTCCCAATGCACATGTGACGGTTGCAGACACATCAGCAAAACAGAACAGAGTGAAAGATATTCCCCTTACTCAGGCGCTCCAAATATAGCCACTTACTGTACTAAAAATACCCTACCACCCTTTTTTGTTAAGATTTATGATCATCTTCTTATACCATACTCTATTAGCTAAAGACCTTTGGAGAAGTTTATGGTCCAATTTTAATATTAGAAATAGATACGTTTCTCACAAGCAACTAGTTTGTGTTTTTCATGAACTATGAATTGTGTAATTGATCACATTTCTCTCTATGCATGAGTAGAAAGCTTAGAATCAAATTTGTTGCTTAAGTTTAGCATATAGTATAAGTATATAGAAATTCATGGTATATATTCTTGCATTAATTTCTTTCCTATTTGATATCTCTATCAATTTTTTTCTATTGCAACATATTTTTACCTACATTTATTTAATGTGATCTTGGTATATTATACATTTCTTTATAAGCTGTCTTAAATCCTGGAAAGAGAATGAAAGACACAGAAAAAATATATATATATTTATAGATATATAGATATATCTCTCTCCAAAGCCTTATCAATAGCAACAAACAGCTTCATTCTCCTCTAGTTTGGGCACACCCTTGTCCCAATAGTTTGCAACCTATTTAAGTTTCACTATTAATAGCACACACTACATAAAATAATGTAGAAAAGGGAAAAACTTTCAACAACTGAAAAATATAAGCATACATGAATTTAGGGGAAAAAAAAGGAGGTGAGTATTACTCGATGTATATATTTTACAGAAAAGCTATCAAGGAAGCTGGATAAATCTTAATATAGAATCTTTGTATTCTATTAAAATTTACACACATAAAAACAGATTTCAAAACTGTTCATTTCCTGTTTAATATTCGAGTAGTAACTCAAATATGGTTATAACTTATCAACAGAAACATAATTCTGAACTACAGCTTGCTCTTGATAGAATGTTATGTTTTATTGGGATTTATGAATACATTATTCTTGCAGATGATTTAATTATATAGTCTTGCCTGTTTTGCATACAAGATTTCAATAAGCAGGACTTCCAGCATCACAGGGGTTCAAAATGAAGCATAAAAGCTGTGGTTAAATTACATAAATAATAACTTCTTGCAGTACAAAAGCCAAGTATATGATACCTATCTCCAGGGTGTCTGCCTACTTGGAATAAAATTGTCAACATTCCTTTCTAAATGTGCAAAGTAAAATTTCTTCTTAAAAATTGTCTCAAGGGGCACCTGGGTGGCTCAGTCTGTTAAGCATCTGCCTTCAGCTCAGGTCTTGATCCCGGGGTCATGGGATCGAGTCTCACGTCAGGCCCCCTGCTCAGAGGACAGCCTGATTCTCCCTCTGCCTCTCACCCTGCTTGTGCTCGCTCTCTCTCTCTCAAGTAAGTAATAAAATCTTTATTTAAAAAAAAGTATCTCAGAATTGAATAGCATAGGGTTTTGACTTCCTTTTAAAGTACTGGAATTACCAGACACATTTCTATGTCTTGTTCTAGAGAAGTATTACTGTCACGCGTATTTAATTCCCTTCTGTGAGTAAAACAATGCGCTGGAACCTTAAAGGGGAAAGCTGGAGTGAACCATGAGATACATAATCTGAACGCCCTCCTGTAACAGAGGAGAATGAGGGCCAATAAGATGAGAGTAATTTCCCAAGGCTGCACTCTAGCATCGGCATCATTACTCACAGATTTTATGAGAGTCCTATCGAAATCTTGGTCAGAGATGATAATGGTTGCCGCAGGGTTGAGGACAATGTGAGACGCATAATCCCTCTATGAAGAATTTTATCCTCTCATTGACCCTCTAGCTCCCATATCTGGCATCCTCACCCGGTGGAGAATACTGTGGTCCTTGGGTTGAAATGTTATGGGCCCACAACAAGAATAACATTAGTTGTATCTCATTCTTCTGAATACTATTGAGTATTTCATTTAGAATCATTCAATTTTTGAGTTGAATGGTGACTTAGGCAGCTAGTCTAGTGGTTCTCAATCTTGGCTACAGAGTGGAATCACGTGAGCAGCGTCAGAAATCACCGATGCAGCTGTGCCCCACAGATTCTGATTTGATTGGTTCCACGTGTGATCTGGCGTTAGGCGTTGAAAAATATCCCCAGATGATTCTAATGTAGCTCTGACGTAGCCTGACTACTCCCCCGCTCTCCCCCGAGTTCATTTTGTAGATAAAGTGAGAGTCGGAGCGTCAGAGACTTGCTCATCACCAGCTGGTAGTGATGGTGAGCTTACAACTTCAATTCAGCCCTGTGTTCCTGACTAAGAAGCAGATCCAGTGAGAGAAGGTGAGATTTTCACCAACAGCACTGCTTGCGGCTGCCAGAACACTGCATCTGTCCTTGGCGCTCCTAGAAGGACACACATGACAAGCTTCCGTTTTTGGGTCACGACATCTCTATGAGGTTAGCATGAATTACCCTCATTTTATTGATGATGAAATTGGTGCTCAGATAAATGTTCATAAGCCCACATAGTTGTATTAGGTTCTATGAGAGCTTTTGAATAAAATTCTATTATAATTACCTCTAGAGTACGTTCAAATTACCTTGTTTTATTATTAGAAACCATATCCCTGTCTCAGTACTTAAAATTTAATTGATTCCCAGCCTTACTCATGAATTAAATGAAAAAAAATTCTTAAAAAGAGAAATGTATTATTGTAAGAAGGGTAAACACTTTTACCTTCATGATCACGTATGGTTAACAAGATTGGGTTTTTTTATGCCAATAATTTATTTGTAATGACATCCATATAAGAGGATTTTTCTTATAGTAAAATCTCATAGGAAACATAAAATCTAATGGGAAATATTGGATTAGCATGACTAAAATGCGTGAGATCATGTGTGAAAAAGATCATACATAAATAACTACATTTGTAAAATCCTGTTCTGAGAGTGGGAGGTAATTATGGTTTCACTGGGAAGGCTTGTCTGAGTCAGCATTGACCTATCAGCCCATTGGCATTTGGAATCCTTTTGGCAGAATGCCCCTCTCCCCACTGGATCTGTGGCCAGGGCCCCGCACTGGAGCGGGGAGGGGGACAAAGGAACAATGCCTTTGGTTGATGCGAGGCAGTGAGTACATAAAAAAGGGCCACCGTTAACTGTGTAATTCATAGTGACTCACATTCTGACCTCAGAGGAAACTGTCACATATTTCACACTGTTGCTTCTAACATCTTTTAACATCATAAACCTAATGATTATTGAAAATGTGCCACTTGGGGCAGGCAACCACTTTCTCAGCTTTCCAGTGTCCTTCCAATTGTGGACCAAACCCCAAAACTAGTGGGCTTGTTCCTCTTTCAGCCCCTTCAGAAGCCCCTGGCTGATGGACAGCCCCCGTGCCTACTGTGGAGGGTAATTGTAATAGGTCATAGTCTTGGAGATGGGACAAGCTACCGGTAAAACCTGCTACCCCAATCCTTTGTCCTTCTATAGTAAAGGTGAGAGTAAAAGGGCATAAGAATCGCCTCTTTCACTGATATGATTGGTTTCCAGAATATAACAAAATGAATGCATTTATACATAGATATATGGATATGTAGATAGATAAACAATAGTCCTCTCTCTCAATCTGTGTGTGTGTGTGTGTGTGTGTGTGTGTGTGTGTGTGTGTGTGTTCCTCTCTCTTAGCAAAGAAAAAAGATTGTAAGTAAATACATTAAGTCGGTAAGCATTTTTTTGTCTCTGGGCAGCAAATGACTTTTTCCCACTTCTTTGTTACTGTGCTTTCTGAATGTTCTGTGATGAGCTATTTAATTTATATTTACAAAAATAAAATATAAAATATTTTCCTGTTAAGTATAAACCATCTTATCCCTTCGGTCTGTGGCAAACAGTCTAATTAGCTAAAGCACTAATTTACCTTGAAATCAAGAAAACGGGTTACTTAAGCCCCATTTCTTCACAGATAAAATGAAGAAATGAGTTAGCTAAGAAAGTATATTTTGAGAAAACCGAGAAGTGTAAAAAGATATTTCTGGCTATAAAGAGGCAACATGAGGGATCTTGGTGATGATGGAAATGTTCTGCCTTGACTGTATGGATGTCAGTATCCCGGTTGTGATATTGAACGATAGTTTTGCAAGATTGTACCACTGGGAAAAATTGAGTAAAGGATATATAGGATCTGTCCATATTAACATCTTAGAACTGCATGTGCATCTACAATTATATCAAAACAAAAAGGTTAATTTAAAGAGGTCCCTAAAAGGCATTGTTCTGCTATATCTTAGATGCGTTAAAGGCAGAAAGTCTTCATCGTTTTAGCCATCTCAGAGTCATTCTGGAGTGTATATTTAATATTCTCTCCTCACGATTTTCATGATAAAACTTTTTGTTTCATTGGCCTTTAACACTTTAGGACACAGAAATACATTTTCAAAATAACTTGAACGACTGGAAAAATATTCTGTCAAATGAGAACATGTATTCTTGAGAGCCAGTTCTCCGTGGGTCTTTTGCATTTCTGCATGTCTTGTGAGCGAGGCACTGACTGCTCTTTGTTCAGGATGATCTCTTCAAGGAAGTTTGTTTAGCGAACAGCCTTGGAAGATAGAGTATATCCTTTCAGAGCAAAGGACAAGCATGCTTATTGCCTGTCTAAAAATCTGTAGGTTCCTTACGCTCAGAGTTCCTCTCAGTACACAACCCACTGTGTGAGCAGGTGTCATCTGGACCTCTTGGTGTCACTCTGTAGGACTTGGGGCTCAGGGAGCTACTGCAAAAATACTGATACTCAGGCTGCTGCAGTTACTCTAGGTAATAAATTGCCCTTTGCGTCTGACCCAAGTGTTTCATGTCTTCTACCAGCATCTATGAAATTGTACCAGGTTAACTTGTTAACTTGCAAGTAGGGTAAATTCTTAGACCCTTAAGAGTTCTTGACAGTTTTGGTGATGAGAATGGGGTACTGAGAGATGTGACTTTCTGGATGGGGGCCTTGTAAGCTAGTTAATGGGATCTGAAGAAAGCCCATGGGAATTGGCAGGAAGCATGTTCATGCAATTTTATGGTCAACAAGATAATAAATGGGCTTCTGTTTTATTTCCTGATAATGAGGGGAAACTGGGAAGGGGGTGAGAGATGAGAACCTGAGTCGTTGTCTTAGTAATGGAGCAATGCTTGTCCCATATTAAAGTGAGGTCATCAAAAAGGTCACAGCTATGTGAGCCATGCTCAAGTCAAAAGAGGATACAAACCCCATGATCCCAGAAAACCATGTGGCTGTGGCTGCAGAGTCAAGGGTTCCCAAGGCTGTGACAAATGGTACCAGCCATGAGGGTATCACTGCCTGATAGCACTGTGAGGGCCAAAAGCAATGAAGTTCATTGGATTGAGCAATGAGATACTCCACATTGTTTGAAACTGCAAGGAAATGAAAAGCCTTGTTTAATGGACAGAGCCACTGTATTAGTCTACTCAGGCTGCCATAACAAAATGCCATAGACTGGGTAGTTTCAACAACGGAAGTTTATTTGTCACCATCCTGGAGGCTGAGAAGCCCAAGACCAAAGTGAAGGCTAATTAAGGGCTCTTTTCTTTGCTTGCAGATGATTATCTTTTTACTGTGTCTTTACATAGCCCTTGGAGAAAGAAAGAGAGCTCTGGTCTCTTTTCCTCATCTTATCAGGACACTAATCCCATAATAGGGGCTCCTCCTTCATGACCTTATCTAAACCTAAATACCTCCCAAAGGCCCCATCTCCAAATATCTTCACACTGGGAGTTAGGGCTTTAACATGTGAAGTTGGGTGAGACACAAACATTCAATCTATAATAGCCACTCTCTACCTTCATGTCCCCTGATTTCTTCCTCCTCGTCTACCTCCTTTTCAATCACTTTAAGGAGAGAAACAACTAGAGGTGGTGCTTGTATATACATATAGTGGAATATTACTAAGCCATAAAAAATGAGATCTTGCCATTTACAACAACATGGATGGACCCACAGGGTATTATGCTAAGTGAAATAAGTCAGAGAAAGAGAGAAACCATATGATTTCACTTATATGTGGAATCTAAAAAACAAAAATGAACAAACAAAAATACAGAAACAGACTCATAAATACAGAGAACAAACTCGTGGTTGTCGAAGGGGAAGTGGGGGAGATGGGCAAAATAGATGAAGGGGATTAAGAGGTACAAACTTCCAGCTATAAAAGAAATAAGTCACAGATGTGATAAATACAGCATTGGGAATATAGTCAATAATATTGTAATAACATTGTATGGCAAGAGATAGTAGCTATACTTATTGTGATGAGCACTGAATAATGTATGGAATTGTAGAATCACTACGTCATACACCCGAAACTAATACAACATTGTGTGTCAACTATATATATATTTTTTGGCATTCCACACTTTTTAATACTTAACACATCAAAATATAGGAAATCAGTGAGCAACTATATTTTAATAAAATAGAAGAGGCCATATACTCAGTCCAAGGATACTAGGGTTTGGGGGAAAGGGAAGAACTTGAAATGTTATGGCTTTGCTGGATATGGGTGTCCAAGTTAATATCCTATCTGGTCCTGAGGGAGGAGGGGGCTCACAATTCAACTGATGGAATTTGGGCAGTAGGGAAGGGAGACTAAAGGGGTCTTGAGCCCAGGTCCTTTGGGCCGATTCAGTGGACTGCCATTGTGGACCCACTGCCCAATGTATCATTGTTATTGATGTTTTACATACTTGTATTATAAATGTCCATAAAGTCCAGAGAGGATCCTCCTGAAAGAAAAGAGCCACATTTAGAGAAGCGCTAGTGGAACAAGTACATTGCTTCTCAGTCTACCTCTCTGATCCTCCTGGGTGATCCAACAGAAACAGTATAAAATTTCAGGAGAGAACAGTCTTGATTAAAGAATTTAAAGGCAGCAGTGATTATAAGAGATGTAACATCTCAATATAACAGTCCTGCCAGTGAGAAAAGCTAACAGGAGCTGGAGACTTCCAGTAGATTATTGCCAACTGAATTCAGTTGTTGATCCCATAGCACCAGCTGTTCCAGACATTGTGACTGTCATTGAATCCATGGCAGAGACCAATGGCACTTGGCATGCTGTCTTGGATGTTGCTAATGCCCTCTTTGCCATACCACTGGCACCTAAGAGTCAAGAATAGTTCCCATGCATATTGCAAGGCCTCCAATATGCATTTGCAGTATTCCTTCAGGAGTACCTAAATTTCCTGCCACTTGTCACTGGTGGGTGTGCAGAATTTAGTGCAAATGCCTCCACCTGTGTGTCCAAAGTTTTCTTTACAGGGATGACGTCCTATTGGTTGGCAAGTAAGAAGCATCAGTTGTTCTACTCTGTGGGCGGAAATCAAGGGCATTTTCATAACTTGGGCCAGTTTTCCTCTTGATGGAACTAGTTATATTTTTACCGACTCTTGGGCTGTTGTCAATAGCTGGACACCACTTTAAAAACTACAGACTATCAGATTAAAGACACCTGTCTTTGGGGCTGTGAACTGTGGAAACAAATTATATGGCTAATGATTGAACTGTCTGGGTCCTTCACATAGATGCCAACACTAAGGGCCCATTCTCTGATGAAACTAGCTGGGATCAAGCTGCCGACCAAGACTGCACATCCCAGGTTGTTGCCTGGATCGTCATATTGGACATGGCAGCACACGCACCATGTGGTACAAAGCAGAGGACTCTGCTTCTGATGCAGAGGCCACCATTACATGACAGGCCTGGGATTTCTGCCATAAGTTGATCCATTTGCCTTGTGGTGACAAAGGTCACGTTGCATTACTTCTGTAAACTCCTAGCAGATTGAATAAGCTGAATCTTTGATTGTTTTAGGGGCAAATGGTGATGCCTCAGCATTACTGACAGTTTTTCAGGTAATAGTATTGCTCTTGTAGTCTGAACAGCTGAGTCTGCCCACACCACTGTGGCCCTTGGAATTTATCTGTGGCAACTTTTTGGCTTTCTGGATAATTATAGTCTGATGACAGTGCCTTTTCTATCACAAAAACTGTTCAATAGAGGCTGATAGTCAAGATATTCAATGGACCTTCCATGCTCCCTATAACACACAGGCATCTGATATCATTGACCAAGGGGATGGCTTCCTCAACACTCAGCTCAAACATTTCTGACTCAACCTACCTCACATCCTCCAGGTTCCTCCACCTGTCTAAGGCAGTTTGCTAACTGAATTGGCTGAACTCAGAAAGTGATCCTCTCCCCTAGGCTGCTTCCTAGTGGCAAGGAGATCTTTTTTGGAAACTCAGGATTCTGCCCTGACAATTCTTGAGTATAGTGCATCTTTCTTTCCCCTAAGAGAAACCCTAAGTCATGATGGTGGAGGAGTAGGGGATCTAGTTTCTTCTGGTCCCTGGAATTCAGCTGGATAGCTATCAAATCATTCTGAACACCTGTGCACTCAACAGGCAATCTAAGAAAATAATCGTTGTCATTCTACAAATAGAGAAGTGACCACTTTCTGCAAGGTAGGAGGTGCGGAGAAGTGACTCCGAGGGCATTTATGGGAAGATAGACTGTGAGGGAAGGGAGCTGCTGTCAGCCGGCTACCCGCAATTGACGGCAGCCGAGCGCAAAATGGGAACTTTTCTAAGTCCACTCCGGTGAGGGACAACCCTGCCTGAAAGGCACTCAGTTGGCGAAGCTAGGTGTAATCCTAGGTGGTCTCAGGATCCCTGGGGTCACAGGAAGAATGGCGGTGCCTGAGTGCGGCAGAGCTCCCAGGCATCAGAACGGGGAGGCCGGCGGCAATCAGCGAGCCCAGGAGTGGGCTGCCGGCTCAGTTTGCCATGAACGGCAAACCACGGCAGGGGCAGGTGACTGCTCTCCAAGCAGGGGCCCAACAAGTGGCAGACTGGCAGGGGCCCACCCCCTTCCCCAGGAGGAGCAGCATGGGAGCGCACCACAGGACTCTGCAGGGTTTGGAGACTCTAAGCGGGGTCACGTGCCTGGGATAGAAATGCTCCGTCACAGGCTGGGTGAGCACGGAGTGCAGACAGAGACCAGGGAGACAGGAGTGATTGACTGCTTTTCTGTGAGGGCTCACTGAGGAGTGGGGGGCATGAGCTTTTGGCTCCGGGGCCAGAGATTGGGAGGCTGCCATTTTCATTCTCATCCTCTAAAGCAGCTCGGAAAGCCTTCAGGGAACAAAAGCCACAGAGAGCAAACCAGAGCTGCTTCCTTAGCCTGGCCCCTGGCAAGGGTGGTGCAGTTCCGCCTGGGGCAAAGACACCTGAGAATCAGCACCGCAGGCCCCTCCCCCAGAAGATCAGCAAGACCTGATCATAGATCATGGCGAACTGCAAAACTCCAGTGCTAGGGGAAAATACTATATAGAATTTGTGGTTTTCTTCTCAGGATTCTTTAGTCTATTGATTTTAATATTTTTCTTTTTCCTTTTCAACTAATTTCTTATTTTATCAACTCTTTTTATCAAGTTTTTAAATTTTTCATTTTACAATTACATCCTATCCTTTCATTGTATTTAATTTTATTTTTGTATATGTATAAGTTTTTCTTTCTTTACAGACTTGGGATGTAGTTTCTTCCAACAAACAGACCAAAATACACCCAGAATCTAGGGTATTGGTATGTTCTCTTCACCTGTCTGATTATATTTACTCTTTCTTTCTTTCTTTCTTTCTTTCTTTCTGGTCTTTTTTAATTTCTATTTTTACAGTTACATTCTATCCTTTCATTTTATTTAATTTTATTTTTGTATATGTGTAAGTTTCTCTTTATTTACAATTTTGGGATGTAGTTTCTTCTAAAAACAGGCCAAAATACACCCAGAATCTAGAGTATTGCTATGTTCTCTTCACCTGTCTAATTATATTCTTTCTTTCTTTTTTTCACCTTTTTTAATTTCTATTTTTACAGTGACATTCTATACTTTCATTGTAGTTAATTTTATTTTTGTATAAGTTTCTCTTTCTTTACAATGTTGAGATCTAGTTTTCTAGCAAACAGACCAAAATACACCCAGAATCTATTGTATTGGTCTGTTTTGTTCACCTGTCTGATTATATTCTTTCCTTTTTTTTTTTTTCTTGTTGGTTTCTGGTCTTGTTTGATTTGTTTAGTGTATAATTCTTTGAGGTTGTTGTTGCTATTGTAGTGTTTGGTTCTCTCATTCATCTATTCTCTGAACAAAATGACAAGATGGAAAAATTAACCTCAAAAAAGGGAACCAGAGGCAGTACTGACTGCCACGGACCTAATTAGTATAGATATGAGTAAGATGTCAGAATTGGAGTTCAGAAAAAGGATAATAAAGATATTAGCTGGGCTTGGAAAAAAGCATAGAAGACTCTACGAAATCCCTTTCTGGAGAAACAAAAGAGCTAAAATCTAATCAGATCAAAATCAAAAAGGCTATTAATGAGATGCAATCAAGAATGGAGGCTCTAACTGCTTGGATAAATGAGGCAGAAGAGAGAACCAGTGATATAGAAGACCAAATGATGGAGAATAAAGAAGCTGAGAAAAAGAGAGATAAACAACTACTGGATCACAAGGGGGAGAATTTGAGAGATAGGTGATACCATAAAGCAAAACAATATTAGAATAATTGGGATCCCAGAAGAAGAGGAAAGAGAGATGGGCAGAAGGTACATTTGAGCAAATTATAGCTGACAACTTCCCAATCTGGGGAAGGAAACAGACATTCAAGTCCAGGAGGCACAGAAATCCCCCCCTCAAAATCAATAAAAATAGGTTAACACCTCAACATATAATAGTGAAGCTTGCAAATCTTGGAGACAAAGAGAAAATTCTGAAAGCAGCTTAGGACAAGAGGTCCATAACCTACAAGGATAGAAACATTAGACTGGCAGCAGACCTATCCACAGACACCTGGTAGGCCTGAAAGGACTGACGTGATATATTCAGGCTGCTAACTGAGAAAAATATGCAGTCAAGAATACTTTATCCAGCAAGGCTGCCTTTCAAAATGGAAGGAGAGATAAAAAGCTCCCAGGAAAAACAGAAACTGAAAGAATTTGTAATCACTAAAACAGCCCTGCAAGAAATATGAAAAGGGATCTTTTAAAGGATGAGAGCCTAAGAGTAATATAGACCAGAGACAATATACAGAAACAGTGACTTTATAGGTATTACAATGGCACTAAGTTCATATCTTTCAGTAGTTACTCCAAAGGTAAATGGGCTAAATGCCCCAATCTAAAGACGCAGCATATCAGATTGGATGAAAAAGCAAGACCATCAATATGCTGTCTGCAAGAGACTCATTTTAGAACCAAAGACACCTCCAGACTGAAACTGAGAGGGTGGAAAACCATTTATCATGCTAATGGACATCAAAAGAAAGCTGGGGTAGCAATCCTTATATCAGACAAATTAGATTTTAAACTATGGAATGTAATAAGAGATGAGGAAGACATTATATCATAATTAAAAGGTCTATCCAACAAGAAGATCTAACAATGGTAAATATTTATGCCCCCAGCATGGAGCAGGCAATTATATAACCAATTAATAACAAAACTAAAGAAACACATTGATAATAACACAATAATATTAGGGGACTTTAACACCCCACTCACAGCAATGACAGATCATCTAAGCAGAAGGTCAACAAAGAAACAAGGGCTTTGGATGATACACTGGACCAGATGGACTTCTCAGATATATTCAGAGCATTTTACCCTAAAGCAACAGAATACACATTCTTCTTGAGTGCACATGGAACTTTCTACAGAATAGATCACATACTTGGTCATGAATCAGGTCTCAACAGGTACCAAAAGATTGGGATTTTCCTTGCATATTTTCATACCACAATGTTTTGAAACTTGAACTCAATCACAAGAGGAAATATAGAAAGAACTCAGATACATGGAGGTTAAAGAGCATCCTACTAAAGAATGAATGGGTCAATTAGGAAATTAAAGAATTTAAAAAATTCATGGAAACAAATGAAATGAAAACACAACTGTTCAAAACCTTTGGGATGTAACAAAGGTGGTCCTAAGAGGGAAGTAAATAGCAATACAAGCCTTTCTTAAGAAACAAGAAAGATCTGAAATACAAAACCTAATCTTACACCTAAAGGAGCTGGAGAAAGAACAGCAAATAAATGCTAAACCCAGCAGGAGAAGAGAAATAATAAAGATTAAAGCAGAAATCAGTGAAATAGAAACCAAAAGAACAGTAGAACAGATCAACGAAACTAGGAGCTGATTCTTTGAAAGAATTAATAAGATCAATAAACCCCTGGCCAGATTTATTAAAAAGAAAGGAGAAAGGACCCAAATAAATAAAATCATGAATGAATGAGGCAAGATCACAACCAATACTGAAGAAACACAAACAATTATAAGAACATATTATGAGCAACTGTATGCCAACAAATTTAGGCAAACTGGAAGAAATGGATTCAGTCCTAGAGATGTATAAACTACCAAAACTGAACCAGGAAGAAATAGAAAACCTGAACAGGTTTCAAAAATCTCCCAACAAACAAGAGCCAGGGCCAGATGGCTTCCCAGGGGAATTCTACCAAACATTTAAAGGAGAATTAATACCTATTCTACTGATGCTGTTTCAAAAAATAGAAATGGAAGGAAAACTTCCAAACTCATTCTATGAAGCCAGCATCACCTTGATCCCAAAACCAGACAAAGACCCCGCCAAAAAGGAGAATTACAGACCAATATCCCTCATGAGCACTGTTGCCAAAATACTCACCAAGATACTAGCCAATAGGATCCAATAGTACATTAAAAGGATTATTCACCATGACCAAGTGGGATTTATTCCTGGGCTGCACGGGTGGTTCAACATCCACAAATCAATCAATGTGCTACACTACATTAATAACAGAAAGGACAAGACCCACATGATCCTCTCAATAGATGTAGAAAAAGCATTTGACAAAGTATAGCATCCTTTCTTGATTAAAACTCTTCATGGTGTAGGGATAGAGGGAACATACCTCAACATCATAAAAACCATGTATGAAAAGCCCACAACGAATATCATCCTCAATAGGGAAAAACTGAGAGCTTTTCTCCTAAGGTCAGGAACATGACAAGCATGTCCACTCTCACCCCTGTTGTTCAACATAGTACTAGAAGCCCTAGCCTCAGCAATCAGACAACAAAAAGAAATAAAATGTATCTGAATTGGCAAAGAAGTCAAACTCTCACTCTTTGCGGACAACATGATAGTTTATGTGAAAAACCCAAAAGACTCCACTCCAAAATTGTTAGAACTCATACAGCAATTCAGCAAAGTGGCAGAATATAAAATCAATGCACAGAAATCAGTTGCATTTCTATACACTAACAATGTGACTGAGGAAAGAGAAATTAAGGAATCAATCCCATTTACAATTGCACCCAAAACCATAAGATACGTAGGAATAAACCTAACCAAAGAGGTAAAGGATCAGGACTCTGAAAACTATAGAACACTTATGAAAGAAATTGATCACGACACAAAGAAATGGAAAAATGTTCCATGCTCATGAATAACAAATATTGTGAAAATGTCTATGCTATCTAGAGCAATCTATACATTTAATGCAATCCCTATCAAAATACCATCAACTTTTTTCACAGAGCTGGAACAAATAATCCTAAGATTTGTATGGAGCCAGAAAAGGCCCCAAATAGCCAAAGGAATGTTGAAAAAGAAAACAAAATCTGTGGCATCACAATTCTGGACCTCAAGCTATACTACAAAGCTCTAATCATTAAGACAGTATGGTACTGGCACAAAAACAGACACATAGATCAATGGAACAGAATAGAGAACCCAGAAATGGACCCTCAGCTCTATGGTCAACTCATCTTCAACAAAGCAGGAAAGAATATCCAATGGAAAAAAAGACAGTCTCTTCAACAAATGGTGCTGGGAAAATTGGATAGCCACATGCAAAAGAATGAAACTGGACCATTTTCTTACACCACATGCAAAAATAGACTCAAAGTGGATGGAAGACCTAAATATCAGACAGAATCCATCAAAATCGTAGAGGAGTACACAGGCAGCAACCTCTTCGACCTCAGCCAGAGCAACTTCTTGCTAGACACATCTCCAAAGGCAAGGGAAACAAAGGCAAAAATGAACTATTGGGACTTCATCAAGTAAAAAGCTTTTGCACAGCAAAGGAAACAGTTGACAAAACCAAAAGACAACCAACAAAATGGGAAATGATATTTGCAAATCTCTTATAAGATAAGGAACTAGTATCCAAAATCCGTAAGGAACATATCAAACTCAACACCCAAAGAACAAATAATCCAGTCAAGAAATGGGCAGAAGATATGAACAGACGTTTCTCCAAAGACAACTACAAATGGCCAACAGACACATGAAAAAGTGCTCAACATCACTTGGCATCAGGGAAATGTAAATCAACACCACAATGAGATACCACCTCACACCAGTCAGAATGGCTAAAATCAAGTCAGGAAACAATGGATGTTGGCAAGGATGTGGAGGGAATTCCCACTGTTAGTGGGGATGCAAGCTGGTGCAGCCACTCTGGAAAACAGTATGGAGATTCCTCAAAAGTTGAAAACAGATGTCCCCTACGACCCAGCAATTACACTACTAGGTATTACCCCAAAGATGCAAATATAGTGATCCTAAGGGGCACCTGCATCCCAATGTTTATAGCAGCAATGTCCACAATAGCTGAACTGTGGAAAGAGCCCAGATGTCCATCAACAGATGAATGGATAAAGAAGTTGTGGTATACATATATACAATGGAATATTACTCAGCCATCAAAAAAAATGAAATCTTCCCATTTGTAATGACACAGCTGGAACTAGAGGGTATTATGCTAAGTGAAATAAGTCAATCAGAGAAAGACAATTATATGATTTCACTCACATGTGGAATTTAAGAAACAAAACAGGAACATAGTGGAAGGTAGAGAAAAATAAAATAAGACAAAATCAGCGAGGGAGACAAACCATGAGAGACTCTTAAATATAGGAAACAAACTGAGGGTTGCTGGAGGAGTG
Organism: Ursus americanus; assembly: GCF_024610735.1. Taxonomy (NCBI): domain Eukaryota; kingdom Metazoa; phylum Chordata; class Mammalia; order Carnivora; family Ursidae; genus Ursus; species Ursus americanus. The sequence continues at coordinate 55,574,855 of NC_142139.1, read as the reverse complement.
GAGGTGAGCAGATGGGTAACTGGGTGATGGACATTAAGGAGGGCACGGGATGTAATGAGCACTTGGTGTTATATAAGACTGATGAATCACTGACCTCTACCTCTGAAACTAACTATATGTTAATAAATTGAATTTAAATAAATTTTTTAAAAAAGAAAAAAAAGAAACATCAGGGTGTAGCAACATACTGGTCAATACTTCTGGATATCTTCACATATCATACTTGGGCATTGCTCAAGTATTCCATGGAGCAAACACATGCCACCCAAATGGGGACATGGACAAAAGGACAGGTTGAACTGACTGCTATGAGGCAGTCCCTCTGAAAACAAGGATTAGATTCAATTACTCTACTGCCAAGAAAAACCTCTCCAACCAGGAGATGATGTCTTAGGCACTGTCAACTATGGTAGTCATGAATCAACTGACGTAGATTCCATTTGAGTCACACCAAAAATTATGAACGCTTTCTAGGCCACCATGCGCATTCCAGAGACTGTAATTCTTATGTAGAACCCAGGTATTTACTTGCCCCCCTCCTGGAAATATAGTGACATGCACATTAGTAGCAGTCATAAAAGGTCTTCAAGTATTTACAGAAAACCAAAGCCCTGACGATATCAGTTCACTTCAACTCACTGGCCAGGACTGTTAAGGATCATAGAATTGCCCAAGACTTCCTCTGTTGCAATTGGTGATACATACTGCTGTACTTGAGGAGTGCCTTCAGCCAAGTGGAAAGGTCAAAACAGAAAGAGGAAGCCACCTGCATTTCCAAGGTTAAAACTTGATGGTTTACAAGACTTGTTCAACTTGGGCCTGGGATTTTGGGGGGTGTGGCTGAGGTCAACATTGTAAGTTGGGCTCATCCTGATGCTTGGAGTCCTGTTAATAGTAACTGTAATTAAATGCTATACAAGACAATTGTTCTTTTTTTTTTTAATTTTAATGATTTTTTATTATATTATGTTAGTCACCATACAGTACATCCCCGGTTTCCGATGTAAGGCTCGATGATTCATTAGTTGTGTATAACACCCAGTGCACCATGCAATACGTGCCCTCCTTACTACCCATCACCGGTCTATCCCATTCCCCCACCCCCCTCCCCTCTGAGGTCCTCAGTTTGTTTCTCATAGTCCATAGTCTCTCATGCGTCATTCCCCCTTCTGATTACCCCCCCTTTCTTTATCCCTTTCTTCCCCCACCGATCATCCTAGTTCTTATGTTTCATAGATGAGAGAAATCATATGATAGTTGTCTTTCTCTGCTTGACTTATTTCACTTAGCATTATCTCCTCCAGTGCTGTCCATGTTGTAGCAAATGTTGAGAACTCGTTCTTTCTGATAGCTGAGTAATATTCCATTGTATATATGGACCAGAACTTCTTAATCCAGTCATCTGTTGAAGGGCATCTCGGCTCCTTCCACGATTTAGCTATTGTGGACATTGCTGCTATGAACATTGGGGTGCATATGGCCCTTCTCTTCACTACGTCTGTATCTTTGGGGTAAACACCCAGTAGTGCAATGGCTGGATCATAGGGTAGCTCAATTTTTAACTTTTTAAGGGACCTCCACACTGTTTCCCAGAGTGGCTATACCAACTTGCATTCCCACCAACAATGTAGGAGGGATCTCCTTTCTCCACATCCTCTCCAACAATTGTTGTTTCTTGCCTTGTCTATTTTTGCCATTCTAACTGGCGTAAGGTGGTATCTCAGTGTGGTTTTGATTTGAATTTCCTTGATGGCTAATGATTTTGAACATTTTTTCATGTGTCTGTTAGCCATTTGTATGTCTTCATTGGAAAAGTGTCTGTTCATATCTTCTGCCCATTTTTTGATTTGTTTATTTGTTTCTCGTGTATTGAGTTTGAGAAGTTCTTTGTAGATCTTGGATACCAGTCCTTTATCTGTAGTGTCATTTGCAAATATATTCTCCCATTCCGTGGGCTGCCTCTTAGTTTTTCTGACTGTTTCCTTGGCTGTGCAGAAACTTTTAATCTTGATGAAGTCCCACAAGTTCATTTTATCTTTTGTTTCTCTTGCCTTTGGGGATGTGTCATGAAAAAGGTTGCTTTGGCCGATGTCGTAGAGGTTGTTGCCTATGTTCTCCTCTAGAATTTTGATGGATTCCTGTCTCACATCGAGGTCTTTCATCCATTTGGAGTTTATTTTTGTGTATGGTGTGAGATAGTGGTCAAGTTTCATTCTTTTGCATGTAGCTGTCCAATTTTCCCAGCACCATTTATTGAAGAGACTGTCTTTTTCCCACCGGATGTTTTTTCCTGCTTTATCAAATATTAGTTGCCCAAAGAGCCGAGGGTCCATTTCTGGGCTCTCTATTCTGTTCCATTGGTCTATGTGTCTGTTTTTGTGCCAGTACCATGCTGTCTTTGTGATCACAGCTTTGTAGTACAGCTCGAAATCCGGCAAAGACAATTGTTCTTATCCTCCGTTAGTGAGACTAATGAGCATGGCTGATGGAGTGGTTTACTCATGGGAAATTTACCAGAAGCCAAGATCATTGGGTGGAATGGTGGCCCCCCAAAAGACATGTCTCTAGAACATGTAAATGTGATTTTTTTTTTAAAGCAAAAGAGTCTTTGCAGATAATTAGGTCAAGAATCTTGAGACGAAATCATCCTGGATCATCCAGATAGTCTCTAAATCCAAAGGCAAATGTCCTTATCAGAAACTCACAGAGGAGAGCCACAAGGAAAGGGGAAGGCTGTGTGTGATGGGGGCCAACTGTGGAATGCCGCAGCCGCAGCTAAGGCACACCTGCGGCCACCAGAAGCGGGAAGAGGCTAGGAAGGTTTTGAGCCTTTGGAGGAAATACGACTGTGCTAACAGCTGAATTTCAGACTCCTGGCCTCCACGTGAGAATACATTTATGTTGTTTTAAGCCCCCCAAGCTTCTGGTAGTTTGTTAGCATACTCTCAGGAAACTAGTACAACCATGTCAAAAAGAGGTTTGGAAATTACTGGGAAATATTTTTCTGTGAGTATCTCCTTTTTCTGTGTATCTTGCAAGCAAGGCACTGACTGCCCTTTGTTTTAGATTATCTTTTGGAGGAATAGCCTTGGAAGATAGAGATAGTGTCTCCCTTCAGAGCAACGGGCAGGTATGATTACTGGCCCATAGAGAAAACGTGGGTCGCTAAGCTCAGACTTTCTCCCCTGTGATGCAATCCACCATGTGTTCCGGTGTCATCTGGCTGCTCTTCATCACCTGTGAGGATTGGGGCTTGGGGGACCGGTGCAGATGCTGATACTTCGGCTACTGCTGTTACTGTGCAGAATAAATTATCTGCTGTCCGCAGTCCCAGGAGTTTCATATCTTCTGTCAGCATCCAGGAAATTGGCAGATTAATTTGAGTTTGAATGTAGGTGAATTCTCAGTGTCTTCACAGTTATTGACAGATATTATTCTTAGATCTTCTGTAATTAGGCTGTGAGTACCTCTTCAGCTCTGTCCCCACCTCCTCTGAATGCCTCATTCAATTCTCTCCCCTCTCTTATAATTCTCTAAAATTATGTGAACATTATTCACCAAAGAAGCAGATAATCTGTAAAGAGATTGATTTATTATAATACTTTATATTTTCATCAGTTAGTAAATGGGAGTAAAGAAGAGGGAAATTCTTGCTTTTGAAAATCTGCTGAGTCAAGCAGTGGAGACATTGCCGAACATGTGAGCATGACCAAATTTTAGTATCTTTACAAAGTCATATGGAGTCAAGAATGCTTTAGTTAGAATATATCATCTGTACTTGTCACCTCAAATTAGATGAAAAGCTGATTCGTTGACAACTTTTCTCGAGGCAAGAGACATGTATTCCACTTCCGGCCTCCGCCAACAGCCCCAGAGAGTTGAGATAAGGAGCTGTATCAGTGCACGTTGAACTTTATGAAATGACTAATTGGTGCCGTTTGTGGTTAAATGTTGTCAATGCATCATATCAACAATCCTGTCATCATCCAAAACGAGGCAGAGAAAAGAATAGGAGGAACGTTTTAGTTAACAAGCCTAAGCTGGTCAGAGAAGGCTGGAGACAAAGTCAGGAGGCTGTTTAAGCTCATCCCCATGGCCACCCACTCCTCTTCTCCGTGTGGCACCTCTTACCAGGACCTTCAGCTGCCTCTGGCTGGCATCCTCGGTGCCAAAGCTCCGGGCTCCCCCAGTCCCTAGGTACGTCAAATGTACCTGTCCAGCACTTTCTGCGTTGTCCCTGTTGCAAGCAAAGAGCACCCCCATTCATCCTATCTTGCTTTCCGATTCCATCGCGCATGGAGAGCCCCAGAAGACCCAGGCAGGCAACATTATAGACTGAAAGCTGTTTGCCTAAACCTGAGAGACTGTATCTTTGATGGGCTGAGTTGAGAAATAAATCTCTTTGTTGTGTACACCCTGCCTTTCACTTTGAAGAAAGTATCATCCCTGCTCAGCAATTCTCGAGGAGAAAAGAGTGGTTTCCTTGAAGTGCTCTTATATAATCTCCGAGATAAGGACTCTTGGTTCCAGTGTAGGTCACATACCCAATTGGGGACACTTTCTGAACTGGGCAGGCCTGGGTCACAGGCCTAATCCTGTGGCCAGGGTGGCCAGTTCTTTTGGGTAGGGGGTGGGTGAAAGGGTGGGGGGTGGAGATCCTAGCTGGATTCAACCATAAAGGCCCACATCCAAAGGCTTATGTAGGCCCAGCTCTGATATGGCTGGGAGGAAGCTGGGTGCTTCCACATCTAGACACGTGAGGGCTTGGGGAGCTCACCACTCAGTCAGTCACACAGCTGGCTTGAGTTTAGTCCACCGATCTCTGAGCTGTTGGCCAATTTCTGATCACTAGTGTCTGGGGAAAGCACTTTGCAAGACAGACCCGATTCCAAATCATGCCAGGTCAGGTGGAACTGTGTCCCTTATCAGCCTCAAGGGGGCCAGGCCCTTTGAGCACTGCGGACTGTTGTTTTCTGCATCTTACATGGAGCCCATTGACAGTCATTTGGGTGGCACAGCAAATAGGACACTCATTCTGCCACGCCCACAGCCCTGCCTCCAGCAGGTGTAACTAATGATTCAAGCACTCTCTCCCACTGAGCCAGAAAGCACCTCAGAATCGTTTTCAACAAAGTCGTCCCGCCAGTCACTCCTGGTATGTGAGTTGGTATCGAGATGAGACCTACTTGTTATCCCTGCACCAGGCTGTCACAAGCCAATTAACGAATGACCTGTGTTTGCCATGTCTTGGCCATATGAGAAATTTCCAGTAGTAAAATTGCATATAGACTACACCAGAGTGAAGCTCCTGGGTGGCTCAATCAGGTAAGTGTCAGACTCTTGGTTTCAACTCAGGTCATGATCTCGGGGTTGTGGGATCGAGCCCTACGTTGGGCTCTGGGCTCAGCGGCGAGTTTGCTTGAAGATTCTCTCCCTCTGCCCCTCCCCCACTCACGGGCATGTGCGAGCTCTCTTGCGCTCTCAAATAAAGAAATAAATCTTAAAGAAAAAAAACCAGACTACATCAGATTGTGCTGAGCATTGCGAAAGAGCCTCTCTGAATAAGGCCTTGGTGAAAATGCATACTGGAATGATACATAACCTTTCAGGCACTACAGTGTTAGTCAAGCTAATAGATATCCAGTAGTTATCTCGATATTTTGTAGCAGTCAATACACACATGATCTTTCCAGATTCCCTTATTTAGGGATGAATAAACTGAAACAACAACATAAAAGTAGGAAGAACATGGCCCTGAGGATGCAAAGCAAATTCATACTTTAAAGGAGATTTACTATAGGAAAAATGGAAGTCAACTGTGGAAAGCAGCTTCTCTGTGATCTCAAACAATTACCAGAAAATACTAACTTTATTATTTTTTAACTATTTTACTTATTTATTTGAGAGAGAGAGAGAGAACAAGCAGTGGGGAGGGGCAGAGGGAGAGAGAGAAAAGCAGATTTCCCAATGAGCAGGGAGCCAGATGCGGGACTCGATCCCTGGACCTTGAGATCATGACCTGAGCTGAAGACAGACGCTTAACTGACTGAGCCACCCAGGTGCCCCATGAAAATACTAACTTTAAAAAATGATATGGGAGATACGAAAGAACAACAAATAAGGATGCAAGTTGAGACAAGGTAGAGCTGGATTAAAAGAACAAACCAAAAGTAAAACATATGAAGGCAAGACAGGGCCTCACTGACAGTGTAGAAAACTGAATTTAAAATGTAAAACACAAATTTAAGAGTCTTTCCAAAAAACATGAAGGCAGAAAGATGAAGACATGGTGATGGTTTGAACGAAACAATGAACAAACTTCAGTTAATGGATATATATACGGACCTGTACTAGGTCCAGATAGTTTTATCAATGAGCCTCAAACTTTTAAGGACTCTCTATTATGTCTACACCGTCTTGGAGAATAGAAAAAAGAGAAAGTTTCCCCAACTCATCTTATGAGACTACAAAGTTTCTTCATATCAAAACCAGACCATCACAGAAAGAGAAAACAAAGTCATAAGCCAATTTTACTAATAAACATAGATTTTTAAAATTCTCAATAAAATGTTAGTAAATCAAATCCAGCAATGTATAAAACAATAAGACATCATGACCAATACAAGGATGTAGGATGTTTTAACATTAGAAAATTAGAAAATATAATCCAACACATTGTCAGGTTGAAGATAAACCATCTCAGTAAAGCAGAAGTTGCACTAGATGAAATTCAGCATTCATTCATAATTTATGAAAAAAGAAATTTAGTCAACTAAGACTAGAAGGGAATTCGCTTAAAATAATGAAGATATTAATCAAAAATCTACATCACACATAATACTTAATGTTGAAATGATAAATCTTTCCTTTTAAAACTAAGGTACAAAAATGCCAAGTAGCAACATCTATTCAACATCGCACTGGAGGTCTTGGCTGCACAGTAAGACAAGGAAAACAATAGAAGGGCCTAGAAAGGAAGAAGCCAAAGCATCATTATTCACAAATAACATTAGTTTCTACATTGAAAATCCAAGAGAATCTATAGAAAGATTATTCAAATTTAGTAAACCCGTTTTATGTTATGCATGAGTATGCCCATGTGTGTCCAGTGGATATCAAATGCCTTCTCTCTGCCAGACATGGCGCCACATGTGGCATAGCAAGTGGAGAAGAAAAGAGATAGAGACCCTGCCTTCACAGCTTGCAACTAGTGAAGGAGACAGGCAGTTAGCAAAAGGATAATAAAGTGAAATAAGTGTTATTATGGGGGAGAATTTGTAGCAAGAGCCTCTAATCCTATGTAAAGAGAGGAAGGGGATCAAATAAATCTTTCCCAAAGAATTGATAAGTGCGCTGGAATTGAAACGAAAGCTGAAAAGCACTAAGGCAAAGAGCCTGGGAAGAGCATTCTAGCAGAGAGAGTGTTGGTCAGACATGTACCTAGCAGAGGATGGTGAAGAAGTTCCGCACAATGGACATGGGGAGACAGAGGAGAGGTGGGAGCCCTCAGTGGGTGAAGGGCCTTGGAAACCATGGGGAGAAGTGTGAGCATTATCCTAAGGGCAGTGGCTGCCATCCAGAGCTTTTGAGCAGCTTGAATTTTAGAAAAACTACTCTGGCTGTAGTGTGGTGAATGAACGGGGAGAGCGTGTGCCAGACTGAAGCTAAGGAGACTGGTTTGGAGGAAATCGCGATAATCTAGGTAAGAGACCATGGTAATCTATGCCAAGGTAGAGGCCAAGAAGAACTGCATAGGTTTGGATATATTCAGAAGACAGGGCCGTAGGACTAGGAGACCAGTCGGATGCAATGTGTGAGGGTGGAAAGACATTCAAGCATCTTGCTAGGTTGTACCAAAGACTGGAAACAAATGCACTCAAATGTTCAAATTATCTATTAGTTGTAAACTTTTGGATAATTGTTGTGTTCATCTTTATATTCTTTATTTCCTAGTTTTGTTTTACTTTTTTTTTTTTTAATGTATGCTCCAGCTCAATGCAGGGCCTGAACTCACAACTCTGAGATCAAGACCTGAGCTGAGGGGCACCTGGGTTGCTCAGTTGGTTAAGTGTCTGACTTCAGCTCAGGTCATGATCCAGGGGTCCTGGGATCAAGCCCTGTGTTGGGCTCCTTGCTCAACAGGGAGTCTGCTTCTCCCTCTGCCCTCTCCCTGCTTGTGCTCTCTCTCTTTTTCTTTCTCTTGTGTTCTCTCTCTCTCAAATAAATAAATAAAATCTTAAAAAAAAAAAAAAGACCTGAGCTGAGATCATAAATAACTATTTTCTTGTTCTTAACATCTAATCCTTAGGACTCAGCTCTCTTCTAGGAGAACTATTACAATGCATACTCACAGAACGATGGGTTGGCCGTGTGCTATTCTCCCATATAATCTATTTTGCTTTCGATTGGTAGTTACTGACGACAATTTGTAATTCTGAAGGACTACATGGTGTGAAAGCTGACAATTAATATGAAAAAGTGGGGAAAGCCCAGGTTTTGCAGAAACAGGGACCTCTACTGCTTACCAGCTTAGTAGTCTTGGGAAAGTCACCGAATGTCTCTGGAAATACCACCTCTCACACTTTCAATGTCAAGTGTACTAATGTGTGTGAAAGCACTTGTCGAACACCAGACAGATGTTAGTAGTTACGTGGCTCTGTCTACAGGTAAAGTTCAAACACCTTTTTTATTTTTTTTATTTTCAGAAAATAAGCAAAAATATATTATTGTCATCAATATGGCCAGCTTTTTAGTGAAGGAGGGATATGGATTTTTTTAAGATTTATTGATTTATTTTAGAGAGGGAGAGAGAGAGCATGAGCAGAAGGGGCAGGGGGAGAAGGAGAGAGAATCTCAAGGTGACTCCATGCTGAGCAGTGAGCCTGACACAGGGCTCGATATCACAACCCTGAGATCATGACCTAAGCTAACACCAAGAGTTCGTGGCTCATGCAACTGCATCAACCAGGTGCCCTGGGATATAGATTTATATTTAAAATAATATTTTACATATTTTTACATAATGTACAATTCTCTGTGTTCCATCTATGTAATTCTTTCATAAATTCACTAGATTAAGTGAAGTAAAGCCAACTATTAAATCAGGACAAGAAGTCTTGCAAATCTTCAGCACACACAGAGAAAGTTATCTAATGGAAAACCTCATCCTTTCACCCATTACTCCTCTCAGCCTATTTTGTGGTTCATACTAGGTATTCTGAGATGATGGCTAAAACTCAGTAAAGCTGGGGGGAAAGAACCAGAGGAAATTTTATCCGTCAAACTTCATCATTTCCTGATGTAGGATGACATACACTTTCAATTAACATGTTCCCTGGGAAAGTACAGAATAAAAAAGAAGCAAGCACTGTATAAATAAATATAAAGTGCTTTTTTAAAATTTTATTAAAGGTAGGTTTCACCTTTTCAAATATCCAGACTGTGAGCTGGGTCTCAAAATCTTCCAAAGCTATTTCCTCCCTTGCACAAGAAAATTTTAAAAGTAGCAGCTGCTGAGGCCTTCAAAGCCCAGGCCCAGGGATGCCTCTCCTTGCACCAGTCAGTCACCAAGGGAGACGAAGGACCTGGAGGTGCCAACTGACTCTTAGCAGTGGGGAAGGTCCAGGGCTGGGCTTCTGGGACAATGCAACATCTTTCAATTGGCCTTTGGGGGAAACAAACAGTTTTTTGCCCTCTTCTAAGACCAGGGAGGCAAAATTCCATTGACCATTGTTCCTAGAATTCTGGCAAGCAATGGTATCCTGCAGGTGCTCATGCAGCCTGCCTCATGGGGACATTCAACCAGGAAGCGGTCCATAAACAGGACAGAACCACACAGGCACAGCAACGTGAGGAAAACCCCAAGGAATCGGTCAACACAGACATGATCTTTCTTTCATAAGCAGAAATGTTCCTTTGGATTTCCTTTCTCAGGGATGATTTAACTTCATCTATAATTCCTGTCTCTATCTCTGCTTGGGCAGCCATGTGAAAATAAGTCAAATCAATCTATTAATATGGCCATATTAATTGTATCCTCATCGATGGCCTTCTTGCCCATAATCTACTTGGGTAATTTGAAGAAATTATTTTTCTTTTAGTTTCTTTTTCTGATGTCTTCCTCTGACATTTAAAAAAGTATTATTTATTTACAAATAGGAATCGTTTGCAGATGGCTTTTTTCCCCCAGAAGAGAAATTTCTAGGATAGGCTGTAAATTAGGATAATCAGACACACTAGTTCCCAGAGATGAATCTCGGGATTTTAAATATTTGGGGGACTTTACTTAGGGCTCTTAAGACCCTCCAAACTATGTCTTCATCTCACCTCTATTTTTAGGCTTCGAAGGGTGAAGACACTTGTCTATAAAAAGTGAAATGGGATCCGAGAGAACTAGATGTCAGTGGGTCTCCAGGAGAGTAGTCTGTAGAACATGAGAAGGCCAGTCACATGCTCAGGCAGTGAGTCCAGGCTGTTTGGCTGCAATTCAAGCAAGCGTGTCACTGGCCTGGAGCCAGAAGCATGAGCTGCAGAAACCATTTGCACTTTGGACTGATTGGAAAGTGCGGGTGGATGTTGAAGCATGCACATACAGGTCACCTCTGCAGGACTTGCATACACTCTGCTTGGAGTCTGGAATCACATGCTCTTTTTCTTCCTATTCAGTGAGCTTAGGCGTATTCCCATTTCTGTGCTTCAGTTTTTAACAGAAGATTTGGCACAATTCCTCAATTCTCATACTTCACGGCAAGAGAAGTATTTGCATAGATTTCATTAATTTATGAGCTGAAAAACCATATAAACTGTTTATAGTTCCTTTAGTGAGACTTGAAGTTGAGAGGTGACATTTTGCATGCATCAGAGGCCCAAGGAGTAAGTCCTTCAGGTTTGATTTCTCTGTTTTACCACGTCGTGACGGAAAAAAGGGGCAGGATTTTAAAAGCACAGGCTTTGGTGACAACTCTACTGCTTATCAACTGTGAGATGTCTGGTAAGCACCTCCTTTATGCTCACTGGCTTACTGGGGTTAACAACTCAGAATTTCCTTAGGTTAATAGGGAGGTTCTCCCAGTAACAATAGCAGGCCAATGATGGGCAGTCAGTAAATATTAGGTTCTTTTCCTTACCTTCAATTTTGACCCGACAGTTCTGAAAAATGTTATTCCAGCCCATTCATTAAACGAAAACCAAGTGATCCTTTTTGAACACCAGAAATGTACAAGGGTACAAACACAATCCCCATCATGTACTCGGTATTGTTCGGCACAGTGAAGAATATTTAAAACTATAAAATATATAAATAATACTTACAACTCAATAATCAAAAACAACCCAGTCATCCAGAATATGTAAAGAATGCCTACAACTTAACAACAAAAACCAAACAATCCAATTAAAAGATGGGCAAGAGGGGCGCCTGGGTGGCTCAGTCGGTTGGGCATCTGACTCTTCGTTTCAGCTCAGGTCACGTGAGATCGAGCCCCACATCAGGCTCCATGCTCAGTGTGGTCTGCTTGTCCTCCCTCTGCTCCTCCCTCTGCTCTCTCTCATAAATAAATAAAATCTTTAAAAAAATAGGCAAGTGATGTTATTAGACATTTCTCCAAAGAAGACAACTAATAAGCACAAGAAAAGATGCTCGACTTCACTGGCCATCAGGGAAATGCAAGTCACAATCACAGTGAGTTACCACTTCACATCTAGGATGATTATCATTAAAAAAACAGGCAAGAACAAGTGTTGGAAAAGATGTAGATCAGTTGGTATGCCCATACACTGCTGACGGGAATGTAAAATGGGGCATCTACCTTGGAAAACAGTTTGACATTTCCTCAAAAGTTTAAATATAGAGTTACCATAAGACTCAGCAATCCTACTCCTGGGCATATACCCAAGAAAAATGAAGTACTGTATGGTGACTAACATAACATTAAAAAAAAAAAGATAACTCAATGCAAAAGTATCTTTAAGAACCCCATTCAGGAAGTTAAGCTTGACATGTTGTTTTATCAGTTAATGATTTTAGAGCTACAGGTGTCTATTCAAGCAAAGTTCTATAAGAAGTTCCATTAATGACATTGGATTCACTCTTAAGTAAATGGTTAAAATACAAAAAAAAAAAAAAACAAAAAGGAAAAATGAGAACACGTACACACAAAAACTTGTACATGAATCTCCATAGCAGCATTATTCAAAAGACCCAGAAGTAGAAACAACCCAATGTCCATCAGCTGATGAATGGAGAAACCCAATGTGGTGTACCCATGTAACAGAATATTATTTACCAATAAAAATGAGTGAAGTACCGATGCCTGCTGTAACAGGGACAACCCTTGAAGACATTAAAATGCAAGCTATCCATAGCAAAAGATTACATATTGTGTAATTGTATTTACATAAAATGTCTGGAATAGATTAACCTATAGAAATAGAAAGTAGATTACTGGTTATCTAGGGTGGGGTTGAGGGAGGTTTGGGAGAGTATTAGTTTCCTAGACTTGCCATAACAAAGAGTCACAAATTGGGTGGCTTAGAAAAACAGAGATTTATTCTCTCACAGTCCATAGTCAAAGTTAGTCAGTGTTGTCACAGGCCATACTCCCTCCGAAGGACCTAGGGATGAAAGGTCCTAGGCACCTACAAAAGAATCCTTCCTCGCCTCATCTAGCTTCTGGTTGCCTGCAATCCTTGGCTTTCCTTGGTTCGCAGAAGCAGCCTACCAATCTCTGTCTCTGTCTTCACATGGATTCTTCCCATGTGCTTGTAGCTCTGCGTCAGAGTTTCCCTCTCCTTATAAGGTCACCAAGTCATGCTGGATTTAGGGCCCACCGCAATCCAAAGTGACCTCATCTTAACTTGACTACATCTGCAAAGACCCTGTTTCCAATTAGGTCACATTCATAGGATCTGGGGGTTAGGACTTGAACATGTCTCTTGGGGGACACAATTCAACCCACAACTTGGAGAAATAGGGAGTGACTGTTGATGGGTACAGTGTTTCTTTTGGGCATAATGAAAATGTTCTAAAATTGATTGTGATAATGGTGGCCCAACTGCAGGAAAATACTAAAAACAGTTGAATTGTACACTTGAAGTAGGTGAATTGTTTGGTATGAGAATTGTATTTCCATAATGCAGTTATTTAACAGCTAAACTCTATAACATGGTCCCTGTCCTCCTATGGTTTACAGTCGAATTAAAAAAACCAGTTCATTCAGATGAAACAAGTGAGCAACAGAAGTCACAATGCGATGAAATGTCATCATGCAGCCTGATGATCGACCCGGTAGACGCCCAGAAAAGAAGATGAAGGAGAGCAGCAGCATCTCAGAAAGCTTCACGTGGTATCTTGAAATATGAGTAGGATTTAAAATTACTTCTTGGGAATTTAGAATGGCTAAAATTCCCCCACTGCTCAGTGCTCTTTGGTCCCCAGCTATTTACACGGAGGGTCTCCTCGCTCTGAGCACCCCTCCCGCACTGTCTCTTAGGGGCCCACCTCTGGTTTTGCTCTGGGTCCCAGTCCCAGGCGGTTGTGGAGCCCCCGCCCCGTGGGATGGTCCACACCTCCCTCCCCCACCGGGCGGGGTGTGTGGGGGGAGGTGTGGACTTGGCGGAAACGGACTCGGTTGTGAGTCAGTTGAGCCTGGGAGAGTGGTTTGTTGGTCAGTTTAGATGCTCCACTGGGAAGAATCAGAGAGAAGGAAATTCTCTTTGCAAACCTGCAGTAAGGAGCAGTCGGGGCGCGTCTCCTGCCAGAAGCGGGGAGGGGGAGGGAGGGCCGAGTGGGAGGGAAACGAGCGGTGGGGAGAGGAGATTGGAGGAAGGCCAGAGCGCCGAGCGATTTCTGGAGGACCCTCTGGTTGCTTCATTGTGGACTGAAAAGGATTCATGCACCTGGGCTGAGTAAAGAAGTGTTTTTGCATCATTTTCTGAACTCCGTATGGCTACTAGATGATTTTCTTTCTGGGAACGGCCTGTGCCTTGCAGACCCGCCAGAGGCCCTAGGCACCGGAGAGCTCTCGCCCGCTTACCTGTCTGTGTTTCCCGCTAGACCAAAAGCAACCTGAGGGCAGGAGCTGAGTCTTGTTCCTTAAGTGTCTCTCGGGACAAAGCACTGCTCCAGGAGCCCTGTGGCCCTCCATACTTGACTGAATGAATGTGTTAGTTTATATCTAGCTCTTAAGCCCTGATTCTTCGTTTTACTTAATACACCCAATGAATACTATCTTAATTGCTGAACAAAAAAGTAGTGAGTACTTAGAATATTGTGAACATCAATCTTGATAGAGAGTGATCTTCATATATTGCGCAAAGGTCAAGTAAAAATTAAGGCAATACATTAATAATTCTGTTACTTATTTAATCATTTTAAGTAATGCTGTTAACATTATCTGAATGCCTTCTGCATCATAGTATATAGGATATTTTTCTTCTATCATGTTATATCAGGTGTCTAAATTCCCTTTCCTTTCAAGAAATATTTGGGGCATTTTATACCAAATAACATATGAAACTGGCCAGTAATTCTTAAACTTCACTGATCATTAGAATCCCAGGGATGTTTGTGTAAAATGTAAACTTTTAAGTCCCACTTCTAGAGAGTCTGATTAATGGGTCTGCGGAGGGGGCTGGGAATGAGCATTTTTAACAAACACCTCCAGTGATTCTCATGTAGGGGTGACTTTGAAAACCGTTGCATTAGAATCCCCCAACTGAAAATGAGGATCAAAGAGAAGAAAGCATATAAAAATGATAGCTGAAGGGGTCAGGTCAATGCAGTGTCTCTAATGCAGCTTATTTTTTTCGAGGTTGTTGGCAACTCTTGCAGAAAAAGAAGAGAAAGATGATAATTTACATGCTTCTCATTATTGGAAAGGTGAAAGTGTACTCTTCCTTGGGGGAAAAGTGTTTTCCTAATACTATATCCTGAAAAACATTTTTTAGACATGGTCTTTCCAGAAGAGATGCCCAGGCTTACTGCAAGGCTGGGCACGGAAAGGGGTGTTTGCTGGGTGGGAGGTTGTTACCAGTGGCTCCGCTCACAGGAATGCTGCAGCAGGCGCAGTGATAAAGCCAAACACAGATAAGTGCTGTTCAACAAATATTTATTTGCCATTTACCATGTGCCAGACACCGTATGAAATGCTGGTGAAACACAGTAAGATAGCCCTGCTCCTGAGAGGCTGATGGCCAGTGGCGCCAAAGGCTGTGAGCTGAGCGGGCACAGCTCACTGACAAGAGGGCAGAGTTCACGTCTAGGAAGTGAGCTCGAGACTGTCTGGAGAGTTGCCTGACCCGTGAGCAGGAAGTGCCCAGCAGCTTGGACGGAGGCCGGAAACTGTGCCTTTCAGGAGCGTAAGCTTTTCCAGTGGGTCCTCGCGGCAGCTCACAGAATCAGGGGCCTGGCCTGGCAGGAGCGCCGCCAGGTCAGAGAGGGCACCCTCAGTGATGATGTCTAGCGTGACTGGTCCTCCACACGAGTTAGGTTCTAGGTTAGGGAATAGGAAAAAATTACATTTAATCAAAATTCTCTTACAAAACCCCGTATGTTGTTCATTAAATAAAGCATACATATACACAACATATATAGACCTATATGCAGTATTTGGTAAATAGCACATGCGCAAAATAAAATTTTTACTTATTTCAAGTTATGCCGTTTAAATAATTTCCCTTTTCCTACTGTTGAAGCCTATGTTTGCTTCGCGTAACTTAAAATCATGTATGATATGAAATGGATGATATCTTCAACAAGATTTTTCCCTTTTTTGCAACAAATACAAAAAAACAGACTCCCGTCTTCGATAAAATCTGAATGCTAAAACTGAAAGTAAGGTGATTCTAGCATTGAGTTCATGGGATTTACAGTACAGTGCTCTGTGGGCTAACTGGACTTAAGGTGGAAGTTAGAGCACCTAGAGTAGCTGAATTCTAGATTCTTCATTCCTATGACATTCTCCAAATAGTGCCCCTTTGCAGGGCTCTTCGGAAGAGTTTCCGGCAAACAGTTTAACCACTCGCTGCCTGACATCTGCCGGGCTGGTCTTCTCCATTTCTGATTCAGGTCAGTTCCTTGAGGAAAACAAAAGAGGAGATGGTAGAGATGATGTTCACGTAAGAACGTTGTGGAGCCCAGCTTATGTTTTTGCCGGAGGAGAAAGCTATCCCACGTTCACAAAAAAGGTGGCCACACAAATATAGATTTTTCGCAGTAGCTCTGGGCCCACCTTAGTCCCTAAATACATTTTACCCTGAAATTCTGAGTTCGTCTCCCTCAGACAAGGAGGAAATAGTTTTGGAGTTTTGGTCTAGAAAACATTTCAAAATAGATGGTACTTGTTGCCCGCAATAGATTGAGAAGAACGTCAGGAGCAGTTTGTCTGTGATGAGCAGCGTGACCCACCTCATACGGCCGAAAGAATAAATTAGTCATAAAATGTATTCGGTTTCTGACCCTATTTTGTCTCCTGTGTGTTTGCATTCCGGGCCTGGGTTCTGGCCCCACGTGCACACCCTCCCCGCCACCTGACCCTCAGCAGTTCTTGTGTTCGGGTCCTCCCTTTCAGGGCTGACAGCTCGTGGTGACCTCACTTTGCTCAACGGCAGATAGAGGCCAGCTCCTTTGAAGGAGATCAGCTATGAATGGAATTCCGAGACGGCATTGCCCCAGAGAGCTCGAGTGACAGATTGTACGTCTCGAAGATACATTAGGCCATCATGGAACAGTTCTGTTACTTCATACTTCTTAATACAAATTTTCCATGTGCCACATTATCTTATCCTGGCAATAATAGAGTAGCTTTTAATTGTGATTTGGCTTATAGAGGGGGTTGGCTTTATTATGTAATTTGAGCAGATTATGGTCTCAGTTTGCTTTCATGCTTGCCCATTTTTACCAAGTTTAAAATGTACATTTAGGTTGGCTGCTTTTGAAGTCAGTCTGCTGGGCCAAGGCAATGGTTTGTATTTCTAGGGCACCTGCTTTGAGGTGCTCCTGGGTCTTTACTGATAAGCCTCCTGGGGCACTCTATTTATTTATGTATTTATATCAGCGCAAGGCTCGAACTCACAACCCTGAGATCAATACCTGAGCTGAGATCAAGAGTTGGACACCCAATTGACTGAGCCACCCAGGCCCCCCAAGGCTACAGGGGCAGTCTTAAGGCAGAGTCTTTCCTGGCATATAATCCAATACATACGCGAGACTAGCGCATCCCAGCAGGGGTAGGTCTTTGGCAGAAGCGATACAGGGCAGTTCTAAAGCTATAAGCATTTTTCTAGGTTGCCATCACTATCGCAAACACTTTGTAAATAGGGCATGGCTCTGGCCTTCCTACAAAATAGTGAGCCCACAATGTCCATCGATTGATTTTTGATTGGCTTGGAAATACCAAATTGTACTGGGCTCATTCTGGAGCAGACAGAGCTCCTGAAAGCTGCTAGGAGGTGGCACAGGTTCCTCAGGGGTGGGGATTGTCTGTAGACCTATGTGCTTTGCACTTCAAAGGGGAAATGTTGATGTGAATTAAATACTTGGGCACTTTTTTGTGTGTGTGCCATATCTGCCACTAGGTCTTTTACATATCAGTTCACTGAACCTGATGATTGGTCAGATCAGATGATAGAACCTCTGATAGATCAGGAAGCTGAGGCTCGAGGGGCGCCTGGGTGGCTCAGTCATTAAGCGTCTGCCTTCGGCTCAGGTCATGATCCCAGGGTCCTGAGATCGAGCCTCCCCCCCCCCCCCCGTCAGGCTCCCTGGTGAGTGGGAAGCCTGCTTCTCCCTCTCCAACTCCCCCTACTTGTGTTCCCTCTCTTGCTGTCTCTCTCTCTGTCAAATAAATAAATAAAATCTTAAAAAAAAAAATCTTGGGGCTCTGGGTGGCTCAGTCGTTAGGCGTCTGCCTTCGGCTCAGGGCGTGATCCCGGGGTCCTGGGATTGAGCCCCACATCAGGCTCCCTGCTCTGCTGGGAGCCTGCTTCTCCCTCTCCCACTCCCCCTGTTTGTGTTCCCTCTCTCGCTGTCTCTCTCTCTGTCAAATAAATAAATAAAATCTTTTTTAAAAATCTTAAACAAAAAAAAAAAGGAAACAGGCTCGAGAAGGTTGGCAACTTGCCAGAGGCCATATACCAGGAGTTGGCAGAGACAGCATTCAGGTCTGGGATTGTCTCCACATTACCACATCAGCCTGTCCATCCTGGGAATATTATGCAAAAACTATAATTACCTTAATAATTCCTATAAGAAACTAATGAATTAAAAAAATTATGTTTTTATGTGTGTGGATACATAGATGCTTAGTGCTTGTTCTCCAAATGTTTTCTGTAAGGTTTTAACTCAAATGAGGCGTTAGGCATGAAAAGGTGTTCAGGCCTGAATTCTACCCTTTGTTTCCCTCTCCCTTGAGGCTTGTCGCAAATAGAAATGGTAGATGTAAGGATCAGCGGTTGAATGTGGATCAGAGCATAACATTTATATTAATTGACGGCTTTAAAATAATAAATGGTTTTCTATGAATAAATGGCTGAGTGGGGTTTCCAGGAAACCACGTTGGAGAATAAGGCCTAGCAATGAAGCCTGTTGAGGTATTCTGCTTCCTCCCTAAATCTAGACTTTTGGGGCCCACTCCGTCCACTGCCAAGAACCTCAAGCTGGTGTCATCCTCTCAATGGACAGAAAGGAGAGGAAGGAGGGGAGAAGGAGCACTTTATAGCCTGGGAACTGGAGGTGAGAGGGAGGTTACAGGCTGCCTGATGGCCAGCAGGCCCAAGAGGGCCACAAGCTGAGCACCTGGGACCTGGGACACATAATCCTGTCTTCTAGTAAGGTAGGGCTCCGGAATGCCAGGCGCTCACTCACCATATGAGCCGTCCCCTCCCCAGCAGGGGAAGGACAGCAGGTGTCCTCCCTCCATGCTCCCCTCTCAGGCAGAGAACAGCAAATCCCGTCCTCTTTGGAAACATGAACAGGGATGATAAATGTTCTTGAGCATTTGAGCTATGTCCAAAGCATAACTGAAAACCAGAAATAAACAAGCAGCTTTGAGCCAAGATGAGGTCACAGTGACAATCTTGTTATCCAAGCAAACTTCTCAGGCTCAGAGGGTTTCAGAGCCTTGCGAGTGTCTACCCAGAAAGAGGGGACATCACAGCATTCTCTCGGGATCAAGTTTGCCGTAGTATTTGTTTGCTATAAATTTATATTCCATTTGCTCTTAAATTTCCTTAGTTTTGGCAGTGAGGTATAGTGCTCTATTGGAAAGTAGTGTCCTATTTTGTATGAAATGACTCCAAATATGTTATTTTACTGCTTACTTTCCATCGACTTGTCCAATCTTCAACGAGGTGTGTCAACATAGCAAACACCATTACAGCTACTGCTGGGTCACTGTAGCCAAAGGAATTTCTGTTTTTGCATTTTATTCATGTGGTGATACAATTTTCTTTCTTTTTTTTTTTTAAGATGTATTTATTTATTTTTAGAGAGAGACAGAGAGTGTGAGCAGGGGGAGGGGCAGAGGGAGAGAGAGAGAGAAAGAGAGAGAGAGAGAATCCTCAAGCAGATGCCATGCTGAGCGCAGAGTCCCGTGGAGGGGTTAATCCCAGGACCCTGAGATCATGACCTGAGCTGAAATCAAGAGTCAGTCACTTAATCAACTGAGCCACCCAGGCGCCCCATTGTATGGTGATATAATTTCCTATAATAATTGCAAGTTTACATCATTATTCTTGCCAATTTGGTTCTTCAGCTCACTTTTCCAATAATACAAAGCACCGATGTCATTCATTAATTGTATTAGCTGCCGTGTACGTGGTGTGTACTGTGCTCCGGGCACTGTTTTCTATACTGGATTCATTTAGTCCCCCCACGATCCTTTCAAGTACCTGCTATATTGTTAGCTTCACTTTACAAATGAGGAAATCAAGGCAAGGAAGATTTTGAAAACTATTAGTATTTATATCAAGAGATGGGGATATAGTCTATATTACACACACACACACACACACACACACAGTCTATTTTTCCTCACTAGCCAAAAGTGTGTGTGTATATTAGATTTTATTTCCCATGCACCCCCGACCCCATGTGTGCATAGACTCCCTCCCATTATCCACCTCCCCATGCACCACCAGCCTGCTATATTCTCTAAAATTGAGGAACCTACTTTAACACATTGTAACCCAGAGGTCATAGTTTACATTAGGGTTCACCTTGGTGTTGTAATTTCTATGGGTCTGGACAAATGTATAATGTCACGTATCCACTTTTACTGTATCATACAGAATGATTTCACGGCCCTAAAACTCCTCCATGCTCTGCCCGTTCACCGTTCCCTCCCCCTAACTCCTGGGAACTCTAACCCCTTTTTACTGTCTCCATAGTTTTGTCTTTTCCAGAATATCATATAGTTGGAATCATACAGTATTTAGCCTTTTTGGATGAGCTGCTTTCACCTGGTAATATTCATTTAAGGTTCTTCATGCCTTCTCATGACTTGATAACTCATTTCTTTTTCAGCGCTGAAAAATATTTTATTATCTGGCTGTACTACAGTTTATGTATCCATTTACTTACCTATCGAAGGACATTTTGGTGTCTTCCAAGTTTTGGCAATTATGAACAAAGCTGCTATAAACCACATGTGCAGGTTTTTGTGTGGACATGCATTTTCAGCACCTGTGGGTAAGTACCAAGGAGAGCAATTGCTGGATCGTGTGGCAAGAGCCGTGTTGTGCTGTCAAAACCCACCAAACGTCTTCCGAAGGGCCTGTACCGTTTTGCATTCCCACCAGCAATGATTGACAGTCCCTGTGGCTCCACAGCCTCCACAGCATTTGGTGTCGTCAGTGTTCTGGTTTTTGGCTATTCTAATAGGTGTGTAGTGCTAGCTCATTGTTGTTTTAATTTGCATTTCCTTGATGACACATGATGTGAAGCATCTTTTCAGATACTTATTTGCCATCTGTGTATCTCCTTTGGTAAAGTGTGTGCTAAAGTGTTTGGCTCACTTTTTAATTGAGTTGTTTGTTTTCTTATTGTTGAGCTTTAAGAGTTCCTTGTATAGTTTTCATAACAGTCCCTTATCAGATATGTCTTTTGCAAATATTTTCTCCCAGTCTGTAGCTTGTCTGTCATTCTCTTAACAACATCTTTCACAGAAAAGAACTGTTTCCTTTAATGAGGTCCATCTTATCAAGTCTTTCTCTCATGGATCACGTTTGGTGGTGTTGGAGCTAAAAATCGTCACCAAACCCAAGGTCATTTGAATAGTCTCCTGTGTTATCTTCTAGGACTTTTGTAGTGTTGCATTATACGTTTAAGTCTGTGATTCATTTTCAGTTAATTTTTGTGACGAGTATAAAGTCTGAGTCTAGATAAAAATTTTTATTTTTTTGTTTCAACATCATTTGTTGGAAAGACTACATTTGCTCCACTGTAATGCCTTTGCTCCTTTGTCAAAGATCAGTTTACTAGGGGCAGCTGGGTGGCTCAGTCGGTTAAGCGTCTGCCTTCGGCTCAGGTCATGATCTTGGGGTCCTGGGATCGAGTCCCCAATGGACTGCCTGCTCAGCAGGGAGCCTGCTTCTCCCTCTCCTTCTGCCCCACCCCCTGCTCGTGCTTTCTCTCTCTCTCTCAAATGAATAAATAAAAATATATTTTTAAGAAAGATCAGTTAACTATATTTAGGGAGGTCCATTTCTGGGCTCTTTATTCTGTTCCATTGATCTGTTGGAACCTGTTCTCCCACCAGTACCCCACTGTCTTAATTACTATAGCTTTATAGTAAGTCTTGAGGTCAGATAGGGTCAGTCTTCTGACTTTGTTCCTTTCCTTTATGTTATATTGACTATTCTGGGTCTTTTGCTTCTCTGTACAAATTTCAGAATCGGTTTTTCAATAGCCACAAAATAACTTGCTGGGATTTTGATTGGCATGGTGTTGAATCTATACGTAAAGTTGGGAAGAATGACACCTTGACAATATTGAGTCTCCTATCTATGAACATGGGATATCTCTTCATTTGTTTAGTTCTTCTTCAATTTCTTTCATCTTTGATTTCTTTGAAATTTTCCTCACATAGATCTGGACATATTTTGGTACTAGGCTAATGCTGACTTCATAGAATGAGTTAGAAAATATTCCCTCTGCTTCTGTGCTCAGAAGGAGATTGTAGAGAATTGATATTTCTTCCTTAAATGGTTGCCTTTTGTGTGTCTTTTTATTTTTTTCTTAGCTGGGCATGATATAATGGGAAAAAGAAACTGCTGTAAATGGGCTTTTATTAAGCGGTGGTGAGGTGTGGGAGTAGGGGATGCATTCTATTGTGCTATTATTAGCTGTCAGTCTTTCCTGAGCTTGTGACTCTAGCTGTGAACTTCAGGAGCTTCTTGGTCATCTCCATCTTACCCCTTAGGTGGAACAGGATGGCTAAGAGTGGGCTGGAGTTGAGTATTTCCCTTCTTGCAGGTCAGTTAGCCTCTGATAAAACTCAGCAGATTAGGCTGTGTTTAAATAATTTTTCCTGAGCGCAGACCTTGTAAGAAGAGCAGAAGGCTCTGGCATATTTCAAAATGCTTCATTTCCCCCTTTTTCTACCAGAAGTAGAGGGGATTTTCTCTATTTCGTGAGAACCTATTAGAGCTCCAGGAAGTGAGATGACAAATTGTGACACTTCCCCCGACCTTGTCCACACTGAGACTTCAGCAATTTGTCAATTACGGGCATACCTTGGAGATGTTGCAGGTTTGGTTCCAGACCACCACAATAAAGCAAACATCACAATAAAGCAAGTCAAATGAATTCTTTTGGTTTCCCAGTATATATAAAAGTTATGCTTACCTTATACCGTAGTCTTTAGTGTACAATAGCATTCTGTCTAACAAACAATGTAATATCTTAATTAAAAAATACTTTATTGCTAAAAAATGCTAATCATCATCTGAGCTTTAAGCAAGTCATAATCTCTTTGCTGGTGGAGGGTCTTGCCTCAATGTTTACGGCTGCAGCTGATCAGCTGGTGGTTGTTGAAGACTGGGATGGCTGTGGCAATTTCTGAAAATAGGACACTAATGAAGTTTGCTGCATTGATTGACTCTTCCTTTCACGAATGATTTTGCTGTAGCGTATGATGCTGTTTGACGTCATTTTACCCACAGAAGAACTTTCAAAGTTGGAGTCAATCCCCTTGAACCCTGCTGCTCCTTTATCAACTAAGTTTATGTAATATTCTAAATTCTTTGTTATTGTTTCAACAATCTTCACAGCATCTTTACCAGGAGTAATTTCCATCTCAAGGAAACACTTTCTTTTCTCATTCATAAGAAGCAACTCCTCATTTGTTCAAGTTTTATCATGAGATTGCAGTAATTCAATTACATTTTTAAGTTCCACTTCTAATTCTAGTGGGTTATTTGTCTTTGTTTTTGTTTTTGCTATTTCTACCACATCTGCAGTTACTTCCTCCACTGAAGTTTTGAACCCCTCAAAGTCATCCACAAGGGTTGGAATCAACTTCTTCCAAACTCCTGTGAATGTTGATATATTGACTTCTTTCCATGAGTCGTGAATGTTCTTAATGACATCTAGAATGGTGAGTTTTTCTAGAAGGCTTTCAATTGACTTTGCCAAGATCCATCAGAGCAGTTGAGTATTTCACTACCCATGGCAGCTTGTAGCCTTACAAAATGTATTTCTTAAATAATAAGACTTGAAAGTCAAAATAGCTCCTTGATCTACAAAATAGATGTTGAGTTAGTTGGTATGAAAACAACATTAATTTTGTTGTCCATCGCCATCAGAGCTCTTGGGTGACCAGGTACATTGCCAATGAGGAGTCATATTTTTAAAAGAAGGTGTTTTGTTTTTGTTTTTATTTACTTATTTATTTATTTTTTTGAGCAGTAGTTCTCTACCGTGGGTTTATAATATTCAGTAAAACATGTTTTAAACAGATGTGCTGTCATCTAGGTTTTGTTGGTCAATTTACAAAGCACAGAGTAGATTTCCCATAATTCTTAAGGGCCCTAGGATTTTCAGAATGGTAAATGAGCATTGGCTTTTACTTAAAGTCACCAGCTTCATTAGCCACCAAAAAGAGAGTTAACCCATGCTTTGAGGCTTTGAAGGCAGGCATTGACTTCTCTCTAGCTTTGAAAATGCTAGATGGCATCTTCTTCCAATAGAAGACTGTTTCATCTACACTGAAAATCTGTTGTTCAGTGTAGCCACCTTCATGAAGTATCTGAGCTGGAGCTTCTGGAAAACTTGCTTCTGCATCAGCACTTGCTGCTTCACCTTGCACTTTGCTGTTATGGAGCCAGCCTCTTTTCTTATACCTCATGAACCAACATCTGCTGGCTTCCAGCTGTTCTTCTGCAGCTTCCTTCCCTCTCCCAGTCTTCCAAGAATTGAAGAAAGTTAGGGCCTTCTCTGGATCAGGCTTTGGCTTCAGAGAATGTTGTGGCTGGTTTGATCTTCTATCCAGACCACTCAAACATTCTCCACATCAGCAATAAGAGTGTGTTCACCAGAGTAGCACATTTAATTTCCTTCAAGAACTTTTCATTTGCATTCACAATTTGGCTAACTATTTGGTGCAAAAGGCCTAGCTGTCAGCCTCTCAACTTTCCACATGCCTTCCTCGCTAAGCTTAATCATTTCTAGCTTTTGATCTAAAGTGAGAGACCTATGACTCTTCCTTTCACTTAAGCATTTGGAGACCATTGTAGGGTTATTAATTGGCCTAATTTCAATATTGGTTTGTCATGGAGAATAGGGAAGCCCAAGGAGTGGGAGAACGATGAGGGAAAGGCTGGTCAGTAGAGCAACCAGAGCACACATAAATTTATTGATTAAGTACACCATCTTATATAGGTGTGGTTCATGGAGCCCCAAATAATTACAATAGTAATGTGAGAGATCCCTGATCACAGATCACCATAACAAATACAGTAATAACGAAAAAGTTTGAAATAGTGTGAGAAATACCGAAATGTGACACAGTGACATGAAGTGAGCAAATGCTGTTGGAAAAATGGTGCTGATAGACTTGTTCGACACCGGGTTGCTACAAACATTCCATTTGTAAAAAAAAAAAAAAAAATACAGTGTCTGTGAAGCACAATAAAGTAAGGTGCGATAAAGTGAGGTCTGCCTGTACAGTTTTCGTACTGTGGTGCTGGTTTCTGTGGAAGCTTTCCCTGTGGACTGCTGCTCCAGTAAGTTGTGATTCTCTGTAGCCATCTGTCAGTCTCTCCAATTTTGGAGGCAGCAGTGTGCCCTGTTCCCTTACTTCTCTTACAGATCTAAGGAGAGTTGTTAATTTTTCAGTTTGTTCAACTTTTTACTTGTTGTTAGAATGGAGTGGCAACTTCCAAGCTCCTTTCATGCCAGATCAAAACCAAAGGAGATTTCTTAGTTTGGTTTCTGTCAGCTGAAATCAGTGGAGATGGAAAAAAAGTAGGAACTCAAGTTTTGAGATGAATTCTTTTGAAATCTCAGAGGTCTGAATTTGAGCAGAAGTTATTGCATTTCTTAGCCTCTAACATATATTCTATTTTATCTCCAGGGATTGGTGTGATTTCAGCCTGCCCCTGGGGGCATGAATCTGAATAAGACCAGCTCTCAGTAAGATCCCTGATGGGAGCAGCTCTGAATGGTCTGATCCCATTTCAAATAAAATTGACTGGAAGAAAAAAAATTGACTGGAAAGACCTAAATTGTC
This sequence comes from Ursus americanus, assembly GCF_024610735.1. NCBI lineage: Eukaryota > Metazoa > Chordata > Mammalia > Carnivora > Ursidae > Ursus > Ursus americanus. Next base: position 55,549,128 of record NC_142139.1, on the reverse strand, counting down.
TGTCTTTTATCAAGTCTTTACATTCTTCCATTATCTTTTTTTTTTCTAAAGATTTTATTTATTTATTTGACAGAGAGAGAGACAGCCAGAGAGAGAGGGAACACAAGCAGGGGGAGTGGGAGAAGAAGAAGCAGGCTCCCAGCGGAAAAGCCTGATACGAGGCTCAATCCCATAATGCTGGGATCACGTCCTGAGCCAAAGGCAGACGCTCAACAACTGAGCCACCCGGGCGCCCCTCTTCCATTATCTTCCGCACAGTATTTAATGTACTATCTCCCTTCTGCAGCTCTGTCCTTCTACTCCAATTTGGCCTGATTCTTCTCCAGGCCAGCTGCCAACTAGTACTCTGGAACTTCCCTTCCCTGTACTCCTCGGTTGGACGCACCCCTTTTCAAATCCCACATCTTCTTGTTTCTTGTTTTATTCCCTTGTTTACTTGAGCACATCTTCCCATTAATTCTTTAGAAAAAAACTTGAGAGGGGCGCCTGGGTGGCTCAGTCCATTAAACATCTGCCTTTGGCTCAGGTCATGATCCTGGAGTCCCAGAATCGAGCCACATCAGGCTCCCGCTCAGTGGGGAGTCTGCTTCTCTCTCAGCGCCCACCACTGCTGCCCCCCCTCCCCCGCTCATGTTCTCTTGCTCACTCTCTCTCAAATAAATAAATAAAATCTTAAAAATAAAGAAAAAAGAAAAATACTCGAGAGATAGGCTTTCTGAGCACTTGCAGTTCTGAAAATATTTTTGCCTGTATTCCATGTAATTGATAGATTGTTTGGCTGCAGAGCTCTAGGATAAGAATTATTTCCCTCGTACATTCTATGAGAGCTGCTTAAATGTATACCTCAGCGGCATTCTCTGCTCTTGCAACTAAGCGTCACCGTGAACAACTGCTTGAGTGGAGCCCTGGAGGTGGGAAGAGATATGCAGGGCTGTGGGGATCCAGTGTGGTCGAGAGCCTGTACTGGACGCCGACCTTGACATCCTCCAGGCCAGAAAGAGTTTGAGGCCTCAGAAAGGTGCCTGAAGGCAAGGGTCAGAGCTGCAAAGTTACTGGAGAGAACTTGGCTTATGAGATCTATAGAGAAGAGCAAAGATGAAAGGGAGAACAACTCAGCTGACTAGGGTGGCTGGGTTGATCCAAAAAGAGAGACAGAGGCAGAGAGAGACTGAAAGAGACAGGGAGATACAGGACACCTAGTGACATTTGCATTTGATATAAACAATGAATAAATTTTTTCATAGAAGTATGTCCCATGTAATGTATGTTATCTGGCAACCCGACAGTGAGCACAGCTGTCCTTGGAAGGACTTGCTGGTCTTTCTGGCCCTCAAGAGTGGCCGGTGACTTAATGGGTGAGCTAAAGCCTCTGTGTCTTTGAGGCTAGAAGAACACTGACCTTTGTAGCTGAGGAAACTAGGATGCAGGAAAGCCTGGGTGAGAAACAGGGTTTTCCAGCTGATACCTTGTCTATCCACAGGGGCAGAGAGCACTGAGCCTTCAATAACCCATGGGATTGCTTAAGACTTGGCCCAGGGTGAATAATACTGCCGATAGGCAAAGTAACAACCAAGCCAGAGAGGGAAAGAATGCGCCCAGAACCCTGGATAGGCAGCTGCCAGCAAAATTGAATGGCTGGAAGAGTACGTGACAACTTGAACCAAAAAAAGAAATTAGTGCAATCAAGGGGCTCCAATTAGAGCATTAAGCTGCTATAACTGGAACTCAAGAACATGATTTTTTTAGTTTAAAAATACAGCAGATATATTGAAAAAGAGTATGGCAACTACTGAGAAGTCAACACAGGCCTGGAAGAGCAAGTGGAAAAATCTCTCCAAACAGCAAAAATCTAAAGACAGAAACCATCAGAGCAAATCTGAGAGCCAGAAGATAGACCCAGAAGTTGCAATGTATAAATAAATAGGAATTTCAGAGGGAGAAATAGCAATAGAGAGAGGAGAGGCGATATTTAAACTAATAAGTGAAGAAAAACTGGCAAAACTAAGGAAAGCATTCGGATAGAAAGGAATGTTTGAGTTCCAAGGGGAGGAGCTACAAAAAAGGGACAAATGTGACAGACCTCAGTAAAATGGGCTAATTCCAAGGATAATGACAAAGTTCCACAGTCTTCCAGATGGGAAGGACAAGTCACTAACACTGAAAAAAAACCGGACGGACTTCAGATTTCTATCTGCAACTGTGAAATCAGAAGACAGGAGGATAATATCTACCGACAACTGTCCGTGTGGCCTAAAAAACAAAACCGAACCACGTGTTCCTAAGGAAGCCCACTTTAAACAAAGAGGTAGAGGTTGAAATTTAGAGGCTGTCCAGAGATATCATCAGATAAATATAAATCAAAAGAAACCAAGTGTGGCAATAGCAATGTTAGAACAAGCAGGATGAATATTGACATCATGTAGTGATGAAAGGCAAATTTACAGATAGGCATAACAACCATAAACCACGTTCACCAATCAATATAGAAGCTAGATATATAAAGCAAAACTATTAAGAGAATCTAGTAAAAATACAGTTATAATAGGGAATTTAATATACCTTTTTCAGAATCAGCTAAATCTAGCAGCCAAAAAAAAAAAAAAAAAAAGGAAGAGGAAATAGAATAAAACCACCAACAAATTTGACCTAAAAGATGTATGGAACATTACATCTCATAACTATGGTTTTTTTTTGTTTGTTTGTTTTGTTTTTTTTTTTTTGTATTTTAATGGAACATTTACAAACGTTAGTCTTGTCTTTGGTCCAGAATAATATCTAGAATATCTAATATCTGATTCACAAAAGTAGAGATTTTATAGGCCACATTCCCTGACTGTAATCCCCAAAAGGGGGAGGGGATAAGTAATGAAAAGGGGATACCCCCAAGAAAACCCCTATAATGACTTGGAAATTGAGAACCAACATCCCAAATAACACTTCAAAATATAAATACCACTTAAAATATAAATAAATATAAATAAAATGTACTAAAATGATAATAAATATGTAAACATATAGTTTTATATAACTATAAATAAGTAATATATAAATAGAACCAAAATTACCCAAACTATCTACAAAGCAATAATGGAGAAAACTTCATACCAAAACATATATGACACAGCTTAAACGATTCCTATTGGGAATTTTTATTCTTAAATGCTTTATTATTAAAGAAAGCAGAGAAAAATAAATTTAGAACTCAGTCTAAGAAATTGGAACAAGAACAGCAAAATAAACCAAAGAAAAACTTGAAAGAGTGAATAAAGATAGAAAATAATGAATAGAAAACAGTCGGTTAAGTGTGAGACTCTTGATTTCTGCTCAGGTCATAATCTCAGTGTCCTGGGATGAGCCCTGTGTCCAGCCCGTCCAGCTGTCCAGCGGGGAGGCGGCTTTGAGGATTCTCTTCCTTTCCTTCTGCCCCTCCCTCTGCTCACGCGCACTCTCTCTCTAAAATAAATAAATAGATCTTTCAAAAAAAAAAAAAAAAGAAAACAGCTAAAGTAGAAAAGATAAGTACATCTCAAAGTGGATTCTTATGACAGACTCCCCTAACTAGATCAAGTCCCAGCCTGCAGAAGGAAAATGCAAAGAGAGCTCACGAACAATGGCGTAACAACAGGCTTAATTGAACTGGTCTGGCTGACAGCAGTGCCTCAGGAAACAGCTATTTTCTCCCACCACTGCCTCACACATTTTTTTCCCAGAAATATTTCCTTCCTCTCGGTGACATTTCCAGGAGACCCTCTGACTTTTCACCCACTTTGGAGTCTGAAAACAGTCCCACATTCAGATATTTTGTAGATGGATCCAGCCTAAATGAAAACCTCAGTATCTCTTCCCATTCAGTGATTTTCCAGTCTTCCCAGCTCAGGTCTGATTCACTGACCCAAGCCCTGCTACCTAGCGGTATTATGAAGAGAACATAAGCATGCTTTTGCTGTCAGATGGTGGAAATACCATTGTAACCTGTCCCCCTGCCTTGTTGTGGGGACTGCTGTAGGCCACCTGCCTCCTCCAGACTCTTCAAGGAGAAAGCTCCAGCGTTATATTCACAAGTGAGCCTCACACTTCAGGAGACACAAGTCAAGCTCTCCTGACACTCCTCCTGGGCTCTGCCCTGGCCCCACAGCCAGGGAGAGAAATGCCAGCTTCCTTTCTATCAAACAACCTTTCCTACAAATATATTTCTTTTTTATTTTTTTAAAGATTTTATTTATTTGTTTGACAGAGAGAGAGAGAAAGAGAGCACAAGCAGGGGGAGCGGAAGAGGGAGAAGCAGGCTCTCCATTGAGCAGAGAGCCCGACACAGGGCTCGATCCCAGGACCCTGGGATCATGACCTGAGACGAAGGCAGACGCCTAACCGACTGAGCCACCCAGGCGGCCCCCTACAAATATATTTCTTAAAGCTTGCTTCACTTGGTTTGTGGTGGGAAGTGAAGGAAACGAGAGCATTCCTTGGCATTCCCATCTAGGCTAGCAACTTCTGCCCAGCAGATTCTCTTCAATCCCACTTTTGAGTTTCTAGTCTTCTCTCTGACCAGCTGGAGGACTATGTTGAAGTCAGCGATGCCGCGCAACTAGCCATGGGAATAACTGGTTAATCTCATGCCGAAATAGGAAAGATCCAATGGGGGAAGGAGGGCTGCTGTGCAGTCCAGAAAGGGATATCAGAATCTGTAGGGTGAAGAAGGTGTCCCCATGGAGGGGTGGCCAGGTGTGAATTGTCAGAGACCAAGCAAGGTAAGGAGTGTGTCTGAATGGAAGGATTCAGAGGAGATATCCCAGTGTAGGATATCAGGGCACAAGCAAGGTGAGGAGGGCTTCTGCATAGAAGGACATCATGGTGGAGGCTCTCAGAACATTTGGGGTGAGGAGGTGGCCCTCACAGGGGGTTGGCCTGGCCCTACCAAACTTAGGCTAGGCAGGGAGGGTATCCTGTGTGGGGAGCAGGATGGCAGAGCACACAGGTGGAGTGAGAGGATTTTTTTTTTCCCAAGGAGGAAGTGCCAACATAGGGTGTGGGAGATTGATTATATACAGGAGGATTGATCAAAGAAGTAAACATACTGAGGGAAATGGGAATCAGGTGGAGGGAGTTACAAATAAGGAAAGGGAGAAAATAGAATCAGCCCTGCAGTACTGATTGAAATTGGAAGTATCTTGAGGTCATGGACTTCAATATATATAGCTATAGAAATAACTACAGATGCAAATGTGTGTGTGTATTCCTTATAGGTCCACTGAGAAGGTCTAGGGCAGGATACTCCTCAAGCAATGAGCACAGCAGAACTAGGATCTTAATTTCTGAAAACCATTCTCCACTGAAAGGAGCCAGAGCTCCTTGGAGAAGTGAGATTCTAGGACTAAGCAGAAGTTCAAAAGGAACCTGGAACATCTTATAGTGCCAAAAAGCAAAGAGAAGCTCAAGGAATTTGCGGATATAGCAAAAAGATACAGAGGCCAACTTGAAGAGATGCTCACAAATCTGGGGCAAATTAAAGACCAAAACAACTAATGACAGAAATGCAAATAATCCTTTGAATGAAACTGCAAACCGTGTATATGTATATATATGTGTGTGTGTATATATATATATTCATATACATATGAGTACATAGAAAGTTTAATAAGAGAATATTTATTTAATCTCAAAACACTCCTTAAGAAAATACTACAGAGAGAAAATGTAACTTTACAGTGCAGAAGACTGGAAGACACTATCTTAAACAAGTCATCAAATTGGACAACACTAGAAACAACTCATGTGCCACGTGAGAGGATGCCTGGAGAGGAGCACCGCATCTCTCCTATGGATTTTTTTCCCAGAGGTGCATCCCCTGACTCTAATAATAAGGAATAGTTTCAAACCCAAATTACACAAAATACTAGCCTGTAATCTTCAAAAGAATCCAGGGATGAGCGGCACCTGGGTGGCTCAGTTGGTCAGGTGTCTGCCTTTGGCTCAGGTCATGATCCCAGCATCCTGGGATTGTGCCTTGTGTCCGGCTCCCTGCTCAACAGGGAGTCTTCTTCTCCCTCTGCCTCTCCCCCTGCTCATGCTCTCTCCGTCGCTCTGCACACACACAGACACTCTCTCTCAAAGAAACAAATAAATCTTAAAAAAAAAAAAAATCCAGGGATGAGAAGTTATTTCCAAGTTGAAAGAGATTAAACAGGTATGATAGGTAAATGCAATATGGGATTCTGAACTAGATGGATTTTTACTTCAAAGGAAATTATTGGGGATTACTATTATTGTTGTTAATATTGACAAAACTTACTAGTGGTACTGTATGATTATCAATGTCCCAATTTTGGTGTTTGTGCTGTGGTTATGGGGGAAAATGTCTGTGAGGTGATGGGTCATCATGTTGGCAACTCATTCTCAGATGATTCAGGAAAATGAAAGTTCTTGATAGGTTTACTTGCAATTTTTCTGTAAATTTGAGATTGTCTCAAAATTATTTTAAAGATTTATTCATTTGTTTTTGAGAGAGAGTGAAGGGAGGAGCAGAGGGAGAGAGAATTTTCAAGCAGACTCCCTGCTGGTCATGGAGCCCGACATGGGGCTCAATTTCAGAGCCCATAAGATCATGACCTGAGCTGAAACCAAGAGTTGATGCTCAACCAACTGAGCCACCCAGGTGCCCTAAGATTATTAAAAAAAAAATTTTTTTTAATTTAAAGTTATGGAGAAAGTGAAAAAACTACCAATTGGGAAAAATACTAGCAACGCCAATGTCGGAGAAGTAGCTAATATCTTTAACATACAAGGGGCTCTTATTAAACTGATATGATAAAGACTAACAAACTCAAATAACAGAAAGTCAAAATGTGAATGATAAATAAAAGGAGGTTACCTCAGTAGTTGTGAGGGACATGCAATTTAAAATATTAATCAAATACCATAAGGCATCTATCAAAATGATAACAGTTTTAAAAAGTGGTAGCCAGAAAGGGTGATTTGAGGATGTGGAATGAGTATTTTCATATACTTATGGTAGAAATCTAAACTGTTAAGTGTTCATGGAATGAATCTGTGAATATCTATTAAAAATAGGCATGCCACTGCAACGAGTAGATAGATAAAAAAGTTCTAGAGATTTAATATACAGCATAGTGATTATAGTCAACAATACCATATTAATAAACTTCTTAAAGTTTATTCAACTTAAGTTTAATTAAACTTAAAGAGTTACTGAGAGACTAGATCTTAACTGTTCTCTACACAAAAAAAAATAATAATTATGTGACATGATAAAGGTGTTAGTTAATGCTACTGTAATAGTCATATTGCAGTAGGTAAATGTGTCAAACCAACACTTCAAACTTACATAATGTTATACAGTGATTCTATCTCAACAAAAACATTTTTTTTATAGTACATTCCCCGTGACCCAGAAATTCCATCCTAAGGAATCCATTCTCTACATAAGGACACAGAAACAAGAACGTTTATTGCTGCTTTGTTTCTAATTACAGATGACAAATTGGTGCATTAATAGGGAACTATTAATAGGAACACGATTGGGACACAGCCATTCCAAGGAAAACTATGCAATAGAAGGAATGTTAGCTCTATGCCTGCTGACTAAAAGGGATTCCTATGTTACATGTTTTAGAGACAAAAAGCAAGATGCAGAAAGATATATAAGATACAATCCTATTTTTAAACAAAGTTAACTTCCCAATGTATGTGTGTATTTATTTTATGTATGGTTACTTGAGCCTGTAGAAAGATAAGAAGCATACCTACCTATATACCATATATTGGTTTGGGAGAAGGGGTGGATACAGATAAGGAGAAGATGAATTTTGATGGTATTGCTCTGTTTTGACCAATTTCCATTGCTCTACAGGTAAGTCTTACCGTCTGGGTTGATTACCGAGACACTAGCAGTCTGGTAAATTAAATTAGAAAGACTGCTACTGTTAAAATAGTCAGAAGTCATAGTCTGTAGATCTACTCCCGGGCCCCAACTGAGAAGGCTGGAGCCTGAAAAAATCAGCAGTTGGAAGCAGGACAAGATGCTTGCTTGTCATGCTCAGAAGAAAATTTCTGAGAACTGAGGGCCAAGAGAGATTTAAGCTAAAACCCACAGGTGATGATTATTTACTAAAAGTGGTGGGGAGGTGGTAAGGAAGAGAGGAAGACTCCCAGTGTTGAGTCAAACATCAGAGCACATTGTAGGCCAAGAATGTATAAAGACTTCGATTACTTTTAATGGTTAGAATCACGTAAGGGGAAGATGAAGATGGGCTTGGAGCTTGGCAATAGCTCTGAGAAGTGACATTGCTGACAGAGGCGGTGTGTTTGGGTGGGCCAGTGGTCTTCTCCTCCTCCCACATGGCACTTCCAAACCCTCACCACTAAAAGATTTGGGCAGTTCCTAGGGGTGCCTGGGTGACTCAGTGTCGGTTAAGTGTCTGACTTCTGCTCAGGTCATGATCTTGGGGTTCTGGGATCCAGGCATGTTAGGATCCCTGCTCAGTGTGTGTGTGTCGGGGCGGGGGGGTCTCCTTGTCCCTCCCCCCCTCCCCCTGCTCGTTTTCTCTCTCTCTCTCTCTCCCTCCCCCTTCTCCTGCTCTCTCTCTCTCAAATAAATAAATAAAATCTTAAAAAAGAAAAGATTTGGGCAGCTCCTGGTGCCAATAGAAAGGGAAGAAAGATGAAAACAAACAAAAATGATAAACACAAGATTTAAAAATATAGAATTCTGCTGTTAGAAAAATGCTCTTAAATATCTCAATGTAAAATAATCCTGTCAATCCTAACACTAATATTAATACTAAGACTAGTTAAGCTTTACTGAGGTCTTACTAAGTGCCATGTAAATACACTAAGTATTTCGAATGTATTCTCTCTCTCCTTAAAAGATTTTATTAATTTATTTGTCAGAGAGAGAGAGAGCATGCATGAACAGGGGGAGCGACAGGCAGAGGGAGAAGTAGGCTCCCCGTGGAGCAAGGAGCCCAATGTGGGACTCCAACCCAGGACCCTGGGATCATGACCTGAACTGAAGGCAGATGCTTAACCAAGTGAGCCACTCAGTTGCCCCTGTATTCTCTCTTTTAAGAAAGCTTCACAACAACCAGTGAGGTAGGTACCATTATCTCCCTTCTACAGATGATGAAACTAAGGCTGACAGAAGTTAAATAACTTTCTTAAAGTCACGTAAGTAAAAATTCCCAGAGCCAGGACTCAAACCCAAGCGTATCTGACTCCACAGTTAATTATTCTGTTTGTACAAAAACCAATATTTATAATCATGGCCTGGAGTCATCCTGAAATGTTCATTTCCAGACTTTTTATTTCAAAACTCAAGGAAACTTAACCTATATTTCAAATATTTTCAGCCAAATAAAACTGGGTTTCCCAGAGTGACCCGTACTTCAAGGATTCTGGATAGCTGAAACTTTAACTGTACTTTGTAGCTTCTTACTAGATTTCAGTAATTACAGCTCTGCAAATTGATTGAAATTGAGTTGCAAATAAAATTTTTATGAAATGCTATAAAATATATTGGTTGTAAATTTTGAGTACTACATAAATTTTATCTATTGCATTTCCTTGCAAACTTCATTTTTTTAAAAAAAAGCCTTCGAAATGTTTTTGGCAGGATTTTTTTTCTAAAAAATACTTCAGTATGGACTTTTTCTTGGCAATCCATATGATTTCCTGAAGCTCCTGCTGAGTATAAACTTACTATGTAAACATAAAACTTGATTCTTCCAGTAAAAGCATCAACCATTTGCAAATGCCAATAGGCTTTATAAGCAATTTGCAGCCTGTGAGGAAGGTCATCCTCTTTTTCCATATTTTCTCTAATGCTTGTAGTATGGGCCACAGAACACTTAGTAAGGTTATTTGTGAATTCTTTGCTTCAAGGCTTCCTGACCTTTTGACTAAACATTCCTTTATTTTCCTGGGGTAAAGAATCTGATTTAAAAACTCTAGCCAGTTTACCTGATCACATTTCCTCCAGTATGTCAACTTAGCCATAACTGCTTTGAACATCTAACCTTTCCTTAACCCCCGTCACATTCATACAACTACACATAACAATATATACAGTTCCTTTTCATTTATCAAAAGAAAGAATCCTTGGGGAATAAAGATTTGACAGCTCTTGTTACAAGATAATTGTAATACTTAAAAAAGAAAGAGAGAGAGAGAGAGAGATGAGACAGATGGTGTACACTGGAGACATGTGGAAGTTTGCTTGAAAAATAGCTTCAGAAATTCAATTGAGGCTGAGCAGAAATTATGCAAATTATCATTTTTGCATAAAAGCATCATAGGAAACAAGGAAATTATCTTCATCCTTAGTCTTCCACAATCTTGTAGAACAGAAATATGTCAACTGGACTGATACGATCTTGGTTTCCTATTTTTAAAAACTCTATAACAGCTTGTTCTGAATTACAGAGAAAAGAGATTGTTTTGAGTGAGATGATTAAAAACATTATCTTCTGTATTGCTACATTTAGGTCTAATTCATTAATATCAATCGTTAATACATTTTTTGATGAGTCATTCAATACTTTTATTACATCATATGTAATTTACACGGAGAATGTTTTCTAATAAATTTATTGTATTTCATCAAAATAAGTTTAGTGGCATAAACTGATGATGGAAATTTAATTTTAAAGATTATCTTTATTACTTGAACAAATTTTTCTTTCTTTTTTTTTTTTAAGATTTATTTATTTATTTTACAGAGGTGGTGAGGGGCAGAGGGAGAGGGAGACAGTCTCCAGCAGACTCTGCATTGAGCATGGAGCCCGACGCTGGGCTCAATCTCATGACCTTGAGATCAAGACCCTGGGATCACTACCTGAGTCGGATTCTTAACTGACTGTGCCACCCAGGCACCCCACTTCAACAAATTTTCCAAATTGCCCCTTTAAACTTTGTTTGCCTGATTCACGCATGACACAAAATTTTAGAGAAAGAAAACATGTACAAGAAGGTATAAGAATAGAAATTCAAAGGAACAATGTGAAGGTTGGGGTGAACATTTTGGTGGTACAGGTTTAAGGCAATGAGGGGCCGAAAAACAGTAAGGAAACTGATGTCAGCAAAAGAAGGAGAACCACTTAACTGCATTCAGGCAAATTTTTGGAAAAATGAGTTGAAGCATAGTATGATCAGTACCTAGTGTGATGATAATTATGCTTTTAAAATCATGAATAAACACATTTTATTTGGGAGCAAGGAAGAGAGAAGGGGAGGCAGTAGCTATAGACAAAAGAAAGTGTTATGATGGGATCATTTCTACGCATTGTGAAATCATACAATATAGGCTTGTACTTGAGTATACATGTGAATTAGGGTGGATAAATTAAGAAAGATCCACATCTTCTGCTCAGTATTATAATGAAAAAAACCTGGGTCATGTGTTATGAGTCTCTAGTGAATTCAAGCACATGTCTGTGTGTGTGTGTTTAAACTGGCCTATTTAAATGCATTAGAAAAGTCAACCTTTATCTTTAAATTTGATCAGAAAAAAGTCTGAAAATTGATAAATAATCTTTAATATATAAAGATAGATTACCAGGAAAGGTTATGGAATTTCATTTCCCAAAGATGGTTAGATAAGGTGATGGATATTTATCTACTCTCTCTCTAATCGTTGGGTTAGGTAAAGTTTGCTTAGAAGCAAAAAAGACCACTTGAAGGCTTAAACTTTGAAAATGATAATGGAATTTGACAAGAGAGATCATTTTTTAATAGAAAGGAAGAAATCCAATGACGTTTTCCTCATGCAGGTTAAATTTTTCTTTGTCCCTGGTCAGAAAATATCAGGCGCATCTAGTTTTCAGGCATGTTTTCACTGAAGTTTAACAGTATTGAGCAACAGGACCTTCTGAGGCTTGATGTGGGTGACCCTGGTCATGTTTGGGGTCTTAGGGCAACTTGGACCCAGCCATGTGTGTTTCTCGGGCAGATTGATATTTTGGCTCCCCTTTAAACTTCTTTCTTTAAAAATCTGTCCAGTATGGGGCGCCTGGGTTGCTCAGTTGGTTAAGCGTCTGCCTTAGGCTCAGGTCATGATCCCAAGGTCCTGGGATTGAGCCCCACATTGGGCTCCCTGCTCAGCAGGGAGTCTGCTTCTCTTTCTGCCCCCTCCCCCGCTTGTGCTCTCTCTTTCTCTCTCTCTCTCTCAAAGAAATAAACAAAATCTTTAGAACATTTTTAAAAAATTAAAAAAAATATCTGTCCAGTATTTATTAAGAGGGGAGACAACACTGCATGGTGAAGTACTGGGGCAGTGAAGAGGGGAACAGACTGGAATGCATGGAGGTGGAAATACTCAATGGTTCTTCTGTTGTCCCCAGAAAACCAGCAGTGGTTCCAAGCTCCCATATCCTTCTCAACAACACCAACGCTCTAGAGGGCCCTGTAGAGATGAGTTTCCTTGGTTAATGCCTGGGATACCTCCCTTTTAATGTGCCTCTGGGTGACTGTAGGTTAGCATTTCTCAAATTGTCGTCCCAGCACCACATACATTAGAATCACCCGATTCTTGAACCCCTGCTAGACCTACTAAGTGAGACTCTCTAGCAACAAGGCTGGGATGTCTGTGTTTTTAATGAGCATTGTAGGAGATTCTGATTGTGCTAACCCTCAAGAACCAGTCCCTGAAGGCCCGGCTAGAGAGCGAGTCAGCTTAGAGCACTGCAGCCCTCCCCAGGTACTCCACTGTGGAACAGTTCCTCAAATATTCAGACCAGTTTCAAGAAGGCTGGAGGAAGATTCAGTTCAGTTACCTCCCACTCATCAGTCTTTCTCCCTAGCATCCATCCTGATTGAACTGAAATCTTTGGGGAGTGTCTATAAATACTCCATCTGCTCAGATTTTCTGCCAGACAGTGGAGTTTGCACCACCTTCCCACTCCTGTAGACCAAAATAACTTCTTTGGGCTTGCCTGCCTCTAACTGATAAAAGCCCCTTTTCCTGACCACTGGGGTGCTTCAGGACCACTAGACTCTTCACAAGAGGAATCCAGTGCCCTTAGATGTCCCTTATGCAGTTTGGATGGAGATACATTTTTCATGCTAGAAAGAACCTTAGAGATAATCCAGTTATGTGGAAAAAGGGGCAGATGTACATAGAAAAGGAGACTGGAAACATTTTATTGAGCCCCACTACGTGCCATAAAAGTGCTGAGTTATATTTTTCAATGAGTTTTGTCATTAATTTTTTATGATAAGCTTTCAAAGTAGATAGCATTATATGCATTTATATAGATAAGGAAGTTGAAACTCAGAAAATTAAGGAAATTTTGCAAAGTGGATCCAGGATTGAATCGATTCTAATAAAAAATATATATGTGTATATATATTGAGAGAGAGAGAGAAAGAGAGAGAGTGGGCATGTGCCGTGTGAGTGGGGGGAAGGGGGAGTGGGAGAGGGAGAGAGAATCTTAAGCAGGTTCTACACCCAGCACAGAGTCCTATGTGGGTCTCGATCTCACAACCCTGAGATCATGACCTGAGCTGAAATCAGGGACATTTAATCGACTGAGCCACCCAGGTGCCCCTCTAATAAAAATAATATTAACCATCATTTATTAAGTACTTACCATGTGTTGGACATAGTTCCAAGCATTCTATTTTTATTAACTTATGTAAAATCTCCACAAAATCGCTGAGGTGGGTAGTAGTTTTAGGCCCATTTTACAGAGCAAACTTGGGCACAAAAGACTAGAAACTTGCCTGAGGGTTAGTAGATGGAGAAGCCTTTGATTCCAAAGCTCTCTCCAGAATCAAGTACTCTGGAGAGACTGAAAGCAGGGAGAGTATTTACTGTTCAAATAGAAGATAAACAGTCCTGAAATAAGGGTTGGGAGAAGGGGCAGATTTAAAAAGCACTTCTGATGATCTCTGGATCATTTATCTGTGGGGGAGGGAGGACAGGGAAAAGGAGAGACTGGAGATAACTCTGAATTTTCCTGCTTGCTTGCAGAACGAAGTAGATGGTGACTAAGACTTAGAATGACGACAAACTGGCATTGCTTTTATGTTCTGTGTTACATAGCTGGTATTTAGCTTTTTCGTCAGCTTAACTGAGAAGAGAATCATGTGTCCTTCTTATCTTCTACATAAAAAATTATTGACTGATAGATTATAAGAAAGACTCTCAATGGAATTTGGAATATTGCCTGATTTCCTATCTGTGGGGCAGTGAAGCACTAAGTATATATGTAGCTTTAGGATGGTAACACATATAATTCTACATTAGATTAATTCTTTATTTGAGACTCATTCACTGGTACCCGCATGGGTTGGCTGTCCAGGCTACAATGGTAAAGAGGGCAGACCCAGTCCATGTCTTCAGGGAGCTTATATTCAGGTAAGGAAGATAGGCAATAAATAAGAAATCAAAAAATGAGACCCTGCACAGTATTATGAAGAAGGCAAAGTGCTGTGGTAGAGCACGATGATGCAGGGGCCAAGTGACACAGGAGCTCATAAGATGGGGAAGGTGCTTGATTTTTATTCCAGGTATGATAGAAAGAAGTTGATGAGGTTTGAGAAAGGGTATAACGTGATCTGTGATGCATTTTTTGTGTCTTGCTCTGGGTGTCACTACATTCAGGGCAAGAGTGTGGGGACAGGAGTGGAAGCAGAGAAGCTGGTTAGGAGGGCCAGAGGCAAAGAGCGATGGTGGCTTGAATAAAGGTGCAATGGAGGTATTCTTAGGATAGCTGGTGGACTTGTTGATGGAGAGGGATGGAGAGGAAAAGTGAGAAATCAAAGATGACCCCTAGGTTTCTAGTTTAAACAACTGGGTAAATAGTGCTTTCATTTCCCAATGTCGCAGCAGCTGGGGGCCGGATAAGTTTTGCAGGAAAATGATCAGACACGTATGAATATGCATGTGGAAGCGTGATCCCAAAGCTTACAGAAGAGTGCTCTGGTCTGGGAATTTAAAAGCCTGATTTGTGAGATAACATTATCACTAAAAGCAATAACTGCTTTACACCTCATTTTTTCCCATCTGCAAATGGGGATGATTATATCTATCTTCACTGCTTCAGAGGGATGCCTAGAAGATAAATGAGATAACATATATGAAAGTACTTTGAAGTCTTGGGAGGATCAGAACTGTAGTAAACGAAGCTATCATTACTGTGTACAGGGTGTATTTATATTTTTCTTGTATCTACTCAAAGTTACAGGGGCCATAAGCATATTATGCTTACTTTCTTCATGTTCAATTCCCAGAAATGATGGATGAACATGCTTCTCTTTCCCCAACTGTTCCTTCCCTTCTAGCGTTCTCTTGACAGGATTTTGCAAGTATTAGTGTTTTCTCAAACTTTTCACAGGCCGTGGGAAGGAAGGATTTTGGCCGTTATAACTCTGCCAGGGTAATTTTTGGCAGATAATGATAATGAGATCTTTCTTTAATAGAGATGTACAGATTACTAAGAACCGGCACATTATTTCATTGACTCTTCCAAGAACACTCTAAGAAAGGCATTATTTTTTTCACCATTTGACAGAAGAAGGATGGCTCAAGAGTTTAATTTGCCTAAAACTTGGTTTTACAGCTAGAGTAATTAAGGCTAATAGAAGAGCTGTGTTCTGCAAAATATAGTGAACTAGCACCAGGGACATTCAAAGAACTGCAGCCATGTGCCAGATACTATTCATGGGATGTGTGTGGGGGCTTCTTTGATCACTTCAGTCTTGGACACACTGTCTTCAGTTCTTTGGTAATGGGTGTGACTACTGATTTTCTTGCCGAGTTTCAAGAGCTGCACCATTCCACCAATGAACTTATATACTGTTCTCCGTAAAAACAAACAAAAAACCAAAATAAGAATAAATCAAAACAAAAATTGTCCCTTGCTCTCCAGAGTAATTACATGATTAACAGTGTCTACTTTCCCCTGGGAGCAGATACAGTACGCTTGGTTTTGCCTGAGGCATTTTGTAAGAAAGGGTACTTGGAATTCAGAGACCTGAGGTTGCGTCTTGGTTCAACATGACTGATTGTGCAACCTGGGGATGAAATGAACCTCTTTGAACTTCAGTTTTAAAAACCGTACACTGCATATATTCATATTTATCTGTTTACTGACTATAATCTTCCAGTCAGCCCCACTTTCATCTGCACAGGTCCAGACACAGAAGTATATAGGCTAAGTAGTCACTTCCAGAGTGCCTTATTTGTATATTATTGGATTAAAAATTCTCCATGCTGTTCCTTCCTTCCCTTGCTTTCTCATCTCAAATGCGTGTATATTTGCTCACTTCTAACAGAGGGGGGAGTGGACTGTTATTTCTGGTATTCACACATCTCAGCATTATTAATCTATTTAGAACAAAGCTAAGGAGGGATGAGGTCTGAGACTGCAGTAAGCATTGAATTAATGGATGTAGAATTTAGCACATACAGTGAATGATCGATAATTATTAACTGTTACCTTTTTTTTCTTGCTTAAGTGATCTCATTGGTCTTGAGTAGTTCAGCTGTGGCTTGGGTGGAGACTAGAGAATAATCTGGCTCCCCTTCAGAATGTCACCCTGCTTGCTCGCCTGGCAGGGATTTCTTGCGTAATATCTTTAACCCCTCTTATTTTCACATAGATTCTGCACATCTTGGAGGAAGGGTATTTGGGATAACTTTTTGTAAGTTGATGGGAAATGCAAATAAAATTATGACAACTTTGAGATAATGATAAAATTTTAATTTGTTTTCCCCTCTGAATCGAGTCTGGAATACAAACCTCAAAACCCGTGGACATGTTTTTCAAATCTACATTTCAGAGTTTACAGGTGTGCGCCTGCGGCAACCGAAACAAAGATTACAGTGATGGTTATGGCTGCCTCCCAGGCTCAGATAAAAGGCGCCTCTCAGCTAGCTCCACGGTGCCAGCTCACCTGGGGTCAGACTTTGAGTTTTCCCCATTTAGGGCAGGTATAACAGTAAATCCCCACAACTGTTTTCCTCGTCTCTCTCCCCTCCCATTTTGAGTTTCTGGGTCAGCAATCCTCCCAGCTGCCTCGGGTTTGTGCCCCGGGGAGGGAGCGTGGTGCCTGGTGCGGGCGGAGCAAGGTCGGGCGGCGGCGGCCGGAGCACGGGCTGGTGGACAGCTGCCCCGGGACTGTTTCCACGCTGATCCAACATGTCTCTCTCGGACCTAGGGGTAACAACACTTAACTCTCGCTCTACCAAGTGTCTCCGCAGGCCTGGGCGAACAGATGCAAAGGAAAGTGGGATCAGTTCCCGCCAGGGCTGCTCCCGCCCTTTCCCCGGCCCCGGCCCCTCCCGCGCCGCGGCCGGTCCCGCCCCGAGTCGTCCGTCGGGGCCGCCGGGCACCACTGGGCAGGAGCAGGACACTGCCAACCCCTGCCCCGTGGCGCCTTCCTTCTTCACTCCGCCGCCACTCCCAACGCTCTCCCCCTCCGGTTGCTTCGTTTTTCAGGCGTGCTTCCCTCAGGGGGAGGCGTGTGCCCCCCAAACCAATTCACCTCACTCGCTCCTGCGGACACCGCTTCCTGGACTCTCGGCTCTCGCAGCGCCCCCTCAGGCCGCCGCCCCCATCGCGCTCCCGGGGGCGGGTGGGGACCGCTCGCAGGTACCTCAGCGCCAGGAGGAAGGCGCGCCGGCCCCGCAGTTCCCGGAGGTGCCGCGCCCGCTCCGGGGGGAGGCGCTGTGGTGCGGGGCCGCCCCCTCGCGCCCCGGGCGCCCGCAGCGGCTCGGCCTCCTCCTCCACCTCCTCCTCCTCCTCCTCCTCCTCTTCCTCCGCCCTCCTCGGCTGGGAAAGTGGGAGGTGGCGGCGGCGGCGTGTGTGTGTGCGCGCGTGAGGGGGGCAGCAGAGAGGAGTCTCCGGGTGCCGCCGCGGCGTCAGAGACACTGCGAGCGGCGGGCGCGGCGGGGCCGCGTCTGCATCGGTCTCCGCCGCCGCTGCGGGGCCGCGAACAAAGAGGAGGAGCCGAGGCGCGAGGTAGGGCGCGGGGCCGCGCGGGGAGCCGGCGCGGGCAGACCCTCTCGGCGGAGGAGGAGGTGGTCGGGGCGCCCCCCTCCCCTCCGCGCTGGTCCGTCCCTCAGTCCCTTCACCCTCGGGTCCTCCTGGGCCCGGAGCCGGGACGGTGCCGCGGCCTCGCTGCCTTCTCCCGTCAGGAAGCTGCCCGGGCTCCGTGCCGCGGTCTCCCGGGACGCAGCCCAGCACTCCCTGCTCTCCGATGGCTCGGTCTCTCTGGGGACTCCCGCCTCATCTCTGCCGCGTCATAGATGTTTCCCGAAGGGTGGCACTTTGTGGGGCTGACTTTCGCAACTTAAGGCTGCGGATTTATTTTTAAGTCCTTGAAAACTTCCAGCAGTCGTTCGGGGGGATTTCTGTGCCCGGCCTGACCCAAAGGGTGGTGGAGAGGAGGCTGTTGAATGAGATCCCCATTCCGGCACTGGCCGGGCCGCCGCCGCAGCCTGGGACCCTCCCTTGCCCCTTGTCGCCGACACCTGGCTCCGGGGTGTGTCTGCGGCGAGCGGCCGCCGCGCCTCCCTGCGGGTCTGGGAGTACCTGTGCTTGGCAGCGTCGGAGAGGGGCGCAGCCCTGGGGCTCCCCGCTTCCCGACTCTGTCAAGAACAGCTGTTAAGGCTTCCATCAAAATCTTTTTACCCTTTTTCTCCTAGGCATTCCCGTTTACATTTATTTTGGTGGTAGGGGAGAGCGGCGCAGTCACCGGTTTAAATGCTTTTTCCTGAATGGCCCCATTTTCATATTATGCTCACAGTTTTCAGTCCAGCATTCCATTGTCAAATTCTTTTGGTGATAATTTTGCCAGATTTTCTGAATGGGATTAGGACAAGCTGTTCAGAAATCCGTTTCAGAGTTTGTCAACCACTGCCCTGAAGGGTGTTTTTATATTTCAGCTGCTTTCAAACAAATCTTTAGTTGTGTCCTTTAGAATTGTCAGCCTTCGGCTCATTTTGGTTGGGCAAGATTAAACAGTTCTATTTTTAAGGCCAGCGAAGAAACATATGTATTTAATATTGGGATCATGTACCACAAGTGATCACATGAGGCATGGTTTCTTAAACACTAAAGTAGCTTAAAGATTGGGAAGTTTGTTGGGTTTAAAAGTAATTTCAGGTAGAGGAAACTTTCAGTTGCTTCTGTTCAGCTTCTCATATGAGTTGAGGACTTTATTAAGGCAACCAATATCACTTTGAGAGCTGAAGAAATTATGTTCTTTATTGCATTTCATAAATCCCATTTTATTGCAGGAATTCTGTATAGTATGTGATAGCTATTTCTGCACAGTGAACTCCTAGGTATCTTTAGGGATTAATTTTGAATTGTTTAAAAAGCCCATTTTGTTTTTAATTGTTGACTTTGGAGTTCAGGAACCACATTCCAAAGCAAAGCTGCCCTATTCAGAGGAAGCACTTTTGTGTACTTTTTGGTTCTTGGCTCCTCTGTGAACCTTTTCCCCAAATAACTATACTAATTTTCTGTCTTCTCTCCTCCCCCTCTCCCATTACTCCAGAGCAAAGTCTGAAATGGATGTTACATGAATCACTTTAAGGGATGCTCACAACTATGAAAATTTCTGAAGCTTTTTTCTCAGTAAACTAGATAAAGATGGATGAATCTGCCTTGTTGGATCTTCTGGAGTGTCCTGTGTGTCTAGAGCGGCTTGACGCTTCGGCAAAGGTCTTGCCTTGCCAGCATACATTTTGCAAACGATGTTTGTTGGGGATTGTAGGTTCCCGAAATGAACTCAGATGTCCCGAGTGCAGGACTCTTGTTGGCTCGGGTGTTGAGGAGCTTCCAAGTAACATCCTGCTGGTCAGACTTCTGGATGGCATCAAGCAGAGGCCTTGGAAACCTGGCCCTGGTGGGGGCAGTGGGACGAACTGCACAAATGCATTAAGGGCTCAGAGCAGCACTGTGGCTAATTGTAGCTCAAAAGATTTGCAGAGCTCCCAGGGCGGACAGCAGCCACGGGTGCAAGCCTGGAGCCCCCCGGTGAGGGTGAGTAGCCTGCAGAAGCAGTTTGGTGAATAAAGGTGGTGACAACTACATTTTTTTCTTTATGCTTTAGCTTGATACTTCCTAAATCAGTTCATTGCTAAAGAAGCCAGATTTACTGAAACAGATAGGAAATTATGCCTCAGGATTTTTTTTTTTTTCCTTTTGGAATGAGAGTGCATGTAAATAACAAATTTTTGTTTTTAAAAATTCTCTCCACATGGTCTCTATTACCTTTTAAGATAAATTTTGGGAAACAGGTAGCAATTATTCACTGAAATCTAAAAGCAGTTTTTTGGTACCCATTTTAAAATGGATATTTGGTGTGATTTTCCCCTTTTTCATGGAATTGGGAGAACCATAATTATGTATATGTGTGTACATATATGATATAAATATGTATGTGGGTGAATCATAAGTAGGAAATTAAACCTTAATTTTTATGTTGCATTGAGCTATTCTAGCCATTCTCTTGGTTTTATGAATGCACAGCACAGAATTTACTGGTTGGAGGAATTCTTAACAAATCATGGCCACAGGTAGCGGAGTTTCGTTGCTGTAGCAACGAAATGTCATTTAGGACTACGGTGTAACAGAGAATCTAGCTTTATGTTGGGTTTTGCAGGGAGTGAAATGAAATGTTTTCATCAAAATCATTTTTCTTGGGTTTTGGGTTTGGGCTGAAATAATTTTAAATGAAGCTAAATATTTGGACAGTTACCATATTTTAAATTCCTAGAAGGTAAGGTATTGTGAATAAATCTATATTATGTTGTGGATGATGGCATTCCAGTAAGACACATTTTTTTCATTTTTGTAAAAATAAAAAGTAGTTATGGGCATCAGACAACTAAAACAATTTCATTTTTGTTGGAAGAAACAATTTCAATAATTGGCCAAACTGATAAAATATATTTTTAAGGAAGTTAATTTGAATAAGAATTTTTTTTTTCAAATATTCATGGTAGACAGTCATAACTGACTTCTTTCATATAGTGCTAAAACAGCCATTGGGATGGCATTAGATAGTATAAATTCACAGATGTGAATATCAGAGGCTATACCGTTCCCTCACTTCCTTCTCAAGCTCATCTTTTAAAACGATACAAAGTATTTATATCACTAGATGGAAAATAGGAAAGGCTTTTAATTACTAGGAAGCAATTTCTTTACTAGGCTATCAGGCTTCTTTTGATTTGTATTTAATTATTATTATTTTTTAAGATAGAACTTTGGGTTAGGGCGGTTTTCTTTGCATATTTGAAGCCTACGTATTGTGAGGTTGGTCTGCTTATAGCACTTTTCTTGGGTCTCCTTTATTTTATGGAGTTTACTGGTGCATCGACTAGTGTATAGAGTCATAATATTTTAACCTCACAACCAGTGATCAAGTTGGTCATTTCTGAGACACCTGACCCAGGTCTGCTTAGCTTAGTGAGGGGGTTGATTTGCTTCTCTGGAGATTTTGTTTCCTTGTTAATTAGACTAGGGGAGTTGTAGCTTCTGGCTATGAATGGAAGTATCTTAGTTGTTGACACGTTGCTTTACCTGTTGTGAGGAATGCATTGAATGTTTGATTACTGATAAAAAGGAATTTAAGAAAAGGGCTTAAGCATTTAACCTAATGTCCTTTGAATTTTAAGTTTTCTTTCTAACACAAAAATTGACTATGTAATGCTGTAATGTTCATTTATTTCAACTGCTAAGCTCTCAAAATTGAGCTTCACTTTTCTCGGGTAAATTATTTTGAGATTTTGATGATGATACTGTTATTTTTCTGGCTTATATGAATTCCTAATTTGCTTCATGTTTTTTTCTCTAGCAAGGAAAATTATTCACTGAGAAGCCCTGGTGAACTTGAGTCTTTATAACTTGGATCAAATAGTTGAGGTTAATAGAACAGAAGGTGATATCTGTTACTTCAGGGGGTGTGGAGACACACAGAGCAGAGGACAAAACAAGAAACAAAATTACTTAGTATTCTGAGTTCATGCAAATGCTGCAATACTTATAAAAAGAGCAGTTTTATTTTCTATCATAAAATAATTTCTCATTAGCAGTTACTGGTACCTTTTGCTTTCAAGTATTCAAAACAACCAGGGTTGCACAAATAGTTCAAGTACCTGAAAGATAAATACATGTCAGAAAATACTCCTTTTAAGAAAGAAATCTATAACATATAGACATGTGGAGGTTGTAATGCACTCCTTTGGACACTTTCCTGAGGTGAGTGACCATAATAAATCCCAAACATGCATTCTCCTCTCTTAGATGTTCTGACACAACCAAATGGTGCATGAGCCTGTTGCCACATGTTGCATAAAGCTGAAAGTGATAACATGTGGAATGTTGCTTCAGCGTATTAGTTATGTTCTATGTTCCATTAGATTGTGACCATGTGGCTCCCTCATGCATTTAGCCGAGGTAGATTGAGTGTTATCAGCAGATCTGAGCATTTCCAATGTGTGACACAGATCTTGTTCCCAGAATTTTAGTGTTTCCTGCCTAATATGAAGGAGAAAATGAAAAAGTGTTTGGAGTCTCCATGGGAATCCATCAGTTCTTTACCCCAAGTAAAGAATTCCTGTTGGTTTTAGGCCAAAGTTGAGCGGTGGAATGAGCTACAGGGAGAGGGGGACTGCAGATATCTGTTTAAAGGGACTAAAAATACCTGCACAAAATAGATAATATATTAAAAAAATATAATATACATGCAGAATTCCATATGGAAAACCTATTTAAGTAATTTCTATAGAATTATGACATAGAACAGTTAAATTTCTGCTCTCTATGAGTGGCTCCATTGGTTCAAGTTCTATTCATATCTGTGCACCTATCTGTCTGTCTAGGAATTATTAATGATTTCACACTGCCTCTATCTCAAAGTGAGTTTATTCAGCAAAAATAGATCCACATAACCACTGATTTACACTAATTCATCCTTTGTTTATTCTTTCCTTTAGCTAGCAAATATTTATTGAGCACCTGTTGGGTGCCAGGCACTGTTCTAGCTGCTCAGTAGATAATGATGGATAAACCAGATACAGATTCCACTTATGAATTTATGAGTATGTGTCAATCTTGTGGGAGAGACCCACATTAATAACATAATAACAATGCAAGTATGTAATTAAACTTGGTAAGTGTTATGACAGAACGCTAGGGGAGAGGATAGGAGAAGGACCTGTGTTTAGTGTGAGGGTAAATGTGTGTGTGTGTGTGTGTGTGTGTGTGTCTGTGTGTGTGTGGTGTCTTCAAAAGCTTCCTTGAGAAAGAGGCATTTGAACTGAGATCTTAAGGATAAAATGATATTAATTAGTTGAGAGAGGGCTGGGCAGGTGAAGGAGCAGGGGGAAGTGTCTTCCAATGATCTTGATCTGTAGTGGGACAGGGTATGGATCCTGTCTTGAAGAACCAGTGTGAGGTGAATGTGGACTAAGAAAGGGACAGGGGTAGTGACCTGACATGAGGCCTCAAGTGCAGTAATGTACAAGGCATCAAGAGCCACCACAGGCCACAGGGGGCTAAGGGCCAGAGGAGTGGTATAGCTAGTAAGTGCTCTTCATTTGGGATTAGAAAGATGAATCACTGGGACTGAGACAATCATCAGGGCTCAGAGCGGAAATGGGAGTTTGGTGTCAAAGGACTGAGAGAGAAGAAATGGAATTTGAGGGGGAAAAGTGAAATTTCCTTCTGCAAATGTAGAGTATGCTTTCGTTTCTCTATAGCTACACTCATCGCTTTCTCTCCCTTTCCCTATTGCTGACTATTATGGGCTGAATTGTGTCTAACCCCCCCCCCCCATTCATAAGATGAAATTGTTTCTCCTAGTACCTCAGAATGTGACTGTGTTTGGGAAAGAGCAACTTTAAAGAGGTGATTAAGGTCAAATGAGGTCATATGGGTGGGGCCCTAATCCACAATATGAGTGGTATTCTTTTTTTTTTTTTTTTGAGAGAGAGAGAGAGAAGGGGGGAGGGGCAGAGAGGGAGAGAGAATCCTAAGCAGGCTTCATGCTCAGCGCGGAGTCTAATGTGAGGCTTGAACTCATGACCCTGAGATCATGACCTGAGCCAAAACCAAGAGTTGGACAGTTAACCCAGCCACCCAGGTGCCCCATGACTGGTATTGTTATAAGAAAGGGGATTAGGACTCAGGGAGACACAGAAGGAAGACCATGTGAAGACTCACAAAGATGGGTATCTGCAAACTAAGGAGAGAGGCTTGCAGAAGAATATAAACCCTGCTGACGCCTTGCTCTTAGACTTCTAGTCTCCAGAACTAATGAAATAAGCGTCTGTTGTTAAAGCCAGTCAATCTGTATTACTTTGTTAGGGCGGCCCCAGCAAACTAATACACTCACTGTGCATGTACTCCTAAAGGTCATCCTCTGGAAAGGCCTCAGTCCACTGCCGGTCCCTTCATCCTGGTTTCCCCAAAGACCTGCAGTGGTCCAAGCCTTCTGTGCGCTTTACTCTGGATGTGCAGTAACTTCTTCTTCCTTTTTTTTTTTTTTTTTTTTAAGATTTTATTTATTTATTTGACAAAGAGACAGCCAGCGGGAGAGGGAGCACAAGCAGGGGGAGTGGGGGAGGAAGAAGCAGGCTTCCAGTGGAGGAGCCTGATGTGGGGCTCGATCCCAGAACGCTGGGATCACGCCCTGAGCCGAAGGCAGATGCTTAACGACTGTGCCACCCAGGCGCCCCTGGTGTGCAGTAACTTTGAGAAGTTCCCCCTCAACTGCCCAAGTGGCCTGGCATAGTTTCATAAAACAGGAGGTTTATGTGACAATAAACCAGAAACACAGAAAATTGTAGGTTGAGAGATGGAAGTGTCAGGAGGAGAGAATTATTACTACTTGTTTATCTCTCAGGTTCTTCTGTAAGTGGAGTTTGGAGAGGGTGCTTTACTGGACATTGTAGTATCTGAGGCATTACCCAAAGGACAGGTGGCAGAAAGAGAATTGAAGGAAGGGTAGGGAGAAAGTCAGGTCTACAGTGTGGCTCCAGGTAGGGGGTGGGAAACCAGTACTATGAATTGCCCCATTGGCCATCTTTAACCTCCAGTCAGTGAACAGGTACCTGTGGAGAATTTTTTTCTGGCTCGGTTCTGTGCTATGATCTGTCCCAGGACAGAGGTGGCTTTAATGCATGTTTTGTTGAAAAAGAGTTTACATTATGGGGAGATAAAACACAAGAAACAACAAATAAGGCAGCATAGAGTGAAGCTATGGGATAAGAAATGGAGTAAGTCTCTGTAGTGAAGTTCATTATTGTGGCCTCTGGATTAAGTGTCTGGTCAGAGAGTGGAGTGAGTGTGGATTTGGAGGGACAGGGCAGGACGTGCTTCCCTTCGGTGGAAGACTCATCCAACACCGACATAGGAATTGATGTCTTCATTTGGTGGTTTGGATGAGGGAGACGTGTGGCTGTTTCTGAATGGCTGAGTTAAAATAGAAAATTTTTTGCCAATGTCTATTGCAGAAATTATTGATGTCTTTTATTTATCATTTCATTCTTGACCTTGCTGTGCCCTTATGTGCGTCCTATCCCTGACTTGACTTTATTCCGCAGTCAGGCTCAATGGCTAGGGCTCAAGAGTGAAATTTGGAACTGGGATAGAAGGCAGGGATGGAAATCAGTCTGCAGTGCATACTGATTAGTAATTAAAACAAGAAATGCCTAATGACTCTTTTTTATATTACACAAAGTATCATGTGACCATTATCATGTAAATTTTGCAACAGCCCTGTGGGGTTAAGTACTATTATTTAAAAAGTTAAAAAGAATGTAAATTTCAAAATGAGTTCCTGTAAACATTCTGGTGGTAAAAAAAAAAAATCAACAATATAGATGTATAATGTTATGCGGTGTGTATATCATTCCACATCTCTACATATACATTTGTGTGTGTATATATGCAGTTTTTTGTTTTTTTACATATGTGGAATTTCATGCTCTGTGTATCTGATGATTTGATAGTACATTTAATATATCTGGGAAACCTTTTCATGTCTGAGCACGTATATCTGTCTCATTAAAAACACCACACCTGTTTATTAGGATATAATACACATGCAGATAAGTGCACCTATTTTAAGTGAACAACTCATTGAATTATCATGCTTCATTCTTTTTAAATGACTAGGATTTTTCTTCCTATTTTAAAAATTAAGGTAATACACGCTCATAGTAAGAAACTTAATGGTGAATGAGGATGTAAGGGAGAAAATCAAGATTTCTAATCTCTCCATTCTTAATCTCCAGGAATGACTACTGTGAAGAGGTTTTTTTTTTTTGTTTGTTTGTTTTTCTCAGAAAAAAAAATTAATAGAAATAGAATGACATTATATGTGCTTTTCTGCAATTTGAGATTTTCTGTTTAATGATATATCTTTCGTAGCTTTCCGTATCTACTCTCACTCATGTACAAGAGGGCATTCTGTACTATCATTCTCATTTTATGTATGTGGAAAGGATGGCAGAAAGGCAGAATAACTTGTTCTAGGTCTCCTAGCTAGAAAGTAATGGAGATAGGGTTCCACCCTACCCTGTCTGATCCCAAGATCAGACACACACTCTACTGAAGTGACAGACATTCTTCCTGGGTCTTCGTGCTGCTTATAACAGGGACAGCTTTTAAGTGGAGGTACTTGTGTCCTTACTGTCCTGGCTGTGCTCACTGTTGTTGTTTTAAAGGGACAGATGAAGCTCAGTGACAGTAGACCAGGAAACCAGACCTTCTTTAGCTTGGTAGATGGAGGAGTGTGGTTTGGAGGTCAGAGGTTGTGGCCTCTTGCTCCAGTGCTGTCATCAGCTGGCTGTTTGGCTTTTCTGGGCTTTATTTCTTCAGCACAGAACTGCAGAACCTTAGGTCTCCCAGCTCCATGCAGGGAGTCGCGGCGGGGGTGGGGGATGACAAGGATTGCTGAGTTAGGTTCATCTTATATTTTTCAGAACCCTTTGTGGTATCTGGCGCATAGGATGCACTCAAAAAGAGATTTGTTGAATGAATGTTTATTAGTTTCTTGGAGCTGCTATAGCGAAGTACCACAAACTGGGTGGCTTAGAACAACAGAAGCTTATTTTCTCACAATTCTGGAGGCCAGAATCTGAAATCAGGGTATTGGCAGAGCCCTGCTCTTTCCGAAACTTTCAGGGGAGAATCCTTTCTTGTGTCTTCCTAGCTTCTGGTGGTTCTGGCAGTCCCTGGTGTTCCCTGGCTTGTAAATACAGCAGTCCAGTCTCTGCCCCCATCTTCACATTCCTTCCCAGCATGTCTGTGTCCACATTTCCCTCTTCTTATGAGGACACAGTCATTGGATTAGGGCCTACCCTAAACTAATACGACCTCATTTTAACTTGATTACATCAGCTAGACTGTATTTCTAAATAAAGTCACATTCACAGGTATTGGGAGTTAGAACTTTGAACATATATTTTTAGGGGACACAATTCAACCCATAACAGATTAAATGAATGCAGGAATGAATGATTGAGTGATGTGAATTCTAATCAGCTTCTAAGGATCCTTACTGTAAATTTTCTCAACAATTTATCTGTCCTTAATCCCTTTCTTTGTGCTATTTCCTCACCATCTATAAAAATGGGTTGACACTTTCTCTACCGATTAATAGGTAGCCTTGTAGATGAATGCAAGAATTGACGTGCAGTTTGAAAATTATAAAGTCAATGCAAATGGATGTATTAGTAGTAGTATCATTACTATAAAAATGATCAGTCTTCAGAAGGAATGTAATATCATTTCTATTTGGGTGACAAGAACTAAATAATTGAGAAGAAATTTAAAAGATCACAATACAAATGTAGCGCTATGCACGATGAGGACACTTGCTCAGTTGTTTTGGTCCCTTACCTGTGAGAAATGATGAATGTTCATTCTCTGCGGCTAACCCTGGAGGGTTCTTTCCCTAATCCTGGGGGTTCTTTCTGCATTTTCCCCATTTTGATTACCATTCCCTCAGCTCTTATTTCTCCTGTGACTGACTGAAAGAGAGGAAGGGAAAAGGAGATTATTTTATTGTTGCTGGCTGGACAGAGAAAGGGAGGAAAATGAGATAAAGTTTAGCTTTGCTTTAGTCATGAGTCCTTGCTGCTGTGCTTGCTGCTCTCTGGAAAGTCCCACCTCTGCCACTGGTTCTCTGGCTTCAGCCCCCCACCCCGAGCTCCAGCCTCTGCTGGTGTGGAACCTCTGTAGTTTGTTCACTTTTCTGCCTTCTAGCCACCTTGCATTGTTCTGTCATGCAACCCTGGTCTGCGTTTTCCAAGTGGCTAAGAGGGGGGAAATGGAAGAAATGTTGGAATAGAAAGGGGGGGGGAGGAGAGCAGGACTCCTGTGCCATTCCATTTCCTTCCTTGAACTATTTTCCAGGTTGCATTCACAAATTGCTCACTTGCCCCATAATTTGACTCTAGGCTGGGGAAAAGGAAAATTAAAAATAGAAAAAAGGTAGGGGCAATCTGTTAATACCTGCCTCCACTTCACTATTCCAAAAATTCCTGGCTCCTCTTTGTGCACCTCCATTCCTGAACTCTCCTCCTCCGCTGGGAAGAATTCCTGCTTTCCCCCACCACCGTCGGGCGCTCGCTCTGCTTATTAATCCATACCCTCTCCAGTCCATTGCATTAATATGGTTTAAGTAAACCTGACACAATACATGGAAAGCCTTTTTCATTTTGGGGTCAAAAGACGAATGATTTTGTAATTCACTGTCTAGCAGGGTTCTTTATGAGGACCCACAGTAGTAGGGCAGCGTAGTATATGTAGTTAAACTAGTAGGAGGAATACTTGCGATGGAAATATTACGTATAGCAACATAGTATAGTGAGGAACTCAGGTATCCAATCCGATGTCAAGTCAGGCAAGCCTCTCTTACATAGCAACACAGGATAGTGAGGTGTGCTTGTGATTGAGACACTACACCTGGAAACAGCTTTGCTAGTAAGGCTCCCTCACTGTGGAACTTAGACCCCTCAACCTCCCGAAGCTTTTATCAGAAAGAATGTGTCTATCTCTCCACCTTTTTTTTTTTTTTTTTAAATTTCAGAGACCTTGAAAGTAGTAACCTTAAAAAGAAAAAATCTGAGCCTCAATCACCCTTCCTGTGGTCCTGCAATCCTTTGTAGTCTATGTGCCTGCCAATGCTTAGTCAAGAGGACGGTAGCAGTTGCTTCGTGAATGGTGACATATGGGTATCTGTAAACACAACCATGTTAAAGATAAATGTGTGAGTGGGCTCTTCCGGGGTAGCAGGGAAGGGAATGGAGGTGCCATTTCAAATGGTTGACAGTAGCAGTTAAGTAGTAGACTATTTGAGTTGTGAAACGTGGATAAAAGAGAGTAGGAGGATGTGCAAATGAATTAAGTTATATTAAATATAGTGTAGAAAGGCAAAGACTGTCAGGTTTGAGCATTTTTCTGTTAGTCTAAGGAAATAAAAAAATTCCTAATTTTTATAAGACAAAAATCCTTTTGAAACAGTGTATATTTATTATTTATAATGTTGCAATGAATAAACAGGAGTAGATTTTCATTATTTTAAGATGTAGTGAGTGGTCCTAAGCAATGAAGAATTCCACAGAAATAAAATTGAAGATTATAGGGTGCTCCATATCTAGTTTTAATTTATGTGAGGGATGCCCCTGCCCCCCATAAAACAATAGCAAGTAGAGTAAGAATATCAGTGTGTGATACTAATACCCGTGGCATCTGTATAAGATTCTTGGAAGTGTGTTTGAGCACTAATGTTTAAAAGTTGAACATTGATTTGTTATAAGGAAATACAGTTCCTCTAGAGCTAAAAACATATGTACACTCCTAATTACATAACTACTTAGTTTTTAACGAATTTTAAAAGTTCTTTAACACATAGATTAAATATTATATGTAAAAAAGTTAAATTTCAAGCAAATTTTTATTTGCTCAGCTTATTCAAAGTGACAGGTAGTTAGCAAATCTCAGTTTTTCCCCTGTTAAGCTTGTGTTTTAAGCACACTTTTGATGAATTATTTCTAGTATCTCATATGTTTTTACTTTTTTCCTCCACAGTTTAACGCAGCTGAAGAGCTTAAGTCTATAGGCTAAATATTTTTGCCATTTTTGGTGGGCCTAATTATTTTCATTCAGCATTAGTATTTCATAGTACATGATACTATGTGCTGGAATTAACACTTTCATTTTTCTCTGTTCATTTTTATAAAACAAATCCAGAACATTAGATGATATTAAAAACCTGAATTCTGTTGTACAAGACAGTGATGCAGCTGAAACTGGAGTGTTTAATTGAAAGGCACCATCATGTGACAGCTCGAAATGTGTATATATTCCAAGAAAGTCCCACTCCGATGTCAAAAAAGTATTGGGTGTCAATGTAGGAGTATGAAAATGTATGCTGTGTAGAAGTTGGGGATCACCTACATGGTGACGAGAATGATGGAGACCTGGTTTCTACTCCTGGCTGTATGACCTTATGCGGGTGATTTCTCTTTTATAGGCTGTGGTTTCCTTTTGCAAAATGAGGGCTTGTCTGATATCCAGGTTCCTTTGCTTCCCTGACTTTTTTGAAATAATTACACCAGCAAAGGCCACTTTGACATTGAACATGAACAAACTGAGGTTGGTGTCTGGATGTCTTCTTGGTACGATGAGGTGAAGGGTGCCTCTCAAAGTCACCGTGGACACCAGACTCTCATATCCTTTGAGAAGCTTCAGGGCTGCCACGGGAACCTTCAGAGCAACTGCCAGATAATCTGGGAGTTGAGATGTAAGGCAGAACAGAAAAGCAAGGACAGGGTAGGCAGCCTGATTTGGGATCAGGTCCAAGCAGGGCTGGTTTGCCTGATGGGCTTCTTCTCCCTGAAATAATCTACTTCTGTTACACCTGAATATTACCTTCATGTAGTCATCACACCGCCTAAAATTCTGACAATTGGAGGTTGTTCACGTATTAAAATGTTCTGCTCTTTGGAAGGGTAAGAAATCATCGAAATATGTCGCTTTTCCCATTCTTACTGATTCGAGAACACCCACTCTGATGGACAGGATCCTTTATGCTGAAAGGGGGAGATGGAAGGAACTGTGCTTCTCTGAGATCAGACAAGCCTGGATGAAGGGAATGCAGTGAGGGGCTTAAATGGGGGTGACCATGTAATTTATCCTCTACACTTTTGAGCATGAAGGGATGCTTTTGATAATTTTGCAGAGTCAACGGGGGTAAACTGGGTCTGTCTGGGGCGAACAAGGCCATATGGTCATCCTAGCTGAGGGCAGTGTGAGCAAGCCCAGGAAATAGAAGAAAGTTTCATCAAGTATGGGGAAGATGCCAAAGAATACAGAAGCTCTTTCAAACATTGTCAGGCAAAATGCAAGAGAATTGATTTCTTCCTCTGAATGCTTCTTTCTGTGGGCTCTGTGGTTTTTGCTGGAGAGAAAATGTGATGTAGTAGGAAAGGCAGGGGGTTTAGCATGAGGCAGACCTTCCTCTATTCTTTGTTATCTGTGCGGCTTTTGGGCATGTTACTTCATTAGCTTAATTTCTTCATTTGTAAAATGATGAAGATTTGCTTTCCAGGGTTGTGAGGATTGTATGAGATAAAGAATGTTAAGTGCCTAGGACCTAGTTAACGACATTCAATAAATGTTAGTACCTTCTCTTTTTTCTTTTTCCGGAAATTAGAACTTTGTACCTTGTATCAGTTATATTATAAAATAACCTGTGTGCATTTGTGTGTGTGTGTGTGTGTACGCGTTTGCACGTGCATGTGAGCATGTATAGTCTGGTCATTTAATTAATCCATATTTACAATGTTAATGCCACGGGAGATTTTGTTCTCTTTTCAACAGACAGACTTTAGGTACACAAGCTGTTCGTCAGTTAGTGCTTGCACATGATGCTAAATATCTGGTTTAAATCCTGCTTCTACCACTAACCGTGGTGTGACACTGGCTCTCGAGGCCTCATCTGTGAAAGGAGAGGGTGAGCAACATTATCTCTCATACCTCTTCCTGTTCTCATCCTATAAGAGACCCAGCCAGCGGAATTCATTGTATGTTAGACCATCTGTGACTGTTTTCATTGCCTGCCTTCCTTCCTTCCTGCCTTCATTCTTGCTGTGGGGAAAATAATAGTTCAAATAATGTAGAAAACTGATCTTTGATTTTGTTCTTTGCTATAGTATTAAAAAGACTTAGATCTCTAAAACTTCTGTAAGGGAAACTAGATATGCTTTGTAGTGCAGTCTTTGTTCAGTGCACTAATTTTTAAAAATTAGTGTTAGGAAGGATTTTTATGCCCTCACATGGGTCCTTTAATGCCACCGTTGGATATAGAACGTGTGTGTGTTTTATTCCTTTGTGGCTGATTTTTGTTTACCATTCGTACCCTTTCCTGCCCCTCCTTCCGTAGAGCATCAAGATTGTGTTCCTTAAGTAGATATTACTGGTCTGTTTAATCATGTTTTCATTATTTTTATATCTCCTATCTAGAGCAACTTATTGCTATTTTTATGTGATTAGAGCCAGCTCTGACTAAATAAATGCATTTATGTAACATAATTTTCTGATGAATTTTTAAAATGCTGCAACAGTGAAGAGCCTTGCTATGCTTCAACTTTAAGCAAACGTGTATTTTTTTTTTTTAATGGAGCTTCTATTTATAGTTAAAATATTCACTTCCTGAGTTCGAAGGGTAAAAAAGGACACTGAGTGAACATTTTATGAAGATGGTCATCTACTGCATTTAAAAAGCCTCTCGAAAAGGGCATTTCAAAAACTGGTTGGTAACTTATTCCTGTGACTTGCAAGCTTCATCGCCAGGAAGTTCCTTCTTTTGTATCAAATACAAATCCCTGTCCTTGCAATTTAATCACATTCCTCTAGTCTCATCCTTAATGGAAAAGAAGTGCTCCCTTGTATACTCTCCTTCGTAACCTTGCATGCGGTTGTGCAGCCAGACCTCCTCCCTTAGCCATCTTTTATCTGGCCTAAATAACTGCATTTCCTTTACATGTCCTCTTAGGACTCATTTCCTAACATTTTAATCATTTTTAGTCGTTCTCCTTTGGACGCTCTCCAGCTTCTGCTCATCTTGCTGGGGTTCAGGTCCAGAATAGCTCTTAGCATGGTAATAAAGTTCTGAATAGACCATCACACTGTGGAAGGCTATCACATGATCCTCCTGAGCATGTTGCTTGTTTTTACTTCCTGATGCTACATATCTTTAAAAATAACTCACTGTATTGCTGGTTCATACTTTGCCTAGACCCTCAGTTTCTTTTATATGAATTTGCTTTCCCCCATCTCTTATATGAGTTTTTACTGCCTTACTAATTGAACTGCCTCCTGTTGTTCCTGTAATCCTTATGGTAGCATCAGCAATTCGCAGCTATCGACGGGAACAGAAAAATGTCAATTCAAAATGCTATCTCTTTAATAGATATTTGTAATTATACGGATGCTTGATCTTAAACACATATATAACCTGTTTGTCATATTTGAGTATCCTCTGTCCTTATTTGGTGTTTGATTGTTCTCTAATTAATTGTGTTTTAGTTTTGCCTCCTGAACCAAGTTGTAGGTAACTTGAGAGCAGGAACTCTTATATCTCTTTTTCTGTTCTTTGCTGTTGAAAACTAGGTGTTCAGTTCAGTAAGCACATCTTGATGGGGTTGATAGATTCTTCGCATTCCAGAATCCCAAAGTTCATTTGAACACATTCACATCTTCGTAAGAGAGAGTGCCTAACCACATGTATATTTTTGGTGCACTTAATCATATTCAGTTCTCCGTTATTTAAGCCAGCAATGAAAGTATTACCCAAAGGCTGGGTAAACCCTCATGAAACTTGGTTGTAATTGGATCCTGAATAACAGTTCACTTGAGGGTGGCCCTCGAAACATTTGTGTTACACCCACCATGGTGGTCTGGAAATCATGTTTTCCTGGTTTATTAGAAAGAATTTTCTGCCGAATTGAATCAGAAGCCTTACTAAAGTTAAAATACGTGACCTGTTATCTCCTATCCCCCAAGCACCTCATTGTTCTGACATAGAGGAAAATGGAATGGATCTAATAGGAATTAGCTATCCAACAGTCATGTTGATCTTTACCAAACACCTTGTGATTTCTCTACTTGCATATCTACTTTTGGAATGCAAACGTTATATGTAATAAAGGCCTCTCTTTTGATGCAGATTATCTATATACTAAGTAATTCCTGTGGTAGGTAATCCTATGGATGGTAGGAAGCACAGGTAATGATGTGGTTTATAATAGCACTTCCACATTCTAATTCCCATAAGAGGCAACATGCACATTCAAAATAAAATTAAAATTCTTGAGAATGAAGTGGAAAGGAGGGGAGGAAAGGCAGTTAGGATAATAAATTAGCCCCAAGTGACTCTTTCCAATTCTCAAATTGTAAGTCAGCCAGCTATGATGTGAAATATGACAAGGACCCCAGGCTCTCTAGGTCAGATATCGGCAAGGCTGATATTCTGTGATTGCTGATGTATCAAATATTTAACTATAATGCATGAAAATACTGGAGTTATTATTAGTTCTCTCAGGAGACCTAAGCTATGTGATACCTACAAATAAGTAACACTAGGTCCACCCAACATTTCATGATGGATGAAAGAGAATGGCATATCTTGAGCAACAGCAGGTTAGGAAGGCTTGGTAACTTTAGAAATGTGTCACGCTGTGGTTTTTAGGTATGCAGTGAATGAAGAGCTTTGTGTGGAAGGGGTAAAAGTGCTCTGTGAATACTTATTATGTAAATTTGTGTGTGTTGCTAGGTTTATGTATGTTTCTTCTTTGTGATCCCAGCTTTCTTTATTTCCTGGACTGAGAGGCAAGTTTATTTTTCACATTAACCTGATATGTAAATTGGTCAGCCCCCGCTGGTGGCTTTTTTCTCCTTCCAATTTAGTGGTGTCAGGTCAGTATCTGGGCAGGGGGTACCCATCATTAGCAATTAGCTAGTGTCTTGTCTGTAAATGCAGCCATGCTCTAAGCCACCCAGCCCTTCTGTAACTGGGGTTTTTTGACCAGCTTGGGATTTATTTAACATGGCTTAGTTTAGTGATATATGTTGAAATTGAGAATGTATGAAAACAGAGATTGTGTTTAATGCATGCGTGTTATCAGTCGTTTGGTACACATTTCTTCTCTGTGTCTGGAGTGAAAGGTCACCATTTCTTGGCACTCTTATTAGACATACTGGGATATTAAACCAAAGAATAGAATAGGTGGGTTAGATTGAGGCCAAAGTCGATTTATAGTTTGATACTTAATTTTCCTAGTCGAGTGTCATCTGGCAAGTATGCAGAGTTGCTAATTATTGGCAGCCGTGCACTGGATAATACGGTCTGCATCGGTGGTGAGCAGTTAGATTGCAATGATGTATCTGTAGCTTTAGGATAAAAATAGTAGCAATTTTAGTTTGACCCCAAAATCACTTTCGCATGGTCATGAAATCATTTTAAGAGCTGATCTGGGACACCTGGGTGGCTCAGTCAGTTAAGCGTCTGCCTTTGGCTAGGTCATGATCCCAGGGTCCTGGGATCGAGTCCTGTATCAGGCTCCTCGCTTGCTCTGCGGGAAGCCTGCTTCTCCCTCTGCCTGTGGCTCCCCCTGCTCTTGTGCGCACACGCTCTCTGTCTCTGTCTCTCGCTGACAATAAAAATCTTAAAAAAAAAAAAAAAAGCTGATCTTATGGAACAGTGTATATTTGGATTCAAGAAAATAAATACTTGACTATCTGACCTTAAGGGAAAATATGTAACAAGATGTTTTGTGATCTTGAGTGAACTAATCAGTTGAGCAAACTAATGAACTTGAGTAAACTAATATTTTAGTAACTCTGTTCTGTTTGTTGCATCTGGGTTAGCAGTGTATGAATTCATTCTGTTCTCAAATAACTTGTTTTGCATTGATATCACTGTTTGAAAAAGTAAGCTATAATAAATCTCATAAGCTGGAAAACTCAGCATGCCTTAAAATATGAAAATGCTAGGCTTCCTTTTATATACTGAAACATGGGGTTAATTGCCTTTATTTTCCACATCTTACAAAGTTCTTGAGTCTCTGGACAGCATACCAGAGTCCTTATTTCTTCAGATATGCAATCTATCATTTACAGTCTCCAACTGATAAATACCTTTATTTGGCACGGACACATATGATCAAAGGTGATCTGAATAGTGTACAGGTTTGATTAATGAATACACTAGGCTTTTCCTTAGGGTTTGAACAAAGAATGGTATCACAGTTTTGTTAATAAAATAGAGGTTAAAGATTGGAACTGTTTCTAGTAGACTCTGCAGCCCTAAATCATTCAAAAGTAATGAAGCAGTTTTCTGAAAGAGATTGTGTTTCCCTATGAAGGAAGCCACCTTTGTTCCATGTCACTGATGCATTCTTTATAGGTGAGTTCACTCTGCATTGCTGATATCTTTTTCCTTTCATAAAAGGGAGATGTGGACCGCTCCCAGTGCATTCCATTTCTCACAGTCCATAAAATAAGGCTTAAATGTACCTGTCCATTAAAAGCTTTTGAAGGACGAAAGCCAACCTCAGAGGCTTTGTGAACCATGAATTGACAATAAAAGACAGTATGCTTCTGTTTTTCAAATAGCCTATTTAAGGACAAAAGAACTATTCACTCCTACATGACTTTCATGTAGTTATAATAAAAGATAGGAGGATGGTCATCTTGTTTTGTGCATGATTTTAAGGCTGCTTGACTGAGATTATTTGAAACAATAGTTTTCAATTATTGGAATGAATAAAGTCACTGAGAGGGATGTGTGGTGTAAAGTATATAAACATCTTTCTGTTTCTTTAGACAGAATTAAAGTTAAGAAGTTAGCTCCTCAACCCCTGCAAAATCTAAAGGGTTAAAGCATTTACAGAGTATCAGATTAAGCTTTAACTCTTGGAATAGTTTCCTGACTAATCTTCCTCTTCCACTTGTGTCTCCTAGAGTTCTTTACATCTCAGTGTGAGATGACACTCTCTTGCTCGAAACTACGTAATGACCCATTAGATTGAAACAGTATAACTGAGCCATGTCTTTTCCTCCACCTTATCTTTTAAGCTTATATATTTAGCTTCAGCCATCCAAGTTTTCTTGCTATTCATCAAAGCACCAAGACCTGGGGCCATTTGTACCTGTTCCCCGTGGAACCTGGAAGGAATGTCTGCTTTTACCCAGATTTCAGGATGGCTTGCTTCTTTACCTCAGTTTGACTTCTTCTCAGATGTCACTTCCTTGGAAGGGTCTTCTCTGACCACCATATCCAATCTTCTAGTCCGATAGATTTATTTTTCCTTATAGCACTTATGTCCATTTAAAATTACGTATTTGTTTACTTTGTCCTTCCCCATCCCCTGCCACCCCCCCCCCCCCCATAGACAGTAAGCTCTATGAGGGCCAGGACTTTGATTAAATTTATCACTGTCAGTATACCCAGGAGCTACAACACTGCCTGGTACAAAGTAGGCCCTCGGTAAGAATTTATTTAATTAACAAATTGGTGAGTGAATTTTACTTGATACATGTTGGCCTTAGTAACTCTGCAAACTTCATGTTGAAAAAATAATGGCAAATGGGAATATGATTGTCGATCATTCAGATGGTTAAGTTAGCACTGAAAATTTTTATAGAGGAGTGAATTAAAGTGTCATATTTGCTTATTTGGTAATTCATTTTGTTTTGTTTCATGAAGGTAAATATGGAGTGATTTAAAAAGTAATCTTTCTATGAGCCTTTTTTTTCCCCCCAATCCGAGAGATGAGCAACATGATTTCACACTATAGCACTCTCTCTGTTTTTAGCTTTTGGAAATGAACGCACACCCTTTATAACTGAAGTGTCGGTGTACTTTAGTACTCGTACTTTTAAAGCTACCTGGAACACCAGATAATGAGAGCATGGGAAGGAGCACTTTTTCATATATTTCTGCAAACTCCTATGCTTAACATATTCTTTAGAAGAGAAGTGACATTGTTTTCTGTACCTAAAACTGTTTAAGGAGTGGGTGGAAACACCTATTAATCTTGGCTGTGTCGTGACTTGAGAATATTTCCTCAGGATGTTGTGTAGATTCAAATTAGCCTACAGGTATCCGTTTTTTTCCTTTGCAAAATAATACTACTGAATCGTGGGTTGATTCTGTTGGGTGTCCTGAGCCTGTTGATTAATATCAGAAATGAAGTTCTTTTTCTAATCTAATCATGGCTATGTGCATTATATGTAAAATTCACTTAAGTGTCTCTGTAGACACTCACAAACATGATCATAGTCACCTGTTTCACCAATTGCTGTTTTTAAATCTGCATATGTTTTTTCTAGCTTATTGACATGGAGTCAGAGCCTGCTGAAAACTTATTTTTCCCATTGTTGCCCTATGTGCATCCGATACAGGAATGGATCTTTGTGTTTTTTTTTTCACTAACAGATAATTCTGTGTTTTACCATCTATTGATACACGGTCTGCTTTCCACTTAGAATTAGAGGTTGTCCCCACTCTCCACTAACGATTTTGGGGCAGTTCTACGAGGTCACGGTACAGGGGCCCTAGCTTGCACGTGCAGTCTTGCCTCACATGACCAGACTGTATCCTCTGTTAATCACTGTCCCCTGAATCAGGTACTCACCCCTAATGTTACTGTGGATTGTCCACCATTCATTCACTCAGTAAATATTTACTTGGGAGAAGATCCTTGAGCGAGTTTGACCACCTCTCCTGTTCACCCACTGAGGTCTTTGTCTAAACTATCAAGCTTGCTTTTTTTCTCTCTTCACTTTTTTTGTTTGCCTGTTTTTATCCCTCCCTGTTATCCACTCCCAAATCTCCAATTTGAGTATCTGAGTCTTTGTTTTATAGTCATCCCTGTTTTCCCAGTGAGCACATCATGTCTTAATGTCCTTTTTGAAATTCCTTAACTACATTTGACTTATGGTAGAAAAACCAGTGAAGAATAAAGCACATGGTAAAAAGAGGCGTTAATAGTATACGTCTCAATTTTTCTGCAAAATGGAACTTTATCTCCTTCTAACTTTCCTTGTTAGAGGAAGAGCTGTGAAACTATTCAAGTTTTTCTACAGCAGTCTTAAGAGGATTGTCATATTTACCAGGGATTATTGTATAGATGAAAGAACTTGAATTAGCTTTTAGTTTCAGAGTAAAATAATTTCTTTTTTTTTTTTTTATTTATTTATTTATTTATTTATTTATTTATTTATTTATTTTAATAATTTTTTATTATATTATGTTAGTCACCATACAGTACATCCCCGGTTTCCGATGTAAGGCTCGATGATTCATTAGTTGTGTATAACACCCAGTGCACCATGCAATACGTGCCCTCCTTACTACCCATCACCGGTCTATCCCATTCCCCCACCCCCCTCCCCTCTGAAGTCCTCAGTTTGTTTCTCATAGTCCATAGTCTCTCATGCTTCATTCCCCCTTCTGATTACCCCCCCTTTCTTTATCCCTTTCTTCCCCTACTGATCATCCTAGTTCTTATGTTCCATAGATGAGAGAAATCATATGATAGTTGTCTTTCTCTGCTTGACTTATCAGAGTAAAATAATTTCTAGTTTAAATGACTTAACATTAGTCGATCAGACCTAGTTAACATAAGTTTGTGTCTCTCTTAAAATAAAAGTTGAAAAATTAAATTTGTTCCTTGGTAATTTGATTTGTAGGAAGTGGGGAACAAAGGATTCCAAACAGGGCTTTTAAAATCAGTTCTAATTAATTGCGTGTGCAGATGCATCAGCTGAGATTGGGAGGCAATTAGTCTAATTATGTTTAAAATACAGTTGCATGCTTAAATAGATAATCACACCCTCAGGCCTGCCTATCTTTTTCTACTTTCTCCTTTAGGCACGTAGTGAATTTTTTGGCCATTAAGCATGACCTCGGCAGTGTCTGTGGAGCAGAACAGAGTGACAGAATGCAGATGAACACGATTGCACATTCTCCTAGCTTAGAGTTTGATACTTCAGGGATAATACCTGCACAACACACCTGGATAGAAAGATTAAACCATACGAGGGAAAATTTATGTTCTCTAGCTAACCACTCCCCTACACTACCGCCAAATCTTATTTTTGGAAAGCTGAGCTCTCTTTATGAAATCTTTTTTTTTTGTACTCCAATTTGGAGTAAACTATAGCTAAGTCCTATTCTGAGTGTTATGAAATAATGTGAGTTTCAGCGTAAAACTTGAATAAGTAACACCTTGCCTAACCGCATACCGTTTGCATGACTCAGTTAAAGGCGAGGTCAAGGGGCCAGGTAGAAGTGCCATCTGGGTTTCTGAAGTACTTTCATACCTTTCAGGTCTTCAGTTGCCGCTGCTTACAATGGATGTGACACCCTGACAAAACTGTTTTTCTTTTCAACTTCAGCAGTTGATATCTGTACAGGTGAATGAACAGGGATGTTTTTCCTGCCTTTCTTTACAAACTAATGTGACGATTTTTCTCTTCAGTAGATTCAGTTTGATTGGAAGAATCTTTCGAAGGTGGTCTTGTGTAAATACTCCCCTATTGCCCTTCCTTTAGTTTCTGGTAGCATTAAGCATGATTTATAGATTGCATTTTCATTTTATAGGCTGTCCTGCAGTTACAAGACTACAGTCTTTATTACCATCCTACCACAATGATTTTGCTTTTTCTTTCAGCTACATTTGCTGTATTTCTGACCATATTATTTGTAGCAGAAACTGAGGTTTACTGTCATTGCTATATTTATAACTGAATTGTGTGGTTTTTCTCCACGTAGGCAAAAACAGGATCTTGAGGATAGATAGCTAGTGATGTTAGGCCAGTTGGAGCTTTGTTTTCTGGACTGTATTTGCTAAGCCTGGTATGAGACCACAGCTTACTTCATCTGTGGCTATCAAAGTACAATGGAGTTAGGTGAATGATAGACAAACTTAGATGGAGATTTGAAACACGAACATTTGAATATGTAGATTATTGCTTTTTAAAATTTAATTAATTTTTTATTACGTTCAGTTAGCCATCATATAGTACATCATTAGTTTTTGGTGTAGTTTTCAATGATTCATTAGTTGCATATAACACCCAGCGCTCATCACATCATGTGTGCTCCTTAATACCCATCACCCGGCTACCCCATCCCCCAGCCCCCGTCCCTTCTGTAACCCTCAGTTTGTTTTTTGGAGTCCAGAGTCTCTCATGGTTTGTCTCCCTCTCTGATTTAGATTATTGGTTAATATGGCTTGTGCTCTGACTCGAGAATGCGCCATCATTAGGGCCTTGTGTTCACATTTCATGCATAGACACAGGCTTAAGCCTAAGTAGATTTGTTCAGAGGGGACCATGCCATTTTACTTCTTCTCTTGAGGTTACCCTGTGAGAGTTGGTAATTAATGTTGTGTTTGAAGAGTTTCTTCTCCCTTTAATCTTTGAAACAAACTACTCTTCTTACTATGGTAAACATAAGCCAGTTGTTTTAAAATTTAGACCAATTTAGGCATTTGGTTTATAATAGATAAATGTATTATTTTAGCAGATATTTGATGCTAATCATGCTATCGTTATGGTGGAATAGCTGCTAATAGAATATGGGTATGTTTACTGTAGTGTATTCGCCTCTGTGCTTTAAGTGATTTATATAAGTATGTAACCTGTGTTTTTGGATAACCTTTACTAAACACTGGGTGACTCACATTTTTTGGTTTTTTACAGTTTCAGTATCTCTTTTCATGCTGAGTCTTATGTACCACTCTCTTTGTTTCATATTAATAAGATGTTAAATAATAGCACAATTTAAGGATGTTAAAGGGGTTAGGAGATTATAAAACCAAAACTGAAAACCATTGACTAAGTTTAGAAAAGCTCAGTGCTGCAGGGTTGTCCTTGTGTCTTGGTTAAATTTGTGCAACTCAGAAAAAAAAAGCACTATTCTGTCCTATATATTATTTTATTAGATATCTTTCACATACATATCAGTTTTCTTAAATATTTCCAGTATTTCCAAATATTTCACTATTTGGGTAGTTAGCACACTGGATTTTGTGTTTCTTTCTCCTTCAAGTAATGCTGGTTATAGTTAGATGAATTTAAATTTATTAACTTATGGTCTCGGAAAATTTAGATTGATTGACATTCTGGCATTGGCAGTATAGTGTATTCTTGAGTCCACAAAAAAGATGTATTGTGAAACTCTAGAATTGGGTAGAAAGAGATCATCTGTGTAGTGGCTTAAAAAAAAACTGGGAAGAGCTTTTACAAAAGCAGCAGGAAGTACTTACTGAATCAGCACTGGTCCATTGTGTGGAGGGGTTTGCAGATTTCTAATTAAGCCACTGAATACTTACAGTCCTCAATTCACATGGAAAATTTTTAAAATGGTGGCGAGGCGCGTGCACGTTCATGTGTTTGTACAGGGCAGCTGCTCGTAATGACTTGATAGTAAAAATTAGAAAAAAAATAATGTATGTGGAAACAGCAAGAGAAATTGAAATAGAGTGTCTTTTTATTTTTTTTAAAGTAGAACAACAACCAAAAAGTCACTCCATGTAATTTTGAGATCAGACAAAGGGATGGCCAGAGCATAATAGGAGCATGTAGAAGCCTGTTGCTAAATCAGAAATGAACAGGAATGCAGTTCAAAACCTCATTTACTACTCTTTAGTCTGTTGCCCTAGAGACAGACTTAACATATTGACTTTGGCAACTCTAGGGTAGCCTGCCATGTCTGCAGTTATTTAAGTGAAAATCTGAATTTGTGACTTAAAAATATAAGTTTACTGTAGTCAGTGCAACCAATTACCTTTGTGGTTGGGTGGGAATTTCCAGGAGGTTCTAAGTCATCTTATGGAAAATAATGAAATAAATAGAATATAGAATAAAGAATTCTGATTCTAAAAAGTTCAAATAGGAAGAGACAGTAAATGAAAGCAAGACTTACTGAAAACCTAGTGCAAGAGCTGTTGAGACTGATTTAAATTTCAGGCACCATCTCACTTTGTAGCATGAATGAGGTAATTGGAGAACATAGATAACAAAATTAATAGTCAGGGGAGTGCTTAAAATATTGTTTAAAGATTAAAATGAGAGTTAGCCTAGAATGATCAAGACCCCATCCAGTTCTAATTTTAAACGATTCCTTAGAGCAAGTGAGCTTTTCAGCTTTCTCTTACACCAACTCTGCCTTGCCTTCTGACATTGTTATCATTCTGTAGTTGCAGTGAAAATGACATTTCAAAGATTTCCTTGAAAAACACTAATCCAACTAGGGATTGTTTAAAAAGTGTCAAATGAAAAAAAAAATCATGGAGTTGGGAGAAGGGGCTTGAAGACTGGACAGCTGTAATGGAAATGAATTCTCTTCCCTGCAGTGCTATTTTTCAGGACCACCTGCATCAGAAACACCAGGCTGCTTATTTAAAATGCAGATTCCTAGTCCCAACCCAGAACCATTGATTTTGATTTCCTGGGGCTGGGACACAGGAATCTGTATTTTGAACAAGTTCTTGTGCACACTTAGCGTTTGAGGGAAACCACTTCCAAAATGTAAATGCAAATCTTAGCTATTAAGCCACACAGATTTAATGTTTCAAATCTCTCTTTCTTCTGAGTATGAATTTAGAAGTGGTATTTCATCCTAAAAATACTGCTTAATAGAAAAAGATTACATAGATGCTAGAATTTGGGCCACTGCACAAGTGAGGTGCCTGTGTGGGGAGAAAAGTTTTCATGAAAAGCAGTTTTATGTTTGTGACTAAATCACACATCAGATTAATGATTGAAATGGTTTTAGGGAGAATGTTTTCCCTTTGAGGAGAGTGACAGAATCATTTAGCACTATAATTTTTACTCCTCTATTAAAAAAAAAAGTATTCTAATTGAAATAGAAAAACACTTGAAAGAATCAAATCCCTCCTTTAATACCAAAGGATCCTATTTATAACATTTTGGCATTTGAGCATTATTGTTCATATATATCATCTTCAGATTTTATTCTTTTTTTAAAGATTTATTTGAGAGAGAGAGAGAGAGCGAGAGCACGAGCTGGAAGGGAGGGGGAGAGGGAGAAGCAGACTCCCAGCTAGGCAGGGAGCCCGATGCGGGGCTTGATCCCAGGACTCTGGGATCATAACCTGAGCCAAAGGCAGACGCTTAACCAACTGAGCCACGCAGGCGCCCCTTCAGATTTTACTCAAAATATGAATGACTGAAACTCAAATGACCTGAAACTTTATCTCTTATTTTTTAAAAACAGTTTTTGTTATGATGTTCTCTGCTGTTTAACTACTTGGTTAGCAGACTTAGGGACTTAAGCCATTAGGGCAGAGAAACCCACATTGACCATGCCAAGGGTCAGAGGGCTTTGTAGGAGGGAATTACCTCCGATATCCCTGGAAGTGCAATATGTATTCAGTAACTACACTACCTGGTCAAGTAGCCCAAATGACGTTTCAGCAGGATCTCAGCCTGTGCCTTTGATTTGTCATTTTAGAAAGATAGCCACCTTCTTCTTTTGGTTGTTTAGATGCATTTCTGGAGCAGCTGACCTTGGGCCCTAATTGAGGACGTGCTGGTTTCCTCAGGGTCCGCCCAGGTGGAGCTCAGGTGTGCCCCTGTTGGCAATGAGCCTGTGCCAAAACACATCCCATTTGCTTAGATGCGTTCCAGCCCTTCTCTATACCTAAGGCCTTTACTGTAGTGGATAATTTAAAACACAAACAGAACCTGCACAAATCAGGTCAACATTTCTATATAGAATTGGGGGTGAGGTTCACTACTTATTTGCTGAGGGGTGAATTTGTTGTAGAAAATCTATTTAAGCTCCTTCTAAATAGTATTTAGCATGTATTTCCTGTGTTAATTTAAATGTTTAAGCTTGGTCCATTTCATAG
Source organism: Ursus americanus (assembly GCF_024610735.1). Classification (NCBI taxonomy): domain Eukaryota; kingdom Metazoa; phylum Chordata; class Mammalia; order Carnivora; family Ursidae; genus Ursus; species Ursus americanus. Next base: position 55,504,193 of record NC_142139.1, on the reverse strand, counting down.
ACTTGAGCAGCAGCATTGATTTAAGTTTTTTAGCCCCTAGTAAACCTTTAAGGAGAAGACTTCACTTCAAGAAGGCCTCCCTGCAAGGAGAGGGATGTTTAGATGAAGTTCAGTTAGGTCTTGTAAGCACATGGATCATTGTAGTGAGTGAGGTGCTGGTGTACAAGTGAGTTGGGTAGTGAATAAAACGTGTTAATATCCTAAGTTGAATCGTTTTTTAAACTGCTTTTTAAAGTGGCTTAATATAAAACACCTTGAGAAGTTTTGTTTTTTTTTTAAGATTTTATTTATTCATTTGAGAGAGACACACAGAGAGAAAGAAAGACAGAATGAGCAGGAGGGTGTGAGGGAGAGGAAGAAGCAGGCTCCCCACTGAGCAGGGAGCCTGACGTGGGACTGGATCCCAGGACCCTGGGATCATGACCTGAGCCAACGGCAGACACTTCACTGACTGAGCCACCCAGGCGCCCCGCCTTGAGAAGTTTTAATTGACTTGGAAAAGTTGCTTGTCTTAGGATTCCACTCTTGTCTACTTTGGGTAGATCTTAATGATTTTTAAAGAAAAGTTGTTCATTGATAGCTTTTGTGTTATCATTTGTAGTTAATTAATGGCAGTTATTCTGAGTACTTCTCTCAAATGATGTACTCATTTCATTCATATAGGAAGGTTTGATGAGGTGGGCATTGCTAAAGCTCGAATGGTTAAAAGTTTTAAAACTTAGACTGCCTTTTAATTTTTTTGGAAGTCTCTGAGCAGTTATATAATAAAAACACATATATATGCATTGATTGAGGAACAGTGACTCGTTCCAAGGTTGATCCTTACAGATGTCTCTTTTGTTTTCTGAGCAACACTTGTGACTCAGAGCTCACTTCATTAACCTCTCATTATTTCCCTCTATGCTGTGTCTTGTGTAGTCTGGTGTAAGAATCAACCAAGGCCAGTGCTGAGCAGTTAAGCCACTTTTTTGTGAAAGTGCATGCAAGACCCCTGTGTTATCTTGAAACCGGAAAAGGACGAAGGAGGAAAAGAAAGAAAGACTAAGCTTGGAAGTTATTTACCTGTCAATTTTTATGCCTGAGATAGTTAAATAGCCTAAAAATCTAATAGGAAGAAAGGAGTGGGGGAGCTGTAAATGCTGCTTCTGAGTAATGGGGTGCAGAACTAAATGTGAGGCAGGAGGGAATAGAAGGAAGATGGTATCATGAAAGAATTCTTTGCAGCATTCCATTACCACGGCCAACATGCTTTCAGAATGGAAGTGAATATTCCCTAAACTAAGAAGCCTATAAGAATTTTTTTTTAGCAGTCAGATGATGGGAAGAGTAAGCCCTGGCAGCGTAGGTGGCTGAGTTGTGCCAGAAGATGGGAGGCAATGACTTGTTTCTGGTGAAAGGAGTGTGGAGCTGATTCTTGACCTTTGTGCTGTCAGATCTGATCTTGAGAAGGTCGTTTCACCCTGATAGACAACAGTCCGTCATTCTCCGCTTCTTCTACCTCACAGGCGTCTCTTAGGACGGAGCTGTAGGAATGTACTGTGTGTTAGGAACACAAGTGTCCCAGAGATCCATGGTTTTGGAAAATGGGAAGGCAGCAGAGAATCTATGGCAGCTTAATATTCTGTCTTTTTCTCAGTGGTGAAGATGGATTATGGGCTACTCCATTTGGCCAGGGCCAGAGTTCCCCACAACCTTCCACACACCAGGACCCGCTGTGGGCTCCCCTCCCCGTGCTGTGATGAGTTTTACCTGTGCAGGCTGGATTTGGGCTGCTGTCCCAATTCTGGACAAACTTGGAGATAACACTCCAGCCTCAACCTTTTTTTTTTTTTTTTTACTTCCAGCCTCAGTATTGTCATTTCTTACCATTCACACTGTCAAAAAAAAAAAAAAAATTACAGTGTTTGAGCATTTTTCTAGAGGCACCCTGGAACGGCGGCCAAGGGCTTATAGAGGTTGTGTCCTCCTATTGGCTTATCTCCCTGTCCTTATCTTCAGTCTCTTGTCAGACTGTGGTTTTAGCTTCCCATCTTCTAGTTTCCAGAAGAGGAAGTTTCTACTACTTCTGCATTTCTTCTCCTTGACCTTTGACATAAGTCTGGAGTATCTAGGAATCTCTGGCATTTTTCTCTTTTCTTTCTTCTGACTTCATGCGAATTCTGTGTATACATGAATTTTTTTTTTTTTTTTTTTCTGGAAAGAGGATCCATACACTTTCCTCAGACTTTCCTAGGGCTCCTTAACCCCAAAATATTAAGAACCACAGATCTCAAATAATCTTATTTTCTGATTAACACTGTAGGGTATTCTCTCTCTGCAGTCTTATTACTAATTCCTTATCAGTAATATATATCCATCTGACCCTCACTATTTTGTATCCTCCTGCAGACCTTTCTGGTCTCAGGGCACTCCTCCTTAATTTTAAATTTTATTTTATTATTTTTTAAAATTATTATTTTTTTCTTAGGGAGAGAGAGGGGTGAGGCAAAGGGAGAAGGAGAGGGAGAGAGAGAATCTTAAGCAGGCTCCATGCCCAGCCCAGAGCCCGATGAGGTGCTTGATCTCACTACCCTGAGATCATGACCTGAGCCGAAATCAAGAGTCAGACACTTAACCAACTGAACCACCTAGGTGCCCCACTCTTCCTTAACTAGCCACAACCAAGCTTCCTGGATTTCATCACTCTACCTGTGACTTAGCTGGATGTATCATTCCCTTCCATTAGCCACATTCAGGGCTTTCTAATTCATATTTGCATTAAAAAATACGTATAACTCCACATACACATTTTATTATAGCAGCCCCCTGACTAGGTTATTTTTTAGTAGAGTAGGATATTTTTTCAGCATGTAAATGCAGTTCTTTTCTACCTTTAAGAAAGTCTTCCTCTGTTTGCTTCACCAAAATTATGTCTTCAGAATCTTGTAGTTACAGCATGCTAGTTGTTGATATGGGCAACCATCTTATGGGCAGGTATGATCATTTCCCCTCTTGGAATCAGTTTTAATTATCCCCTGAGTAAATAAAAAAGTACCTGGTGAAAATTGTCTTTGAATGATTATGCTCTTTGCAATGTTTCATCATTCTAAGCATACCCCCTTCCTAATCAGATCATCTTTACTGTGTGTCTAGGAACATTCCAAGTTGGTTTTCCACATCACATCACTACTTTTCTATCTGCTTATTCTGTCACTAGCTACTTGACGTCAGGTGCTGGTTCATTAGTAGACATTACTGTGCATGTCACACAGCCAGTTGGCACCACAGTTTTGGCTCCTTCTGATGAATCTCTTTCTTGTTGGCTGGCAAATTAAATCTGTTCATTGAGATGGGTGTGTGTGTGTGTGTGTGTGTGTGTGTGTGTGTGTGTGTTTGTGTTTATATGTGTATTACTGGCAGAGGATGGGACAGAAGCAAAAGTTAGGAGGGTTAAATATAATCATCTGTCCTTTATTTTCCTTATTTTTCCTTTTATATCATTTTGTAGCAAGCGGATCATGGGCTTTATTATTCAGTTTTTATGCCTGTCAGTTATTTGTTAGCTTTTGGGTCTGTCTGTTTAGCATTTTATTATTGGAATAATAAGAAATAATATTTGTATTTACATATCCATTCCTCATATTGTAAAGACCTGTGACCATATAAGTTAGCTTGCATGAAAGTATCTAGGGTAAATAGTGGGTACTTACTATATGCTGGGCAATGTTCTGGGCCCTTTTTTAATTCTTACGACAACACTATACGATAGTTGCTATTATTATCACCATCTTACAGATGAAGTAATAGATATAGAGAGGTTAAGTAACTTGTTTAAGGTCACACATCTAAAAGTAACTGTATTATTTAGAATAGGTTAAGCTTTGGGATCGCCTGGGTGGCTGAGTCAGTTAAGCGTCTGACTCTTGGTTTTGGCTGAGGTCATGATCTCAGGGTTGTGGGATGGAGCCCTGCATCGTGCTTCGTGCTCAGCAGGGACTCTGCTTGAGAGTCTCTCTCTGCCCCTCCCCACCCTGTCCCCCCCATACTTGCTTACTCTCTCTCTCTTAAATAAATAATCTAAAAAAAAAAAAAAGAATAGATTAAGCTTTGGTACAGTAGTAGACAACCCTCAAATTTGAGAGCCTCAACACAGCAAAGACTTATTTTTCACTCATGATGCATGGGCAACGTGGGGTCCCAGGGGGCTCTCCTCATTGTTGTTACTGAGAGACCCAAGCTGACAAAGGCTCTGTCGAAACTCATACTTTTAGGAAAGGAATGGGGAGTTGAGCTTTGGCTCTTAGAGTTACCTAAAGTGACACATTTTACTTCTCACCTTTCATTGTCCAAACCCAGTCACTCGGCCATGACTCCATTTAAAAGAGGTAGGAAAGTGCAGTCCTGCCATGTGCCCAGAGGGAGAAAAGAATTGGAGTGTTTGTGAACAGCCCCAGCAATTATCACAGTGGTGGAGCCAGTCCTGGAAACCAGACAGTCAGGCTATAGACACTGTTACATTATTATAGCACAGTGACTATAACTGTAAGAAAATACATGACTGCTATCCTGAGGCATGTATTGACTAGAATAGTTTTGTCACTTAGGATGCAGAAGAAATGTCATTGAAAGAAATTAAGTAAAATTTCCCTATAATATGCTCATTATCATATGATTTATAATTATTAATATGACATGCTAGTATATGAGATGCAGTATAGCATAATAGGTGAGAACATGGATTCTGATTTAGGCTGCTTGGATTACAGTGACAGCTCTGTTAGATTTCCTATGTGACTTTGGGCAAGTTACTTAACCTCTCTGTGTAATTGCTTCAAATTTAAGTGGGAAAAGTAGTAGCACCTATCATACAGAGTTATTGTACCATCAAAAGCGATTTTTTTTTTTTAAAGATTTTATTTATTTATTTGACAGAGAGAGACAGCCAGCGAGAGAGGGAACACAAGCAGGGGGAGTGAGAGAGGAAGAAGCAGGCTCCCAGCAGAGGAGCCTGATGTGGGGCTCGATCCCAGAACGCTGGGATCACGCCCTAAGCCGAAGGCAGACGCTTAACGACTGCACCACCCAGGCGCCCCTCAAAAGGGATTTTTAAAATTGTGTGTGTGTGGTGCTATTAGAATAATAAGTATGAAATACGTAATAAATAGTGAATAGATGCTACCTACAGTTTTTTTATTATGATTTTTGTCATGTTACAGAATAAATGGCATCTCTAAAAACTTAACTATAAACAAAATAGTTTAATGACTAGGTTCGTCTGTAAGGATATCACTGTGTTATGTAAGCCAGATTATCATAGTGCTTGGGTACTGTTTAATGTTTATATGTTTTCATTTGTATTCGTTGAGAATTAGAACAGTGTTGTACTGAGTATTATTTCCACAGTAGGATTATAGGTGGAATCCTGTTTTAAGAATATCAACATAAAAGAACTTGTTGATTTGGTTATTAAAAATATCTTTGCCCAGCAAACCTAATACATTTGGCAATATGTGGAGACATTTGTCGTATTGGACTGGGGGAGATGCCAATCTAGTGTCTTAAGGCCAAAGATCCTGATAAACATCTCACAGTGCACAGGACAGCCACCCTCTCCAACCAAGAATTATCAGGCCCAAATGTCAAAAGTGGCAAGGTTGAAAAACCCTGACCTGAAAACAGAACTCGATATATCGTGGATTGCTCTAAGTAGAAAGAATCCTTAGAGTGCAGGTGGATTCCTGTTGTGGTGAATACCATTGTAATGACCTATTGGAAATAGTATGAGGCTATTTCCAAACATTGCCACGCAGCTCATTCTAGCAAAGGTGTGCTGTGAGGTATAGCAATGTCCGTTAAATGAGAAGTCTAGTCTTAGAAATGTGTTAGTTTATCCCCATGAAAGGAGCTATTAGGATATCTCTGTATGGATGTAAAAAGTGTTCTTCACCAGAAGTGATGTTTTTTAGCCACCTTGGCAGGATATTTGAAGAGTTTTGTGTTAGTTTGCTTCCTGGGAGAACTGGAAGATTGTGGTACTTGATCTGAGATCTTTCTAGATCAGGCGTCTGAGCTTTGAACCATGGACATCTTGGGCTAGATAATCCTTTTTTTGTGAGGGTTTGTTGTAGGATATTTAGCAGCATCCCTGAAATCCACCAACTAGATGCCAGTAGCACCTACTGCTCTCCTCCCTATTTCCTCCCTATCTCCTCCATCTGGCCAGTGGCAACGGTAACAAATTTGGCATTGCCAAATATTCCCTGGTGGGATGCACCTAGTGAAGAACCTCTGTTCTCAAGTAATTGGGACGAGGACACTGCTTTCTCAGGAGCGTTCAGGTCTACTAAATGCACAGGTTTAACAGAGTGAGGTAGGAATGGGGGGAAAAAACCCCAGCAATCCAGGAGTACTTTTCAGCTTTAGGAATATATAGAAAATCAGAATGATAGCTGGAGAAGATTTCAGAGTACAGGATGGGGAAGCAGATGGTAACTAGCAGGGACAGAAGATGTTTTATAGTGGCTTTGGGGCAGGGGTCAACATAGAGAAATCAAAGGGGAAGGAGGGACCCTCAGACTTACCTGAAAGCTAGGTTTTCAATTATGTCCCTTAATGAAATGTCAGCTTGTAAGGGCAGAGCTGACAAGTATGAAAGAGTAATGGTTCTGTGAAGTAATAGGGTAGAGGGAGGTGGTTTGCTGATTAAGTTGCTCATTATCTGGAGGCTGTGAAGAAAATCAGTCAGTGAATTATGGTGGTGAAATACAACTTTTTTTTTTCCCAGAAGCCAAACCACTCACCCCCCACAAAAGAACCTAAAGTAACCAGGTTTGTTTTTCATGACTTACAGTGACAGTTCTTGTTATTCAATGAGTTGATGAGGTAAAATCTAATACAGTGAGTTAATAGATTTAAAGCACTTCGAAGAGTACCTGTCCCATGGCAACCTTTCCATTCCGTTAGTTATCATCAGCTGTTCAAATGAAAACCATGAATCATCGTATTCAATATGGTCTTAATTTTAAATTATTTTATTATAATAATGCTTTGAAAATTGGTAATTCTTCTGTGATATATAGCCTATGTGTTACCGTCCAGAAAGTCAGAATAGTAAATTAACCAGAACATCCCATTTACCGACTATTCTGAGGAAACCAGAATTTTGTTACTATCATCTGCTGCCTTTTAAGACTTAATATATACAACCAGGCAGTTTCCACCTTTGATCAGAGTTATAGATTATATGATGTCTAGAGTTTATGGATTCAACTAAAGTCCTGCTTAATTGTTTGATGGGCATGAACCTTATTTGGGGGTTTGTGTTTCTCACTGAAGAAGGGTAAAAAATACCTAGTGGCAGTCAACTTTCAGGATTAAAGTGCAGTTTATAAAAATTTGCTGAATCAACTTCATTTTGTACAGCTGTGGTGTATGTGCCATGCCGTTTCATTCAGAAAGTATCTGATTAACCAAGTCCAGTTCATTTGCCCCAGCTAAACCAGGTTGACTACAACTCTGTAATATGACCAAAGTTTGCCTTTTAATTTCACGGGGTTGAGGAGAGAGGTTCGGTGGAATGAGAAGACCTGGATTCAAGGAGCGTCTTAGCTGTAATTTTGTCATCATTATGGGACCTTGGGCAAGCCTTTTGATCTTCGTGAAGCTGTTTCTAACATTAAATATGGCAGTGATAAAGCCCACTCAACACAGAGTTTTTGTAAGAGTGTTCTAATTTTGAAGGCACTGGGAAAATCATGAAGCCTGTTGACTTGGTCTACCTGTTTTTTCTAGTTTCTACTTCTATTATTTTTCTATTATTATTTACATTGCTACAGTGACCTTTTCCAAATATGGATCTGAACCCCTGTTTACCTGTTTAAATTGCTTCAGAGCCCTCTCTTGAACAGAGACTACAGTCCAGAACTGTTAGCATAGTCGAAAAGAGCCTGTTGGTTTTCACACACACTTACTCTCACCTCACAAGCCCTCACTAGTGCCCTCATTGGCTCTCCGCTGTGTAGACCACTCTAAGCAATTATTGCATTTCTGTCTTTGTGCGGCCATCCCCTCTACCTGCCTTTCTTCCCCTGACCAGCTCCCTGGCCTGGCACCTGTCTCCCCTCAGCAAGGACGTCAGGCCTTTCTTTTGCCAGTACTATGCCGTAGATATATTTCCATTCTGGAATTTTTTAAACTGTTGAAATCTTTTTGTTACTTTTCTTCTAGACTAACAACTTTTTAAAGGCAGGACCTGACACTAATATATCTTTGTATTTCTATTGTCTGAAATAGTGCTCGATATGTAGTAGATATTTGAATGTGCTTGAAAGAATCAATAATTGAAGAGAGATGGTTCAGGCAGAAGTAGAAAAAGGCATTGGTTTTTCAGGACTCTGATGGGAACAGTAATGGGTAGTTGGTGGTTACGGATAGTTGGCAGTAAGTATCCTGTCTCAGCTTTGGGCAAAAACTAATGTTGGCAATTTAGATAGAATCTTGGAAAATTTATTTTCCTTTTTATTTATGAATAACAAATTTAGGGCAACAAACATGGTCAGATAGAGTGTAATAAAAACAACAGTAATAGAGTAACAAGACACATTTGTTGAATGCCACGTGTCAGTATTGTTCTGACTGCTTTGCATATTTTGACTTAGTTAATTCTCATAACAGCCCCGTGAGGTAGGTGTCATTGCCCTCTCCCTTATATAGCTGAAGTAGGGTGGGCACTGAGAAAGTAAGCAAGCCTGGGGCACACAGCTGCTGCGAGGCAGAGCCGGATCCCACCCCAAGCCCTAGAGTGTGTGGTCTTCATGCTGTATCTTATCATGTCACAGGAGCAGGGCACTCAATGATCAAAGACATCGTTTGTCAACCCATTGAGCCTTGTGTATTGTAGATCCCATTTTAATAGAATTTTATAAAGGGGGAGTCAGTAATATTTGAATAGTTAACACTTAACTTTTTTTTTTTTTTTAAGATTTTATTTATTTATTTGACGGAGGGGGAGCAGAATAAGCAGGGGGAATGGCAAGAAGAGGGGGAGGGAGAAGCAGGGTCCTGCTGAGCAAGGAGCCGGATGGCAGGGCTCGATCTCAGGACCCTGGGATCATGACCTGGGCCGAAGGCAGTCAGTTAACCGGCTGAGCCACCCAGGCTCCCCGACACTTAACATTTTAAGATTAAAGTTGAAATTTTATTTTAGATTGAAATAATTCTAAAATTTTGTTGAAAAACTTAGGTGAAAACCATTTGAAAGAAATTTCCTATCTCTTTAAAATTAGCCTCAGCTTATTTTAATTAAATATTAGTTTTTATTAACTCAGTGAATGAAGGAAAAACACCTTTGAAGTGCCTTTTATGAATGTGTTGTGTATATTTAGTGGATGGGACATCCGTGGCTCTACTTGAGGGCCAGCATTTTGAAGGAGATACATTTCGACTATTTATAAACATGGTATGGTCTGTTTAGACTTGGATCATTTAAAGTCGTGTTGAGTTAAACATTATTTCTTTTAAATGACCCACCCATATAAATACGATTAGAGGCTGCAGTACATTTTCGTATTTGTGTTGTTTCAAGTAAATCTTAATCATAGATGCAATTTGGCATTGATTCTACCTTTGACATTTCTACATACATTTCATAAGCTCTCATGAGCTAAACTGGGGTTGGTTGTGTTCCCAGTTGTGTTGAGAATGCTCTCAGTGCTCAATAAGTAATATTCTGTGCAGATATTCTCTACATCAGTATTCTCTTCTCACTTTCCTGCCTCAGCACAGGATATTTATAGCAGTGTCAGGAAAACTTTCTGAAAGCAGGTTGAACAAAGTTAGAGGTTTCAGTGTTTTGGGACTTAAGAGTTTTAAAAAGTTAATGTGCATTGTGACCCTCCCAGAGGGAGGCCACGGCATACATCCTTTTCTAAATGTAAATGACCACAGATTAGGGTTTTTTTGTTTTGTTTTGTTTTTTAGAAGTATACTAATTTACATTACCAAGTGTTCATGTAACACAGTTTGGGGAACAAAAAAATCATCTATTTTAGAATAGACTATTACTATTTAAATTGCTGTTTTGAAGATTCAGAAATTGTTCCTTTGATTCTTATCTAAAGAAAGTGGCTATGTTTTATACCTGAAACTGATATAACATTGGATGTCAACTGTGCTTCAATAATAAAAATTTTTTAAAAAGTGGCCAACAGAAGTATTAGAAAATTGATTTGAATATGACAAAAGAACCATTCTTAATTAAATTCAAATACTTTAACCATTTTATGTAAGTCTCTTTGCTTAATAAAAAAAGAATTGTAAAGATGAGTCTATTTTCCCACAACTAAAGTTGGAATTAAAATGTCATGATTTATTTTTATTGGAAAGTACTGACAGTTGAGACGGAATTCAGATATCTTTGGTTAACTGAATGGAGACCTTGAGAATTTCTGGAAAAACTCACTCTTTTGAGATAAAGTAAAATTAACTTAAAAGAGTGTAGCCATAGGTCAACCTGCCTATAGCAGAATGAATTACAACTATGGACAGGAGCCTTAGGACCTTTTCTAGAATAAGCCTAAAATGAGATCATAGTAGATATTAAACTTTGTGAACCTAAAAGAGTTGGGGATATTGTGCTTTTGCTGTCCTATTTTTTAATCAAAGTAAGATATTTTCTGGTTTACACTCTTTGAACCATCTGTTATTTCTTTCAAGAACAGATTTTTTTTTTAAATAAAATTTTAACACTACAAAGTTATAGGAGATGTTTATGGAACTATTCAGCAGAGTTAGTCTAGAATTCATAAAGCTGAACAGAGAAATCTAAAGAATTTTGTGCGTTGTGGATATGGTGTATGTCTGTGTGTCTGTATAAAAAGATAAAATGGTATGTGTACCAATGGATGATTACAAATTGTGGCAGGCAGGATAATGCCCCTGTCCCCCAAAGATGTCCACGTCCTAATCCTTGGAACCCGTGAATATGTCGTTACCTGGCAAATGAGAATTAAGATTGTTACTCAGCTGACTTTGAGATGGGGAGAAGATCCTAGATTATCCAGGTGGGTCCAATGTAAGGCCCTCACAAGGGCCTTTAGAAGTGGGAGAGGGAAGCAGAGTTAATGCTAGGTGAGAAAGACTCAATGCTCTGCTACTGGCTTTGAAGATGGAAGAAGGACCTATGAGCCAAAGAATGTGGGCAACCTCTATAAGCTGGGAAAGGTGAGAAAATGGATTCTTCCCCAAGGCCTCCGGAAAGGAATGAAATCCTGCCGACACCTTGATTTTAGCCCAGTGAGACCCATTTTAGACTTCAGACCTCCAGAACTGTAACTTAATAAATTTGTGTTGTTTTAGTCCGTGAAGTTTGCAGTAACTTGTTACAGTAACTTGTTACATACATGCGTTACATACATGCGTATGTATACTGTAATCTGTTTTGGTGGCTCCCTGTGTTTGAAGACCACTTGATTTTATAGCCTGTATTTTCTAGAGCAGATTTTTAGAAGATACACGTTTAGAGTCTATATGTATTCAATGATTATGTGCTTACTGCTCAGGGAAACAGTTTGGAAAGTAGAATAGTGAAACAACTTATTGCAGATTAAAATTGGAATGCATTATGTTATACGTTTATAGGAAATAAAATCCTTAATAAAGTTCAGATCAGGCCTTTGGGATTTAGAATCACTTTATGACTCCAGAATTTATGGAGTTCCCTTCATTGACTCTTGTGGCATTATTTTTCAAAGTTTTTCTTAAGAATTTTCTGAGAGGAGGTATTTGGGGATGCAGTTAGATTCTGCTCAAGTATCCGGAGATGGTATGTTTCCAGTGGGAGATTGTGTTGTAGCTGTCCCATTGCCCTTTGATACACTTCTTAAAAGTGGCTGGGTTTATCTTGGTGGCATGGTTCTGCTTCCTGTGGATGTGGTCTCTACTCTCAAGTTGTTTCCAGTCCACTGGTGGAGAAAGGCACACAGAGAGAGTAATTATAGATTAATATAGGAGTATAGTAAAATAAATAATGCATGGGTGTTATGGAACACCCGGGGATCCCGGCTACCCCTGCAAATGTTGTTTCAGAATATAAAATGCTAATTCAGATTTAGAAAGAAACATTATGCTGCTTTGGGCTCCATTACAAGTTGTAGAGCCTAAATTCCAACTTGACACCTGACACCTGTTAAGAAAACCACATACTTTTGTAGCCATGGATGGTCTCCATGAATCATTTTGCCATGTACCTATCAGTGAAAGATGAAATATTTGGTGACAGATACAGTTTTTTCAGCAGGAACATTTTAAAAATATGTGAAATAGGGAGCAGTTTGTTTATCATCTGCCATGTCAGATCTTTTTAGTGTTTAATAAATTAAGAGTTCTTTGAAAATAGGTTATTGATTGATGATACAGTCTAGTGAATTTTTAATTTTTTCCTATTGTTATTTCGTAATTGTGATTAACTGAACTCTCAGTTCTGTTTTTTAAACTAGTTTGGTAATTGAGATAGTACAACTTAGGTAGGTTTAGAATTGGGGTAACTAATGCTGTTTTAACTCATTCAGGATATCACCCATTCATAGTTATTATAGGACTCTAGCTTCACTGGTAAGTTTGGCAAAATGTATAAAATATATTTACAAAGATACATTTTCATTATCTCTGGAAGTTTCCTATAAAATTGATGGTACATCATGGCCAATTACTTAAAAAGCTTCTGATCTAAAGACAGTTGCTTCTGGCTTGTGCTTTTTCTGTACTTTCCTTTTTGGGGGGAGGGGTAGTTAAATGAGATTAGCAGAGCTATGATTGATTATCTCATTAATTACTTAGCTTTGTACTCTGTTCTTTCCTGTTCCTTTTTAAATCAAGCTCCATCAGATTTTTTCTCATTATAGCACTCTTATATTTTGCTTTTCAATGCTATGGAATGGTGGTGTTACAGTGACTTGGAAAAAACTTGGTATATAGACACAACTACAGTAAAAAGCAGAATTTTTTTGATTTATGAATTTGAAACTGAATTGTAAATGTCAAGTGATTGAGAAAGACAAACCAAGTAGGAGTTTAAATGAATTTCAGAAACAAAATATCCTGTTTTATATAGAGCATGCTAAGCGTTGTCTGGAAGGTTATTCTTCATTCATTTACCGAAAATACTTAACCACCCACCTCTCTCATTCATGTCAAGTACACTAAACAAAAGAGATAAACTGTGAGTCACAACATTTGGTTGTTCTGATGTCACGACATTAACTAGAATAATGGCATTAGTCAGAATATTGATTCTTCTAGAGTGATTATTGAAAGTGTGTTGCTATCTATAGCTTTATTCCTTGTCTCATCAGTCACCTCACAGTTTCACATACTGTTGACACCAGTCTGTTACCAGCAGAGGGGCTGTCAGCAGCATGGTGGCCACGATGGGTCACGGGCCTCACCGTTTTCCCTTGTTTGTGGAGGAAGAACTGTCCCTTCTCTTCTCCAAGGATGGCTCTCTGCCCACCTCTTCTGTTACCTTGTTCCTTAGTAGATGGTGTCATCCTGTAATTTTAGTCTCTCCCTTTGCACTGGAATTCTTCTCTTTAAGCTCCTTAACTTAATTCTCACTCTGAAGACACATACACACATGTGCACTCACACAGTTCCTCTCAGCTCTGCTCAAGCTACCACCCCTCTTATGTCCTTCCTTTTATAACCAAACCTTGACAAATAGTGTACTCTCATCTGTGTTTCCTAGACTGACTCACTTCCGTTAGCACTTAGCAGTCACTTTCTCTCTCTCGGTGAAACTGCACTCTTGGCAGTTCCTGATGCTTCTTAGTCACAAAGTCCTTTGGCTTTTTCTCAGTCTTTATCCACCCTTACATCCGTGCATTTGACCTTGTTGCACACAGCTGTGTTCTTGAAACGGCATCTTCCTTTTCTCTGATCGCCACATTCTGTCCCACGGTTTTCTCTGCCGACCTCTGTGGTGGTGGTGCGGTTTCAGACTTGTGACTTTAGTGGTCACCATCTTGCTGATGACTCCCAAATAGTGATCTCTAGTCCTAACTGATGCTTGAGCTCTGGTCCCACATATTCAGCCGACTTTCCTACTTGTGAGGTTGGCCAGCACTCAAACCCAATATATCTGAAGCTGATGCTGGACATACTCCTTTTCTTCTGAAACCCTTTCTTCTTTCTCCACGATGCCCAGCTTTGTTCATGGCCCTGTCAAATCTCTGTCACCCAGAGTGGAATCTCAGGGTCCACCAGTCATTAACGGGCACTGCCTTTGTCTCTGTGATGTCTTTTGGATTCACCAGTGCAGAGCCTGTTCCCTTTACCCCTAAGGATGCTGGAACTGGCCTCATTCTCTGACTGGTCTCCCTCTTTTCAGTTTCTCCTTTTCCCATTTAGTCTGTACAGTGCTATTGGATCAGCTGCTGAAAGCATGGAGAGCTTCTTTGGCACCCTGTTGCCTACAGAATGAGACTACATATCTTGGGCTAGCTCTCTAGGTCCTCAGTGATCTTGTCTCAATTTCCCACAACCTCATCTTTGATTTCCCCTCTTCAGTATTCTGCTTCAACTGGGTGAAGCCACATAAGGCAGATTCTGATGGCTCTGTCAGTAAAATGCCCCTGATCTTGCTATTTTTTAGCATCTCCACTATAACAATCCGAGTCCAAGCTGTCATAATCTCCTGGATGACTGTAGTAGCTTTGTACCTGGTAACCATGGGGCTACTTTGGTCTCTTTTATACAGTAGACAAAGACATCTTTTCAAGATGAAATTCAGATCATAGCTCTATAAAAAGAGACAACATGCTATTTCCTATGTTCCCAACTCTCTAGTGGCTTCTCACTTACACGCAACAAAATCATATCAACTATTTATGACAACAAAGCCACACAAGATCTGGCTCTGTGATTCTCACTGGGAGATACTGCTCCCCTTTTGTCACCTATAGGAGTGTTTAGAAATAAGTGATGGTTTCTTCTGTCGTTGCAAGGATGGTGTTATTGGCATTCAGTGCCTCAAGGACCATGGTACTGAATGGAAACAACATTATTCTGCCCCAAATGACAAATTGTGCTCTTATTGAGAAATACTCATTCTCACCTCACTTACCCTTCCAGAAGTATTTCCCATCTTTTTTCTGCTTCACTTGTTCTACCCTAGACACACGGATCTTCTTGCTAGTCTTAGATAATGCCAAAGTTCTGCCTCAGGACCTTTGCACATTTTTTCGCCCCCAACTTTCCTCTGTTTGAATCATTTATTTTCTCACTTGATTCAGGTCTTTGCTCACATACCACCTCATTGATCACCCTTGTAGAAATCCCCCTAAGTCACTGTGCCCTTACCCTGCTTTATTTTTCTTCTTTGTACTTATCACTATCTGACATTAACTTTTTTATTATTTGTGGATCTGTTTGTTCATCTCCTCCACTGGAAAATAAGGTCCATGAGAGCAGTCTTATTTACAGTGCATCCTCAACACCTAGAACAGTGCCCGTGACCGTGTATTGTTCAGTAAACATTTGTTGACAGTGATTTTTAGATACGAATCACTTTTAGGATATGGAACAGAATAAGTTTGAGATACAGATTGAGAGAATGAGCAGGTGTTATACACTTGCCAGCCTCATGCTGTGGTGTCTCCTCTTTGCTCACCTATTTAGAGTGTATTTTATTTGTATCTCTGATTCTCACCGCGTCCTTGGAGGGTCTCTTTCAGCTGTCACCTCTTTCATAGTCCCTTCTCTGATCTTGCCAGCTCCTCAGAACTCTTGTAGAACTTTATAGCTCTTATTATGTATCCTGACTTCTGTTGTTTGTTTATGTTTCTGAGTCCCTTGCTTGTCCACGCTCAGTGTCCCTTTCAGCCTACACTTCCTGTGTGCTGAACACAACACCTTGCAATGGGTATCTGTTATCCATCAGTTGAATAGGTGTCCTTTTGTGTCTGCCTGGGAGAAAGGGCCCCCTTTGACATTTTATGCCTGGACAGCCCTGGAGCAATGCCATAAGGGAGTCTGCATGTTGGAGGACTGACACCACTTGGGAAGAAAAGTGGAGGCAGTATTGTGCGTGCTTCATCTTTGTGAAGAGCTGCAGCTGGGCAAACCGCGTGAGGCATGACACTGCACCTCTCAGAAACTCACGGGAGTACAGGGATGCTGTGCACACACGCTTCATAGTCTGCTCAGAGCTTCCCATTTGAGGCGAAATTTTCTCAGCTGAACTCCTGTATTAGAGGTGTGGTAGGGAGCAGGACAGAGTATGGGGAATAAACGTGTTCTATAAAAGTTAAGTGTCACAAAGTAGAGAGTTGTTAATGTAAGTTCTTTCTCACTTTTAGTTGTAAAATGCATTTTAGAAGGTGAAAGATTAATAAGGGAAGCAATAAACTGACTGAAATGTGTCCTCAGATTACGATTCCACTTTTATTGAGGCAGAGTTGTTATTATTTTGTTATGGTATTTATCTAGCAATGTGGTTAATTTGGATTTAAAGTCTATTATCTGAAATCCCTGTTAGGAAGGTGTCAAAGTGTATGGAACAGCCAATGATTTATAATTTATTAATTGCAACATTGCTGATTTTGCAGTGTAGTATGTTTTGCCTTTGGAAGAAAATAAGTCAACCTTAAAAAAGCAAGCAAATGGATTGAATATATATTATTATCACATCGTAGACATCTATCCTTGATAATATTACAAGGAAAAATTAGTAATATTTTTTCAGTGGATGAGGGGAGAAGGCTTACTTTATTTTTTTAAAGATTTATTTATTTGAGAGTGAGAATGGGGGGAGGGGCGGGGGGGAGAAGGGGAGAAGCAGACTCCCCACTGAGCGTGGAGCCCGACAAGGGGCTTGATCCCACCCTGAGATTTCATGATCTGAGCCAAAATCAAGAGTCGGATGCTCAACTGACGGCGCCACCCAGGCACCCCGGAAGGCTTACTTTCAGAAGAATGAATTATGTAGCTCCCGTTACTGAAGTCTGTTCACCCACAAAACACTAGGGTCATGCTTTAGTGTAGCAATTCACCGTCAGAGACTTAGGATCCCTCTCCAAAAGGCTATCAGAATTGTAGAATGCAGATATTATGTGAAAGAAGAATTTTAAAATTCATGGGAAATTTTAGGGAGCAACAGATGAAGTGTGTCATTTTGAATCTAACAGCTACGTCCTTTTATTATAAGCTGTAGAAGATACAGCCTTTAATTGTAGATTATAAGGCATGTTACGGGGAGTAGAGTGTTTATATGTTAAAATGAAATGGTCCCAAGGCAGAGGCTTTAGCCTCATGCATGTATCCAGTTGAACTCTGTTTTCCCAATGTTCCTGTTTTCTAAATTTTCCCAGAACAGAGTTGTTAGTATAGCTGATTATGGTAAATCTTAAGTTATACATTGTTTTTCTTTGTTGGAGATCAAAGTAGCAGTTTGGGCAGTTTTTGAGTTTTATTTTTGTGGAAACTAATTCTTAAAAGTGCTTCCAAATCTGTGTCTGCAGGATGGAGACTCAGCTGGTTCACTATCACACTTGGTAGGAAAGACCTGGTTTTTTTGTGTTCAGATGCTTTTCAGAGTTCTGTTTATAAACATTGTCAGAAGCAGAGTGTTAGGAATCATCCACTTGAAAGAAAAATGACAAAAAGAATAAAATCATTACTTGACTTGCCTGTGGTTTCATGCTCAGCCTCTCATCTTAATGCCATTGAGGATTACTCTTGCTCACTAGAGAGCACAGAATGATGTTGTGTCAGCAAATTGAAAACAGTATAAAATGCAGCATGTGCCTCTCTTTTTTGATTAACCACTTGAGACCTTTTTGTATTAAAGTTGTGTTCAACTATTTTGACACGTGATGTTCAAAGTACTTTTAACCGAACCAGAATTACTTGCCAAACTTCTGCCTTTAAGGCAAATTTTACCTGTGACTGACCTTCAGTCTCATTTATTTTAACAATGGTCAGAACCTCTGCAATGACTTTGTTCTTGAAAATTATAAATACTAACCTCATAAAATGTATGGATTTGTAGATTCTTACTCCAGATTGCATTTTCATGTAATTTCAAGTTCCCCTGTGCATTACTTACCAATAAATAATAGGAGGTTGTTAGTATGTTCAAGCTTTGTGTTGCAAGATGGTGAACTCTAGGGCGTTGTGGGTCAGGTGTTTGAGTGAGGAGACTAGTGTAGTGAAAGCTAATCCCACGGGAGCTGGGTGCCCAGGTGCCCAGACTTCTGGAAGGTGGGCAAGACCGTGGATTGCTAAAATTGCCCAAGGCCAGAAGGTGGCTGCTCTTGGAACAGAGCAAGTGTTCCCCATCCCCAACACCTGCCCCACTCCTCAACCCACCCTTGCCAAAATATGCACTCTAAAAGTACTAGAAAAAGGGAAATTTATCCTGTGGAAGAGAGGATCAAACAGAAGTTCATTGGGTTCATTTATTTTTGACTGAGGAAAGCTAGTGTAAATATTTAATCATAGAACTTGTGAAATGACATGTATTTAAAATGAAATATATTCTTCACCAGTCTTCATGTGAAGAGTCAGCTAGCTGTGGACGCAACTTGACGTTTCTCTTCTAGTTATAAGAAATTGATAGGAAAGAAGGCAAATTATGTCAGTCTTAATTTCGTTATTAAAACAGTAAAATTATGCCGTTTGTAACACAAAACTCTTTCCTTCACTAGTTACTTTTCTCTTAGTTATAAATAGGCCATGTAATATGAGGCATGCTGGTAGACAGATGATTCACTTTGGCCGATTCGAAGTAATTTTAGTATTTCTTTGAAGCATAAACCAAAAGTTTCTCCTTTCTCTTGTCTTATTTCCTCCCTTCTGTCTTTCCTCTAAGTTAGATTACATAGGCTAATTTGAATTGATTGCATGGACGTTGATTGTTAATAACAGACTGTCTGTTCAAGATCATTTTAATTTTAGTCAGCCTAGACAAAATACGAATCTGGGAATAAGAAGCAAACATATAAGTGAAGATAATGGTTTTACACGGGATGACAAGTAAATAATTGATTCTGATGCTTGCTTGATAAGGAAAAATAGTAGAGGGACACAAATGAAGAAATAGTCTCACCTTTAAAGTTTGTAGACCCCTGGTTTTACCAGTAGGAATGCATGAGCAGTGTTCTTGAGTTTGGGCTCTTTTGAGTAATCAGAGCAGCTGTCTACTGGCCCTTTGCCTGCAAATAGGCCTAAAGGAAACAGAAAACAGTAGACAAAGAAGAACAAACACAAGCTGCCCCTTATACACATCCTTCAAATATTTGGTAAGGGATTTCGGAGGAGAGTACATTAGTTTTTTAGCAGACAATCTTTGGTAGCATTGAAATAGTTTCTTTTAGGAAGAAGAACTTGAAAATAAAGCAGTGGCTCCTTTATTTGACATTGGTTAGTAAATAAGGTGTTCTCAGGGATGAATATTTGGAGTTGATTATGTGAGATACCAGAGCCCTTTTTCTTTTCTTATAATTTTTATTAAATCTTTCCTTCCATACACCAAGGGCTCTGTACATCGGCTGAACAAAGGCTACGGGTTTAGATTAACCCTTTCCTGAGGGTTTAGGATTACCCTTACACTTATTGTTGAACTGTGATTCAACACAGTCTAGAGTCTTTTTCTTTCTGTCTTTTGTAGAGGTCAGGCTGTCAGTTATCACCTCTTCCATGTTGTTATGCTTACATCTGTCAGCTGCTCCTTCTTATTTTTTCTGAGCTGAGAAATCAGATAACTAGGTTTACTGTGAAGTCTCTGTTACGTAAGGGAGGGTTATTAAGGAGTTCGAGTATAGAGGCTTTGTGGTAAGTTGTATTTGGATGGGGTAATCACGCTTCTGTGTTCAGTGGCTATATTTTAGAGGGTGTATCTGTCAAAAGTCTGACTTCCAAAGTATAAATTACAATGATTTTAAAGTACCTTGAAAGAAGTCCTAATTACCGGAAGCAGTATTTTACTTCTAGATGACTTTTACTTAACATGTTTTATTCTTAGAAGCTTCCTTCCATAAATTAATTAATTCATATAGTTTTTAGACACAACACTATCTACTTTGCAGACCTACAAATGCGTTTCAGTATTAACTTCAGCCAACTATAACTAGGCAGTGAATGTGGCTCTGATTCTTAAATTAACAATAAGTGACTGACTTTATCTGCATTTTGTGTCGTGGGTGGTGGTGTTCCCTTCAGGTCCTTGCTCTACAGCCTTTCCTCCCTGTGTTGAGAGTGGCTAATCCCCCATACCCAGGCTCCTGCTCCCAGCTCCAGGGAAATGGGTAAAAGGAGTTTAGTCCAGGCCAGAGACTTTTATGGGGTCATAAAATATATTAGTTAAATATTTTAGTTGATAAAATATTTGCCCCCCTAAATGTGTGTGTGTATATGTATATATGTACATTTATGTATTTACACAGTTAAACATGGCTGTATCAAACTTGATTCTAATGCAAATCCTGGCTGCTGCTTATTCTTCCTATGGATAAATGCATTCACATTTGAATTACAGTTGACCTTTAAACAACGTGGGTTTTAACTGCGCAGGTCCTCTTATGTGAATTTTTTAAAAATAAATACAATACTGCATTGTAAATGTATTTTCCCTTCCTTATGATTTTATTTTTTAAGTATTTATTTATTTGAGAGGGAGAGAGAGAGAAAGCGCACAGACACACACAACCAGGGGGAGCAGCAGCAGGAGAGGGAGAAGCCGACTCCTTGAGCAGGGAGCCTGATGCAGGACTTGATTCCAGGACTCTGGGATCATGACCTAAGCCGAAGGCAGACACTTAACCGACCTAGCCACCTAGGCACTCCTCTTCCTTATGATTTTAATAGCATTTTCTTCTCTAGCTTTTACTTTATTGTAAAAATACAGTATATAATATGTATAACATACAAAATATGTGTTAGTTGACCATTTACATTATTGGTAAGGAATCTGGTCAAGAGTAGGCTATTAATAGTTAAGTTTCTGGGGAGTCAAAAGGTATATGCAGATTTTCAACTGCATAGGGGTCACTGTCTTACTTCCCATGTTGTTCAAGGGCTAGCTGTAATTTGTTGTTGGAAGTTCAATCTATAGACTATTCTTTGTACAGTGGTGATTTGGGGGATCATAGGAAGTTTTTTAGGGAAATTGAAGAGACCCAATATTTTTGATCAGTGATGCTAGAAAACATTTTTCCCCACATTTTTGAAAATTTTCTTTTTATTGTAGTAAAATATGTATAACATAAAATTTTAAAGTATACAGTTTTATGGCATTAAGTACATTTACACTGTTGTATATCTGTCTACATAACTTCTCCTCCTCCCCAACTGAAACTCTGTACACATGGAACAGTAACTTCCTATACCCTGCCCTATGACCAGGCTGGTGTTTTATTCCTCACCATCAAATTGCACCCTAATGTTCATCTCACTGAAACCTTGTGGCTTTATCCTTTGTCTGGAACCCCTGGTTTAGTAAGCCCTCCAGGTTTGGGCTTTGCCTTTCTGTCTCTAGTACTTTTTCCCTTTCGACTACCACAGAGCTCTGGACCAGTATCCTGGGCCTTTTTACTTGACTGATTTTGTCTGATTTTGTTAGCCATTACCTACCATGATTTCCTGTTTCTCTGATTCACCGCCTGGTAATAAACATTCCTGATGGAGCTCCTGGGTGGCTCAGTTGTTTAAGAGACTGGCTCTTGATTTCAGCTGAGGTCATGATCTCAGAGTCTGGGATTGAGCCCCATGTCCGGTTGTAAGCTCAGTGGGGAGTCTGCTTGAGGATTCTTTCTCTCTTACCCTCCCCCACTCACACACATGTGCGCGCGCGCATGCTCTCTCTCTCTCTCTCTCAAATAAATAAACAAATAAATAAATCTTTAAAAACAAAACATTCCTGATGGCAGTAACTTTGTTGGATCATTTCTCTGTTGCCCAGTTTTTGGCTCTGGTGTTTTGCCTGCTTGCTTCTAGATTTCCTCCCAGGTTGTTCTTTTCTTTCTGCAACTGCCTTTATTTGCTTTGGTCCTATCCAGCCTGCCCAATTCATAGTGGTTAACCAAGCCTTGTCTTGACCTTGTAAGAAATAATATAGGCAGATTTTAAATTCTAAAGTAGCTTTTTTTATTGAAGATCATTGGAAGTCTACTATACAAGGTACTAAATGGTATTTTACTTTATCATAACATGTAGCATTGAAAAATGAAACACCAAATGAATTTCATTTACCAAAAATGTAAATAGCAGGAAAATACTGAAGACTGTTAGGTACTTTCTAGAAATAATTTATGGGTTAGCAATTAATGGATAATACAAAAGGGATGGAAGAATAATCCCCATTAATAAATTTGACTACATGTTTAAGAAATCTGCATTAAATCAAGTTATGAAGATATTTTCCTATGTTTTTGTGTTGCTTTTGTTGTGTAACAAACCATCACTAAATTGATGTCTTAAAACAACAATTTATTATTTCTTATAATTCTTAGATTGGTTCGGCTTAACCATGCAGTTATTCTGTTCCATGTGCTATCTGTTGGGATTACCTGACTGGGACTGGAACATCCAAGATAGCTTCACCCTCAGCAGATGCTGCTTTGGCCTTTCTTTCTCTACATAGTCTCTCAGGCTAGTCCAGCTTCCTTACATGGTGGCAGTGTGCAAACATGATTTTTATTTACTTTTTATTGTAATATTTTTTAAACTTGATTCCTAACTTGATTTAGTTTACTGTTAACTCCTTTAAATAAATAAATACACCCAAGTCATTGCTTAATTGTTATATATAATTTATGTGTGTGTATATCTAGAAAACTAGAGAATAGAATTTTTGCTTGGAATAAGTAGGCAGTTACACTGTTTTGCACGTGTAGATATAATTTTCAAATGAATTTCCTTCATGAGCTATTCCTAAATATTAGAGTGTAATGTGAGTTTGTTTCTTTTCTTTTTTCTTTTTTCTTCCTTCCTTTCTTTTCTTTTCTTTTCTTTTCTTTTCTTTTCTTTTCTTTTCTTTTCTTTCTTTTCCTTTCCTTTTTAAGATTTATCCATTTATTTTAGAGAGAGAGTGCCTGGGGGGAGGGGGGAGGGTCAGAGGGAGAGAAGCAGACTCCCCGCTGAGCACAGAGCCCAACCTTGGGCTGGATCCCTTGACCCGAAGACTATGACTGGAGCCTAAACCGAGAGTTGGATACCCAAGTAGCTGAGCCATCCAGGCACCCCAACATGAGTTTTTGATAAAAACATGAGGAGAAAGCATTTCTTGTTTCTGAATATTTTATACTTCATAGTAGTTATTGCATAGATCTTATTTACACTCACAATAACAGCAGACTATGTAAGGGCAGTTACTGGAAACTTTACCTAAAAAACGAAATATTTCCAATACTGGTAGGAAACAATGAAAAATACCTGGGTGTTTCTAATTCAGGAATCATGAAGATAAATGCTAAGTTAATTTTTTAAATGGTTAAATGTTTTAATTTTAAAACATTATAATTTCATATTGTCCTAAACCTTTTATAGAATATGAGCTTTTAAAGATTCTTTATTATTTGCCTGCCTTAGAAATAATGAATTAGATATATAGTTAATATATACCACATATACTACATTACTTGACCATTAGAAAATGAGTATGCCACATATTCATAGATAATAAATTTGTGAATTTCATGTTTCCGAGAGAAATAAAATACAACTTTCATAATAAACAAATGATGTAATTAAATAGGAAATCTAAATAAGGCTAAATCTATTAAAGAAATTGAATCAATAATTAATAACCTTCCAAAACAGAAAACACCAGGCTCAAGTGGGTTCACTGATACATTCTACCAAACATTTAGGAAAAATTATATCAATTCTCCACATTCTCTTTAAGAAGATAGAAACAGAGGAGATCCTTTCTTTTTTTTTTTTTTTAAAGATTTTATTTATTTATTTGACAGAGATAGAGACAGCCAGAGAGAGAGGGAACACAAGCAGGGGGAGTGGGAGAGGAAGAAGCAGGCTCATAGCAGAGGAGCCTGATGTGGGGCTCGATCCCGGAACACCGGGATCACGCCCTGAGCCGAAGGCAGGCGCTTAACCGCTGTGCCACCCAGGCGCCCCAGAGGAGATCCTTTCTAACTCATTCTAGGAGGCCAGAATTATCCTAATACCAAAATCAGATAAAGACATCATAAGAAAAGAAAACTATAGACTAATATCTCTCATGAACATAGATGCAAAAATCCTCAACAAAATATTAGCAAATTGAATCCAACAATGTATAAAAAGAATTATACGCCCTGACGAAGTGGGATTTTTTTCCTAGGTATGCAGGTTTGTCTGGTTCACCATTCAAAAATGAGTTAATGTAATCCGTCACATCAACAAGCTTAAGGAAAAAAGTAACGTGACTATCAGAATATGCAGAAAAAAAAAACATTTGATAAAATCCAGTGCCCATTCATTATAAAACTCTCATTATACTAGGAATAGAGGGAACTTCCTCAGCTTGTTAAATAACATCCACAAAAACCCTATGGCTAACATTATACTTACTGGTGAGAAAGTGAAGGCTTTCACAATAAGATCGGGTACAAGGCAAGGATATCTTCTCTCACAACTGCTTTTCAACATCATACTGGAAGTCCTAGCTAATGCAATAAGACAAGAAAAGGAAGTAGAATGTATGCAGATTGGGAAGGAAGTAATGAAAGTGTCTTTGTTCACTAGATGACATGATTGTCTATTTAGAAAATCCTAAAGAATTGACAAAAAACTCCTAGAACTAATAAGCAATTATAGCAAGATTGCAGGCTATAAGCTTAATATACAAAAATCAATTGCTTTCCTATATACCAGCAATGCACAAGTGGAATTCAAAATTAAAAATACAATACTATTTACATTAGGGCTCCAAATATTAAATACTTATATATAAATCTAACGAAATATTTTCAAGATCCGTGTGAAGAAAACTACAAAACTCTGATGAAATAAATCAAAGAAGAAAATAAATGGACAGATATTCCATGTTAATGGATAGGAAACCTCAAAACTGTCAGGATGCCAGTTCTTCCCAACTTGATCTCTAAATTCAGTGCAATCTCATTCAAAATCCCAGCAAGTTATTTTGTGGATATCAATAAACGGATTCCAAAGTTTATATGGGAGGCAAAAGATATAGAATAATCAACACAATATAGTAGGAGACTAATAAAGTTGGAGGAATGATGCCACCTAACTTCAAGGCTTAATGTAAAGCTAGAGTAGTCAAGACAGGGTGATACTGGCAAAAGAATAGACAAATGGGTCCATGAACAGAACAGAAGGCCAACAAATAGATCCACATAAATACAGTCAACTGATCTTTGACATGGGAACAAAGATAATGTAGTGG
This sequence comes from Ursus americanus, assembly GCF_024610735.1. NCBI lineage: Eukaryota > Metazoa > Chordata > Mammalia > Carnivora > Ursidae > Ursus > Ursus americanus. The sequence continues at coordinate 55,478,812 of NC_142139.1, read as the reverse complement.
AGACAAGATAGTCTTTTCATCTGGACATCAACATGCAGTAAAATGGACCAAGACAGAGACCTTACACCTACCCCAAAAATTAACTCAAAATGGATCATAGACCTAAATATGAAAATACAAAAGTATCAAACTTCTAGAAGATAAATTAGAAAATCTAGGTGACCTTGGCTATGATGATGACTTTTTAGGTACAACACCAAAGGAATGATCCATGAAGGAAAAGCAAATAAACTGGACTTCATTAAAATTAAAAATTTGCTCTACAAAAGACAGTCAAGAGAATATGACAAGTCACAGACTGGGAGAAACTATTTGCAAAAGACACATCTGATTAAGGGGCTGTTACCTAAAATCTGTAAGATCCCTTAAAATTCAACAATAAGAAAGCAAACAACCCTATTAAAACTGGGCAAAAGACCTGAACTGATACCTCACCCAAGAATATACACAGATGGCAAAATAAGCATATGGAAAAATGTTCCACATCATACATTATCTAGGAAATGCAAATTAAGACCACAATGAGACACTCATTACACACCTATTGGAATGGCCAAAATTCAGAACAGTGACAACACCGAATGCTGTTAATGTGGAGCAACAGAAACTCTCATTCATTGCTGGTGAAATGCAAAATGTTATAGCTACTTTGGAAGACAGTTTGGCAGTTGCTTACAAAACTAAACATACTCTTAGCACATAATCCAGCATTTGTACTCTTTGGTATTTACTTATGTTCACACAGATGTTTATTCATAATTGCCAAAACTTGAAAGCAACCAAGATGTCTTTCAGTAGATGAGTGGATAAATGAATTGGTATATCTAGACAATGGGATATTCTTTAGCACTAAAAAGAAGTGAACTTTGGGGTGTCTGGGTGGCTTAGTTGGTTAAGCATACGACTCTTGATTTCGGCTCAGGTCATGATCTCAGGATCATGAGATCAAGCCCCGCATTAGGCTCTGTGCTGGCTGTGGAGCCTGCTTAAGATTCTCTCTCTCCTTCTCCCTCTGTCTACCCACCCCCCTCAAATTGGCTCACGTGTGCTTGTTCTCTTGCTCTCAAAAAATAGTAAAAGGAAGTGAACTATCAAGCAATGAAAAGACATAGAGGAATCTTAAATGCATGTTAGTAAGTGAAAGAAGCCAATGTGAAAAAGCTACATACTGTGTGATTCCAGCTGTATGATATTCTGGAAAAGGCAAAACTATGGAGACAGTAAAAAGCTCAGTGGTTGTCAGAAGTTATGGGGCAGGGATGGAGGAATTTTGGAGCAGTAAAACTATATTCTATATGATTCTATGATGGTAGAATTTGTCAGAACCCATAGAATGCACAGCAGCGAGAGTGAGCCCTAATGTAAACTTTGGACTTTCATAAAGATATGTTGGGGTAGGTTTATCAGTTGAACCAAATGTACCATTCTGGTGGGGGATGCTGATAGTGGGGGAAGCTGTGAATGTGTGGAGGTGGAGGGGGTTTAGGGGAATTTCCTTATACTTTCTGTTGAATTTTTTCGATGCATCTAAAAGTGCTATAAATTCCATTTAAAAGGAAAAAATAGAAGGAAATGATGAAAAAGAAAAAATATATATATTTGCTTAGATATTAAAAAGAGCCCTGAGGTTATTATATCAGTATATTGCTTCAAACTAGAAATGTTTACTTTGTCTTTGCTATTGATTAAATATTTCAGAGACTGTATTTTAGAAACTAGATATCCCACAGAAACATTTATTTCTCTTTAGCACTATTCATGAAAGACTAAGTAATGGTATAAAAGGTAGAAAGATTAATTAGCTACATTTGGGGAGAAGTATCTAAAACTAGGTTCTGCAGTTTTTCTTATATTTTTGAATTTTTTTTAAATTTTATTTTTAATGTCTACACCCAACGTGGGGCTCGAACTCACAACCCCGAGATTAAGTCACATGCTCTACCAATTGAGCCAGCCAGGTGCCCCCAATTTTTCTTATGTTTTTGTGTTAGGGTATAAAACAGATCATAAGTTAATATCACTTTGAGAAGCCCCCTTTATGAGAGTGGACTCAGGAGTGGTGGCCATCTAGATGGCAACTTAGGATGTCGGCAGCACGATTTTGTGCCAGTTTCATTGACATCTGATAATTCCCTGATATACATAGGCATAAAACTTATGCTTTCATCCACCAACACACATACATTTGTTATCTAGGCTTTGTGGAGCTTTCCCCCTTTAATTATGAAAACTACTGTACAAGTGCAGAAGGCCTTCGTTCAAATCGAAGGAACTCACTAAGAATAGTTTGACCTAGTTATTCATTCAGGGTAGACGGTGCTGATGAGATAACCTGCTTATTCTGAGTTCTCCAGTGAATGGTTGCAGCCTGGTGATCTTGGATTTAGTTCCTTAGAGAGGGGGTTGAAATACCAAAACCTGTTCACTAATGGACAATAGATTAGAGACTTTTTATGGGACTTTTGATTTAAGGGTCTAAGTGTTTTGTCTTTTGTTCTTATTTACATAGTCCTGTGAAAAGAAATAATTCTGTTTTAATGAAAGTGGGTTTTTTTGAGCACATAACTTTGAAGCAGCATCACAAGAAAAATAATATGCAAAGTTGTGCATGCTATTATGAAAAGAGATAGTTCTTATGAGCTAGGTAAATGCAATTTTATTTCCGTGGGGTTTTAAAAATTATTATTTTAAACACCCCATTAGGCTTAGACCTCTTTTGGAAATAATAAATTAAAGCATATTGTTTCATTATAATTTGTGAAATTAACATTTGCATCAATTTTTGCATCATGCTATGAATAATCATAGGTTAAAACATATCCAGAGTATGAGCCAAGTAGTCATATAAAATGTGTTGTCTTGGGTGAATTATAAGGTGAAGTTGACAGTTGTCAAATACAAATGATCCTTTGTGATTTGGAGATGGGAATAAACAGCAAGGCCAATCTGGAAAGAGGAGCAGGAGGGAAAAGCAAGAGGGAAGTAAAGGATACAATGGCAGAAAGACTCCTACAAGATGACAGTGCGAGGGAAAGGTATCCGTGAGGAAAGAAGGCAGGAAGGGACCCAACAGAATGCAGAGATCTGAGGACTAATGAAAAGACATGAAGAAAAGTAAACATTTAAGTCTGTTGAGTGCCATGAATCGTGCTAGCATTTACTGGTACAGTGCAGTATTATCTGTTATGTCCATTTTGCAGATAAGAAAACTTGAGTATCTTATGTAACAGTGTGAATTAATGGTAGAACCAGGATTCAAACTCACTATTTAATTTTTCTAGTATATTTACTGACCCTAATGATAGGCCAAGCTTGATATTAAGAATACTACAATTACAAGGTAGATACGATCCCTGTCCTCATACAGCTTAAATTCCGGTGGAACAGGCGGACAAGTAACTATACAGGTTCAGTGTAGGTGATAAATGCTGTAGATGAGGGGAATGAATGCAGTAGGAGAATTCAGGGTGAAAACACCACATACTAACTTGGCATCAGGGAACGCTTCCTGGATGAAGTGGATTCTTGTTTGAGAACTGAAGGTGTATGATGCTTGATTCGAAACTCTGTATCATCTCCTTTTGTCTTTGGGGTGCTAGGACAGGGTGAAATTGGTATAACTTAGATGGCAAGTAGTCGTTTACTGGTCTTCTAGGTTATGTGTATTTGATTTAATAGGAGTGAAAATAGTCATTTACTAAATCATTAGGAAAGAAACATTTGACTTGATAGCAATTGTTCAAATTAAAAAAAAAACTAACATAAAATAGATGTGTGTGTGTACCCACATGTATTTTTTTAGAAACTTTGGTGTCTTACTAAAAAAAAAGTATAGGTTTATGGTATTAAAACTTACTGTTCAGGGGCGCCTGGGTGGCACAGCGGTTAAGCGTCTGCCTTCGGCACAGGGCGTGATCCCAGCGTTGTGGGATCGAGCCCCACATCAGGCTCCTCTGCTATGAGCCTGCTTCTTCCTCTCCCACTTCCCCTGCTTGTGTTCCCTCTCTCGCTGGCTGTCTCTATCTCTGTCAAATAAATAAATAAAAAAAACTTAAAAAAAAAAACCAAAACTTACTGTTCATCTTTTCCTTTCCCCTATCCAGTGATAACTATTTCCTTTCTCTGTTAAGAGTTTCTGTAGGAATATAAGTAAAAGTGAGAGGGAAAATGAGAGCACAATGGGTTTCAGTGGGTAACAAAAGGATGAATGGAATTCCTAAAGAAGATAAAGTGGGTGGAAGGGCAAAGGTCATTTAAACTCTGGGCAGAAACTGCTAATACTTGGGGTCAGACAGCAGGGTTGTGGATGGGGGGTTAGTGAAGGAATGTAGTTTCCTTTTAGGAAAAAAAAAACACAAAACTGGAGGCCTTAAATAAGTAAGTCTGAACTAAATCTTTACATTTTCAAATAAAATTCTTTTGTTTTAGTATGTTTCATATTATCTGTTGCATACCAGCAGACAGGAAAACCTGGCAAAGCAGACTAGAGGCTATACTTACTTACCCAGTTTTGTTTGGGTTTCTGCCCAGACCATGCTCCTCTCTTTGTGCAGTCTGCTTACCCCCTCTGACACCCTGTGGTGTTGTCTTTAGGCCTGTGATCTGAATCCAGCCCTGCAGGGAGGGTTGCTCCTGTGAGTGCCCTTTGGAAGGTGGCACCTGTATAAACAACCCTATCTCCTGTTGTCCTCTGTTGCATCTTGGTGGTTTTTGACACAGTAGACAAGCAGTTAAGGAAAAGGGAGCTTTCTAAGCAAGTGTCCTCCACAGAGGTAGATCTGCTGGAGCTCGCCTAGCCACCACAGTCTCCTGTTACTGTTGGGTTTAGCTTCCCAGCCGAGCTCACGGCAGCCAGAAGAAGCTGGAGGGCTGAGCTTCAGGAGTGCAAAAGACCACTGTGGAGCTGACCACATATATGGACAGAGCTCTGAGCTTTTTGAAAGTTCTTTCTGGTGTAGTATTGATTCAGAGGCTAGAGTCTAATCCTAAACAACTTTAGTATATTGTGGTGAGTTATTTTAAAATGTAGGAATTTTGGTTTAGCAGATGGCATAATATCCAGAAGTTAGCAGATCTCATTTCTTTTTAGATTATTGCCCCGTTTACTTTGTCCCTAACTTGTTTATCCATTTCCCATTGGTAAAATGACAACAGTACTAAATGTAATTTTCTTGTATTTTCTGTGCATTTCTTGTATTTTGGTGCATCCTCTGCTCCGTACCCCGTAAAGATTGGACTGTTGATATTCCCAGGGTATCCCGAGAGCTTGAGCCTGAGATTCTCAGTACAGGTTGGTTTCCTTCACTATCCTAAAGTAGAGTATTCCTATGAAACTGTTTGGAGGCCAAAATGGTGCAGAGTGAAGAAGCAAATACTATTAATTAATGTGGGAAAGGTTTTGAGCATTCCCAAGCCCCAGAAATAACCTCTCTCAGGCTTTCTGATACCTTAGGACACATCTTGCTAATGGATGCACAGAATACATTGAGATGAAGCACAGATGCTCACAGACGCGTTCAAAGCTGTAGAGCTTGGTGCCGAGATGCTGAATGTAGTTCCAGGGGAAGGAGTTTGGGGACGCCCCTCTGGCTGCATGAGGTACTTGCTGCCTGTATACCTACTGGTTGCAAAACAAATGATGAATGCTGTTTTCACTTTTTGCCTTTTTTTTTTGTAAGAGCAAAAATCCTCTTGGGATTTCTTTCAGGTTCCCTGGAACAGGTACAGGTTTCCCCTGCTGTCCAAAGGTAGAGAGTTCCTATGAAACCTTTCATAAGTCCAAATGGCTTGTAGTGAAGAAGCAATTACCATTTTGTAAAAGTGAATCTTCCTCGGATTTCTTTTGGTTAGCAAAAACAGGTGGGAATGTAGGTCCTTTGTAAAAGTGAAGTGGTGTAAGATGAACTTTCAGGATGTAGGGGATACCTGTATAACTTAGCTTTCTAACAACTTTGTGGAGCTTTGCATATGACATGTTCTCTTGAAGTGTTCTAGTATACTCAAGAGTGCTCTTTAGAACCAATGTTCTTAGTTCCTTGAAATTACTCATTTGAAAGATGTAGGTGCTATGTATGCTTCTTAGGTTGCTGTGTTTGCTGCATTCCACAATTCCGTTACTGTTTATTCCTTTTAAAGACATAAATTAAGGGGCACCTGGCTGGCTCAGTCAGTGGAACATGAGACTCTTGATCTTGGGGTCATGGGTTCCAGCCCCACATTGGGTGTAGAGATTACTTAAATCAATAAACTTAAAAAAAATAAAGACATTAATTAAGAAATGTATTTATTGTACTTGTGTTGGTGGATAGGGGAAGAACCAGTTACAAAAGGCCCCAAATTCTAAGCCTAGTTAAAAATGTAGAAGTCCGTAATGAGCTGGAATGAGGCGGTTTTGCTAAAGGGGATCTGAGAACATCTTTGGACATGGTTTGCTTGTTTTCTTAAGTCAGAATATGAGTTTCTGCTCCGTGTGTGTGTGTGTGTGTGTGTGTGTGTGTGTGTGCGTGTGCGCGCGCGCGCGCCCGCCCTCGTGGGTGTGTGTTGTTAAGAAATATTTTAAATATCCTTGGTGTTCTCTTTCCTTTCCTTGAGTCAGAAAAATTTCACTCAGTGTCAGTATGGTTTGTTGGCAAATTTCAAGAAAGGGAAAGATAGAAATTTATTAGTCCAGTTAAGAAGATCATTATGTCTGGTTAAAGGCTCCTCTAGAGTTACTGCCTGTATTACTAAGTAAAAAAAATATGCTGGAAGATTTTTCTGACAGGTGAGTATTTGTCAACGCTTTAATGAGATCAAATGGCTTTAAAATAACCCAAGAAGGATATGCTCAGTACTGTACTATGCCCCTCAGTTTAGGGCATTATATTTGACATGCCTGGAAGTTGGCCTGCATTTTTAGGTGATTTGATCTTATTTTTACAAAACCATAATTATTAACATAAAAAAGATAATGCATGAGAGACTTTGCCATGCTTATTATTGCCTTATCAGTGGTATTACAAAAATAAAAATTAGTTTTAATCAAGAAATCTGACAAGACAGTTCTGTTTCTCCAAAGCCCTACATGTGGTGTTAATTTTGACCTGATTCACAGGTCCTCTGATACTTTAACACACAAATAGTGTGTGTAAAATAGCTAGACTTATTGGCATTAACTTTCTTGCAGCTCCTGCCAACAAAGAAATACTATGTACTAGATTTGAATCTGGTTTCAAAACAAATGTCAAAATTTTAAAACACTGGATTTACGGGAACATAAATAGCGTATTTAATAAAGCTATTTCTCTTGACTCCCTTGTTACTCTGTCAGTATATGAGGCAACTCCACGTTGCTAGTAAATTTCCATTTTAATATATGATTGTTATCTTTCCTTCATTCACTAATGACTGATTGAGACAGAGAATGGAAATTCAGCCTTCTTATAAAATCTTTTAATTAGCAAATCGACTTCTTAATATTATAAATTGCTTCAAATTATAGAAACAAGTTAAATATGAGCCTGGACTCTTCAAAGGGGAGAAATTGCTATCTGTGATAACTAGGCAAGATTCAGTCTTATTTGTGTCAATTAGGTATATAGTAATTACCCAACTTCATACTCTAGTTGTCTTTAGCATTGTAGAATCTTAAACTTGGTATACTTTGGGAAATTCTTATTTTTGAGGGTTGTTGGAGGATAGAGATAATATATTAACATAAAAATATGCTGTTCTGACTTTGAGGGTGATAAAGCCTTTGACAGGGAATAAGGTAATTTAATGAAATTATGTGCTGGAAGTTTTGTTGAATTAGTTTGATTAAAAGAAGCTGTACACCTCAAAATTGAAAGAAACTACAGAATTCAGGATCTTCAGGAAAACAGAATAGTATTACAGTCGTTAGAAGCTGATTCTCTATGTTATCATATTCAGTGTGGGACTTGTTTTGCCTTACTTCATCTTACTTAAATAGCTTACCGTGAAGTTTTACTTATCCCTTGAGTTTCTTTTTCCTAAGGGTTTAAATAGGGAAGAGAAGTTAGGATGAAGGAGAGAGAGAGATTACGGGTGACTTTTGAATCCCTCTGAGTACCAGGATTATGCCAGGCACTTTGTTCACAGTAGTCTTTTGGGAAAAAAACAGTTTTAATTCCTATTTTGCAGAAAGTAACTGTTCAAGAAAACATAGCTAGTTAGTGGTGCAACTAGACTTTAAACCCTGTCAGTTTAGTACCAAGCTCTGTGTTCTTGTAATGTGCTTCTAAACGTATGACTTCATAGAATCACAGATTGCTGGTACCTCTCAGGGAGTCTGAAGAACAGATCAGAAGAGTTATCTCTTGACTAGAATTCAGGGGAGGAAATGCAGATTATTCGATCATTCATTTAACATATATTTTTATTTGCCAGACACTGTTCTAGGTGTATCCTCAACCAACAAAATAGCTTATATTTTTTTTTTACATCATTTAGCTATAATTTATACATTAATAGAAGAGACCTCTTATTTCTGGTAGGAACTGTTGAGCAGTTAGAACAACTCCAGGGTATCTTTATACTGAAGGAATTACAAACAAAATGTTTTGAGTTATGAGTTAATACTCTCTGATGCACTTTATGTATATAGCAACTATGTTAATATGTGGCATAATTGGAAAGTACTAAATACAACATTTCTTTAGGTATGTTCTGTGGGGTATTTGGTTAAATCCCTTCAGAAAATGCTTGGTTAAATATAACGAGATTTCTTTACTGCAGAACTTCTTAGAGTCCTTAATATGCTAACGTGCATTGTCAGTCTTCTGCTGTGCTTCCCCAAACTTACAGACCTGTTTTTCTAAGAGCTGTCTAGCCCAAATGGTGTTCAGGGGAACTTACAGTACTGTCTAGATGTAGAATGCTATGTTTTCCTCCTTATTCTTTTTTCTTTCCTGCTCAGAAAGCACCTAATTGTGTCTTTCAAGGTTCCTTTTATTGAAGACCACCTCAGCATTTCTAATGGTAAATATATCAATCTTTAGGTGCAAAGATTAAATATCTGATGACAGCAATGTATGTAAGGAACTCATTTGTCATAAACTGCTTCTCTGCTTGTCATGAAGTTGCTAGGTAAAATTATTATGTTATTTCTTTAGAAATAGGCACTTACACAGGCCTGGAATTAACTGATACTTTGGTTTTTGAAGGTAGGTATTTACTACCATTGTGTTTTCAGAGGTTCAGACAATTGTCAGTATACTTTAAACCCAAATAATAATTATAAGCTGGCTGCAAGATGAAGACTTTTATTCATTTTTAAATTACCCTTTAAAAAGAACCACATCCCTCCTTCAGATGAGTTGGTAAATTGAAATAGTACTGCCCACTTTGGACTCCCATTTTTCATCTACACAGAGACTCACTGTTTGAGGTTGTTAAATGTGTACTCTATTTGCCTAGATGTGTGGGCATGAAGAGAAAAAAGAGGGCTGAGCTTCAAGGTTGACCTCATACCAGGAACCAGCCTCCTGGAGAGGGAGGTAAGCACTAAACTGAAGAAGGAGGGTAAAGAAACAGTTTTTGTTAGGGCCATAGTACAAACACTGTTCTTTGTGGTCCCAGCACTCAAGCACCGTGTGGCACAAAGTAGGCACTCAGTAAATATTTGCCGAATGACTGAAACCGTAACTTCCTCTTTAATCCTGTATCCTGAGGTTATGGTTCTGGGGAACTCAAGATCTTTTCTAAAGGTTAACGACATTTACTAGGTTTTATGCTTTACTGTTTTGTATACATTCTCTCATTTAATTCTTACAACAACTGAATGAGGTACTTTCCCATTTTACAGATGTGTAAAGTTTGAGAACATGAGTTACCATGCCCAAAGACCCTTATTTCGTAACCAGTGGAGCCTAGAATGAATCCAAGTAGGTAGATGCTGGTACTTGTAGTTTTAACCAGTATCCTGTGGCCACTAGGTTTCTCTACTTGTCTCTGTAGTGATGACAGATGGGACTTCAGTTCTTATTCCCAGGACTTTTAATAGTCAAGTGTGTTATTTACATTGGAAAGAAGAAAAATCAATGTATGATTCTGACTGGGAAAGAAGAGCTGTAGGGGAAGCCAGTAGTGTTTTCTGTGTGACATCACAAGAAGTTACCATGGAAATGATTATGGTATTATGAATACAAAATTATAACCTTGAGTGGGAAATAAGCTGCCTAAGGAGATGAACGCTGAGAAATAGCAAAGTTGTTGTCATGACAGTGCCTTTCAGGTTTTAGATGAACAAATTTAGCAACATGAGGTCTAAATGCTAGTCCCTCTCAGCATTCCCGAAACATCAGTGTTAAATTATTCTTTTAACTCTCCCTGGTTTTGTTACTACTTTTGGAACTTGTTGAAAGTAAAATAATTCCCATGTGTGCATATGTGTTTTTAGTTTAGCAAATACTGTTGGTTGTTTTTTTTTATTTTTTTTTCTGACTCCTCCCTGCCTTGCTTCCTCTAATTCCTTCTTCAAGATATTCCCAGTGGAGATAAACTGTTTCCTGGTTTTTGCATCAACACATTCCCTGTAGAGTATGTTAGCACTGGTATTTGTTAATTGTTAAAGCCAGCTCTGGCAGTTGGATGGAGGGGGTGTAGTAAAAAGCAGTGTTATTTTTCCAATAGCAAGTTTAATTTCAAATTTCATCATTTCTATATCTGTTCAAGAAATGCAATCCTTTCCAAAAAAATGCTTGTTTAAAAAACATTGATCATGTACTTTAAACTTGGTCAAAGAAAATTGGAAGTGGTGACAGTGCTGTAATATTGCTCATCATCTTAATTTCTTTATATTTGGAATCCTCTGGTGTTTTTATTTATTTAACTAATTTTGAGTCTGACTTGCTCAGGGCACCCTGAAGACTACTGTTCTCTTACTGCCATCATTTTGCTTTGAAAAGACTGACGATTCTAGACAGGAACTGGATAGTTGTTCTGGACCCTTAAGCTCTAGAAACTTGTCAATTTACTTATTTCATTTAGTACCACAGATGACTCTGGGGTCCAAAATCTCTTTCTTTCCAGTCTATTCTGGGATCTAAAGTATTTTCCTAGTCTGTGATTAGGAAGAGAGTAGTGAATAACAGTGGAGCTTTCTTTTCAATGAAAGGGAATTTAAAAATGGTAAAAGGAACACAGAGTTGAATTGGTCAGAGGTTATGTGCCAGTGTATCAGCTGACAGTCAAACTTGACACATATGAGAGACTGTGTAAGGTAGGCGTGTTATCAAGCTTACATGTAAACTGGTGAACCTACCACCCAATTGAAGAGTCAGAACAGTACCAATACCAGTGAGGTTATCTGTATGTTCATTCACTGTCCCATTCCTCTCCCAGTTTGTGTTTCACATTCACTTGTCTTGTAAAAAGAGAGTTGTGTAGTTTACCTCATAAGGACAAGTAGTTTTGAAGAAGTAGTAACATATCAGCTGTAGCAATTTGTTTTTTTCATTCGATATTGTGCTTCTTATTCATCCATGTTGTTGTGAGCTGTGGTACATTCTTACTGACAGTCAAGCTTGACACGTGAATTTCTTTTCCAGTCTTTACTTTGACTTATGGATTATTTAGAAATGTTTAAAAATTTCCCCAACATATGGAGATTTTAAATTTATTTTTATATTATTGATTTTTTTTTTTTTAAGATTTTATTTATTTATTTGACAGAGAGACAGCCAGCCAGATAGGGAACACAAGCAGGGGGAGTGGGAGAGGAAGAAGCAGGCTTCCAGCAGAGGAGCCTGATGTGGGGCTCAATCCCATAATGCCGGGATCACGCCCTAAGCCGAAGGCAGACGCTTAACGACTGCGCTACCCAGGTGCCCCTATATTATTGATTTCTGACTTAATTGCTTTGTGATTTGGGAACATGGCTTATATAATACCTATTCCTGGAAATCCATTGACACTTCTATTGTGGCTTAGCAAATACAAAATTTTTGAAAATGGGTATGTGAAAATAGTACATACTCTGATTATTTGGTGCACTGCATGTGTTCACTGCATTGAACATTTTTGGGAATCTCCTACGTGATAGGTTTATTAAATTTTGCTTTATACATATTTGAGGCTATTTTAATAGGTGTATAGATAGAATTGTTATACCTTCCTTTTAATTTTTTATCACTACATAGATGTTCTTTTTAATTTTTTTGTTTTGTTTTGAAGCTCATTTTAAAAATGATATTAATATATTTTAACATCATTTATATAGGTTACTATTTGCCTGGTATATTTTTTCCGTATTTTCAGTGTTTCATGTCTTTATGTTTTAGGTATGTCTCTGGTATTGCTGGATTTTATTACTATTTTAAAATGCATTGTAACAGGGGCGCCTGGATGGCTCAGTTGGTTGGGTGTCCAACTTTTGGTTTCTGTTTGGATCATGATCTCAGGGTCATGGGATTGAGCCCTGTGTGGGGCTCTGCACTTAGCATGGAGTGTGCTTGGGATTCTCTCTCTCCCTCTGCCCCCCCACCCCCCTCAAATAAATAAATCTTTTAAAAAAATAAAATGCATTATAACTATCTCTAATGTTTAACTGGCCGATTAATTTACACTTAATAGGATTATAATATATTTGATGTTACCACCGACTTACTTTATACTTTCTGTTTGTCTCACTTTTTAGTTTTTCTCTTTTCTGTTTTATTGTCCTTTTTTAATTGGCTGAATTTTGTTTTCTTATTCCACGACACTATACCTCTGGTTTGGAAGCTATAACATGACTTCCAGCTGAGCTCTTAAACTTATTTTCTTATTCTTGAGCGTACAACTCAACTGCATTTCCCACCCTCCCTTGCTATTAAATACTACCATGTGATTGAGGTCTAGCCAATGGAATTTGAACAGAAGTGATGTGTGCCATTTTGGGGCCAAGGCTTTTAAGAGTGCCTGAACCTCATCTGTATGCTTTTTCACCTCTGATTTCTGGATACAGAAGATGATGATACTCTAAGGATTGGTGGAGTCCCTAAGATGGAAAGAAGCTGAGACTTTGAGTCTCTGCGTGGAGGAAAACCACTTGCCAACCAAACATTAGACTGTTTTGAGAAGTACTGTGCTAAACCAGTGAAGTCTGGGTGGTTTGTTACGGTAGCTGGTATGTTCTTGATTAATGTGGAAGTTTTGCACTGTTTTTATTCTTTTAGTGATCCCCTTGTCCATATATAACTAGCAGAGTCTAAAGTTAAACCTGATTTTAAACACCTCCCCCATAATACAAGGATCTTAGAATACAACTCCAGTTGCCTCTCTCCTAGCCTACATGCTCTTTTTTATTTTAAACCCTAGACATTATTACTGTTTTACTTTGCCTTCATTTTACCATTTTATTTCCTTGCTTTCTTTTCTTGTCACTCAGACTTGCTTTCTAGAGTCATTTTCCTTCTTGAAGTATGTTCTTTAAAAGTTCTAGGGGATAAAACTCTACTGGTAATAAGTCCTCTTAGTTTTTACCTGTCTGAATATGTCTTTATTTTTCTCTTGTTCTTTTAAGTTTAGGTTGATGGCTCTTTTATGTAAACACTTCAAAGATATTTTCATGAACTTTTGCCTTTATTTTTTTTGAAATCTGTTTTCAGCATAATTGTCATCCTCTGTTAGATGTTCTACCTTTTTCTCTCTCTCTTTTTTTTTTTTTTTTTAAGATGTTATTTATTTATTCGACAGGATAGAGACAGCCAGCGAGGGAGGGAACACAAGCAGGGGGAGTGGGAGAGGAAGAAGCAGGCTCATAGCGGAGGAGCCTGATGTGGGGCTCGATCCCAGAACTCCGGGATCACTCCCTGAGCCGAAGGCAGACACTTAACCGCTGTGCCACCCAGGCGCCCCATCTACCTTTTTCTCTTTTAATAAAATTTTTATTTTTGTGCTTGATGATTCTGCAGTTTGATTATAATATATCTAGGTGTGATTTCTTTTTATTCTCTTTAGTATTCATTTTGCTTAATGTATTTATTTATACATTTTAAAGATTTGGACAAATTGGATATCTAAGAAAGGTCAGTCATTTGATTACTTTCCATAGAGAATGCATTATTTTTCATCTAAATTTATTTGCAGGTATACAAATCAAAATACATGTATTGGTATGTATGTATTATACTGAACATGATATAAAAGGTAGGAGCAAAAACAAACTTATGTATTTTTTTATGTATTTATTTTTGGACATTTACAAAGGTGTATAATATCAAATACACATTTATATTGACCAGTATATGGAAAATTATAGCACTTAAAAAGTTAAGAACCTGGTGACAACATTCTTTTCTATGTAGACTATATTCAATGCAGAAGGAGAACATTATTAATATAACCAGGAGTGTTAAAAATATTCATTTGCCTTTATTCTAAGAATTAGGCCTTTATTAGTGGTTTAAAGTGTTGAAAACTGCAGTAACCTGACAATTTCTGATTATAGAGACTAAATGAAAGGTGGAGACAGAGGACCTTGTTGTGGACCTTTCCATAATGTAATTTACCTTTTGCTCCAGCCCCAAAACATTGCTAGAAAGGGTGGAAAATCTTATTAGATGCAATAATTTTGGACCAATTGATTTTTCTAAAGCACTGTTATAAAACTTTTTCATTTCTCTGGTCAAAGGAGAACATTCTGATTTTGAGGGTAACTATTTAGCAGTCTGCTCATGTGTATCAATTGTATTTTTTCTTATACAGCAAAGAAAACAGTTGAAACAATTGAAACTTGTAATATTTCCTCTTGATCAGTGTCCTGTAGTCAAGTGCCAACTTTTAGTCATATTTTAAAAGGATATAATATTATTTTAACCAAAAATTGCTTGCAGAAACTTTATCATTTATTAGTTATAAAAGTACTAGGTCTGTTTAATTTCTGATTTTAATACAGAATTTCAGTAATTTTATATTGAAAGGATTATTCCCATTCCCACCATTCCAGATGTAGTTTGCTTTATAAAACACAATACAGCAAGCATAGTTATTCTAAGGTGGGGGACTTTGTATAGTTAAAAATAGAAGTGATAGAATTATAGATCTTTTTTCTTTTACCTTTTTTTTTTTTTTCTTTCCCCTTTAACAATGAAAATTTAGTTCCACACAGTCCTGGTTTCTTCTGAGGACCTCTCTTCTTGACTTATATTTGGCTGACTTTGGGCATCTTCACTTGGTCTTCCCTCTGTGTCATCTTTTACTTGAGTGTTGTTTTGTTTTACTTTGAGTGTTTCTTTCTCGGTATTTTTAAAGTAAAATAGTCAAAACTATTTAAAGGACTTAAAAAGTAGAGAACAACATATCTTGTTGGATAAAACTAAAGTAATAGTAGACAAATTCATGGGTTAATGTATGGTTAGACTTTGAGGAAATACAGTAAAGGAACAGCTTGTTAAAATAAAACACAGGGCCAGGGTGGTGGACTAGGTAATTTAGGTTAACCCTCCTGCTGAGGAAGATTGGAAAAGCAAGTTGTAATATGAAAAAAGTCTTCTTGGAACAACTGAGATGTCTTTCAGTAGGTAAATGGATAAAAATAGACTCTGGTACATCCAAGTATTAGAATATTATTCAGTGCTAAAAAGAAATAGGCTTTCAAGCCATGAAAAGACATGGAGGAATGTTAAATATATATTGCTAAGTGAAAGAACCCAATCTTAAAAGGCTACTTGCTACATGATTACAACTGTATGACATTCTAGAAAAGGCAAAACTGTAGAGACGGTAAAATGATTGTTGGTTGTCAGAGAGTGAAGGGTGGGGGAGGATGAATGGGCGGAGCATTGAGGATATTTAAGGCCTGAAAAATACTCTGTATGATACTGTAATGGGAGATACATGTCCTTATATATTTACCCAAACCTATGGAATGTACAACACCAAGAGTGAACCATAATGTACACAATGGACTCTGGGTGATTATGGTACGTAAATGTAGGTTCTCAGTTGTAATAAATGTACCACTCTGGTGGGGGATGTTCGTAATGGGGGAAGCTATGCATGTGTGGGGGTAGGAGGACTTATAGGAAATCGCTGTACCTTCCTCCCAGTTTTGTTGTGAACTTAAAACTACTCTAAAAAAATTAAGTTTTTAAAATAAAAAAAAGAAATCTGCTTGGAGGCATTGGGGAGGTTTTAAGATAGTGAAGATTATGGGGCCAGATCAGGGAGAATAGAGGCACAGCTTCTAATCATCTCATTTCCTGAAATTAGATTAAGGTGATTCCAGAGTACTAGTCCCACAAGTATCTTGCAGAAATGAGTTTAAATCCCCTCTACAACAATATAACATCCTAGTCCTCAAATTATTTTTACTAACAATTTTGCAAAAACAGTGTTTGACAATCAAAAATAAACACGTGAGGAAGAAGGACAAACATTAACAAAACCTAGAAAAAGAAGAGCAATAGAAAAATGCATAGAAGTTTCATATATTGGTGTTATTAGAATCAGACTTTAAAACTATTATGTTTACTATTTTCAAGAAAAGAAAAGAATTCAAGAGACCTGCAAAGTATAAATAAGAACCAAATGGAAATTCTAGAACTGGAAATTACAATAACCAAAATGAACAATTCAGCAGATAGATTTAACAACAGATTAGCTATAACCAAAGACAGAATTAGCAAAATAGGTTAAAGAAAGTATGCAAAATAAAACACAGAGCAAAAGGATGAAAAATAGAGAAGAGAGGTTAAGAGACATAAAGGATGTGGTGAGAAGTTTTGACACGTTGTAATTGGAATCTTAGAAGGTAAGAGAGAACTAAAACTGATATTTGATTAGAAAATGGTTCAGAACTTTCTAACTGATAAATAACCTCTATCTGCAAATTTGAGAAATCCTATGAACTGCAAGGGTAAATGAAAAGAAACTCATACCTAAACATACGGTTATAAAACTGATGAGAACAGAAATAGATCTTAAAAGCAACCAGAGAAAAAAAGACAATTTACTTCCCAAGGAGCTACACTTATCCCAACAGCTGATTTCTTAGCAGAGACAGTGGGAGTCAGGAGGCAATGGGATGGTGTATTTATTATTATTTTTTAAATTTTTAAAAAAATTCTAGTTAGTTAACATGCAATGCAATATTGGTTTCAGGAGTAGAATTCAGTGATTCTTGCCTTACATGCAACACCCAGTGCTCATCATAACAAGTCCCCCACCCCTTACCCACCACCCATCCAGCCCATCCCCCACCCACTTCCCTCAATCAACCCTCAGTTTGTTCTCTATCGTTAACAGTCTCATATGGTTTGTTTCCTTCTCTCTCTTTTTCTTTCCCTTCCCCTATGTTCATCTGTTTTGTTTCTTAAATTCTACATATGAGTGAAATCATATTTCACTTAGCATAATACACTCTAGCTCCAACCATGTCATTGCAAATAGCAAGATTTCAATCTTTTTGATGGATGAATAATATTCCATTGTGTATATATGTATACTTATCTTTATATATATATATACGACATCTTCTTTATCCATTCTTCAGTCAATGGATGCTTGAGCTCTTTCTATAGTTTGGGTATTGTTGATAATGCTGCTATCAACATCTGGGTACATGTATCCCTTTGAATCAGTATTTTTGTATCCTTTGGGTAAATACCTAGTAGTGAAATTGCTGGGTCATAGGTAGCTCTATTTTTAACTTTTTGAGGAACCTCCATATTGTTTTCCAGAGTGGCTGCACTGGTTTGCATTGGGATGATATCTTTAAGCTCTGGAAAGAAAATAACTGCCAACTTAGAGTTCTCGGCACAACAAAAATACTCCTTGAGTATGAGGGTGAAATAAAGACCTTTCAGACAAACAAAACTTGAAAGAACTTGTTACTAACAGATTTTAGCCAAAGAGAATAATAAAGGGTATTATTTAGAAAGGAGAAAATTTCTCCCAGATGGTCAGAAATTCAAGAAATTCAACTTTAAATGACTATGATTAGATTAGATTATGATTAGGTTAGAGAAATCTAATAACTTGTACTGCATAAAATAGTAATAGTGTCTTTTTGGGTTTAAAATATGCAGAGAGTTAAAACATATGACAAATAGGTTCTTGAGAAGGTGCTCAACAAAATTTGTTACAGGGAAATGGGAGATACAACTACGTTGAGATACCACTACACGCCGCAAGTGTGGCAAGGATATGGGCTCACTGGAGCTTTCAGAAACTACTGGTGGAGAACATGAATTGGTCCACCCACTTTAGGAAAGTGGGATTATGTGCAGACATTTATGATATACATGCCCTGTGATCCAGCTTAACAGAAATGCATATAAAAGATACATTAAATAATGTTCATAACAGAACCATTTGTAGTAACTAGAACCTGGAAAGAACGCCAGTGTTCACCAAGATTAGATGGACAGATTGTATATTCATGCAGTAGAATATACAGTATTGAATGAAAAGGAATGAACTAATAACTACATGTAACCACCTGGGTAAATTTCACAAACAGTATGGAGCAAAAGAAGCTGGGCATAAAAGAAAACAAGCTGCATGATTCACTTAAATAGCATCTTAAAAATACAAAATGGAAACCATAGTGTCATAGAATGCCTACTTAGGAAAAGGGTGGTGGTTGCCTTTTGGGAAAGGGAGGGGCTAGTTACATAGGATCATTAAGGAGGCTTCTGGTTCCCACAAGTTCTGTATCTTGCCCCTGGTAATGGTTACGTGAGTGTTTTTCCTTTGTGATGCATCTTTGAACTGCACATCTTGTTTTGTGCATGTTTCTGTGAATATTTCACAAAAAAAAAATGTTAAAATGCTTACTCATTCAATTTTCAAACCATACTGAAGAAATTTTAGATGAAGAACTATTTTAACTTCCTATTATCTAGGCATGTGTCTGTCACTGTCTCTCTTTAAAAAAAATATTTTGGAGGTCCTCTTGGTACAGTTTTTTAGCAGCTCTCATGCTAGCCATCACGAGCATGCTAGTCCCCTTTTACAACTCTGGCCCAAATATGAACAAAATCCCTCTCAGTGTTAGCACAGCTGAAAAAAAGATTTTACCAAATACCCAAGGAAGAACAGACAGAAAAAATATGAGTAACAACAAAGGAATATCAACCTGAAAAACAGTCTTGTTCAGATTTTGAATCTAACAACAGCTAATTTATTCCCAAAGCTCATAGACTCTGTCCTTTTCCATCACTGCGAGAGTGTCTATTAACTTCTAAATAGAGACCTCGTACTCCATTCCAGTTCCTAGGCCAACGGACCTATTCTTCAGGTGACTGGCAGGGCTATGTGGTAAGACCCTCCTTCCTTATTGTATCGATGGATTGGTTCCTTCCCTGACAAGGTTTACACTGTAATAATTACTCAGCCATGCAGTGAGCCAAGCATCCTCAATAGGGCAAAGTCTCCTTATTTGTCCCAGAGGGAACAATTTTGGAATGACAGTTTTAACTTGCAGACTTAATATCTGTATATATTGAAGTAGAACATAACAGCCCTGGAGTAGCTACAGGCATTTATTTATGTTTAAAAGAAAAAATATGCCCCAAATAACTCTCTGGGGGTGGAGTCCTTGCGCTTTGTCTGTTGGAGGCTCACACATCTGCAGTGTTCTGCTGAAACTTAAAACTTAAACCTAAACTTAGCTGGCGGAAGGGGAGAAGAGGAAAAGGGGCTGACATGACGGAGTGTAGCCAACTTCTATAGACTTGGTGCTTTGCATGCTCCCACCACCCCTTTCAGCCCCACAGGACTCAAACGAAGAAAGTGAACCTCAGGGAAGTCACACAGCTTGCCTAAGAGCAAACAGCTACTAAGCATGGTGGAGCAGGCCCTAAAGCTTGTTCTTTTCCTGTGCACCCTACTTTCTTTAACAATGAAGGGAAATACTGATTTTATTTTTAACCAGGGTATTGCCCTAAAGGCCCTGGAAACAGAAGATTTGTGAAAATCTGTAAAACAATCTCTGGAAGGAGATAGCAGTAATGTATTGCCTTTACACCCAATTCTTTCCCTGCCCTAATGCCAGCCTTATGTGGATTTTCATGTCCAGAGCTGTGATGAGGGGTAAGAAAAAAAATTCATGCTAACTCACCATGACTTCTGCTCTGTGTGGCCCCACATGGCATTGAAATGCATTACCAGATCTTTAAAAGAGAGTGTTTTAAGGGGACTAAAATAGCAGCAAAATATTAATACTAGGGGCTGATGACTTTACTGCCTTATGACTGACTTATTTGACTAATTGCAGAGAGTCCTTTCTGAATTAAAATAGTTTGGGAAGGGTACTGCTACATGTTTGCTTTGTTCTAGGGGCACCTGAATGTAGCATTAATGAAAATAGAATGGTAAAAACCACAATGTGTTCATCTTAGACATTCAGAGAAGCTTCTGCTTGAACTGGTGAGAGTCTCTTCACGGTAATTTATAAGTCAAAGCTGTCTTTACTAGAATGAGACTGTTATTTGTATCCCCAGAAATGTTCATTTTCAGTGTGTATATGGGTGTGTGTATTTTTTCTTTTCCACTGTAGCTAACTTCTTGAGAATGTCAAGGTGATTACATAATTTCATTGAAAAATTCAGTTACAACTGGTACATTGATAAACTATTTCCTTAGTGATGCAGCCACCAAAATATTGGAGAAGAAAAGAGCATGTGTTTAACAGTCCCTGCTGAAAGCTTGAAGCACATACAAAAAAATTGAGATAGGGAGTATGGAAGAAATTATTTTGCCAATTTTGTCCACTTCTGCACAAAGCTTTTCCTTTAAAATTTATTGAACTGTGGCAGGCAGGTTGAAATTATTAAATAAGCCAGAAAAGCTGTAAAGATTTTGAGTCTGTCGATGTTTTTAGATGTGGGCTTTTTTCTGTCAGATTTTTGGTGAATTATAATGATTACAACTATGTTTTCATTATTTTTTGTACCATAAATAAAGGAAGGGTTTTCAGAAATGATTAGAGAAAAAGTGTATCGTTCTTCAGTGGTCATACCGTTAGAATAACAAGTTTGTACACTGCCTTTCATTTTTGTAGTTGGGTTTTGCTCTTACCTTGCAGCAATCTGAGGGCAAAGAACTGCCTGTAGGTATGAACACAGGCATTTACAGTGAGAGTGATGAAGGAAGTGTAAAGATTGTGTTGTTAATACTAAGTAGGAATTTGCCTCAGTGTTATATATCTTTGCTGCGTTAGTATTTCACTTGAAGAATGAATGGTTGTGGGAAAGCTGCTTTTCTCTATCAAGCATGCCTCTCAGCCAGAGATATTCTATTAGTTCCTAGGGCTACTGTAACAAGTTACCACAAACTGGGTAGCTTAAAACAACAGAAATTTATTTTCTCACAATTCTGTAGGTAAGAAGTCTGAAATCAAGGTGTTGGCAGGGCCACGCTCCCTCAGAAGGCTCTGGGGGAGAATCTTTTCTTCTGTCTTCCTAACTTCTGGGGATTGCCAGCAATCTGTGGTGTTCTTTGTCCTGCACCTTCATCACTCCCAAGTCAGCCTCTGATACCACACAGCCTCCTTCCCTCTGTCTTTGTCTCTCTGTGTCTTCACACGGCCTTCATAGAAGCAGCCATTGGACTTAGAGCCCACAAGAATCCTGGATGTCCTCATTTTAACAAATGACATCTGCAAAGACCCTATTTCCAAATAAGGTCATTTCTGAGGTTCCAGGTGGACATGAAATTTTGGACTGTTTAACCCAATACAGGCATACCTCATTTTGCATTTCATTTCATTGTGCTTCACAGATACTGTATTTTTTTTTTTTTTTTATAAATGGAAGGTATGTGACAGCCCTGTGTTGAGCAGGCCTGTTGGCGTCATTTTTCCAACCGCATTTGCTCGCTTCACATCTGTGTATCGCATTTTGATAATTCTCACAATATTTCAGACTTTTTCATTATTTGAATTGCTTCAAGCTCATGGTAAAACTTTAAAGGATAAGGAGTTGCTTCTTATGGATGAGCAAAGAAAGTGGTTCCTTGAGGTGGAAACTATTCCTGATGAGGATGCTGTAAAGATTGTTGCAGTGACAATAAAGGACTTAGACTGTTACATAAACTTCCTTGGTAAAGCAGTGGCAGGGTTTGAGAGGACTGACTCCAATTTGGAAAGTTCTCTTGGGCAAAATGCTGTCAAATAGCATTGCATGGTACAGAGAAATCATTCATGAAAGGAGGAGTCAATTGTTGCAGCAAACTTCATTGTTGTCTTATTTTAAGAAGTTGCCACAGACACCCCAGCCTTCAGCAACCACCAGTCTGATCAGTCTGCAGCCATCAACATCAAGGCAACACTCTCTAGCAGCAGAAGGATTGGATTAAGACTTGGTGGAAACTCAGATGATGGTTAGGAATTGTTAGCAATAAAGTATTTTTTAAAGATTTTATTTATTAGAGAGCGAGCGAGAGAGAGCACGTGCGGAGGGTGGGGAGGGGGGAACAGAGGGAGAGGGAGAAACAGACTCCCCACTGAACAGGAAGCCTGACGACTCCGGGATCATGACTTGAGCTGAAGGCATATGCTTAGCCCACTGAGCCACCAAGATGCCCCGCAATAAAGTATTTTTTAATTAATATATGTTCATTGTTTTTTAGATATAATGCTATTACATGATCGATAGACTACAGTATAGTGTAACATAACTTTTATATGCACTAAAACCAAAAAGTTCATTTGACTGGCTTTATTACAGTACTCACTTTGTTGTGGTGGGCTGGAACCAAACCTGCAATGTCTCTAAGGTATGCTTGTATGGGTATCCTTCCTTATTTGATTTTACCGATACCTTATTTATATTTAGTATTACTGATACTTAATTTTACTGATAGCTTATTTATATTTAGTATTAACTTGCTTAAAAATTTAATTTATAGGCTATAGATGCCTGATTAGATGACTAGTATTTTTTTTAAGATTTATTTATTTATTTGAAAGAGAGAGCATGAGTGGGAGGGGCAGAGGGAGAGGAAGAGAGAGAATCCCAAGCAGACTCTGTACTCAGTGCAGAGCCCCATGCAGAGCTCAATATCACGACCCTGAGATCATGATCTGAGCTGAAACCAAGAGTTAGTTGGATGCTCAACTGACTGCACCACCCAGGTCCCCCTAGATATTATTGTTTTTAATAAGCCTTGAC
Organism: Ursus americanus; assembly: GCF_024610735.1. NCBI lineage: Eukaryota > Metazoa > Chordata > Mammalia > Carnivora > Ursidae > Ursus > Ursus americanus. Next base: position 55,455,713 of record NC_142139.1, on the reverse strand, counting down.
TACTTTATTATACCTAAAGACTGCTCTTGTGAAAAAGGAAAAAACTTAAATAAGCTACTTGTCGACTAGGAGAGAGATCGAGAGATTTGTCATAGTAGAACTATATGAAACAAGCTCATTTAAAGCTTTTAACCATAAAACTAGAGTAGTCCTAGTAGTTTCTACTAGTAGTCCTAGTAGTTTAAAAATATCAAAAAGAATCCTTTTCTGTAAAACAGAGATCTTGAGGTTTTATAGAGAATCTTAATTTACCTTGTAGTGTTCTCAAATATTCTCTAAAGAATATTTTGGAGTATGTGAAGTTAAAGGGATCCTTTTAAAACAGTAAGTGTACTAGAAACTGAATTTAAAGGACAGGTTCTTTTTTTTTTCCTTAAAAAAATTTTTTTTTAATTCCAGTATAGTTAACATACAGTGATATATTAGTTTCTGGTGTACAATATAATGATTTAACAATTCTGTACATTACTCAGTCCTCATCATGATAAGTGTACTCTTAATCCCCTTCACCTATTTCACCTGTCACCCCATGAGCCTCCCCTCTAGTAGCCACCAGTTTGTTCTCTGTAGATAAGAGTCTGGTTTTTGGTTTGTGTGTTTTTTCTTTTGTCTGTTTCTTAAATTCCACATATGAGTGAAATCATATAATATTTGTCTTTCTCTGATAGACTGATTTCATTAGCATTATACCCTCTAGACCTATCCATGTTGTTGCAAATGTCAAGATGGCTTCTTCTTTTATGGCTGAGTAATATTCCCCCCCCCCCACCGTGTACCACATGTTCTTTATCCATTCGTCTATCAATGGACATTTGGGCAGCCTCCATAATTTGCTGTTGTAAATAAAGCCACAATAAACATAGGGGTGCATATATTTTTTTGAATTAGGGTTTTCATATTCTTTGGGCAAATACCCAGTGGTGGAATTACTGGATCATATGGTAGGTCTATTTTTAATTTTTCAAGGAACCTCCACATTGTCTTCCACAGTAGCTGTACCAGTTTGCATTTGTACCAACAATGCATGAGGGTTCCTTTTTCTCCACATCCTCACCAACATTTGTTTCTTGTGTTTTTTATTTTAGCCATTGTGACAGGTATGAGGTGATACCTCATTGTGGTTTTGATTTGCATTTCCCTGATATGGGGTTGATGTTGAACATCTTTTCATGTGTCTGTTGGCCATCTGGATGTCTTTGGAGAAATGTCTGTTCATGTCTTTTGCCAATTTTTTTCTTTTTTTTTTTTTTTTTTTTGGGTGTTGAGTTATATAAGTTCTTTATATATTTTGGACACCAACCCTTTATTGGCTATGTCATTTGCAAATACCTTCTCCCATTCAGTAGGTTGTCTTTTAGTTTTGTTGGTTGTTTCCTTTCCTTTGCAGAAGTTTTTATTTTGAGGTAGTCCCAATAGTTTGTTTTTGCTTTTGTTTCCCTTGCCTGTGGAAATATATCTAGAAAAATGTTGCTACAGCTGATATCAAAGAAATTACTACCTGTGCTCTCTTCTAGGATTTTTATGTTTTGAGGTCTCACATTTAGGTCCTTAATCCATTTTGAGTTTATTTTTGTGTATGGTGTAAGAAAGTGTTCCAGTTTCATTCTTCTTTTTTTTTAAGAAAGAGAGCACACAAGCGGTTTGGGGGAAGGGGCAGAGGGAGAGAGAGAGAATCCTTAAGCAGACTCCCTACACCCAGATCATGACCTGAGCTGAAACCAAGAGCCAGTGGCCCCCCAGTTTCATTCTTTTGCATGTTATCCCAGCACCATTTGTTGAAGAGACTGTCTTTCTTCAAAGGACAGATTCTTACTGATAGGATATTTTAATGGTCAAGAAAATGTTTGTATCTGTGGGCATATTTTTAGTATTAACATTGGCATTTTCTAAAGAATATTTTGGAGTATGTGAGGTTAAAGGGATCCTTTTAAAATGGTAAGTGTCGTTTTCATCATTTCATGTACCTAAAGGAAGAGGATACTTTATAATGGAATCAGAAAAAAAAAGATTTGATATAAACAATCATTTTATAGTCAGTCTTTGGTAAGAAATAACTTCAGTTTTATAAAGTGAAATACCTGAACTGCCTAAACAAATTACTAACAATAAGTTTGGGCACCTTTCAGCCACCACTGTAAAGTTAAATACTCAGAAAATAGAACAATCATTACTCAGGTTGGAAGAGGGAATCATTACCTGGCAGTAAATTTTCTGTACAACCTGCAGTTCTCTAAATCTTTTAGCTCTGTAACATTACTCTTACTTTAATAGTTAAATAAAATGACTTGAGCCTCCATCTCATACATTTTGGGAAGTCCAGTGTCCACCTAGTGTTTCTGAGGATCTTGGGGAGATGGGCAGTGGAGAGTAACGTTGTGGAGGTGTGTGTGCAGGAAGCTTGTGATGTGCATTTTTCTGGTCCCTGTAAGCTTGGAATCCTGCTCCCATTGGGTTCTGATTACTCTGTGTACATACTTCTCAGCTGTGATTTGTTGCCCTTTCTCAGACCTTGTTGCCTTAAGCAGGGGGAAAGATCCCCCTCCCTCGTCCTCAAAGCACAATTTATCCAAACCTATTGTGTATAACAGACTCTACTGAAGGCTTGAGTGGATAGAGGAGGCTGAATGAGAACATAGTTTAAAATGGACAAGTTCCAATCACTCCTAAAACCTACGGCTTGAGGCCTGGCTGTGACATTGTCTCATCCCCATCTTCTCACCCCCCACCCCTTACCTAGACCCATCTTTCCCCTACCCTCGTGTTTTTATCCAGGCCCCCCCCCCCCAATTCCCTCCTGGGTGAGCAGATCTTGGACAGCTGTTCGATTCTTCTTACCTAATTATGTAGAATAAGTCAGCTCTTCTTTATCTCTCTTCTTTCCTGTCCACACCAGCTTTGAGGCTGGATGTTAGCCGTTGGTAATCACTTTTTCACTAAAATATTTGCTTAAAAGTATTTAACACTCCTTAATAGTAATTTTTTTCTGTGCAGCTAAAGAGATCAGCTGAGATTGCAATTCACTCTTAAAAATTCTCCCTACTATATTTAGAATATTTCGACAGTTTGGGAAGGAGTCAAAGGTTACCATTTCATCCTGCCATGCTTTCTCTCCTGGCAATTGTACCCGAATTCAGTTATGGGCTCCCAGACTGCAGAGACTATCTTTCTTGTTCACCATTTATTCTCAGTTTTAGTCCAGTGCTTGGCATGTCAGTGGGTACCTAATAAATATCTGTGGGATGAAGGAACAACCTCTGTATACACAGGGAAGGAAATCTTGACATTCCCATTAAGGCTTGTCCCTTTCAATTAAAACTTCATCCTAGGAAGCAGATAACACAAATAACGTACTTGTAAGACATTTGGAATAAGGAGGCTTTTTTCCCTGGTAGTCTTGTGACATTACTATTTGAAACCTAAGGTGAGCACAAAGAATTTGAGTCAGGAAAGTAACATGTCTTGGAGATAATCCTTCACATGTATCATCTTGTCTACCGCTGTCCGTTTTTCTACTGCTGAGTACAGTTTAGTTTTAGGTAATGCTATTCAAGTATAACTTAGATTGTACACCCTAGGGCGCAGACTTTGTCTTGACATATTCCACGCACAGCCAGTGTGCAAAAAATAACAAAACTCTCTTACCTCAGATGATTGGGAAGTTAGGAATCTTCTCCACCAGCCTTCTTCATACAGAGACAGGCTTCTTCTTTTCAGTGGCTCATAGTTAATTAGTGGTTGGCTGCAGATTGCATTTAAAGGTCATGAGGCTTAGTTCTCTTCAGAATATTATTACATTGTTAAACTTGAATGGCTCCAACGGGAAAGAATAGCTCTCCTCATGGGAGGCTCAGGAAAGTGAAGTAAGTTGTGATGAAGTGAGGGAGCATGGGTTCAAGCCCAGGTCTGGCTGACTTCACAGCTCATGTTGGTTACACGCTGCTCCATGGCCTCCCCATCTGGTTTTCTAGAATCTTCAAGCATGGGAAGTCAGATCTGTTTTTCTAAATGTGCCTGTGTGATGTGCCCTGGTATTGTGGATGGAGTTAGAAACACTTTAAAATTTAGACTTGAACAAAGTGTGTTGCTGTAAAGCATTCAGTAGATAATTTGCCCTGAAGATATAGACAATCCTGCAGGAGCTCCTCCTGCTATATGGAATGGATTTTAGAGGTATAGGTTCACAGCCTGCTGATGGGGTGCCCTTGAGGTCTGGTACCTTCTGTGAGTGAATTTCTGTTAGTCACCAAGGATTGTTAATGCTCCCCAGCCTCCTTACTACTATATCCCAGGTGACAGATTTAGGCAAAAAGAGTGACATAAGCTATTACTGCTTTTAAAAACAAACAAACCTTCCTGTTAGCCTTGCTAATGGAGGTAGTCTGTCAGCTTTATCTTTGTAGTCTCATAAACTTCATGATTTTATGGAAATAACAAGTCTCTTTCCTACATTCCTATTATCTTAGCGAAGGCTTCCAACAAGCAGGCATGCCCTAACTCATTTGTTTCTTGTTGACATTTAAAAAAAAAAACTTCAATTATTAGAAAGTCTTGGAAAAAAACCACTAACAGCCACCTTTCTTCTTTTAAGAGACAAAAAGCAATTATTTACATACTATTTCACAGTGTACTCTCTTTAAGAAAACAGAGTTAAGCATCCTAATATCTGGACAGTGTATTGTTATTCTTTACCCTTGACCACTTTGCCTCCTTGAAGTCCTATTCTAAAACAAAAATTCAGCTGAGTAAATTTAAAAATCAAATTGGCTTTATTTAATGATTCATGAGTGGAGCAGCGTCCCAACTAGTAAATAGAAGGTCCACCAAGGAATAGAAAAGGAAAAGTTTGTAAAGGCAAAAAGAGGGTGGAAAAAGGAAATCATTAGCAAAGAATGCATTGTTTTAGGCAGAGTCACCCACCCTCCTAAGGGGAATTGAAAAGGTCTTTTGGCCAGATGACCTCACTGATGTTGACCAGGTAATCTCAATTTGGCTGGTTAAAGGTTACATTCCTGGGAGAAGTTGAAGCTGCAATTAGGCTAGGTATTAAATCTTGGTTTGCTGACGTGGTGCTTAGCACAGATGACTCCATTTTGGGCCTGTTGTCTCTTTGTAAAAAAATGGCTCCCTTTTGTTCAGACTCAGCTAAACTGAGAGATGTGATCAAAATTTAAAGCATTAGCACCACTCTCAGCTACTGCTCTGTAGTTCTTATAACTTTTGTTGATCTTTTGTGTTGTATTCACAGGCCATGACATTTTTGCTTAATCTCTGTGATAGGCCATGACTTTAGGTTCACAATTTTTAAGTTGGTCATTTTCTTCATTCCTTTTCTGACATTCCAGTTTTAGGGAGATCATTTGCTTGACGGTTAGCAGCTGTGAACATGCATTGAAAGGTTTTGAGAGAATACAATGCACTGGGGAGATTACTGTGATTATTATAAGCAGGGTAATTCCTTGTGTTTGGAGTGTACTTTGGATCCATGGTCCCCAAGACCCAAACCAATCAAAATCAAGTCATAGAAAGACTCCATTGAAGGAGTCCTCCTCTAAGCCAAGTGGCTTGCTTAGTGATCTTATGTGGCTGAGTTTCAATTTCTCTAGAAGTTTTAATCCAGGTGCAGTAGGTGGTGTTGACTACAACACAGACACCTTTTGCTCAGGTAAAGGGTAGTTAGGGGCTATTCTATTATCAAGAATAACTTTGACCAGAGAGTCTAATGATTTTGATCAGGCAGCTTTTGTCTTAGCAGTGGATTCTGTAGTATTTTCAATAGTTAAGCAGAGGTTTCTAATCATAGCCTCATTTGCATTTACTTCTAACCAGGGATATAGGGCTTTACCAAAGGAACTGAATCCTGAATCATAAAAGCTTTCTAGTAAATTCTTTCTGCCTTGACAATGTAAATTCAGGGGAGTTGACCAATGACCTGTAATAGTTAGGGGCACAATTAGATAGCCTAGGAGGCACTGCTCAGTTACATGCCAGCCATCTAGGCATTCATAGGCCCAAGGAGAATGACAACTGCCACAAAGGTAAATCCTGTCAGGGCAAAAACCACTCCCATTAAGGTGGTACTTTTAATGGACATACTGGAGTTTTTGATGACAAATCCAGCAGTCTGAAAGGCAAAGTTTCCCCATTTTAGCAGTGGCCTAAGAAATATGTATGATGGTATTATCTTTCCAGGTAATGTCAGAGTAAAGGCAAGAAAGAAAAGAAAGAGTTTTATGTTTAAAGTATGAAGTTTTGGGGCGCCTGGGTGGCCCAGTTGGTTAAGCGTCTGCCTTCAGCTCAGGTCATGATCCCAAGGTCCTGGGATTGAGCCCCGCATCGGGCTCCCTGCTCAGTGGGGAGCGTGCTTCTCCCTCTCTCTCAGCTGCTCCCCATGCTTGTGCGTGCTCTCTCTCTGTCAAATAAAGAAATAAAATCTTAAAAAAAATAAGTAGGAAGTTTTGATCTGATGTCTTAGGAGGAAGCAGTCTACCTCACTGTCAGCTACTTCTCTTCCTAGTCGATTTGATTTGGAGGTCTCCAGCTCTTGGCATGACCAGATGATAAATGGAGCCTTCTTATCTGTGAAATGTATACCCAAGGTTCAAGCCCCTGAGGTTTGGCTGTCTGGGTAGTAAGGAGGCTCTGGTATAGTCCCAAGGAGATTAAAGGGCGGTCTTAGTTCTTATGGATTCCAAATCAGAAAGCTGAGAGGGGATTGGAAACATTAGTTTGGTGAGTTGTAGCCAGGTATTTGAGGAAACTAGAAGAATTTAGGATCTAGTCCAGTTTATAGGTATATAACAAAACCTCAAAGATAACAGGATTAGAATCTAATATGGACAAAGATACAAACAAATTTTTGTTTCTTTAAAGTAATCCTCATTTTTTCCCCCAAGGATAATCACAGTAAGACTAATTTGCTTGCATTAGACTTGGCCTGGTTATTTACACAAGTGCAGCCAGAGTAGTAATTGACCATGTAAGATCCTTTTATGATTGCTTTGTAAGCAAGAACCTTGTAAGCAAGGTACCAGGCTGATTTTTTTAAAGGGCTTTATTAGTTCTGTGAAGTCAGTCTTATTTCCTTAAAACTGTCTGGTTGTATCTGAGTCTACACATATCTCTCTCAAATACGTTATGCTAGTCAAAGCCTTAGTGTTATAAGCAATGTTTCCAGTTGGGTCTTGTTACAAGGAGAACAGGTTCTTATTGAACTTATGGAAATAACTAGCTATATTTCTATGGAAAGAATACTCAAGAGTTTCTGAATTCTGGAGGGATCAGGTAGAGAGAAAAAGTAAATGTTTCATCTTTGTTAGCAAAGGCATCTTTTACCAAATTGTTGATAGCTTATGGAAAAAGAGGAAAAGGTTTCCTAAGATCTGGAATAACAAAATATTAGAGAATCAGAAATGTTTCAAACAATAAGTCCTAAAAATGATTATCTTCCTCCTCAATTTATTTAGTACCATGGAATTAACACTTATTTGGCTTGCATCCAGTTTTTTCATTCGTTCTGGAAATTCTTATCCAGTTCAGATTTATGATCGTAAAGTTATCAGAAACCATTTTCCATGAGTGTCCTTGAGGATGAAACACTTTTGTAAAAGCATTAGGGTGAAACAGTAACTGTCAGTAAATGACAAAAGACTTAAAAATGGGTATGATTAAAGATCTGATGGAAAGTTCATTACAATGCAGCTGACAAAGCAATTTGGTTATTTCAGTGATAACACTGAATGGTAACATTTCAAGATATGAAGTAGAATTACAAGTGATAACATACCAGGACATAGCAGTTTCATACAATTTCTGAAACACATATTAATAACATATCTACGGAAATATAATCTAAAAAGTTTTAGTATCACTTATTTGACAATGCTTCGCATGTAATTTAATAAACTAAATAAACCTAATTTGTGTAACATCTTTTTATAGGAGGGAAGAAATCTTTTTAAACGTAACAGGGACCCTCTAGAAAATCCTGAAGTTAATTGGAGGTCAAAAAGATGAGTTTGATTTTGGGGAAGTTTGTAGAAAATAAAAGGTTTTAAAACACCTGGTCAAATAGGATCATAGGTCACTGTGAAACGATATTTAGTTATCCATTTACCCATAGTGACAATTAAAGCCTTTGAAGGCAAATATAGAAAGTAATCAGTTTTTAAAAACCTTAGCTCTTTTAATAAAGAAGACTCAGTCTTCTTAAGTAATCAAAGACCTGAGAAAGACAAAAAATTAGGGATGCCTGGGTGGCTCAGTTGGTTAAGCATCTGCCTTCAGCTCAGGTCATGAACCCAGGGTCCTGGGATGGGTGCTGCATCAGGCTTCTTCCTCAGCAGGGAGCCTGTGTCTCCCTCTACCTGCTGCTCCCCCTGCTTGTGCTCTCTCTCTCTCTCTCTCTCTGACAAATAAAAAAATAAAACCTTAAAAAAAAAAAGACAAAATTGTTTTGACAAGACACAAAATCTTTGTTTTCTAGGCAGATGACTTAAAAGGTGAAGAAAAACCTTTTACAGTCTCTTATCAAGAGTAAACCAAGTTCTAATTTTGCAGTCACTTACCTTCGATATTAAAATTCATTTAACTTAATTAATTTTATTCTAATCTTAGCCAGCTTGACTACACGTTAAAATTTCTTTACCATAAACCTACAACTTTTTTTACATTTCAATTTTGTCCTATTTTCCTCTTTACCATTTTGAAATAATTACCTCTCTTTAGAACAAGATTGTTTTCTTTTCCCTCCAACAAAAATTCATTCCTCATACCTTCTTTTACTGAAAACACACATTCTACTTCCCTTGGATTTGGAGATATTTTCCTTATTTCTAGTGGCTTTAATGACATTTATTTGAATTTTTAACCCTTAAAAATCTTAATTGTTGGTGAAAATAAGTAAACAATTATGAACTGTCTTTTATATTAGCTTTCTTTGGCTTGACAAATTATAAATACCTTTTATAATTTCTAGATATACATGTTTTCTAATAGTAAATTTTTCAGCATGGCACAAAACATGTATACTAATAGACCCAAATATCTTTAGTTCCTCTGTAAAAGGAAACAAAAAGTAGATAAGCCTGTGTTTAATAATTGATGTTTCAGTATTTCATCTGATTTGAAAATGATCTGGATATTTAATTCATTTAACTTAATTTATCATTTAACTAAATTTAGCAAAACTTTAAGGTTTTAGGTTACAAAAAAAAACTGGGGGAAAGTATTTGAAAGTTTGCTAAAAACCATTTTTATTCCACTTAACATCTATTTAATTTACCTTTTTTAAACAATTATATTTGGACTACCCACAAAAACTTCATGAGACATTAGACAAAATCAGCCACATGCCAAGCAGTTTTTCTTGCTGACAAATTCTGTAAGAGATAAAATGAGCTTACTTGATTAGTAAACCCAGGAGGGATATAAATTATATGTCTGTATTATATTTTATGCTGGTAACTCAGAAGACATGCCTATTTTAATTAAACCAAACTCAAACTAGTTTTTATTTGTCAAAGATGAACCCGGATCAGTGAAACTGAGAAGTGGTTGGGTTTGTTTCTATTGTATTTTTGAGAATTTTTATGAATACCTAATTTATATAAGCATTTAATTTTCTTTAAGACACTTAAATACAGTTCTTTTACAAATTAATTTTGGCAGTACCATGTGGAGGTAAAAAATATTACACATCTATAACACATATATCTAAATAGACATAAACAGATGCAAACAGAGACATTATAGTTTCAGAATTCAGAACACTTAAGATTTCCCATTAGCCCAAGTTCCAAATGACTTTTCCCCCTTTTGTTTTTCTTTTCATAAGAATTACTTCTCTGAAGTGTGTACTTTAACATTTACATCTCAAAGGCACCGGGAAGAGTGCAGGTTACAAGAATTTTAAGATAAATAGGGAAGGTTTGGGGATTGGTAAAAAGGAATAGGTGGAATTTGAGTTGCTTCTAGAGTTGCATTTGTAGTTTTGCAAAGATTTGTAAGATAAAGACAGTTGCTTTCAATTCCTCAAGGGGTTGCAACTTAAATGACCTGATAGGTTGATCCACCCATAAATCATTTTACAAGGGCTTTGGGAGGTTTTTCTTCCACTCTGGGTACAAAGTTTTATTTTTAGCTTAGGGATGAAGGCTTTTCTGTCAGGTTCTGCAGTATGCCAGTTTTTCACCACAGAACTACTTTAGTTTTTAGCTGGGACAAATAGTAAATATTTTTGGCTGTATTGAATAACCCCTTGGACACATCCCCAAAGAGGATGCAAGAGAGATTTTATTTTCCTCTTTCTACTGGGTACTGTGGCAGAGATGCAGGAAAGCTGAGGCTGGTAGGAATTCTCACCTTTAGCCAGCTTCTGCCAGGTTTCCGAGGATTCCACCTACTGGGTCTGAGTGATGTTTAAAGGGGGTGTAGCTCCAGTATCCAGAATTTGGCAAGGTTTTTCATTAATTTTTAGTTTCCCTTGGCTGGTTAAGAGAATAATGTAGCAGTTTCCCAGAAAATCCCTCAGAGTCTCATCAACTCTGAGAGGGGTCCATATGGGCTCCTTTGAGGGTAGATATTAGGACATTTGAGTTGATGTTGAAAAATTTGCATAGGCCCTTTGATGACAATCTCTTTTCCAGTGTCCCAGCTGATTACAACTGAGACAGCAATCCCTGGATCATTGTGTTCATGATGGACTCCTAGGAGAATGCTACACAGGTGTTTTAGGTGGCTGGCCTTGGAACTGTTGTGGCTATAAAGCTAATGGTTTGGCAAGCCTTTGTTTAGTCTTATGTCTTTAGATTTTCATTAGCTTTCTGCAGTGAATTTTGAAATGAAGCTATTTCAGAATCTTGAAGCTTTTTGGGAGTTTTACATACCAGTGAAAATAGATATCCCATTCTGTTTGTTTGATATGGGAACCCTTAATTTCAGGTACCCTTCTTAAGTCAATCTTGTCTAATTGGAATGTTTCCCATAATGGCCATTTAATTCTATGTTGACTTTAGTAAGATTTTGTCATTTTTGTAGATATTTACAGCTTGTAGGACTGCAGTTCGTAGACATAAAATAAGCAGGTGTGCCAGAAGGTGGCAAGCTTAACTGGATTTTGAGGATCTCATTTTCATTACTATTACTACTACTACTACTACTACTGCTGCTGCTACTACTACTACTACTACTATTTTAGCTAGGCCTGTTTTAGCTGAGCCAAATTAATACCTAAAAGGGATATGTCATGGGGTTTGGAATGGTGTGATGTTCTACAGTATACCTTGTTGCATGGAAATTTTTTTGAGCCTGGTGGGTGACCTAGTGTCAATCTAACTTGTTCCATGACCAACTTATCCTAACATGGGAGTTTTTGAATTAGGTGGCAGGGACTCTATCATCTGTTAAGTGCTTGACCTGTGCTCACCAACATTATGGCTTTTTGAGTTCCAAGATTCTCATTGGCAGTTAGCCTTTGTCTACACAAAACAAGACAAACATGTGCATCTTAACACACCAGCAATAACCAAGACTTATTACTGCATACTGGCCAAGAGAAGGCTGTGCACCCCTCCAGCAGTTGTCACTGGATTAAATCAGCTACTCCAGTAAGTGGGGACAGTGAACTGGAACTGGGGAAAGAGATCACAAACAAATGGTAAATTGCTGACTGAACTGTTACAGGTGGAAAGTCTGCATTGTGTGAGTGGGGGTCTTGGTCCTTGGATTCTGCATGAGAAGATTTACGTGGGGATCCACTTTAATAAAGCAGCCAGAAGGAAAGTAGCAAGCACAAAGCAGTTTATTAAAGGGAAAGTACACTCTCCAGGTGGGAGAGTGGGCAGAGTCCTTGAGGTGGAACCAGCCGCAGGGCTGTTTTGGGATTGGATATTTGTTGTGAGCTGGGAGGAGCTGTGCCGTTCAGTGGGGGTGGTCTCTAAGGAAGGCTGTTTCCAATCATTGGGGGACCCCTCCCACGTGTTGGGTTGGGGAGTTTTTGACCCTACTAAGCTTGGCAGCCTATGTTCATCAAGGGGGCTGTACCTACAATGTAAATGTATTATAATGGGACTAGGGGTTACCCTAGGACAGAGGTGGAAGAAGACAGCACATGCTCCACACCTGTGGCTCTTGATCTCTTAGCAAGACTCAAAGTCTTAGAAGCCACAATGTTAGGATGTTTGCTCCCAGGCTTTTAATGTGTAGCTTATTTATCACCATTCTTGCCTCCAGCTCATGTCTCTGTCATTCCCCTTTAAGGACCTGGGGCTCTGCCTCAGAGCATTCCTTCCACTGCTCAGGTCTAGCTTCTACCTAACAGAACCAAGAACAAGGACTTGGGTTCTGTATGGAATTGTCTGCCAGCTCAGACTGGCCTACTATGCTCTGGATTGGAAAGCTAATTAGATTGGGAGTTCAAAGCAAAGAGAGCAGAGCTCAGAACTTAGAACTCGGCCATGGCCCTCAGAAGTGGCGAGAAAGATAGTGAATTCAGAAGGGTTTGTGGGGTATCATTACTATGTTTTTCTTTGTCTCTGAATACTGTCAGAAGTTCACTTCAGATCCCACCACTGCCACCAAATCTGTTAAAAAAAATTAAGCTGAGTAAATTTAAAGATCAAATTGGCTTTATTCAGTGGTTCATGAATCAAGCAGCAGCCCACCCAGCAAATAGAAAGGAACTCTGCTGAGGCACAGAAAAGGAAAGAGTTTTAAGGGTGTAAAGGGAACAGAAAAGGAAATTAATAGCAAAGTGCATCGTTTCAGGCAAGGTCGCCCTCCTAACTAGGGGAATAGCAGGGGTTTATTGGACGGATTATTTTATGGCGCTAATCAGGTAATTCCAGGTTGACTGGTTAAAAGGTACATTCCTGGGAGAGGTTGAAGTTTCAGTTAAGTTAGGTATTAAGCCTTGGTTTGCTCACATGAGGCTTAACACAAATGACTCCATTTTGGGCATTGTCTCTTTTTTAACAGTCTTTTTTCAATAGAACCAACTATGAAGAGAGGCAGGAAGGGAATGATGGTCATTAACAGGGTGCTGAACTAATCATTCATGTTCAGAAAAAAACATTTTCCATAGTCCTTTGTAAGTCACATCAGAGCAAGATTGGATTTAAAAGTCCCAAAATTACTCTATGATAGAAACTAATAAATTGTCTCTTTTATTTTAAACTGTATGGGTTAGTTATTATATTATGTTAGTTTCCATACTCTCAAAGCCTCCATAATAATATTTTTGAGGAGTTTAGAATTTTCTTGGTAGTGTTAGGATATTAAGAATACTTTGAAGAGAGAAAATATTTTGGCATTCTTGGCTATATGTGTTTATATAGAATGTATACATTCTATACTATATCCTTGTGTACAACCCATTGCTCAGTAAATGATCTTTTTTGGTCATATTCTTCTGGAAATGGTGGTATTTTATACAATCATTGGTGATTTGGTTATAAAAATCACCTATTTCTAACAGATCAGTTCCAATATTTTTTCATTTATAGAGTTGGCGTAAGATACAAATAACTTGAAAGTTATAAAATCACGTATTTGAATTTTCCAGAATAATCTCTATTTCAGATAGTCTATTCCATTCTCCCACATAAGCAACAAAAACTTCATTTATTCATTCAACAAAAATTATATAAGTACTTACCTCATGCCAAGTACATTTTCAGGCACTGAGGATACAGCTGTTAATAAAACAAATATAGTCCTTTACCTCACTTTAATAGAAGAGACACAGTATACAGCAAAAAGAATAGATACCTAGTCGATCATATATATATATATATATATATATATATATATATGGATGGATAGATATGAATTGGACTGTAAACATCGTAAAGAAAAATGTAGCAGAGTAAGGGGATTTAGAGAGTGTTAGGAACAGAAATGTCAGATCATTTTTTTTTTCAGGCCATGCATCTTAATTTTTAGTTTAAAAAATTTCATCAGCAGTGGCTTTTTGCAGTAGGGTTGGTAAAACCCTGAAGGAGAGGTGAACTCACTCAGGCCCCTGAGACCACTTGCAGGAATGGCCAGTTCGGAGACAACCTCGTTTTTATTAGCTCCAAGGGCTGAAGAAGTTGGAAGTCTCAACTGTTGTGGCCTCGTGCTCGTCTCCATCCCACTCTTCTCTACCACCACAGTCTTAGAAAAATGAGAATGAAAGGGTAAGAGTAGCAGCTTCAAATGATCAGAGTGGGCAAGATACTGCATTTTGAGGGTAGAAAGTTTCAGTTATGCAAGATGAATAAGAGATCTGCTGCAAGATTGTGCCTACAATTAACAATACTGTAATGTACCCTGTAAAATTTAAGAGGGTAGATCACGTTAAGAGTTCTTACCACAATAAAATACTACAGAAATTAAAATAAAAATTGGACAAGACAAGAATTTAGATTTATATGAATGTAGTAGATTGTTACCCACATGATACAGATAAAAGAGTGTTGGGGGGACTTTTATACATAGAAATCATCAGAATGTCTCAGATTTCACCATTATTTTCATTTCTTTGATACCTAAATGATCTTATTAATCTTCAGGAGACTTCTCTTAAAAGGGTTTTCCAAAGTGAATGTTTACTAAAAGAATTTTGGATATGAGACATAGGGAGAGAGGGATGGCATGAAGATTAGGTACCAACCAAATAAGGGAGGAAAGAACATGATTTATTACACGGAAAGGTCATTATTTTCAGTATGGCTCCCTGGTTGAAACGCAAGCCCCAATCCTCTCTTTTTGCCCTTACTCTGGAACAGCGGTGGAAGGAACAGACCCACTCACTGTGGAATGCTCGGCCAGCAAGGTTTTGTGATTTCATTGCAACAGGGGAGAAAAGATGCTGCAATCATCTTCCTGTAAAACAAAAGGAGTGGAATAGATGATTTCTAAACTTCCTTCCGGATTTAATAGTTCCTGGGACAGTGGTCTTAAATAATTGTAAGGAAATACTTAGCGTTTCAATGGTGGGATTGGGCATTTCTGTACAGTATGTGTAAGAACGCTCAGAATACTGTATGTGATTTTCCTGAGTACCTGGGTTGGGCTACATTTCAGATTTAATTTACTTTACCAAGAAAGAATACAGCAGCCGTCATTCCCTAGCGTGAATGCGTGATTAAAGAGAAAAGAAAGGGTCACTGGCAGGTGAAACTCTTCCTCTGGCTAGTGAGGGGAATGCTAATAGGTACCCAAGACATCTGAGATTTTTTTTAAAGTATTTGTTTAGGTTAGAGTTTTAAAAGTTGAAGAATAAAACTGAAAGTATTGGGTTTAAGTTGCAGGGTTTTTTGGCGGGGGGGTTATGTTAAAATTTATAAAGTCAAAGAGTAAAAGTGTCTTGAGTTTGATTTGTGTATACACTAAAATATGTAAGTTAGATTTGTTTCCTATATCACAGTATATATGTGGTGCTTTTACTGAATCTGACTTAAGTAGGCAACAAGTAAAGGCTGAACCAATTAAATACAAACAAAAACAAATGGGGTGGGGGGGACCAGATCCTGGATGGACTAGATTTCCCTTGTTTACTCTGTGTTAGTCTGCATACTAAACGTTCATCTCTTTTCTTTTTCCGTTTTTGCTTTGAAGCTTAGCACAAATGTAGCTGGTGACGGGCAATTCACCAGACTAGTTAAAATTCCTCTGGTTGTGGCAGTGTGTTAAGCTGTAGTGTTATTGTTGTAACTGGCTAATTATGTAATGTCAACAATTCAATGAGGTGGAGGATCAGTATTTATACAAGCAGGACTTGGAACATGAGCCTTTAGCCTCTCTGGTTTGGGCACATTTTTCTCATCTGCAGGTTTTCGGTTTAACTCCTTTTTTTTCTTTCCCACACTACTTTATTCTTCATGGATAATCCCTTCCCAAATCGAGACACATTCCAACATTAAGTTGGAAATTGGAAAGGAAAGAATCAGTTAAGGCTTGGGTCTCATTTTGCTGCATTGCTTCTTTCGCCTTTGCTGTTATGCAGCTGGTCTGGCATTGGTTGGTTGTTCAGCACTGAACTACACGTTTTCCTTTTAATTCTGCTTGCCCCTCCCTGAAATGGATGTGGCCAAGATTTATTCAGGTTTCCTTCGCATTAAATTTAAGGTATTTTATGTATTCACACCTTCCTGTAAGAAGCTTATTGCGGAATGGAAATCTAAGGGATTTGCATTCACACTGTAATCTACCATGATTACCAAGGCTGCTGGTATGACTTAGTGGGTGGAATATGTCTTAGGAAAAAAATACATAATTCTGACAAGATGCTTTTTGAAAAGTCCCAACCAGCTGTTTCAAGTAGAACACTGTAAAATTTATTCAAAGTCAATTTTATTTCACTTGGAAGCAAATGTAGTTCAAAGAATGAGCTAAAGTAAACTGAAACTTAACTTACTCAAAGTTCGTGCAGTGTTGTCTTCGTATAGGGCTTTCAGCGGTTTTCTTTTCTGTTGTCAAGCAGTGTACCATTCTACTCAACTTATCCTTGTATAACCTGAGTGTGGGAAGTTCCTCAAAGAGAGATGTGAGGTCTGTCCCGTGTGGCCTTGGACGTTGGACTGGCCAAGGGATGGAAATGTTGAATATAGAGTCACATAGTGAATTAGTTTATCTTGGCTGTAACAAATTACCATAAATTTAGTGACTTAAAGAAACAAAACTTTATTATCTTAACAGTTTTGTAGGTCAAAAGTCTAACACAGGTCTCACTGAGCTGAAATCAAGGCAAAGGCAAGACTGTTTTGCTTTCTGGATGCTCTAGGAGAGGATCTGTTTCCTTGCCTTTTCCACTGTCCAGAGGCTACACGATGTCCCTTGGCTTGTGGGCTTCCTCGGTCTGCATAGCCAGCGATGACAAGCATCTCTGCTTCAGTGTTCACAGCCAGCGGTGTTCTTCCACAGTCACGTCTGCCTCTGACTGAACTCAGCTGGCAATGTTTGCTGATTTTAAAGACCTTGTGACTACTTCTATCCCAACTAGATAATCGAGGATAACCTGCCCATCTCAAGGTTCTTAACTTCATCACATTTGCAAAGTTTCTTCTGCCATTAAAGTAATATCGTCTCAGGTTTTAGGGTCTTAGCTTTCTACTTACTAGCTGTGTGACTTTTGGGTATTCAGTTCACCTTTCTGTCCTGATGTGTGGGGGTTGGACTAAATAATCTTTAAGGTCCCTTTCAGCTCCAACGTCCTTTGAGTCGGTGCCTCAAAATAGAGTTAGGTTAATAATTTCTAATTTTAGAGATCTCAAGGATGTCGTCTGTGAAAATCAAGGCCTTAGCACCTTTATCTATCAGCCTTGTAAGTGAATATCTATTTGTATGTGTGTTCACATTATATGTGTGTTCACATATGTGATGTTTTCCATTCAAATATATAGGGAACTGCATATATGAACTAAATATAGGATCTTTTCTCTTTTAAGTCCTTAATTCCATGAAAACCTGTTTACATATATGTAAGCCACTTTAAAATATAGAGAGATTTTAGGGGCGCCTGTGTGGCTCACTTGGTTAATATATATATATATAGAGAGAGAGAGAGAGAGATTTTAAAACATTTGAGTATTTATTTTTAAAATGGTAGATACATCATTAACATGTAGTTAAAATGCATCTCATTGTAAAATTATTAACATGAAAGATAGCTTTTACTAGACTAATCCTTTCAGTGATATAGACAAATACAATGGAGTATGAATGTTCTTTCTTGTTTATTTAATAAACTTTCATTGCATATACAGATTGTGTGTTCATTAAAATCAGTATGGTGATCTTTCGGTGCTTAATTTTATAACTTTTTGGTGTTTCTGTTCTTGCAAATGTTGTCCTTTACTTAGTTGAATGTCTTATTAATTAGAGGATGAAGAATGTCTCCTTTGGTACAAGTGGGTATTTATAAAGTAAAGGTCTTTAGGGTACAAGCTGAGGAAATCTTTAGGAAAAGATTTATGTTTTCTGAAAGAATTTAAAATTGGAGGACAAAGAGATAAGCAAAACCCTACTTGTGAGTACACTTGCCTCTACCTTGTGTTCAGGGTTGACAAAGGATGACCTAACATCCCTTACTTGTTTTATAATAATTGAATTACACGCAAGTGCTGTACTTAAAGATGGCTTATCGTTCTTTCAAATGTAAGTAGCTAACACTGCTTTGAAGAGTTGTAAACAATACCACTCAGTGTTCTTTGCTGTATTTAGATAGAAAAGGAAACATGTATTGTTGAAGATTGGTGCTGAGAAGAAAAAGGGGCCTCTAGCCCCCACCCAAATTGGCTGTTCTCTGGGCAGCATACTGATAGCGGGTTAGCCAGCCTCCACATGAATACTTGTTACTGACCAGGAAGGAGCTCATTATTAGGAAAAATACTTCTTTACATTGAAAATGAGTTTGCCCCATTGTAACTTCCCTTCGTTGTTCTAGTTTTAGGCTCTAGAACTATAAAGAGTAAGTATAATATTGCTCCATATGTCAACCCTTTGAGTGTTTAAAGACTACGTCCTGATGGTGAGTATGTGCTCTAGAATGAAACCCCACCACCTACTAAAATGTGTGACATCGAGTAGGTTACACAACTTTGCTGGGCCTCGGTTTCTGCAGCTATTAATGGGAATAATAACGGTAACCTACCCCATAGACGTATTGTGTGTGTGAATGTATGATGGCACATTGAAGATCTCAGCAACTACCAACTACTACTGTCTTCACTTTCTAGGGTTTTTTCCAAGTCTTCTAAGTCCTTTAGACAAATGTTCTCTAACATGATTTCTAGACCATTCACCTTTTTAAAGATCATTTTACTAATATTCCTCTTAAATTGGGATACGCAGAACTGAACAAGGTTCCATAGATGTTGTTGATCAGTCAGGACGTGGAAGGGTCTGTTCCTTTCTCTGCATCTCATTTATGCAGGCTAATGTTCTAGTGAATTTTGACAGTAGCCATGTAGCCATGTTACTTGTGGCTTATATTGAACTTGTAGATAGCACAAATCTTTGAATCTTGTTCATGCAGTCTGCTGTTAGGGCAGGTCTTTTGTAGTTTCCTATACCTGTGCTAGTGGGTTTAAACAATGAAATATACTAGTGAATGTTCATCCCAGGAAATACTTGCTCTATTTGGTCCGTATTTCTCATTGATGAAAATCTTTAAAAAATCATATTTCTGTCATCCATCATATTAGCTGGCTAGTTCTCCCTTCTAGTTTTGTGTCACTGGCAAATAATTGTGCCCTAAATACCTTCATTCAAATTATTAGTAAAAATACTGCATCCCAAAGAATGGACAGTTAGAAAGCTTTGGGGCACATCACAGAGCCCTCCATCCAGGTTACTTTCTGTTGACTCATTTATTCATTTTACTAGTGTCAGGTTACTTTAACAAAATATTACAGACTGTGGGGCTTGAACAACAGACATTTATTTCTCATAATTTGGGGGGCTGGGAAGTCCAAGGTCAAGGTTCTGATATATTTGTTTCTTGGTAAGGGCCTGCTTCCTGGCTTGTAAATGGCCACCTTCTTGCTGTGTGCTCACATGGCTTTTCCTTGGTGCACATATGTGGAGAGAGGAAGAGAAAGGAAGCTCTGGTGTGCTTTTGAGAGCACTAATCCTACCAGGAGAGCTCTACCCTCATAACCTCATCTAAACCTAATTGCCTCCCAAGGGCCCCACCTCCAAATGCCATCACATTGGAGATTACAGCTTCCACATAGGAATTTTGGAGAGGACATAAACTTTCTGTTCATAACAACCAACAGGCATTAGAGTGCCTATAATTTGCTAGGGATGGACATAGGCCTATGATCCTACCTTGAACAAGATAAGCTATGTCTTAAGGCTTATGTTCTAATGTTTTTGGGTGGGGAGGAGGAGACAATAAACAAAACAACAAAGGAATGACTAGTATAACTTCAGAAACACCACGAAGAAGATGAGCATGGTAGAAAGAGTAGGGCGAGGACATTATGATGGGTGCTGTTTGTGTGAGGCCATTTGGGGATAGTCAGGGAAGGCTTTTCTGAGGTCACATTGGAGTAGAGACCTGAGCTATGTGCAGAAATAAGCCTGTAAAGAATATTGTAGGCATAAGGAAAAACAAGAGAAGATCCCGAGGCAGAAAAGAACTTGTAGTGGTCGTGAGCAGCAACAAGGTTAAGAGTTGGACGTTAGCAGGAGCTGGAAGTTAGAGTGAAAGAAGTTGGTTAAAGATAAGTAGGGGCTAGATGATGCAAAGCTCTGGAGGCCATGGGAAGGAGTTTGTATTTTATTGTAAGTAGGCGAGAAAGCCATTGGGAACTTAACAGACAAGAGAGTATAGACATCATTTAGAGGTTCAAGAGTGGCAATGTGGAGGTAGTGTTATTTTGGCTAAGGTTGGTTGTAGTAATAGATGTTGTAAGAAATGCACCAGTTTAGGATATATTTTGAAGGGAGCCAGCAGGATTACTGATGAATTGGATGTAGAATATGAAAGAATGGAACAGAGGCATCATGGTGAAGCTTAATCTTTGGGCCAGAGCAGCTACGTGAATGGTGGGGCCATTTACCAAGATGGGAAAAAGTGGCAGAGGATCAGGTTTCGGTGGGGGCAGGTGGAAATCAAGAGGTCTATTTTAGACAAGTCCACTTGGAGATATTATTAGACATTCAACAGGAAATGTGGAGTAGGCGCTTGGAGCTCAGGGGAGAAGTTGTAGCTGAGATCAGGTCTGGGAGACATCAGTGTGTAGGTAACAGGTCTTAGCCCTTTATATGAGAACCATAAAGGAGCTTTTAAAAAACCTGTATTTCTGACCCAGCCCTGGAAATTTTTGTTTTATTGGTTTGGGGTGGGGCTTTACATAACTTTGAAAGAAAAAGAAAACTCCCTAGTTGATCCTAATATGTAGCCAGGATTGGTCATGGCTGGCATAAAAGGTGAAGGGAATAGATGAGATCAGCTTGGGAATGAACTTAGAAGAGAGAAACTGTCAGAAGATTGAATCCTGGGGCACCTGGAGAAGAAGAATCAGCAACCAGATGGGGAAGGTGACTGATCCCTGATTCCCATGCTGCTCAAAGTATAGTTCCTGGATCAGCAGCATCACCATTGCTATCTCCTAGGAGCTGTTAGAAATGCAGACTCTAGCCCTACCCAGACCTACTGAATCAGAACTGCATGTAGCAGGAACACCAAATGACTTACAAGCTTGAAAATAAAGTTTGAAAAGCACCTGTTTTGGTTTGTAATCAGGATGGGGCTTGCATCAAATATGAAACCATTCACTAGTTCATCATTTCTCTCACTCAGGGAAAATTAAAATGGAAATATAATGCTATATCCTTAAAGTCGGAGTGGTGGTGGTGGGAGCTGCCCTTATATTTCCAAAACACTTGGTGAGAAAGAGAGAAATGGCTTTATTTTAAACATTTCAGAATCTTTTCTCTGATTAATCAAGTTTATTTGACTGTGATTCTAAGAATTCATACTCTATCAACTCCTATTTCCTCCCTCCCCCCACTTAAAAGCAGCTTGTAAATGATGAGATAACTAGTAGTTAGGATTATATGCTGACTTAAGTTTGCATGAGAAATAAGTATTTTTGAAGGCGACATGTCAAGTGTCTTCCATGTATTTCACAAGTTTAGGAAATTAACCCCTTTGGAGCTAAGGGAAGGTATTATGCTTTTATTTTCTCCAAAGTTAACATGCTTAACTCTCCAGGCCCCATGATCTACAGCATGTCAGGAGCACAGCTCCTAGACATAAACTCTCAAGGTGAAATCACATTGATTAGTTGAATCACCAGGTCTTATAGAAGTGGTAAATATGATTGTGGAGATAATTTATGTCTTTTTAAAAAACTAAATAAAACATTTTGTCTTATTTTATACATTTGCTCTTTTTTTTATAGCCATAAAGAAAATTAGCACAGCAAACTAAAAAGTCTGTATTTTTATAAGAGATAGAATTTGAATAACAAAGGAGGTAGTGGGGATTTTACTGATGTTCTATTGATATTGCTAGGATGGGAGATACCTCCTTGAACTTTTTTTAAAGATTTATTTATTTAGAGAGAAAGTGGGGTTGGGAAAGAGGGGGCAGAGGGAGAGGGAGAGAGTCGCAAGCAGACTCCCTGCTAATCGCAGACGCCAATGGGGGGCTTGATCCCATGACCCTGAGATCATGACCTGAACTGAAACCAAGTGTTGGACGCCTAACCGACTGTGCCACCCAGGTGCCTCTGAACTTTGTTTTTTTTAATTGCACAGGGGATAAACTTTCTGAGATTTTGTATCTTCAAGAATATCCTTCTTTTGTCCACACACATATTTAACAGCTTAGCTGGCTAAATTTTTCTAAATCATGTTCCCTTAGAAATTCAAAGGCATTGCTCTTTCATTTTCTTTTATCCAGTATTGCTGCCAAGAAGTCAGATTCTAGTTCCAAAATGATAAACTATTTTGCCCTAAATCTTTTAGAATTTTTTCCTTGTC
This sequence comes from Ursus americanus, assembly GCF_024610735.1. Taxonomy (NCBI): domain Eukaryota; kingdom Metazoa; phylum Chordata; class Mammalia; order Carnivora; family Ursidae; genus Ursus; species Ursus americanus. Next base: position 55,433,234 of record NC_142139.1, on the reverse strand, counting down.
TTTGGAATTTCGCAGTGTCATGAGATGTGTCAAAATATGAAATTTTTTTTTATTATTAACTCTGCTTAGTATTTGATGAGATTGTTATAACTCAGATCTTGGGTGTCTTTAGCATATGAAACTTTTCTTCCATTCCTGTTATTTCTTTCGTTATTCTCCTCCCCCTTATTGTGTTTTTTCTTTATGATTCTCACTTTAGATTGGTATTAGACTTTTTTAGAGCTGTCTTTCATATCTCTTAAATTTTTGGTTATTTTTCACCTCTGTCTTTTCTCTATATATTTCAGGATATGTACCTGACATCATGAGAATGGTTACCACCTTGGTCTTTAGCCCTGCCCCATATACTTTTTAATCCAGATATAGAAATTTTTCTTATTCTACTTGCTTTCATTCTTCTAGAAATTCCTGAAATTTTCTGGTATGCTAACAATTGTTGTCCCTATTTTCTAGAACTGCTGTGATTTTATTTAAAAAAAAAAACAACAACACTTTTTGTTATTTAAATATGACCTTAGGAAGGGTCACTCAAGCAATTAAAAGCATGGGTTTAGCCCACCATTGCAAAATATTGCCTTGATGTAAGTCTCTTTCTTTGATTTCTTTGCTTAGGTCAGATAAAATAACAAAAATACAAGTATACATGCACGTCAGTGCCCTGACCTTCTGCTTGGCTGGTGTATACAGGCAGTTACCGTGTGGGCCACTCTACTAATTTTCTAAGCAGAATTCCTTAGAGTAGACCACCAGACATGGACTGCCAACTTGAATGGAGGGTGCAGATAGGAGTGGAGAAGCTTCCTCCTCTTTCTTAGAATTATGTAGTTGATGAGAAGAAGAACTGCATAGAGGAAGGGACTGATCTAATTTATTTCAGTAAATATGTTTGCTATATATAAGATACAATATTAGGCTCTGCAGGTGATCCAACAAGGGATGAGAGACTATCCCTGCCCTCAAAATGTTTTGAGTCTGGTACCATCGTTAGTAAAGTACTTAAATATATGTAATAAAAAGTACAATAAAGCCAACAGAGAACAAACAAGCGTTTTTGTAAACAAAACTTTCTGAGGCTGAAAATGATAATATACATCTATATTGAGACAATAAGAAAGGATCTTGAGAAATTTGATGTTTGAATTGTGTCTTGAAGGCTGGATGGACTTCTTAAAAGTGGTTACGCAGTCTGGGGAAGCGGGCTCTTTGGGTGGAGGAAATGGCAGAGAAAAGTCCCAGAGATTGGGGGGGGAAGGGACCATATTCGGGGAACTAGAGGCAATCTAGTTTGGTTAGAATATTGGATACTTTTTGGAGAGGCATGTGAGGTATTTGAGAAGGTAGTTTGGGGTCAGATTGTGGGCATCTTAAGTGCCAGAGAGAAGGGTTTGAACTAAATCTGCTAGAAATGGAATTAGAAAAAGGTTGATCAGATATGATTTGGTAAAAGCTATATTTTAAGATGAATCTGGCAGATTTCTGTAGGATGAAATGAAGTAAGAGGCAGCAAGAAAGCAGTCACCCAACAAGTTGATTCTGTGCTGTGTGTTGGGCTGTCAGGATACAAAGATGTATGATATCCAGACCCTGCCCTCAAGTCGCTCGCATCCTAGTGCACATGAAAAACTAGTTGCTTTACCCAAAGAAACATTGAGCTAAACAATTTTTTTAAAACATACAGATGTAGCATTTTATATTAGTAGATATATATTTTTAAAAATATTTATTTGATAGCAAACACAAGCAAGGGGATTGGCAGGTAGAGGGAGAGGGAGAAGCAAGCTCCCTGCTAAGCAGGGAGCCTGATATGGGGCTCGATCCCAGGACCCTGGGATCATGACCTGAGCCGAAAGCAGACACTTAACCAACTGAGCCACCCAGGTGCCCCTATTTTAGTAGATATTTTAAAACTGTAATTGAATTTGTGCTAGTGGCTATCTCGGATGAACAATTTCTCATTATCTCTCTATTATTTTATCTTCTTTGTGCAGTGTGTATTAAAGGCTTATTGAAAGTAGTCTCAGATGCACACATATGGACTGCACTTAATTTTTATATTCTTTTAATCACCTAGAAATGTATAAAAACAATATATCATTTTTATATAATGGTTCATTGTGGTTAAAAATACCTATAATTCATATCCTACTGTTTAATTATTTAGCTGAAAATAGAAGAGTTGGATTTGGGCTTCTCAGTGTTGGATTAGTTAGTAAATCTTTTCCCCTTAACGTTTTTCTTATTTCCTATTTTTAGTGATCAATATGCTTAAATTGGAAAACTCTTTTTTAGAGGGGAGCTTCAGAATCAAAGGTAAAAGAGCTTTGTTGACAGAACTATAAGATTGTCTCTACATTCAGTTAATACTTTAAATTTTTTGAAAGCCCAAATTCTGAAGCGTATGCACATAGATAGGATTTTTTTTTCTTTTAATGAAGACTTAATTATGTTTTAAAGATCTTGATTCTACCCTATGGGTTTCACAGGATTGGTTTTATATCCTTGTAATAGATTTATTTCAAAGTAAGAGGATATTATCTTGCAGTAATTACTCAGTCTTCATTATGTAAACTTATATTAATTAACTGGCAGAGCACTCCTATGGAGAGTTGTAACAGTAATACACAGTAATATTATGTCTTACTTTTTGACATAAACAAAAATAATGAGATAAAAGATGACCTGGTGTGCCTGACCATAGCTGAGCTTGCCTCTACTTTTGTTAATAATATTGCAACAGGTTGTGGTAGATTTTGCAGTATTGAGGCTGGCTTGATTTGATTTCTACAAGCTTATTCATAGTCTCATTTTGTTTTTCCAGATGTCCCCTCCCAGCTTACCCTCCCATACCTTAGTACCTTCTTTATTGAGATTCCACTCCTAAAAAAGAAACAAATGACAAAATCATCAAAAATAAAATTATTCTTTCAAATGGTCTGATTGCCAAAGAAATCATAACATTACTAGAGATCATAAGTCATAATCTTTGTTCCTTTGCCTTTGGGCAGATCCAAACTTGTGAGACTGTCCTATTTTTTTAAAGTCTCCAGTGAAAGAGGTATCATAATCCATTGCAATATTTAACAACCCTCACTGTCAGGAAATTCTTTTATCCAACTTAAATAATGCATGCATCAATTTAAGCTTTTATCTTTTCTTCAGTGAATAGGAAGCCGTCTTACTTTCCTTGTGTAACACTGTTTCATTGTATTTGAATACTTACTTTAATACTGACCCACTGATACATCTCACTTTCTGCAGCTTTTCCATCATATTTTCCAACACTTTCATCATCTAAACCACCCCCCTCCCCACAGAACACGATGCAGCTCTCTGTTCACTTTGCTTATGGGATTCAGAATGTAACCTGGACATCTAGTGAGCAGCTGACTGGTGCTAAGTGCCAGGTCAGATTATAGCAGACACCCTACATTATATACACATACTGTGTACATTGATGATGGATTTCCTTTTCAGAAAGTAGCCATCTTTCTAGGCACCAATCTCCCTACCTCTGGACTTCAGATTTCTTGTTTTGCCATTTTCTTGATTGCCATAAGTTGTTATTCACTGTGATACTTTTGTATCTTTTCCTCCATGTGCATACACATGGATGTGGTTATTTCTCAATTTTTTTCTCAGTGCTGCCACTGGTTTATTTTTTATATATTTTAATATTGAGATAAAATTTACATATGTGAATTGCAGTTCTTAAGTGTACAGTTTAATATGTTTTGACTCATTTGTATACCTAGATAATCAACATCCCATTCAAAATATGAAATCTATCTCTAATCTCAGAAATTTTCATCATGCACCCTTCCATTCATTTCCCAACTCCCATAGACAACTACTGTTCTGATTTTTAATACACTAGATGGATTTTACCTATTCTTGAAGTCATATAAAGTGTAATTGTATAGTATTTTTATTTTTTCACTTGTGTATCAGTAATTTTTTTTTTTATAACTAAGGATTTCATTATTCTCTTGTTGATGGACATTTGGTTTTCTCTTTTTGGTATTATGAATAGTGCTGCAGTGAGAGTTTCTGTTACCAGTCTTTGTGTGGACATATGTCTTCATTTCTTGGTTAAAACCTAGGATTAGAATTGTTAGGTCATAGAGTATGTGTATGACTAACTTGATAAGAAATTGTCAAACAGTTTTCCAAAGTGGTTGTACCATTTAGATTCCCACTTCCAGTGTATCCGAGTTCTATTTGCTCTGTATCTTTGAGAACATTTCCTGTTGTCAGTTTTTTTGTTTTGTTTTGTTTTTTGTGGATTTTTTGTAAGATTTATTTATTTGAGAGAGAGAGTGGGAGGAGGGGCAAGGGGAGAGACGAGAGAGAATCCCAAGCAGACTCAGTGCAGAGCCCAGAGCCTGACACGGGGTTCGATCCCACAACCCATGAGATCATGACCTCAGCCAAAACCAAGAGTCTGATGCTCAACCAACTGAGCCACCTATGTGTCCTGTTGTCAGTCTTTTTAATTTTAATCATTTTAATGGTTGTGAAAGAATATCTCATTGCGGTTTTATTTTGCATTTCCCTGATGACTAATGGCGTTGAATACCTTTACATGGATATGTAATAACTTCCTTTTTGAATTATATCTTCAAATCTTGTCTGTTTTTAAATTGCGTTGTTTGTTGTTGATTTATAGAAGTTCTTTATATTTCCAGATTAAAATCCTTTGTCAGTTTTATGTATTGCAGATATTTTTCCCTTTGTGTGGCTTGCATTTTTATTTTTTAAATTGTCTTTTGATGGACAGAATTTTTCGATTTTGATGAAGTCCAATTTATAAATTTTTATGGTTAATTTTTTTTTTTTGACCTACCTAATCATTAAGATAATCTGTGCTTTCTTCTGGAAAACTTAGTTTTAACTTTTACGTTTGGTTTTGGGGTTCATCACAAATTGATTTTTGTGTATGATGTGAGGTAGGAGTCAAGACTCATTTTTCCCCATATGGGCTTCTAATTATCCAAGAACCATCTGTTGAAAAGACTTTCTTTTCTTAAACTGAATTGCCTTGGCACTTTTGTCTAATTGCCCATCTATGTGTGGGTTTATTCCAATGTTATTTTAACTCTGAAACTATGAACTATCTTTCATATATAATGTCATGTCTAAATAGATGAACATCTCTCTCTGGGATATTAATAAGAATGCTGGACAAAAGAAAAATCTAAAACCAGGCCATTGAATTGGATTGAGGCCTTACCTGACCTTTCTATTTAATGTTAAAAACCTGCTCCCGCACACCCCTCTGCCTCTGTATTTCTGACTCTCCCTACCTTTCTGGGTTTTTGTAAGGATTAGGCAAGGGCCATGCAGAGTTCTGATACATGGTCATTCTTCTCCATCTAGTCCCACGCCCCCACAGGCAAGTGGGAGGTTTAGGAAAGGGCAGGGGCAGATTCTTGCCAGGAATCAAACTGTTTTTCAAATAGACAGAAACTTGACCTTTTACCAGGAAACATCCCTCATCCTGCCATGAGTCCCCAAGATGATAGCTCAAGTTACTGAAGAGAATTTTCCCAATAACTTTTCCTCCTCTTAGCAAAAATACTATTGTAATTATTAAACATGTGATGAAACAGAAAACTAATATTCAGGGCAATGAGTGACATAAATTTCCTGCATTTTATTTCCGTGACTGCACTCTCAATAGCTGTCTTCCCTTAGAGAAATTCAGTAAGATTTGTTTTCTTTAATGATTTGTCTGTCAGTTGGATACTCCCTTTTTAAGGCCAGCCAAGAAAAAAGCTATGTATCAACTACGTGACTATTTCCTCATAACCACCAGATGAGTTTGAAAGGAAAATATTTGTTTGCTATGGTTTGCTATGTAATTTGTTTCACATTTTTCAAATGCCAGCATTTTGCTTAGTACAAACTCAGCTGCCCATTTCCAGAAGGGATCATGTTTTTAGTCATGTTTCCAGAGCACATTGAAGTGGACACCAGTTAGCAGACTGGCTCCCATTTCCCCAGGTTTTTCTGTGGCACCTTCGTGTGCTCCAGGTTTCCCAGCAGCCTTCATGAATGGGGAATGAAATTCTTTCCTCAGTATTCCTGCTCCTCCCGTCTCAGTGTCAAGCGCCTGGCATATAGTGTGTTCCATAGGAGACACTGACGACAGTTTCACAAGGATGGGCTCACGGTTTGCCGTTCGTGAGGAGTACCAGAGGCACAGAAATATGTGAGAGCATATATTGTGCGATACGTTTAAGCTGGTGAGCCTCACTATCCACAGAAGTGTCAAAGTTTAAGTTGCTTTTCCTTTAGATGTGATATTTTTACATTTAGCCATCCGTCCGGTAGATCTCAGCCACCTAGAGGTAAATTCATTTTTTTAATTTATTTATCCAGCAAGAATGTATTCACGGACATGGACGTGGTAGGTGCTCATGATATAAAGATGGATAACTCATCGTCCCAGATCTCCAGGAGGTTACAGTCTGGTAGGAGAAATAGGTCGTAAACTGAGTAAGATGAAAGCCATAGTAACAGGATGCATAAGACATGCTGGATGGGCACAGTAGCAGCACTTTCTCCAGATTTGAGGGAGGGAAGGTTAGGAGAATCTTCCCGAAGGAGGTAGTGCCTACACTGGGTCCTTAAGAATGAGGGTCCCCTTCATCTGGGAAACAGAATCTATCCTGTTGACCTGCACCAGAATGTAGCTCTGTTCCTGGCCTTATTTACATCTGATTCCAAACAACAGAAGCAGTTATGCTAGATAAAATAAAAATAGAGGTGGAATAAATGCAGTGTAATTATCAACTGCAGCTATGTCAAGATATGTGTATGTAAGTGCCTCTCCACAAGGTGGAGAGAGAGATGGGCTACTTTTGAAGAATTTTGGTGAAGGAGTATCTTAGTCCATTCGGGCTGCTATAATAAAATGCCACAGACTGGGAAGGTTGTAAACAACAGGAATTACTTCTCACAGTTCAGGAGGCTGGAAGTCCAAGATCAAGGAGCCAGCATGGTTGCATTCTGGTGAAGGCCCTTTTCCTGGTTGTTCATGGCTGGTGCCTGCTCATGGTAGCCTCACAGGACAAAAGCAGTTAGGGAGCTCTGGGATGTCTCTTTTATAAATGCAGTAATCCCATTCATGAGGACTCCACCCATAAAACCTAAGTACCTCTCAGAGGCCCCACCTTCTAACACCATCATCACCTTTGATAGTTAGGATTTCAATAGTGAAATTTGGGGGGGACACAAATGTTCAGACAGTAGCAGGGGGTATGGCATGTTTGAGGTTGAAGGTGACAACTACAGACTGGTTTGCTTGCTGATAGTGGAAAATATGAATTGGAACAGTCAGTGCAAATGGAGGGCCATAAAACCCATGGTTTAGGACATTAATTTGTTTGAAGAGGTAATTGGGAATTGTTTCCAGATTATAAAGACATAGGTGATGTGGATAAGACCATGTCTCAGGAGTTATTTATAATAATAATAACTCAGGAGTTATTGCTACCATGGTTATATTTTGCTTGTTCTCTTCCTACCTCTCAGATTCTTAGTGTTTTCTTTTTAATTCCCTAAATCTACGTATTTCCTAAACAATGTGCCTTAGTCCACTTCTCTCTCTGTAACAGTGCTTTTCAAATCTGGCACTCCTGGACAAGTAGGAGAGGGGAGCCATGGTTGGGCCTGATTCCGCCCCACAGAGATGTATTTATCTATTCTCTATACTATAGTTCTTAGAAAAAAATTTAAGAGTCTCATATTTTTTTCTTAAGTTTGGAAAACTCTGCTCTTTATTCTGCCTCTGGATGTTTGAATGTAATCTTTTGACCTCAGCTTATTTCATTCTGTATTTACATTTGGTTAAGTATTTGATTAAGTATTGATTAAATAAATGATTATGTATTATTGTTTAAGTAGCCGTGAGAATACTGCCTAGAGAGATTGGTGAGAAAGCTGGTACTTTGTCTCCTGTCCTTTTAACCTTGGGTGTTTTTTTTTCCCCTCCCTCCACCCTTTCCCTAAACCATTAATATCACTAAAACAACAAGGCTGAAAGCTATAACTGGCTGATTGCTATTTAGTATGAGTTGGGATAGAAACTCCATAAGGGCTTGTGGGTTGGGTTGTAGGAGCTGAGGGAGAGGAGAAGGAGCAGATAGAGTGTATGGAGTGAGAGCAGGAGCTGGTGTATGTACAGGGCACTAAAGCAGCACAAAGTGGCTTCAGTCAGCCCCGTCTCTTGAGGCGGAGTGGAACCGGAACCATGTCTGGAGTAGAGGAGAAAGGCAGCCTGCAAACAGTCTACTTAGGGAGAAAGCTGAAGAAAATGAACGTGAAAGAAGACAGTGAAATAGTAAAATAAGGACAAAAAGAGAAAAAATGAAGAAAACATTTCTTCATTTTTGTTTATTCACAACTGCCATCCTCAAAGTGCTGGTAGCTATGATTAAAGTTAGTCTGATGAGAAGATTTTATGTGACAGACTTGGGTGGATAACAGATGGTAGCTTAAGAAAGTGATCGCCAGATAAAACACCCCAGTACAGTGCTCTCCACAAGTACATGTTAAAGGAAAGAACAAATTAAAAAGATGGACGATCATGGGATTGTGGGATTCTTAGTCCTTTCTGATACTGCTTTGGAAAAATAACTTGCAGTACTCATCTTGGATGTTTATATTGAAGTTGAAATATTTCAAGTGATGGTCCAATAGTATTTCAGTAATAATCCAATTTAGACATCTTGAGATTAATACTTAAGACTTATTAACTATTACAGAATCAGTATTTTTATGAAATACTGTTGGTATATTCTGATAGATTTTCACTTTGTAGGGAAAAGCCAACATGTATTTTGTTGTACAGAGGACATTTTATTTGTTTATTTAAAAAAGATTTTATTCATTTGAGAAAGAGAGCGAAAGATAGCAAGAGAGATCATGAAGTGGGGGGAAGGGTAGAGGGAGAAGCAGACTTCCCACTGAGCAGGAAGCCAGATGCAGAACTTGATCCCAGGACCCTGGGATCATGACCTGAGCCGAAGGCAGATGTTTAGCCAACTGAGCCACCTAGGTGCCCCTACAAAGAACCTTTTGAAAAATCCTTTTCTGAACCCATTTTGCTATTTATTACTCTGTGTGTAATAGTTGTATTATTGTAATTTCTTTGTGCTTCAGTTCTTTCTGGAAAGTTTTAGAAAGTCAAGTAGAAATCAGCCATAGTTTGTGCCCATTTAGATATAACTAAATTATTAAATTATACACACTGTGGTGCTGTTCCTACAGCAAGAGTATCTTCCAGATATTCTTTTTAGTAGGTCATTGAATCTTTTTTACTTTATGGAGCAGTAAGAAATGCATGAAGGGATTTGAATTTAAAGAGGCTGTCTTGCATGTATATCTGGGCATTGGCATTTAGAGTCTATAAAATAAATTGGCAGTGAATGTTTTATTTACCCGTCAGAATCTCAGCTACATCATCAAGTAGTACTTTGCCAAATATATTCGAATACACTTGATGATACCAAAATGGAGTGTAGAGTGTTTAATCAAAAATATTTGTGTGCAGGTCTCATAAGGATTTTAATGTCATATTAAATATCTGTACACATAATATAGAAGCAAAATTACTTGAAGAGTAAAACTGGCCCACTGTCCTATTTATTCCTTTTTATATGAGCAAAGTAGTCACTATTTATTGAAATGTATTTCAGGTTAAGAATTGTTACAATAGCTCACCTGTCTAAATTGCCAAGGTTTTTGATAAAGCTGGCAGCATGAATGACAGCTGCAAACCCAAGGTTAGACTGCAGAGTCAGTTTCTCTCTGGCTTTCTCTCCTTTTAAGCCTCCCTTTCATGTGTAGCCAAGTGAAATGTAAGCTCTGCAGATCCTTGGGGGCCTTGGCCTGATGAGAGGATACAGAAGAAAGGCAGTAGTTTGGAAAGCCTGCCGAAGGCACGGAGGGCAAAGGGCCCAGGCGATGACATGACTCCCGGACCTTTCTAAGGAGATGAATGAGAAGGCAGTGCCTCTGTGGGCCCCGGACATATTTTACCCACAAGAGTAGTCCGAGGCTATCAAACCAATTGTTTTGGCTTTATCCTTCAGATGTTGCAAAAGGAAAATGCATTCTTTTATTGCTCTTCCAAGTCGGTTGACCATTTATCCTTAATCATCTGCAGTCTGTGTGGGAATAAGTCTTTAAAAGATCACTGAACTTTGCTTGATTTGAAATCAGAGTAGAATTCATTTTATTTAATGTGGGAAACCTTCTTTTGAGGAACTTGACACAAACTGCCTTTTTAGCCTCTTAGAATTTAATTGAAAAAGAACACCATAGAAAAACACAGCCAGATGCACAAATGTCTGCTCGTGGATTAGACTGTCATAAGCTTTATGATTCTTTCTCTGTAGTTATTGATCATTGAAATAGCCTTATTAGCAGTCAAGATTTAGCAAATCAGCATGAGTTAATAATTTTAAGTTTCAGTCTCAAGGATGTAACTAGGCTAACTATAATGTATATCACTGTTACCATAAGCTTTATCCTTGCCATTCATTGTATTAAGAATGTGTGATGATTTTAGGAATACTTAATAAATTTGCTTTGATGAAAAAGTTAATAAGTCCATTGGGCCATGGGTGTGTGGAAGTGATCTGTGAAGAAACAAATTCCTTCAGTTCCCACATGAGCATGTCACAAAAGAACCATACTGTGTTTTTTGGGGCATTTTACAGATCTCTTCAAGGAGCAGTTCAGAGTGGTTTCTAAGAGTGCTAAGTCTGTATCTTGGTGCATGGATTTGGACAGAGTGGGCCAAACAGAGCTAATTGAGGTGGGGAAAAAAAAATCGAGAGAACAGGCCGTAGTGGTGAATAGAGTTATTTGTCACCGAGTTTGTAATAGGATTTTCAATTAATTCATGCAGGCTTCCAGTGCCTTACGTTAGCCCTGTCAAGATGAACTACAGCCACATCTAAAATGCCATCCCCTATTAAACCGTGCATGTCAGTGAATTTGTAATTTCTTCTGTTCAACCAGAAGATGAATGGATCCCACTTAGAAAACAAATGTGTGCTTCAGAAATGCACATTTCAAAATCCCAACACTTCCTAGGAGGAACATTCTTTGCATTGCTGTACAGTGAATATGTATTAAAAATGTAATTGCTATGTGAATTCATCCAAAAGGAAAAGCATCCAGCTGCATAAAGACAAATCCGTTTTCAGGTGCTGTGTTTCACTGGTGAACAAGGCTTTTCAAACTGGGTGGTGCGTGTGGCACTTCCTAACTGCTGGGCCTATTGTAGTGGTTTACGTACATTAACTCACAAAATCCTCACAACGACCCAGACAAAGAAATTGAGGCACAGAGAGGTTAACCTTCGCAGGGTCACACAGCTAGTTACGTGGCTGAGCTAGGTTTCAGACCCAGGCATTCTGGCTTCTGGAGTCTGTGTTTCCAATCCCTACCTGAAACTATCAAATCATGGTCCCATGAGCTATGTTCCAAAAGTTGGTTTATTACAGTACTTGTCAGTTCTCTGTCTCTGGCTCGATTGCTCTTGCCATCTTTCATAGTGATATTCGTTTCTGTGTTTATTTACTGTTATTTCCTCAATCCTATCTTGGGAAATATTGTTATATTATGATAACCAGACTTCAAGAAATATGTAATAAAGTAGAGAATGCAGTAAGGCATCTCTGTGAGAGCAGACAAAAATTAGAATCCTTCCACAGAGTTGGACACTGAAGGGAATATGACTAAAGTTCACAGGATTGTGAGGCACCAGAGTTCCTGATGGGCATTTCCCTTCTGCAGAAACCAAAGGGCACAGCAGAATTGTTTATAAGATTAGGTCACAGCCAGATAACTGGAGTCATGCTTTCATAGGCAAGATCTTAAGGCAGGGTCCAAAAGTCAGAGGGCACATGAGGGTTTCAGAACTTCTGGAAGGCTCAGCTCCTGCCTCCTCGGGATATTGACCTCCAAAGCAGCTCTCATTAACCAAACGCAACATCACATGGATCAAGCCAACACAAGATGACTGCCAATAGCATTTTGAGAGCCAAGAATTGGCTATTCCACTTAAGCCAAACAAAAACATTTAACAAAAAAAAGTTTGGCTTAGGAGTAGGCCAGACTCTAAATCTCTGACTAAAAACCAAAGTAATTTTTTAAAACTATATTATGAAGTTCTGTTGCCTCAAGGTATAAAACTTCAATCCATTTTTTGGGGGGAGTGGGGAGATAGAGGAGCCCAGGGAGAGGGCAGTACTATGAGTAATGCTTCCTATTACTCTACTTCATTAGAAAGATTAGGCTGTAAAAAAAATTTTCAAGTAGTTTAGACCTGTGCTTTGCACATAGCTGTATGCCTGTCCCCTTCTATTTCCCACTGTAATGCCTGACACATGCTTCTTACCATGGCCATCTGTATCTCACACCTCTAAGGGCTTGTCATTGCCTGATGGACACAGCAGTTGAACCTCTTTTAACACGTTATTCAAGACCCTCCATGAGTTAGCTTCTGCCTACTTCTCTTACACTCTAGATTCCATAATTCCTTGCCAGGAACATTGCATTCTTTATAAAACTCCAGTCCCTCTGCATAACAGGTTCCATGTCTTTGCTGGTACTGTCCCCTCTGCTTCGAATGCCTCACTCTTTTCCACCTCAGCTTTGCCTGGCTAACTCCTGTGTATCCTTGAAGAGTTGGCTCATGTGTCACTTGCTCCGGGAAGTGTTTCATCCCCCCCCAACTAAACTCCAGAGACCTGCACGCTATGTTGAGTTGACCTTGACTAACAATAATAATACAGTTAAATTTTCAGACATTTTTGGACCATCCTTTAATTAAAACTCCTCTCTTTCCTTCAGGGTATACCTCAGTTACCTTGTGCCAAAGCGTTATACAACTACGAAGGGAAAGAGCCTGGAGACCTTAAATTCAGCAAAGGTGACATCATCATTTTGCGGCGACAAGTGGATGAGAATTGGTACCATGGGGAAGTCAACGGGATCCATGGCTTTTTCCCCACCAATTTTGTGCAGATTATCAAACCGTTACCTCAGCCCCCACCTCAGTGCAAAGCACTTTATGACTTTGAAGTGAAAGACAAGGAAGCAGACAAAGATTGCCTTCCATTTGCAAAGGTAAATTTAGAATGAGATTTTCTGTTTGCCAGCTCTTCCTTTGGACCGGGATACACAGGAATATAGCTTGTATTTCCTTTTGTAAAAAGATAAAATAGTTTTAGTATTTCACTGTGCTTTAAAAAATACTTGGTAGCAGTTTTCTTAAAGTCACAAAAAAGTAATTTTGTGCATAGGCTGTTCTTATATGAAAGATAATTTTGGTTGATGCTCTAGGTGGTATCATTTTCATATTTAGAGCCTAAATTTAATTTTAAGCCACTTTACAGGGTGTGTGTGCCACTCAGGGATTTTAATTTACTGAATTATGAATAACAAAATGAAACATCATTATTTCCTTATCTTGTACATAAATTTCTTTGCTGAAAACACACGGGAGTATATATACTGAATTGATAAAACATTTTAGAATTTTAAGTAGATAAACAGAATAGTGTTTTTTAATAAAGGAAAGCAGTAGGATATGCATTTAAATGGGCATTTGCTATATTATCAGAGAGAACATAAGAGCCTGAGAATCAATCTAAAACAGAAGTTCAAGAGCCTGGGATGGGTAGCATTTGAAGTTGTAATAAGTAGCCAACCCCTGTGTAGAAGGAGTTCATAGTTTTACAACTCTCTGAAAGGACCAACAGTTTGATAGTGACGGCTTTGGATTCATGTACTAAAGATATGTCATAGCATTTTAATTCATGTACTCTTAAAACTTGAGCCCCTTCATTGAAAAGGAAAATTAAATGATGGGCTTAATGGGATCAAGTAGACTAATAGTTTGCTGTTTCTCTAGGATGATGTTCTGACTGTGATCCGTAGAGTGGATGAAAACTGGGCCGAAGGAATGCTGGCAGACAAAATAGGAATATTTCCGATTTCATATGTTGAGGTAAGTAAATCTGTAGAAAATTTAATCATGTTAGTACTCAGCTTAGTAAACAAATCTCTTATGCATTGTGGGTGTTAAGAAGTCCTCCCAGGGGGGCGCCTGGGTGGCATAGCAGTTAAGCGTCTGCCTTCGGCTCAGGGCGTGATCCCGGCATTATGGGATCAAGCCCCACATCAGGCCTCTGCTAGGAGCCTGCTTCTTCCTCTCCCACTCCCCCTGCTTGTGTTCCCTCTCTCGCTGGCTGTCTCCCTCTGTCACATAAATAAATAAAATCTTTAAAAAAAAGAAAAGAAGTCCTCCCAGGGGCACCTGACTGGCTCGGTCGGTAGAGCGTGCAACTCTTAATCTCAGGGTCATTGGGCGTGGAGCCTACTTAAAAAAATATTTTTTTTAATTAAACAAATTTTTTAAAAATTAAAAAAGAAGTCCTCACAATCATTTTTGCAATATATACACACAGCAAATCATTAGGTTGTACACCTTAAACGAATACAATGTTATATGTCAATTACATCACAATAAAACTGGGGTAAAAAAAAGAAAGACAAAAACCTAGCCTGCAGAAGGAGGAGAAGGAGGGGAAGAAGAAATCATCTTCACAACACAAAGCATCAGGAATGCCCTCTTCCAGATCCCTGGATGGATTAGGAGAAATTGCTCCATCCTGCCGACAATTACTGAAGACTCTGAAATGTTTGAAACTCTTTACTGTGTCCCCTTGCTAAAAGCATTCCTGTGTCTTGTTAAATGTTACTGTATGCTTCCTATCAGTACCTATATTGTTTCCAGGTGTTCTATTCCATTTGCCAGCTTTGGAATCAGAAGGTTGATAAAATTTTTAGTAAGGGGGGAGTTGAGTGTATGATTGTTTGCTTATTTCTTTCATTATCTGCCACATCATCAGAACTAGAATGGTGATTTGCAGAGTAGGCCTCTAATAAACATGACATGAATGAATGAATATTCCCCCAAGTTATTCCAGCAACACCTTAGTCCCCCCTCCCCATCCCTTTTTAATCAGCTTTACTCAGAAAGGTTATGGCCAGCCTGACTCAGTGAAGTCTTTAGAGAGTATGTATAACATGGTTCTATTATTTTAAAGAATAACATAAATTAAAAATGAAATAAGATGTTACAACTTATAATAGGCCTGCGTTACATCATATGTCATAAACATTCATGTCCTTTGGTCATAAGAATTTCTTGCTGAAAACAAATTGAAGCCATTTTTAAGGAATGAAACACAGTGCAAACAACCATAGAAAGTTAGCTGAGGTCACAGAAGGATTCTGGAAGAAGTGAGTTCTTAGTGGATATCTGTGTGATGGATAAATAAACGTTAACCAAGAGAAATGGAAGAGGGGCATTTTTATGGCAAGAAGGACATCCATGCAGGAAGACTGGCATGTGCAAGAGCCAAAAAGTAAGAGAGAACAGATTGTTTGGGGGAGCTGAACGTAATTCTGTCATTTAAGATATCAAAGCATGTATCTTAAGCATGTAAAAAAAAGAAAAACCACCATTACTTATTTTTCCATCTTTTTATCTGAGGCATTTGTTTTGGCATGATTTTGAAAACTAAAATGACAAATCGTGTCATTATAGTTAGCACTCAATTTTTCCCGTAGATGGTAAGGTTGCCAAAGTTTTCATTAAAAATCAGTTTGACTACCTTATACCCATGGAAAAATAATTCAGACCATGTATGAGCCTTGAATTTTATTCATACCCTTCATATGTTCCTGTTTATTGAAACATTTTTTCTCCTTTGAAAGTAAACAACAGAAAAAAACCTCTTAATTCTCGGGCAATCCTTTCTGTACATTATTTATATATTCTAGCTGTGGGTCATGGAAAATTACAAGCATTTCCAAGTATTTGAATAGTTACACTGAAAAGCATGGGTAAGCACAAGATTAGTAATGAAAGCTTGTCTTTACTTGTTAGGTATTATCAATATTACATGCCAATGCTTGGTTTGTGATACATGAAAAAGGATTGCTATACTTTTGTTATTGAGCAGGTGTCGAATTGTGCAGATAGGCGTAAAAGACCCACCCCTGGCAAATCCAGAGTCATTTTGAGTCACTCAGGTTGTTAGGATTATTTGTTCTAACTTAAGTTGGAAAGATAAACTGCCCAAGTGGAAGGTATTTTCATTCTTCTGCCTCCTTTCTTTCAAATGAGTATTTTTCTCATTTGAACCAGAATTTTGCCAGTTGAGATGAGATATACAAATCATCTATCTCTGAGAGACTATGAACATTTCTTTGATGTCAGGCCATCAGATTGAAGTTTCTGGTAGGAGCAGACTGTCTGGGGATTAGTAACACCTGGTTTAGCCTTCAGGGGAATTGAGGGGAGGTGGATTTCAATAGCAACCTACCAACATTCAACTATTTAAGTAAAGTATAGACTGTCTTACAAGGCAATTTTAGAGGGGGTAAAGCCAACTGTAAGGAATCAAAAACTGAGTGTTTTTCCTGAAATGGTCCTCTTGCTCTGTAAACCACATCAGGGTCCAGACTATCATATATATATATATATATATATATATATATATATATATATATATAAAAACTGTGTGACAAAAATCCAATTGTAAAACATTTTCTTGTATCTTATAAATATACATTTAGGTCTCCGTGATTGTTAGGTGCTTTTGCTTTTTTCACAGTGCTCCAAAAACTGTTACCTTCCCCCCTCCCCCAAATGTTCTGAGAGGATCAAATGTATAACATATTTTGAAGGGTCTGGCACTGCTATGTTTTATGCATAGTGGTTTGGAGCTCAGATTAGACTATAATCCAGAATATGGCAGAGTATAGTAATGATCAAATAAAAGAATCTCACCACTACATATAATGAAAGAAATGAGTTCGGAATTGAATTCTGACTCTCAGAGTGACATCTTTGATCTCCACAGGGCTGTCAGCAGAAGTTGGAACTCCCCCTCAACTCCTGCTGGTTGGCTTTGCTAATGGAAATGCTGAAGGAACTTGGTTGTGGCAGAAACTCTACACAGGATGGGCTTAGGGATAGGATTGTGGACCTGGAGTAGAATCATGGGTCAGAGGTTCAGCTGTGGAATTAGGGGGTGGGGTAAATTCAAAGGAGCTGAGCATTAGAGGTAGGTAAAGAGAATTGAGCGGGAGGATTGAGATAGAAATAGAAATGCTGCTGGAATAGTTTGCCCTCCCTTCTTGTCTTCAGAAATTTCTCTTCTCCCTCAACATCCCATAACTGTGTAGTACAACCTGCACCTGTATTAGAGTAAGATAATAAAATGGTGTTGTGCTATAGCCACGAACAAATGACCCTTTATAAAAGTACAAAATTCCTCACGGTTTGAACAGAGTGGGAGCCTCTGGTTGAGGAGAGTGAGTAGGGCAAAGAATGGCTGTATAAATGGCCTTGAATTCTTCCCTTGGAGCCTTTGTTTAAGCTCCTAAGATTGGGGTTGAGCCATAGAGGTTGTGGATTCTATTCTGCTTAGACAGGATCTGCCTAGACTTGAGCAAGCTGGAAAGTTGGAAGGGGTAGGGGTCTCTTAAGGAAATCTGGGGAATTCTTGAAGATACCATGCCAGGATATGTATAAAAGGGTATATTTGTTAAGGTCTGAATGCAGTATAAAAAAGAAATCAGTAGCTTTCTTCTTATTTGTTCAAAAATACCACTCTTCTGCAAAATAGGATGGAAGGCTTTAACAATGTCATTAATTCAGAGCTGACTCATTCAAGTTTAGCAGTCGTTTGAACAAGTATGACATGATTCTTAGCAAACAAAAAAGTTTGAATGAAGTAAATGCTAAATATGGGATTTGGGATGTTTTTCAACCATTGTGCATTGTAGGTTCTGGTGAACTATAAATTTTTAGTAAGTTTATCATTTTATTTTGATTCTTAGTCATTCATTTGAAATATCACTTACCCAGTTTTTTTTTTTTTAACAGCAACAAAAAATTATTTAGCAACCTTCTCCTCTGCTATAGATGTAATGTAAAAATAAGCATTCCTTATGTGCGGATGGCATGAGGTAGGTATGGCCCAATAGACAACTATGCATACTCTTTAGTTAGTGCCAGAAAGAAGGGCTATGTTTCTCATTTTTTAGATCTCTGATCAAATGTCACTTCTTCTGACAAACTTTTCCTCACCACCTTAAGTAGTTCTTCCTCTTCCAGTTGCTTTAATTTACACATCTGGTAGTGTGATTGTGAGGAAAAACTTGGACTCTGAACCCAGATGGCTGGCATTCAAGTCTTTGCTCTGCCACTAAGTGTCTAAGTGATTTGAATCCTTGTCTCTTCATTTGTACAATAGAACCACTTCATAGGGTGCGTTAATTCCAATGATACTTATAAGCAGTGCTGTAGTGCCTAGTCAGAGCTGTATAAGTGATAGCTATGATTGTTATCCCCATTGTTATTATTCCTTTATAGCATTTTATATTCTCTTCAACTATTTTAAGTTACTTGTTGTTGTGGTTACTGTCTCCCTGCCACATTAGGAAGTGAGCTCCTGAGGGTAGCACCTTATCTTCTTTCTGGTTTACCTTGGTCCCTTGATGTCCTTGTATAGCACCTGCCCATTGTAGGCTCTCAATAAATATTGGTTCTATGAATGAATGAGCAGCCTAACAACCTTTAGAGTGAAAAGTTCTAAACCAAAACCAAATTGGTTTTTAGATATTGACAACTTTTACATTTTTCACCTAATAACTCCCATCATTCACTACCTGGGCATCTGGTTCATCATTGATTTAGTGTTATTTCACAAAGTTCCATTTCTCAAAGCCTAAAAGGTCTGTTGTGTGACCTTAGTGAGATCTTTTTTTTTTTTTTTTTTTTTAATTAACGAGGTTGGGTGAGTATTTGGTTGTGCCTACTTTAGAATTTTTTCAGACTAAATAATGGTAACCATATCCTGTGGATTAGATCTTGAAGCCTCTAATGATTATATATTTCTAATATAGAGATGACTCCCTAATACTTTCTGAGATGAATTTTTACCTGCTTAGGATTATTCCTTTGGCTCCTTTGAGCAGAGCTGGGTAATCTTATTGTCAAGGATCGTCGTTTTTTAAAATAACATTATTGAGTTATAAGTGATATACAGTAAACTGCACATATTTAAAGTATACAGTTTGATGAGGTGTTATTTGCTGTTTTCAACTTCTAGGAGCAACCCACAGGCAAATTCTGGGAGATGTTTCCGTGGCTAAGGAAGAGAATTAAGTGTTATCAGCCTTAACAGGGGGAAATCACATGTGCAGGTCTCAGAGAGCACAAGTGGCCTTAAGGATAGGAGTGTTCGCTTTCTCCTCTACAGAGTCAGAGAATTGGGAGTTATCATCTGTGCTCCAGGAAATAAGAAGTAGAGGTTTAGGTACGTAGTTGGAAGTTGCCAAGGTGACTGACCCTTTAAGGAGCTCAGAATAGCAATAACTTTCTTTCTTAACCTAAAGCCTTTGCTCTAGAGAGTAATAGGAGCAGAAGACCAAAATAATAGTCTTTTTTATTAGAAAGCGATAGAGAAAGGAGAGAGGGTGTTGGGGAGAGGGGCAGAGGGAAAAGGAAAGAGAGAATCCTAAGTAGTCTCCACACCCAGTGCCTGAGCCCAACCTGGGGCTTGATCTCACAACCCTAAGATCATGACCTGAACCAAAAGAGTCAGACGCTTAACAGACTCCACCACCTGGGTGCCCCCAAAATAGTAGTTTTTGATTATTAATCTTAATAATGAGAGTTGATTGAGCAGTATAAGAAGATATTCTGTCATCTGTATTTTTCAGTGTATTCTTTTCCTTTAAAATTACAAAGTAAAATGTTCAGTAATTGAAATTTTTTTTTTTTAAGATTTTATTTATTTATCTCGCAGAGAGAGAGGGAGAGAACAAGCAGGGGGAACTGCAGGCAGAGGGAGAGGGAGAAGTAGGGAAGGCTCAGCAGGGAGCCCAATGCGGGGCTCAGTCCCAGGACCTTGAGATCATGACCTGAGCTGAAGGCAGATGCTTAACTGACTGAGCTACTCAGGCACTCCTGAAATCATTTTTAATAAAACAAATGTAGGAAAATTGGGGGGAAGTTGGAGAGAACTATATTGCTTCACATCCAAATTTCCCCTTTAATTCTGAGGTAAATTAATTTTTATAAAAGAAACTTAGAGAAATTGTTGGAAAGTCAGAGAGGAAGAATTACTGTGTTGCTTACCACACTTCTTCCTTCAATTCTGAAGTAAATTTTTACAAATGAAATTTAGAGATATTGTTGAGAAATCAATAAGGTAGAATTATTCCGTTGCTTAGCATCATACTTTTGTCAATTGAAAAATACAGCAAGACTGAAGGGCAAACCAGAGGCTTTTATTTGGGGTCTGAGAACTGCAATTCAAGAGACACAGATTCGAGCAGGAATTGAAAATGTGTTCCAAAGTGGGGAGAAAAGAGGAGGGCTTTTAAACGCAAGAGGGGATTTCCAGTAAAGCCACATAAATTGTTTATCAAGAATTATGATTGGTGCTGACAGGTTGAAGCTATTCTTATGTGTACATGATTGGTTGCTAAGGGCTATCACTAAGCAAAAAGTCCATTTGTAAGTAAAAGAAAAAAGTTCATTTCTCTTGAAATGGAAGAGTTGCAGCTGGTGCCCCAGGATGCTTGTGGTTTGGCAGTGCCGTATATTTTAAAGCTTACCTTTTCTTTCAGGTGGGGACATGCGTAAGCCTTGCTTCCTAAATGGCCTCCCAGCTCCATTTGAAATAGCTCTCCTAGCAAGCCTGACTCCATTTTGATGCTTCTTTCACATTTCTCCCCTTTGATTGAAATCTTTCCTTGGAAAGATTTGATGATCAACCAGTAGGTCATCCAACATTACTATAGGCATCCTCAGCTCTAGGAAGGCTCATTCTTAGAAAGTTATGTCCCACAGAGGAACGAAAGTAAAGGTAGGGTGATTGGTATGTTTGAGGAGAGCTTATGACCACATTTGTGCAACAGGGAGGTTGTCAGGAGACAAGGCTTAGGCATTGTCCTCACTTGAGCAGTTTATCAAATTTATGATAAGAGTATCAAGAAGTCCAAGTGAGTAGGTTTGGCCCATCGTTTGAAGCTTTTGAGCAATAATTTTGGTTTCCTCAATCATGGTACAACATTGAGAAAGGCAAGGAGTTAATAGTTGCACTAAAACAAAGAATGAACAGATTAATAAAACAATGAGTAGTAGTATTTGTAGTCCCTTTCTTAGAATGGTCCCCATCCCGTTTGGAAGTCAGCTGAATAAATATGTCAGTCTAAGGTTAAACCAGCTTGTTATTCCAGGGGAATGAGTTCCTTTTAGGGATTTGGTGAGTTTGAAAAGCTTAGTTTTCTCTAATTCCACCTGGTGGGTTGTATAAATCCAGGTGCAACAGGAAGTGTTTGCGATAGCACAGACCCCTCCTTGGGCATCCAGTAGGTAGTCTAAAGATATGTGGTTTTCAAGGACCACACAGGAAGGAAAATCTAAAGATTTCTTTTGAGCTCTAATGGCTTTAGCACTTGATCTGGCCATTCTTTCTATAGTTTGGGATAGGTGTCATATCATGTATTTGTTCCATGCAGTTCCTATCCCAGCCAGGAGCAAAAAATTCCACCAAACTGGGCTGTTTCTGAAGGGTTGACCCCTCCAGGGAGGTCACAGTCTTGGGAGTGGCCACACCTGTTGTCATATACAGAGGGATCTTCATCAGGGTAATCCTCAATTATATTAAGGACTTTCTTTGTCTTCCTGGTTTCTGGGAACCTTGAGTTATTAATTTAAGAATTGTGAGTGGAGTTGTTAAGTAACCCAGGAGACATTGTCCAGGGAGTCTCCAACTATCTAAACAATCAAATGTCTATGGTTTATTTTTATATGCACAGACAAATATGAGTCCTGAGGGTACACAAAGTACACCTGCCAGTGTCTGGTTATTTATAGATTCGTTTACCAGTTTGGAAGAGGGCATATGATCAAACCAGGGATCTGTGTGTAGGTTAGTGCAATTATTTTTTTAGGCATTGAGTGGCTTGTTTGCCTAGCCTGCAGATCTCATTTCTAGTTGGGAGAAGGTGTTAAATAGAGGGCCACAGCAAGATATACTAGGAGGATATTTATTTTTGAGTGAAACCATTGATAAAGGAGAGCCGATGGATATTGTAGGTACTTCTTCAGATAGGAGGAACCTCAAAGCATGGGGGATTTGTTTTGCCTGGCAGCAAAATTATTTTGACATGGTAAGTGGAGCTTGAAGGGGTTGTTTGATTTATGGTGCACTTCAGAAGGGATGAAAAATTATTGACAGGTATAACAAAGGGATCAGCTGTTTTACTATGGTTGGTAAGGGGCTGATGATGACATATCCAGCAATCAGATAAGTTTCCTGCTTTGGCCATAGTCTGGGATAACCAAATAAAGGTACTTTTATGCCAAGTTTCCCTGTGGGCTGAGGACAAAATAAGTAGGTTTAGGGGAATCATCTTTGGGTATAGTAAAATCAGGACTCTTTAAACAGTTAAACAATTGAAACTAGGAGGAATAAGAAGAAATCAAGCAGAGTGCAGTTGTGACTGTAAAAAAGAGTAGGATACCAAATATTTCATGAATGTTCATTGGCTAAAGAGTTTAATATACAGGCCTGGTCCGGATTCTTGGAAAGCAGTCTACATCAGGTGTCATTTGATTCTAATCCTGGCTGGGTGGTCTTCAAGGTAGTCTTGGGCTCGCTGAAGACTTTTAATTTGAGGTCCCCAAAGGCTGGGGATGATCCTTCAGGAGTTGATGCCCTTTTAAAATGAATCCATGAGTCAATACCCTTGAGTTTACCAGCACAAGGATTGGTTAATAATTTGGTATGGTCCTTTCTATTGGAGCTGTAAGGTATTTTTGTGGAGATGATGTTTCCAATAAACATAATCACCAAGTTGGAGGTCATGGTAATGTATGTCTTTGTCTCCCAGGAGTATGCTATGAAATGATTGCTCTATGAGCTAGCTATACATTAATTTTGAGGGCTTTTATGGGTTCCTTGCAGTAGATTAAAGGTCTTCTTTTAACAAAAGTGGTTCATGTATTACATCATCTTAGGTCTGCCAGTGATCATTTCAAAGGCTGACAACCTTCTTTTCTGTAGGTGTGGACCTAAAGTTAAGCAGTACTAAGGGCAGAGCTCTGGGCCTACGCACTTTAAAGGATTCTGTGGGTTTTGCCAAATGATTTTTTCTAATCCTGTTGGTACATTCCACCAGTCCTGAGGACTGTGGTGGGCCACATTTTACAGATGGAGTTGCATGATCAGTGAAATGGAAACCTCTGTCATTATGGAGCTCTGAGGGAATTCCCCAAGCAAAAATACTTGTTTTCTAATAGTATTTTGCCTAGGGGCGCCTGGGTGGCACAGTGGTTAAGCGTCTGCCTTCGGCTCAGGGCGTGATCCCGGTGTTATGGGATCGAGCCCCACATAAGGCTCCTCCGCTATGAGCCTGCTTCTTCCTCCCCCACTCCCCTTGCTTGTGTTCCCTCTCTCGCTGGCTGTCTCTATCTCTGTCAAATAAATAAATAAAATCTTTAAAAAAAAATAGTATTTTGCCTACTGGTGAGGCTGTGGCTCTGTGGCATGGAAATGCTTCTACCCAATGAGAAAACATACAGATGATTACCAGTACAAATTTGTATCCCTAAGAAGGCAGCAACTAGATGAAGTCTATTTGCCATAAAACAAAGGGACCTTTGGTATGAATGGGTTTTCTAGGGTTATGTTTTGGACAAATTCGACATTTCTTGTATAGTTGAGAAGCGGCTTTGAGATATGGCTTCCAGTAGTACTGTTTTCCCCATAAGAGCATTTTGTCAGTGTTTCAATCAAGTTAAGTCATGGATATATTTATTGTTAATAGAGGGAAGGATTGGCCATCCATTTGGACCTACCCATAAATTGTTTTTGGTTTATTTTTTTTTTTTAGAAGATTTTATTTATTTATTAGAGAGAGAATGAGAGAGCGAGAGCACGAGCAGCGGGGAGAGGGAGAAGCGGGCTCCTTGCTTCCCAGGACCCTGGAATCATAACCTGAGCCGAAGGCAGACACTTAACCAACTGAACCACCAAGGCAGCCTGCTTTTGGGTTTAAATTTGCATCCTTGTTCAACAAATTTTTTTTTTAAATTTTGTTGGGCAGACACATGTGCTGTTAGAAGGTGACCCATCATATTGATAAAGGACTCAGCTAAGGTTAAGGACGTCCTGATTATATTAGGGGGTGAATTGAGGCCTGCTCTCTTGGCAGCGGTATCAGCCAAATGCTCTCCCTTACTTTCTTCTGTATTTGCCATAGAGTGTGTAGGAGTTTTTATAGGCTAAAGATTTAGGTAATTGAATGGCTTCTAAGAGGTTTAAAACGTAAGTGCTATTTTTTTTTAATCTTTTGTCCAGAGGAGGTCAGAAAACCTCTTTGTTTCCATAGTATTACAAAGTCATGGGTAACACCAAAGGCATATTGACTGTCAGTATAAATATTGGCAGTTTTATTTTTGACTAAGACACAAGCTCAAGTTAATGCATGAAGTTCTGCCTGTTGGATGGAAGTGGTTGGGGCATTGAGTCAGCTTCAGTTGTTCCATTTAGGGAAACAGTTCTGTAACCAGCCTGATACTGACATGTTTCATCTTTTAGGCAGGATCCATCAGCAAAACAAATTAATTCAGTATTTTCAAGAGGGGTTTCCTGTAAATCAATTCAAGGAGTCAGCAGCTGGTCTGTCAATGTCAATCATGAGGAAGTTCATTTGTAGGCAAAGGAAGAAGAATAGCAGTGTTTCACGTATTGTAGCGAGCAATAGTAACATTCGAGGGGATAGTAAAAGAATTTCATAGGAGGTTAGTCGGCTTGTGGATAGATGTTGAGTGTGATGGGATTTAAGCAGGGCTTCCACCCAGTGAGGTGTACATCGTCAGTGGTGAAATAGTTTCTTCTACATGGGGTGAAAGGTTAGTGGTGGCAGCAATTGCCTGTATGCATGGAAGGAAGCCTTTGGCCACTGGGTCTGGTTGTTGACTATAGTGCCCAGTGGGTCAGGGTTGGGCTCCATGTCATTGTATTAAAATGCACACCGCATTTTTCTTTTATGAACAGAAAGGAAGAAGAGTAATCAATAGTTAGGATGCCCCAGGGCTGGAAGGTTGTGTAGGCTGCTCTTTATCTTACTAAAGGCTTTCTGTGATCCTGCTGCCCATGTAAAGGTCTTTGCTTTGTCAGCTTATGAAGGAAATATAAAGGCTGAGCCATAGCAGAGAAATTTAGTATACAATTTCTGCAATATCCTGCCAACCCTAAAAATCCTCTGAGTTGTCTTTGGGTTTTAGGGGCAGGAAAGGTCAAGATAGCTTGAATTCTGTTGGGATCCAGAGAAGGCTGTGGTTAGTGATCAAACGTTCCAGATACTTTGAGATTTACAGAATTGAAGTTTTTCTTTAGATACGTGGTGTCCCCTTTTTGCTAGTTCTTGAAGGAGGTGGAGACTGTTCTTGAGAGATGCCTCTCCAGAAGTTGAACACAGGAGGAGTCATGTACATAATGTAGAAGGGAGGACTGATATGAAAATCCTTGTTGGTGATATCTGCCTTTAAGATTTGAGAAAAGTAGGTTAGACTTTCAGTGGAACCCTGAGACATTACTGTGCAAGTGTACTGTTGTCCTCCCAAATGAAAGCAAATAGCAACTGGCTTCTGGAATTGATAGGGATACTGAAAAGGGCAGTACAGAAATATATAACTGTAAAGAATTTACTTTCTGGCGGTATGGCTTAGAGCAAGATGGGAGGATTAGACACACGGTGCGGAGATATAACTGTTGCTTATTGCTCTCAGATTTTGGACAAACCTCCATCCCCTTGCATGAGGTTTTTAGACAAGATAGGAGTGTTTCAAGGACTTGTATGACAAACAGTGAGACTTTGCTTAATATATTCCTCAATAATGGGCTTAATTCCTTGAGTAGCCTCTGCATTTAATTAGTGAATATTAGGCAGGGGCTTATTTTCATCAATTTGTAATTTTATTGTTAGTACACAATGAATGCAGCCAATATCAGTTGCATTTTTAGACCATAATTCAGGTAGAATAGAATCTAAGAAGGGATTTGGTTCAGTTACAATGACTGAGAAGACTGGGATAGCTATGGACAAGTCCGCTTGAGGATTGTCAGTTGGGGGTTGAAGAAGTTCAAAACCCTCTTTTGAGAAAAAGAAGTGTGAGCTTTTTACGCCTCAAGGAAATCTTATCCTAGTAGGTGAATAGGGGCAAAGGGAACCAAGAGAAATTGATGAGTTCCTTGAATGGACCCATGCTGAAAGGGAATAGGAAGGAATTTGGAAAGAGTCATGGATTGACTAGAAACACCAAGCATTTGTATAGTTTCAGTACTCCAAGAAAGGGGACAGATGAGGCTGGTGGGGTTGAGGACTGAGTGTAGCTCCAGTGTTTATTAGAGCCTTAGTTACCTCATTCCCAATAGGTAAGTTTATTTTCCCCAGTCAGTTAGTCAAAAGCATGGGAAAAATCCCCTTTTGATACTTGGAGCATCCCTGTTGGTGGTGGTATTTAGGTTGGAATCCCTGGGAGGGATTAGGGTTTCAGAGGCTATTAGTATTCTAGGAGCCTCTTAGTGGTAAACAAAATTTTTCCCAGTGTCTGGGCTTTTTACAGTAGTGGCAGACCCCTTTAAGGGATGGCTTGCCTGGTAGATTTTGGAAGGCAAGTTTGGTTGTTAAGTGTTGTGTTTGTAAGCTCATTATTGGGTGGCTTGAATTTGGGTACTTAAAACTTGGGTGGCTTTTTTCTTATTTTTTCTTGGGATCATTCGGCTAACTGTTTAGGCAGGTTGACTGGCCTGTGAGGATCCATACTGGCTTAGTTAAGCTGCTTAGGTTAAACAAGTGTGCTTAGTTCTTCATTGAACCTGTTCAGAAAGGTTGAGTTAAAAAGGGTGGACATTTCATAATTAATTGAATCTAGACAAGAATATTCTTTTTAGATTCTTTCAGGGAGATTAATCATAAACATCTTCATCAGGTTTTGAGTACATTGTTGGATCTTTTTCCAATCAATAGTTTTAGGAAAAGTTTAGGAATCTCATTATAAAGGTTTTTTTTTTTGTTTTTTTTGTTTTTTTTTTTTTTGCTAGTTTGAGAACAGTCGATTGGTCAGTTGCTCTCCACTTACTGAAATTCTCAAAAGGATATTTCTAATTTACTATGTCCATCCATTCTTTAGCTCTTCCTTCACCAATGAGCATATGGTATCAGTTGGTAAAGATTGGAGTAACCTAGTTGGTAAATTTGGATCACTAGGTTAAATTCCTTTGCAAAGCTTACAGGATTATATTTGGGATCTGGGAACTCTTTAGTAATAGCCCAGAGTTCTGTTTTTCCAAAGAGTAGAGGTCACAGAGGGGGCTCCTTGAACCACTTTATTAGGTTTAACCTTAAAGGGAGTGGCAAAGGCTGGTGGCTCTGGATCTGAGTCATTATTGCAAGAAAGTCCAGCTAGTGAAGGATAGAGAGGTGGTGGGCAAGCAGGATGAGGAACAGAGGGAATATAAGCAGAGACAACAGAGGAGCCTTTGGAAGACTCCTTCAGTTTAGTAAGTCTCTGAGACAGCTCAGAATTAGCCTTGGTTAATTTCAAGTTAGCGTTCTGCAGGGAAGCAATTTTGGAAGTACTTATGCATTTAGAGGCCTTGAAATGTCAATGAAAATAAGCTTCCCACTTAGGCTGTTTTGTCTTACAACCTCTTTCAACTGGCTGCACAGACAAACCAATTTAGGAATTTCAAAAGAGCCCCAGGGGGCCAGTTCAATTATAAGTTATCCTGAGTAATAACTGGTCAGCATGACAAACATTTGCAGGACAAAGGTCCATAGTTTTTACACACAAAGCCAGCAAGAGTTCCAGAAAGAGACTGATGAGTAGCCTTCTCTTTAGAGAATGAACTACCCATTTTAACAAAGAGTATGTACTCACCAGAGACAAAACAGGAAATTTTACAAAGGGTGGCAACCCAGGACACCCAAATAGAGTCTGAACCTCAACTGAGTTTGGGAGATCCTGGACCAAAAGGACTACTACTGCAACCTGAAAACGCTGAGGAAGTGACAGAGCACAGTGAACTCTTGTAGGCACCTTACTTGAATCCAGAGCTCCACAGTAGCAGCAGGCACTTTGGATCCCACTTCTGACACCATGTCGTGTCAAATGGGAAATGCAGCAAGACTGAAGGGCAAACCAAAGGCTTTTATTTGGTGTTTGAGAATTGCAATTTGAGAGAGACAGATTTGAGCAGGAACTGAAAATGTATTTTGAAGTGGGGAGAAAAGAGGAGAGCTTTTAAAGGCAAAATGAGGATTTCCAGTAGAGCCACCAGAATTGTCAAGAATTATGATTGATGCCGAAAAGCTGAAGCTGTTCTTATCTCTACATGATTAGTTGCTAAAGGCTATCACTAAGCAAAAAGTCCAATTGTAAGTAAAAGAAAAAAGTTTATTTCTCTTGAAATGGAAGAGTTGCAGCTGATGCCCCAGGATGCTTGTGGTTTGGCAGTGACCTATATTTTAAAGTTCATCTTTTCTTTCAGGTGGGGACATGCATAAGCCTTGCTTCCTTAATGGCCTCCTGGCTCCATTTTAAATAGCTCTCCTAGAATATCCACTTTGTTTTGATGTTTCTTTCACACTTTCAATTTTTAATTCTGATAAAGGAACACATTGGAGTAGTTTGTTTTTCGCACTGTGGGCTCTGTCTCATAGTGCATGTTTTCTTATTTTCTGAATGTTATCAATTTGATACAAATAATTGTTGCCTAGGGAAAAAAAACAATTGTTGTCGTTCTGCCACAATAATAGAGGGGAAAATGAGCATGGGTTTCTGAATTTCTAAGGGCAAAAGAGGGTCTCCTCTGGACTCCAGCAAGACCTGCTTAATATAGATAGCTAGAGGCAACTTGACTAGACTCAGTCTGACAAGGAGACCGTTAAATTAGGTAAGGAACTTTATTTAAGATGGTTTATGCTCCATCTATTATTCAGTAGCCTCTTTCTAATTTAAGAGTTTCCTTTTTGTTTTTTATCAGGAAAACACTCAGGGAGCTGAGATTCTAAAGATCAGTTAATGTTTATTGAATTCTCACTGCATAAATGCATGGTTTCCAGTACTCTGAGTAGCTTTAAAGAACAGAAAAACACAGGTCTCCTATAGTGCCTTCATCAGAGGCTGAGGCTAATGACCAACTGGTGTCTCACATCCACAGTGCTTTCCCGTGGAACCCTCAGATTACTTAGTGTAGCCATATCCCCCTAGACATAGCCAGGGCCCTCGCTAAGTTGATCTACTGATTGTTCCTGGAAAACATACCTTGAATTGCTGCCTTTACAGCTCATCTGGGATATTTCTTTGTCAAGCTATCTGTAGAAAGTTCACTTTTTTCAAGGTCCAGATGAATACTGTCGTTTCTCTTGAAGTCCTCCTTTTCTAATTCTCCTATGCAGAAATAAAACAGAACAAAACAGCCTCCTCCTTGTTTCGAACTTCTGTGATACTCAGTTTGTACCATTATAGATCTAAAATCATAATTTAGTTAATTTTTCCCCCCTCTTTTAAACAAGTGTCTTGTTTAGGGACATACCCAACCAGTAATTGAGAAGTGAATTGTAGTCTTTATTCTGCTGTCCATTGCTGCCCCACACTTCTGCCCTGCGTTAGCCTTACAGCACCTGTAATACTAGTGCTCCTAATACTGGCACAGAATCACTGTTATTAGCCAGTTTTGCTTAAAAAGTATTTAGGACATTTTGATTTTTCATCAAGAATAATGACAGCTTTTCAAATTCTGACACCTAAAAGGTTAATTTTCAGAAATGACTCATTATTCAACAATTTCAAATATGTGAGCTTGCTTTTTTTAAAAGAGAAACCACAAGTTAATTAAAACCATAGTTTGTTAAGGCCTTTAAATTTTTATTATTATTTATTAAAGTGTTATTGTATTACTTACACATCCTAAATTTGGTAGTAACTAAGGTGTTAAGAAGGAAAAGAGATTAATTTTCATTAACCAAGAGTTAAGTCCTTTCTTCTATCCTGAAGAAGATTGAATGAATCTTCTATATTATTTTGCACATTTGTGCATGTATGGAGTATAAGGGACATGAACAGAAGCATCCTGATTATTAAACCACTGGGGAACAAGCTTCTCTTAAATGAAATCAAATATATTTCTGGAAAAATTTTTAAGTGTTGTAAAACAGTATTTCTTTTAAAATAGTGTTTAGTGGCAGTGTACCTATTAGGCTTCACACGCGTGTGGAGCAAAAATTTCTCTATATGCTGAGAAGAAGGAAGATCTTAAACAAAAGTGCAAAGTCATGATGGTCAGTATTCTCAGTATTTGTGTAAGATTCCTTTTTGGTGATTAGCCTTCCTCCCTACCCCTTATAACCTCTCACTGCTTCACATGTTCATACACACACACACACACACACACACACACACCCCTTCAGGTACCACGGCAGGAGAAATATTTGTTCACTGTTCATTAACTGATTACGTGTCACTGTGGAATTTCTGTCAGTGTGTAGTTTCACACTGACAAATTTTTACTTAGAATTTAATGACAATTGCATATTCTTAACCTCCTGATACATATTCCAGATGTGGTATTACTGCATCTGGTAATGAGGTCCTTGATAATGAAATGTGTCATTGGAATGTATCCTTTTGGTTTATAGACATTTCTTTTTTTTTTTTTTTTAAAGATTTTATTTATTTATTCGACAGAGATAGAGACAGCCAGCGAGAGAGGGAACACAAGCAGGGGGAGTGGGAGAGGAAGAAGCAGGCAGGCTCCTAGCGGAGGGGGCTCGATCCCATAACGCCGGGATCACGCCCTGAGCCGAAGGCAGACGCTTAACCACTTTGCCACCCAGGCGCCCCTATAGACATTTCTTATTTGTGGTGTGCTTTTGGTGAACAAATACCAAATAGAGACGCACACAAACCTAGTGTATTGTTAGAGTCATAAGCACAGAGAACTGAACTGAGCCTGCTTTTAAATTATCCGTTGGTCTGTCTCTCTCCTCAGCATCATGATAAGATTATAGATCTGTTGCTTCAGAAATAACAGGTATGACTGCCTCTTTAGCGTTAACCTTCAGGGTAGAGTTTTCCTCTTTCTCTAAATCCTTCTGCATGTGTGCTGCTCACAGTCTCCCCCTCATCTTGGTGGATGAAGTGTTTCTCTTCCTTTGAAGTTTCTGTCTCCTCCCAGGCCTTTCATTCTCTAGGAACTTGGTCACATCATGTGTATTTTTTCTGTTCTGCATTTTAGTTATTTGCTTCTGCCCCGCCCCCGTCTCCTCCTTAATGTAGCAAAATGAGCAGCTTTTTGCTCACCTCAAAATTATTTTGCTTGACTGCACTCCCTTTAAGTTATGGTTCTCCCTCGTTTCTTCCTTTCCTCACCAAAATTCTCACAGGAATCACTTACACCTGCTCAGTGCCTCTCTTTTCCGATTACCTTCGGTTAGCCTTTGGCTACTTCAGTCCCTGACACTGCCCTCCTGCCTGCTGATTAACTGCCTTTTCTTAGCTCTGATTTTGTTGTTTCATCCTTCCAGTGACATCTACCACTATTTTTTCTCCCCCCCCCCCCATGGTATTAACCATCACAACCACCATTTTTAATCTTCCTGAAACTACTTGCCTTTTTCATTTCTGGGATATTGGTTGGTTGGTCTGGGAAACTTTGCAAGGTCCTTCTATAGCCTGAAATGCTGAGTGCCTTTTGCTTTTCCTCCAACCTCTGCTATCTTCCATACTTTTTCTTCCGTAGGTCAGAGAACGCCAACTAGTGTGACCGCCCCCTGCCCCATCACGACTTTCGTGCTTGGCTTGCAGAGTGGGTTTGTTTTAATTCACTCTTAAGATAGAAAAATCAGGAGATTTTACATAGGCCTAAATTTCTACTTTCCTAAAAAAAAAAAAAATCAGCTGACACCAGCAAGTGGCTGCCACTTGAGAGAGGACCCACACTCCCCAGTGCACTGTAGAGTTCACTGTTCCATGTTGGTCTCTGTCTGGCCTTCACTCATTGACCTTACCTGCCCGAGGTCCACTGCCATGTGAATTTTGCACCTCCTACCCTTAATGTTAGAAATCTATCTGCTATTTTCGAGGTCTCTTTTCTAACAAGTCAGAGGGGATGTGTCTTTGTGTCCCCCTTTCCCCTAAACAGTCTGTGCTGGGCTTATAAAAAAAAAAAAAAAAAGAATGAATGAAAGGCTCCATTAGGTTTGATTGTGGTCACCATGGATCTGAGGGCTCTAGCTTGACAAAGAGGTGTCTGCCTCTGAGTATTTTGAATGGGATATTTTTGTTCAGGTTGAGAAAAGATATCAGTACTTTATATAAGTAAAGTAAAATAAAAAGTTTCAGGAATAAAACTTTACAGATCATTAAGTCCAACTTCCTGTTACCTATGGCACATAGGAGACACACCTAAGATAAAGTGACTTGCCCAGAGCAACAGAGAGAGAGAAGGATCAGCTGGGATCCCTCTGTGAATTGTGAGAGTAACTCAACATTCCTATAGAGCTTTAAAGGTTACAGAGCACTTTAACCTGTATTCATTTTTACCTGGGGTATGCAGAGTGATATTACCTTCCCCATTTTATACAGCTAAGGAAACTGAAGTCATGGGGGAATTTAAATGGTCTACCCAAGATTACTCGGCCAGTGAGGAGAGACCTGACTCCAACCCAGAGCTTGCAACTTTACATTCCCAGCTTTTCCTATGGTTTTCTTGAATGATCCTTTATTTAGCTCACTAAGCTAAAATTCATTTTAGGCTTTCAGTGAAGTGAACACTCCCTTTGTCCTTTATATTTCAGAATCAGAAACCTGAAAAAGAAAATTCTAGTTTATTTATTATTTAACGGTTCAGGCCAGCAGAGGTGAAGATAATGAAAACAAGCAAGGAGCTAAGGAGCTGATGTCTCACCTTCCTAACCTAGTGCAGTGGGGCAGTTACTATGAAAATCCTTTTCCCTTGGTAAGACATCATGAAGGTTGTATCAAGTCTGTGTTTCTCACTGCCCTGCTGCATAAAGGAGTAATGCGTGTTACTAGCGAACTGCTTCAGGGCTCAGGAGGCTTCAGGACTGTGGGCCAAGGGAGGTCAGGCGAGAAGTTTCAGTCATCCTTTCTCAGTTCGGCAAATTTGTTATGCTTAAGGAGCCTCCAGAGACAGCCACCTTGGGTGCAGTTCCTCTCCCCTCAGAACCCCCTGAGAGTCTACAGCTGTGCTATGTATGTGTAACTACTGAGCACTTGAGATGTGCCCATCCAGATTGGGATAAGTCTACAATACACACTGGATTTAAAAAAAAAAAAAAAAAAAAAGAATGTAACTATTTCAATAATTTTTTATTTTTTTAATTTTTTAAAATTTCTAAAGATTTTATATATTTTAGAGAGCATGCTCATGCAAGAGAGCAAGGAGGAGCAGGGGGAAAGGAACAAGCAGACTCCATGCTAAGTGCAGAGCCGGGCATGGCGCTCTATCCCATGACCGAGATCGCAACCTGAGCCGAAATCAAGAGTCAGAGGCTCAACTGACTGAGCCCCACAAGCGTCCCTATTTCAGTAGTTTTTTTATGTTGATTACATGTTGAGTGATAATATCTTGGATAAATTGGATTAAGTAAGATATATTATTAAAATTAATTTTACCTGTTTCTTTTTAAATGTGGCTATTAAACTTTTAAAATTACACGTGTGGCTCATATTATACTTCAGTTGGACAGTGCTGGTTTAGAGAGAGCCCCTTCTTCCCTTGATAGTTGTAAGAGACTGACATTTTTATTCTTTCAACAAGTATTTACAGAGCCCTAAAAGGAGCTGTTGGCTGAGGGAGGCTTTCAGATCAATTTTAAAAGACTCCTGAATAATCCCTTCAGTCTTTCTAATTATTCCTTTTCTGTGGGGGAGTCTTCTATTATAAATGAAGACTGAGCTTGCTTTTGTATTTGGATCATCCAAAAACAAAAATCTTGTTACCTAAATGGCAGGGAAGAATAGAAGACTAATGGCAATACAAATTCCTCATTGCCGTTACATAAAAACATTTTGCAAAAGAGTATGATGTGAGGCAAAATATTTTTGTTTCTGCTAAGAGGAGGTAAATGGCTTGAATTTAGATCCTATAGCATTCGTTCACTGGTATTATTTAAAGTGTCTAACTCTCTGGGGAAGGAACACTGGACTGAACAATGGAGCAGAACACCAAAGCATCTTTTTAAAACATGGCTTTATGAAGGTGCATTTCAAAGCAGTGAGGAAAAGGTGGACTGTTAGATAAACAGTGATGGGCCAGCTCCTGAACCAAGTGGTTAAAACTCGTGCTATCCTCACCTTATTCTTTACACAAATGTGCACATGGTTTGAAGATAGAGATGTAAAAAGAAAGAAAAAAAAGGAAGGAAGGAAGGAAAGAAGGAGCCATAAAAATACTAGGAAAAAAGTGATTTTCTTTTTATAAATAATGGAATACAATTTTTAAAGCATAGTAAATTGAGAGACACCTGGCTGGCTCAGGCAGTGGAACATCCGACTCAATCTCAGGGTTGTGAGTCTGAGCGCCGTATTGGGTGCAGAGATTACTTAAAAATAAAATCTTCAGGGGCACCTGGGTGGCTCATTTGGTTAAGCATCTTACTCTTGATTTCGGCTCAGGTCATGATCTTGGGGTTATAAGATCAAACCCTACATTGGGCTCCATGCTGGTTGTGGAGCCTGCTTGGGATTCTCTCTCTCCCTCTGCCCCTCAACCCCCCACTCACATGTGCACCCACACTCTCTCTTTCTCAAAAAAATATATAAATAAAATGTTTTTTAAAAAATCTTTTAAAAATTAAATAAAGCATGGTAAATTGAGATGACATAATGGAAAAGATTGATAAATCTGGCACATAAAATAAAAAGGTATGTATAACAAACATACCAAGTTAACAAATTGGAACAATATTTCTAATTTGATGGAGATATATATATATAATATATATATACACACACACACATATTAAAGAATGGTTTATATAATATATGAAGAACAGTTATAGATCTATAAGAAAAATACTAACAACCCAATAGAAAAGTGGCTAAAGTGTGGTAATAAGCAAGTCCTAGGAAAAAAATAGATGTTTAATCTCATTGACAAATAGAGAAATACAAATTAAAACAGTATAATATAGTTCGTTACCTCTCCAACTAACATTTTTTAAATGATTGATAATACGTAATACTGTTAACAATGTAGGGAAACAGAGACTGTTTACTATTGGAGGTACACCTTCAGTTTACACAATGTTATATGTCAAATATGTTATAATAAAAAGTACACCATTGGAGGTGAGGAAGATTGACACCTTTTTGGAGCACAATTTGGCAATATCTTTCAAAAGTGTTTTAAGCCTATACTTTGATCTAATAAGTTCACTTTTAGGAGTTCACCCTGCGGATATGCCTGCACAAGCATGCCGAGATATATTAAATGAAGACATCTCTATATAGTGAAATACCATGCTATCAGCCTGTCTCTGTTGATACAGAAAGATGTTCATGAGATATTGTTAGAGAGTAGCATATACTGCTTGGTTTCATTTGTGTTAGCAATTAATAAAATAGATGCACATTTAACGATGTCTACATAGAAAATATATGGAAGGATATGTTCTAAACTGTGAAGCTTAGATATATCTGGGAAATGAGGGGAGAGGGATGGGGGAAACTGGCTGAGGCTTTTCACTTTTTTACTTCATATTATTCTGTACTATTTCCTTTGTAAAAATAACGAACATACATTACTTTTATAATATGTTTTTAAAAGTTTATTTGCCTTTCTTAAAAAACCTGTTATGCTCAAGGGACACCTTAGTGGGTTGTGAATTAGAATAGGCTCCTTCCTCAGACCTACTGTTTATAATTCTCTGGTGCTCAAAAACTAGACTGATTCATCTGTAAAGCTTCATATCAAATAGTGACTATTCAACTTAGTTTTCACTAAAACTTTTTTTCTCTTCTTAAAAAATGTAAGTTCCTTCTTTTAAAAAGGTCATATTCTCTTTATCAAAGAACACAGCTATGTGCGTACACAGATTATTTTGATATTTCTTCAACTGCCTTGTTATCATTTTTATTATCAATATTTTGTCAGTATTTCCTTTCTCATACTTATTTACACTTCTGATAATACTCCATCTAAATTTTAGAGTTTCCTAAAAGCAGACATTATGGTTTTTAAGAGATTAACAAATCCCATTTGTCCCTGCTTTAGCTCCAGTATACTGAATTTTACCTTATAGGCAACATAGGCCTCATCAGATATTCCTTACCGGGTGCTTGGAAGAAGGTCTATTAGGATACAAATTTATTTTGCAGGTGATGAGTACACTCCTAAACTTAAAGGTCATGGTTAGATAAATGTCACAGAAAGCCTAGACTAGTGAGCTCAAACAAACATTCATAAATGAATGTTATCAAAATTCCATTAAAAGCCATCAGATCCTTGCTTTCCTGTTGATACTGAGGGTTAAGTTACACTTGCAATAAAAGTCTCTTTAAGTTTCTGCCCAATTTACTTAATGCCTCTACCAAATAGTCTTGACTTTGTGATTTTCTCCGGGACTTATAAAGGCAGCAGATAGCATTTTTTTTTTTTAAGATTTTATTTATTTATTTGACAGAGACAGCCAGCGAGAGAGGGAACACAGGCAGGGGGAGTGGGAGAGGAAGAAGCAGGCTCCCAGAGGAAGAGCCGATGTGGGACTCGATCCCGGAACGCCGGGATCACGCCCTGAGCCGAAGGCAGATGCTTAACGACTGCGCTACCCAGGCGCCCCGAGCAGATAGCATTTTTTAGTACTAACCTCTGCTGCTTCAGAAGTCCAAAGTAATTTTATTTTATTTTTTTTTTAAAGATTTTATTTTATTTTATTCGACAGAGATAGAGACAGCCAGTGAGAGAGGGAACACAAGCAGGGGGAGTGGGAGAGGAAGAAGCAGGCTCTTAGTGAAGGAGCCTGATGTGGGGCCTGATCCCATAACGCCGGGATCACGCCCTGAGCCGAAGGCAGACGCTTAACCGCTGTGCCACCCAGGCGCCCCCCAAAGTAATTTTAAATCATGGCAGCATTCTGCTAACAAATATGACTGCCCATGTGTAAAAATGAAATGCGGGGAAAATATAGTAGGTGATTTAGAGGAATAGAAATGAAAGATGTGAAATAGAAAAGTGAATTATATCTGTTTAAAGTGAGATAATGCATTATACATGTGGAGAGCTAAAAGAGACAAAAAGATCACTGGCTCCAGCTTCCTCATTTTATGGATGAGGACCAGAACTGTGGTCTTTGGTCTGCAGTTCACTGGTTCCCACCATACCACGATGTGTCTACCTACATGCACATACTTTTATTTTTCTGAACATGCCAACTGTGTTGCCCAGCAGTTCACTCCTAGGCATATATCCAGTATCCAGATGAGTGTTTATGTCCACCAAAACATACACACAAGATTATTCATGGCAGCATTGTTCTTTTTTTTTTTTTTTTTAAGATTTTATTTATTTTTTGAGAGAGAGTGAGAGGGATCACAGAAGGAGAGGGAGAGCCAGACTCGCTGCTGAGTGGAGAGCCCGACCTGGGGCTCGATCCCAGGACCACAAGATCATGACCTGAAGTGAAGGCAGACACTTAACTGACTGAGCCACTCAAGTGCCCCGACAGCATTGCTCTTAATAGCCAAATTCTATAGGAAGAAAGGAAGGAGAAAGGGAAGGAGAGGAGAGAGAAAAAGAAGGGGACCCCAAATATAAATCAACAATAGAATGCATGAATAAATTGTAATGTATTCGCACAATGGAATATTACATAGCACTTAAAAAAAAAGATGAATCATAGAGCCATATGGGTAAATCTCAAAAAGTATATTGTTGAATGAAAGAAGCAAGACATAGGAAAATCCAGAGTGCATGTTATTTATATGTCTGTTTTTAAGCTCCTTGAGGACTGGGACCATTTCTCTGCATGTGTAGATCTCTAGACCCTGGCACATTATCCAGCACATAATATATGATACAGAAAAAGATGCAGAGGAAGCACCCAGTATTTTTATAATGAAAAAAAAACAGCAGGAAATATAGGGAACAATACTTTATTTCTTATGTTTATTTCAGGGCACAGAAACCTAAAATTTTAATACAATATTAACTATAACTGACACTTGGCTACATATGAACAGGACTAGACTACAGTAATATTTCAGGCTATTTCAAAGCAGACATTACTAATGGAACCTATGATTTGATACGAGGATTAATTTAACTAAGATATCAGGTAGATGTGATAGTTTTTTTTCAATTCCTATTTTTGGCCTTAATGAGAAGGAAGCCTTCTCAGCTCCTTCCCTTATTTCTTACTCAGTGCAACATGGATTGAGTTAATTGGTCAGATTCTTGCATATAGATTAAGTCATGCTTTGAGGATTTGTGACTTGGGATCTAAATGAGCTTATATTAGAAGGCATTTTCTGAGTCCTTTTCTTCTGGCATTTCTGAGGTTTGGGCCACTGTCATAATAAAACAACATTACATTTCTTCCTTTGCGCATCTGGATTTTCTTAGGGACCACCAGAAGGTGAGATGGTTAGACCAAGGTAGGATTTGTAAATTCTGGATCTCTTGGTTAAAGGCCATTATAATGTTATAATAAGGCCACCCTTTAACAGTACCTCATTTCTTCATTCCTCAACGTATAACACAGAGTCCCTACGATCCTCTTTCTCCTGCCGTTGGTACTCCAGGCATTGATAGGTGTTAATGGTGGCATTACTGCCTATTATCCTTGAAAGTTTATCATGTGGAAAAAATCCTTGAAGTCTGAAGGAGATGCATGCTCATGTTTGAAAAAGATGTACCCTACTAATTGTAGATCAGACAGGCCAGATGAATTCAAGTCCCTGGGGAGCCACAGGAACAAATTGTTAATCCATTTGCAATCATCTATAGAAGCCCTGGCTACTGAGCTGCAATTAGTACAGCTTTGTGAGCGGCTGGTTGTGCTGGAGCAAGTTCACTTTGTTAAATATTGACTGACAGGATTTCCGTTCTTCCAGTAGGACATTCTCATCAACAGGGTAAGGAGACATGGTCCTAACCATTTAGGTGGGTGGAAAATAGCGTTTGATGATGGTATTTTATCTAAAGGCATTTGTGAAATGCTGACCATGCAAAGCTGAGATGAGAAAATCCCTATTATCCTTAATATTTACCTAAATTACCTTTTTAAGAAGTCTGTTATTTTTTATCTTAATTTTTTTTTATGAGAGGTTAAACTAAGTGCGTAATGATTTCCTATTTTACTATAATATCTAAGTAAGTTCTGTACAGCTTGTCATTATTGCACTTTCTGGAAACATTTTATTACACTCAGGGAAAACAAATTTTGTATTCCTTCCTTTCTTGCTGGTGTTACCAGCCTGGTGTGCAGCTTTTGACACCTTGGACCCTTTATAGTCAGAAAACTTTTCAAATAGACAAGTTAGCTTGCCAATAGGACTTGGATTTCATGTTTTACCCCCTTGTGATTTTAAACTGTATGCATGTATGAAAAGAACTGATGCAATGACATGACAAACAGATATCAAGAATGTCTACCAACTTTTTTGTGAACGCCTCCCAAAATTCATAGAAGCAGGAGGTTAATTTATGTGGCAGTGCATGAGTTAACATGTAATGGTTTTATTCTTTGTCATCTTGCCATTTTTACCAAACCCAAAAGTTGCCCCTTCGATGTTCACTTGTGCTCTGCGCGAATATCCGGCCATTATCGGGCAACAGAGTATTCAGTCAGACAAATGTACCCTTTTAATTGCTCCTCTTTAGATTTCATCAGTGAGCTGAAATGAATCTTCATTTGTTAATGGCAAATTTTAAAATTAGATATTCTGCAAATTCTCGGGGAAATTTTTTTACCTTGTTGGTCTCTAATTAGAATGGTTTGTTCTTGATTTAACATCTATTGGTGACAAATGTAATAAAATCCCAGTATTGAGAGAAAAGACACCTCACGTGGGGAAAAAAGGTATACTTGCGTGTGCAAACTGTAAAGTGGTGATGTTCAATTCTAGATAAAAGCTGGTTGAAAATAAATCTCAGTGAGTCCTTGAGAATTGTGTAACTGTCTTGTGTCGATTCCTTGGTTTGCAGTTTAACTCGGCTGCGAAGCAGCTGATAGAATGGGATAAGCCTTCTGTGCCAGGAGTTGATGCTGGAGAATGTACTTCGGCAGCAGCCCAGAACAGCAATGCCCCAAAGCACTCTGACACCAAGAAGAACACCAAAAAGCGGCACTCCTTTACGTCTCTCACCATGGCCAGCAAATCCTCCCAGGCATCCCAGAATCGCCACTCCATGGAGATCAGCCCTCCTGTCCTCATCAGCTCCAGTAACCCCACAGCTGCTGCGCGCATCAGCGAGCTGTCTGGCCTTTCCTGCAGTGCCCCTTCTCAGGTAAATCATATAAAGGTGTGAAAGGAGCTCAGGCACAAAGTGATCTACCCACAAACGTGTGTTTTCACTAGCTGAAAAATACGGTTTATTTTTGCATTCAGGAGAGAATAGCTTTCCTAAAAAAAAAAAAAAGAAAGAAAGAAAATAGTAGCTTTCCTGGGAAGTAAAGCCTTTCTTCATTCTGTAGGTAGAAAAATAGAGACGAGAAAACTAACCTGAAACTACCCAGTCATTTTCAAAGGAAGGGTTGGAAATGACAAAATGGTTTAAATAATGCTTAGTTTCAAGCAACTGCTCAGTGTTACAGAACCTTGTCACAAGGCTGCTTTGGGAGATCTTGCCAACGAAAATTTTATCTTCATCCCAACTGAAGATGCTACAGTTGAAACTCATAGTTGATAGTTGCCTGCATCTGTGTGACTTACCCTGCTATTTAAGCTTCCCAGTAAGCGTTATAGAGAGGGGAAAAAAAAAAAAAAGAGGACGTGAAGAAACATTTAATTTAAAATAGAAATTAGCCTGGCTTTTTAAAAAATCTCATTAGTTCATCAAGGCTTTGGACTGTCTTAAGAAATAGCTGCACATTATTCTTGTGTTAATGAGAATACACAAGATGATTGGAAACATGCATTCAGTCAGCAGGCATTTCTTGGGTGCCTTATTATTAGACCCTTCTAGGCACCACGTATACTGTGATAATGAGCTATAGGACTTCCCTGTGTTAGGCCTTAATTCTGGACTGCAAAATGAGCCCACTAAAGTGGCTCTGCCTAAGTCACAGGGCTGCTGTAATTATCCAATTAGATGATGGCTGTATTTTTCCTCAACCCAAAGGTCAGAGAGCCGGTCCCAAAGCAGCCTGTCGCAGTGGGAGAAATTTCTTTCAAGTCTCATATTTACTTTTTAAAATTCATGCAGATTTTACCTTCTACTTTATAATATAGCTGTAGTTAAAAAACACACACACACACATACAAAAATCAGTTATTTTCCTTTAAAGAAACAAACACACAGCCCTGGTCCTCAGAAAGTTTACAGTTAATTAAAGTGCCTGTTTTGGACCACAAAATAAAAATTTACAACACGGTTTTTGGTATTCCCTTGCCAATTTTACTAAAAATTGTTTTCTCTCAGCCTCATTTATTTGACCCCGCTCCCTTAGATTCATCCAGCATGTTGTGAGGTAAATGCATTCATTTTCTGAATGGGATTGTGGTTTGTTGGTGTTTTTTAGGTGGTGGGGAAATGATGCTTTTGATCTTATGAGGAAACTAGGGAACACAGACATACCCCACTAGAACATAAGTAAGTGTGATGAGGGGAGAGGTTTTTGTTTTGTTCACCAATATATCCCAGATGTCAGATATACAATAAGTATTTATTGAATGAATGAGTCTCTTGAAAAATGGGTAGAGAGGAGAACTGTGTTACTGTACATGTAACTAATTATACCTGTGTGAAAGGTAGACATGGATTATAGATTGGAGTAAGAAGTACCAAGTGAGTTTACTCTGGAAAGGTTCAAAAGGTTTTTTTGAATAAGGTTTTGACGGAGGTGGTTAGTAATGATGGCCATTTACTACAAGAAAATTGAATATTTGAGTTTTTATTTTGCCACCTAGCAACATTTACACAATGATGTTTTGTTAAAATAAATGGTAAGTTTCTGGTAAGAACAGTGTGGCAACTCAGAATAGGAGTAGCTTTAAAAGAATAGACGGTAATCTTTTGGCATTAGAGAAAATTAAAAGAGAAAGGAGGATAAACCTAGCATTTATATCTTTTGTAGAGAACTCAGCCGTCAGGTGTGAGCATGTCTGACGCTGCCACACCAGAGCTGGGAATGAAGACTATAAAAGTGGAGCTATTTTTGTTTTGGTTGAAGTAGCTTAGGAAACAAGGCTCTTTCTGTGTTCCTTTAAAACAGTTTCCCCTTCAACCATTCCACCCCTCCTCGCATATTCTAATTCATTCTGTTTTAGGTGGTAATGTGTTGCCTCAGGGAGAAGTTATTTCAAGAAGCCGATGGGAGATGTTTCAAGTGCTGCCTGGCTTCTTCAGCCCAGGTTTACAGAAAACACTACTTGTCTAGTGTACTGGGTACATTGGAGGGAAGCACAGTTCATAATAAAGCAGTGAGTGTGTGTAGCATAGGTGACAAGGCAAACATTCTCTCAACCATGGAGATCAGTGTATATGGAAAGATGGCTCATGTGAGACTGTTTAAAGTAGGGCTGCCCTTTCCTTTGCCCCGAAAAGGACCAAGCAGAAGATTTGATTCCTCCTCCTGTGGCCCATTTTCTCTTTTCTTTTTTCTTTTCTTTTTTTTTTTTTTCTCTTTTTTTCAGTGCTGAGAAAAAGGATGTTTTATTATCTTGACTTGGCCCGTTTTCTCTCTTGCTTTTCCTTAATTAGGTTTGGTTGCACTTAGAAAATCTGCAGTAAGGAGCCCAGAGAATTGAGTGTTCATTTCTCTCACCTGACTGGAATCCACATATAGGCAGCCAGTGCTGGTGTGATGGCGCTTTTTAGCTCACCTTTCCATCATATGGGTAGAACCTTACCTTATGTTTCTATTATGGAATTTAGAGATCTCG
The DNA here is from genome assembly GCF_024610735.1 of Ursus americanus. NCBI lineage: Eukaryota > Metazoa > Chordata > Mammalia > Carnivora > Ursidae > Ursus > Ursus americanus. The sequence continues at coordinate 55,389,979 of NC_142139.1, read as the reverse complement.
CCATGACATCCAAATTCTAGGCAACAGGATGGGGAAATGGACAGAAGAAAGGAGCAAAGGGCTAGCTTGCTATTATATTTGGTGACTATTGAGTAAAGGCTGAACTTTCAAATACATAAATCGGAAGATTATTTATAGACTGTGCTGTCCAGGTGGGTCGCCAAAACAAATATGCACAGATGTCTGTGACTGACATCTATAAAAGCATATGATGCTGTAGGTGATGAAGACATTTTGTTTCCTCCTCTGGCCACACTCAGATTTTTTGGCCTCTGCCAGCTGGAGGAATGCTTCATAATATTAAGAGTTTTTGTGGCATTTTCTATTGCCAGTGGCTTCAGGGGAGCCAAAGGTGCACCCACTCATTTCCATTTGCTTTCCCCACCTCTTTCCCTCTCCACAGAGCTCTTTCTTGTGGGGGAGCCCAAGCTAATTTGCCATTCTAGGAAGAAAAGAACAGTAAAAAGTCGATTTTTCCCAGTTCAAGGCATTTATTCGGGACATGCTGACCCTCAGCTGGTTTGCGTCTGCTGCTGCTTCTGCTTTAGTCATTCTTTGGTGACTTTTATCTCTTCCTTGACTGCAGGGTTAGGAGTGGCCCTGTGTTGGCTGGTGCCTGCAGGAGTCTCTGTTCACTGCTTCACTCCCGTGTCTATGATGGCAAACACCTTAGAGGGCCTCTGCTCCAGCTCCTCACAGGGTATTGAGGGGTTTTGTCCAAAACCATGAGTTCATTAGCATTTAACTATCTTGATTCCCACCTTGTGGCTTCTAGAGAAGCATCAGTCAATCACGAGATCTTTCTTAGACATTTGTAGGGTCAGGCCCAGGAAGCAGTATTTTGGTGTTTTTTCTACCCCAGAGGTTCCATGATAATGGCGTGCACTTTGAAGTGAGCTTCATTGTATGTTCTCAGAAAGACTCCATCTTTTATGTGGTACCAACTTACAAATGTCTTTGGGGTATGTATATAAACAGATTTATTGGTTAAAACAGCTATAGGCCATTGGATTTTATCCTAGGATGAAAAATTAGCGTGCTTCCCATTAGAAATTGATTGGAAATAGACTTTGGTTCACAGGAGAGACAAAAAATGAGGGTTTGGGGAGAAACTCTTGTTAGGGCATCCCTTAGATCTGTGTAGTTTAAGCCTTTGGTTCAGTCATTGTATGAGCTAACAGATGTGGACTCCGGGGCGCCTGGGTGGCACAGCGGTTAAGCGTCTGCCTTCGGCTCAGGGCGTGATCCCGGCGTTATGGGATCAAGCCCCACATCAGGTTCCTCTGCTATGGGCCTGCTTCTTCCTCTCCCACTCCCCCTGCTTGTGTTCCCTCTCTCGCTGGCTGTCTCTATCTCTGTTGAATAAATAAATAAAATCTTAAAAAAAAAAAAAGATGTGGATTCCATGTTAACAAAGATTTATCTGTGGAAATAACTTGTATGCTGTGATGCTGATTATTCCTGGCCTTGGTAAGACCTAACCCAGCTGCGAAACTCAGTTTCCTTCAGGCTTCTGGGAACTAATCTCTGGGAGCTTTTCTTTGTCCTGATAATCTTTTTCTTAACATACGGGAATTGAGGGAGCTATGTTTGGGATTAAGTTTTATTACCAAAGGCCTGGCGTTGTTGGTGCATCATTGTTTCCTTGGGGAGACAAGGTACCAGACAACCATATTCCTTTAATAGTAGAGGAAAAGCATCCCATTTGTGCAGGAACCCACACACCTACTTCTGCAGCATCAAGTAACGACGGACTTCTGCAATTGGACCTGATATGCAATGTGAGTGAAACTGATCGAGTAACTGAACACAGGCAATAAAATGACCTGAATAACTCAATTTCTTTCTAGTAAATTAATCTTGGATAGTATCAAGGATAAGACACCTTTGAAAACAGCTAATTTGGCTTGACATTGTTCCTTTAAAGGTTTTATAAATAATTACCTGCTCTAGGCATGTCTAGGCAGCTGCATTTTAATTATGCATCCCAACTGAAAAGTAGAAGTCATGAAAAATGATCCTGAGAATAACAAAATACCTTAAGCACTTCACATAGATTTACATATTGATAGACAGGTGAGTATTCAGCTACGACCTACCTTAACAGGATCTTCAGGGAAATTGCTAGTGGGCCAGTCAAGCACCAGACTAACCATCTGAAAGGTCAGTTTGGTTCACAGTGGCTTCCCAAGTGAGGCAGTGTGTTATTGAGAAAGCCAACAGCAGTTGAATTCTGTATGTAAAACGTCACAGGAGCCAGCATTTATCACGCGACCGCCCAGTGTCGAATACAGATTAGGTAATCAGTAAATGTGGATTGAAGCGACTGAAAGAGCTTCTGCCTTCCCCAAATAATAGAAACTACAGATATATTTTTAAAGTGTGACTTTTCTCCCCAAGGTTTAGCCAGTACAGTTTGTTGTATTAAATGTAGTTGTCTTTTAATTCACTTTGTTTTTCTCTTGGCAGGTTCATATCAGTACCACCGGGTTAATTGTGACCCCACCCCCCAGCAGCCCAGTGACAACTGGCCCCTCGTTCACTTTCCCATCGGATGTTCCCTACCCAGCTGCCCTTGGAGTGAGTACAGCTTCTCCATCTCTGTTTCTCTCTTAGGTATTTAGTCCCATGAATCTGGCACACCCCACCTCCTAACACCTGCAGTTCACGTTGACACTTGCTAGGTGGGGGCAGATCTCTTTCATCTGTTATCTCTGTTCATCTCACAGAAAAAATGAGAAAGTCTCTTGCTTGCAGCCTGCATAATTTTTAACGGTGAGGATCAGTGGCCTGAAGCCATTAGAAGACTTCTTTAAAATACTTTTAATTTTCATTAACGTTTAGCCTGATTTCCCGAAGGCTTAACCAAAAATTTCTTTTTCATTTCTTTTGAGTTTCTAGACTTCACTTATTTCTTTTCTTTTTTTTTTTTTATGTTCCGTTATCCACTGTAAACTTTACTTATTTCTTACAAAGACACCTTTATAGAAATACTGAGGAAACCGGGATCCCAAAAGCTAAACTGTTTTGAGTCACATGATGAGCCGATTGCAAATCTCTCCATTTATGATTCACCTTTGGTTTCTCGTCTTCCACTACGGTAGCTGTAGCTATGCTGCCTTGGAAGCCTCCCTCAGATTGTGTTGATTTTCCTTCTGAAGACATAGCATCCTACAGAGTCTAAACACCACTTGCTTTACAACATCCTCACGGGAGAAATTAATAAGAGAAGTGAGGGCAGCCAAGGGAGATACAGAGAAGAACACTATGGAGAGCAAATTAAAAGGGAAGAAGAAACAAGCAAATTCAACCTTACATAGCAGAAACACAATAGTTTAAATCCCCGTTTCCTGAAATTGCACATGAACTACAAGGAACCAGCAATTGTGAGACATTTCTCATCCAGGCCAGTGCTTTCAGACTGTTTCTTTCAGTGCTAAGTCACATGAGAATAGAAAAGATAGATGCCTGCATCAGATCTCCCCAGTGGGCCCCAATCCTGTAAATTGCTTTACAGAGTCTCACCTGGCTGTGATGCTCTCAGAGAAACAGCGTGGCCCAGTGATGGGGACACAGACCTGGGCTGAAAGCCCAGCTCAGCCACTTATTTGTTTACATGACCATGAAAAGTTACTCAGCCTCTTTAAGCTTCAGTGTCCCTACCTATAAAATGAAACTAACACTATCTACTTTGGAGAGTTCACACCATGCCTAGAATGTAGTGGGGATGACTATTCCGGATCTCATTATTGGTCTCGATTGAGGACTGTTGCAAGGTGGGCCTGTGACACGTGCCACTAGTTGGCTCTCAGAATGCCTCAGAGGGCCTGGGTCATTGTGTTATGGTTTCTCTGCTCTCTGTACCAGAAATAGTGAGTCTTCTAGGCAGCTGGTTTGTTTTTAGGTTGTGGATTTTATATATGTTGTAAAGATTATGTTTCCTTCTGCTAGAATGCTTAGAGCCAAATCTGTACCCCCTTCCAGCTAGGACCTCATGACATATTAGCACATTAGTCAAGATGTTGGCTCCATCTAGTTTTATTGTCATTTTCCTTTTGCCTTATTTTACTTTGAAACAAGGTGGGATATAAATAAATGTGGAGTTATTACCTAGCTTGACTTAGACTTTGAAAACTTTATAGAGTTAAGCATGTTCTTGTATTTAAATGGAAGTTAATAATGTTCTGGTTAGAGGTTAAAGTTGTATTTTTTTTTTTTTTAATGTTCCCAGAACGATTACAGCTTCCTTGATAGTACCACTATTTGGTGCAGGAAAATTGTGTTGATTCTTCTGGGGAGAAGATGAAATTCAGTTAACTTATTGAAATGTGGTTTCCATGAGATTCTGTTAGCCCCAGGTGTTTTGACCAGAGCCAAATTCCATAATCATCCTGCCCTCTCATCTCCAGAGAAGACTCTCTCCTTTCCTTCCTTCCCTTCCCACCCCAATACATACACAACCAGTTGATATTTCCATTTCCAGGTGATTACTTCTCGTGGAAAAATTCTAGCATAATTTCTTAAGGGAAAAAGGCTGCTTTTTCTGATCTTAGAAAAATTAATTAGTGGAAAAGACAGGGCTGGCTGAATTTCAGCCCTTGTGGGCTGAAAATTTTACAGTGTAGTAAATGGCCAGTTGCTCTTAGCTGGAGGCACACTCTAGGGCAAATCAATGAGACAGGTCACAAGAGAGCATGAATATATAAAAATTAATTTACATTCAACCATTTCATCCTAGGATTATATAAGAAAGCCTGCATGTTAAGCAAGAGGAAGGTTTATTAAACAGTATGTCTACTGTGCCAATTCCATTTAATGAAAAACTAATTACAAACAGACCTGTCTGTCATCCCAGGAGATGTCTAGATCTCAAAGTCCCTGGTAGGTTGGCAGCAATGTTTTGGATTTAATATGTTAAGTTGAAGTGGGGGAAAAATCTCAGTAGCATGTCCCCTCTGTATCTTACATTAATCATGACAAGTATCCTATTTAAAATTTGAAATATTTTCAAAGAATTTGAGCACTATCACAGCAATAGTATGCAGCTTGGTAGAGAGGAAACCATGCTTTTCATGGTGTGGATTTATTAGATAATAAATGCCAACAGTAGAATAGGAAAAAATTATTTCTAGTATTTTTATCATGAATTGAGACTTTCTAATCTTTTATGCAGAATGAAGTTAGGAGCATGTTGTCCTATACATTTCACATGTAACAGTTAAAATGTTAGATACCTAATATTAGGAGCAAAACTGACATTATATCTATCTAATTCAGACATAAGGCTATTAATAGTAGTGAGGGGTTTTTTTCCCAACTAATTTTGTGAAGGGAGGAGGGTGAGGATCTATATTAGTCTTGTATTTTCTGCACAGGGGCAGAGCTCTTAAGTAAGTGATTCATAATCCCCAATCCCCTGTACCAGCTGAGAGGTATTTAGCTGTAAGATGTCACGAGTTAGGCAGGTCAGTAAAGGCCAAATACAGCCCGTGGCTAACTTACAGACAGATTGCATTCCAAAAATGTGTAACCCTAACTAAAAAATTTTACACATACACACATAGTGTATGTGCGTGTATTTAGAGAAGCAAATTAAATGATGTCGGGTTCTCAGAATAGCCAATATGTAATTAGTCCATTGAAGCCCCATGGTGGAAGGCTCAGCAGGACTTTCTGCAATCGACAGGATCAGGGAAGGGCTCTGGAAGTGGAGTGCAACTGCCAACATTGATAGTTCGAGAGGTACAAGTTGAGCCTTTGGAATTGGTGGGAGTTCTGAAAATCAGGATTAGGGGTAGAAGATGGCCAGAACGTTCCCAGCAATGACAGAAAAGGACTCTAGCATCTCAGGAACCAAAGCCTGTGGATCCATATCATATTGTCCTAAGAGAGGGAGAAGCACAGAACGTTTTCTCATTTGTGAAAAGCTCACTGGGGATCTGTTAACTTCTGTCTGCGAAGCTGGGTGACAGCAATACAAAGATGAGTAAGACAGTTTTCTGACTTCATAGTCTCATGAATCATAACAACCGCTTCTCTTTATTGGGCTTCTGCTGTGCTTCAGGGCACTGGGAAAGGCAGCTTTACCTAAACTATTTCTAATTATAACTCCATCTCACAGACTGGTATATTAAGGCAAAGAGATCTTAGGTAATTTATACAAAATCAATTAATATCATAGATAGCTCTTCTTACATACCAAATGTAGAACAAGCTATAATTTGTGAGGGAAATTCCATTCCTGGAGAGATTTTTAAAAAGTGCCAAATTCTTAATTACATCTTCCCCTTTAGACATAATCATCTAAGCATCTATTTCTAGTAATTTTTAAAATATGTTCTTTAATTTTATTTCTTTTCCTTCATAGCTGTACCCACAGCTGACTGGCTTAATTCCAGTGAGCATCCAGTTGAGCCTTAAGACTTGACCTTCCATCGTGATCTTAATTGTATTGAATTCTGACACCTAAGTTTGTTTTTTTTTTTAATCACTAGTGTCAGTGTTTCTACTTTTCTACTTCCTACTTGTCGTCATAAGATAAAGCAAACTGTTCACATAATTGCACAAACACTGCTCTACACAGGCTGAAGTGGCTGACACTCCTGACTTGAGGGAGCGTGAGCACGAAGCCCCTTGAACTGTTTCTCCATCAGCCTGTATACGTGCATTTGGGTTCAGTACCCAGAGAGGCTGTTTAGAGATGTTGATGTGTAGAGTTGAAAGTGGTTGATTGGAAATCAGTTGTTTAGGAAAAACATAAAAATAAAGGATGCTGGCATTGGGGAATGTTATGTGGTATTTGCCCAAGGGACCCAGAAATGCCCAAAGTCTATCCTGCCAGTCTCTTTTCTACCCTGGGAGGTAGAAATCAACCTGAGGGAAATGCACACCTAAAGGACAATTGGAAAGAAAATGAATCCTTTATTGTCTGTTGAACTTGTGCCCCAAACTCCAGAGCACTTTACTGGTAGGGTGGCCTGCAGCCCGTGGCCTGGGCTTAAAACCTAATGGATCTTGTCACCTGTCTTTAGCCAAATCCAGACCTAACCACTCTTTGGTTGCATGAAAGGGCAAAAAGAGGAGAGAGCACTGGAGCAGAGTGGTATCACATTCACACACTACAACTTTTCACTCACAATGTGCACTAGCAAATGTGGCTTCTCTGGCTTAGAATCCAGTCCTTTCAGAGAGGATACTTCTTTTCTGGTGTTCATTCTAACATAGGAGGGACATTAAGGACTGCCCTAAGACACTGAGCTAAGATTGGAATCTATGTTTTCCTGACTCCAAAGCCCACCTCCTTCTACAGTGTTAAAGCTGATGCTGCTTTCAAGGTCAGTGGGTCAGGGGAACAGAACCTGGACGTGGCAAAGTATGGTCATTTCACATTCGCCTGTTTTTAAGCCAAATGTTATTCAGAAATAGCAATTCTTGCCTCAGACCATTGCCACAGACTGTGAACAGAAGATCCGAATCTATAGAAACACAAGGAGGAATCTCATTTTTAATGAATAACAGAATAACATCCAGTTTTCGACATGAGTATTTCTGTGGCCTGGCCCATAGCTCTAGACAACTTTACTTTGATACTATAGACCTGCTGCATTTCCATAAAATAAAACTACAAGTGAGGAGTGCTTTTTAAGCTCTTATTAATTTAGTATGCAATGTCTTGTGAAAATGGCATTGAAGTGTAGTATTTGGTTCTGAACAATTTTAACACAATATGATGAGCAAAATGTGATTGATACCTTTTGCAGGTCCATAGATGTTTTTTGCTGCTGGTGGAGAGTGTGTCTTGGCCTCTGGGGCCTGCTCTGGCCTGGACTATGAAATAATAAGCAGGTCTCCAGGTCAGCTCTGGGTGAATGAAAGGCTGTGGTTTGTTCTGTAGAAATTTCAGGTCTTGCAGGATAGCAAACTGCCTGAAGCACAGCACACAGTGGATTACCTTTTGAACTTCCACATCACCAGATTATTTCAGTTTAAGTTGTTTATAAAGCAACCCACAGTACTTCCTAGTCTGTCACAGCCCTGGACTCACCAGAGCCCTATCATTTTACCCGCCCCACAGAGCTGAACAACATCGAGGAATCTGATTTTAATCAGACTTTCTCTCTCGGTCTTTGTGTGCTTATATACAGAGTACACGTGCACACACATACGCACATTTCCCCCAAAGATATATAACCCAACACTGGGGGGAAATCTGCCCAGTTTTATAACTGTTTCAGCTACAAAAAAAGGGAGAGAACTGCATTTTCTCTCAAGCACAACCTTTGGGGTCTTTCAGAATATCCTCCTCTAAGCCGTATCTCCAATGACTTCTAACTTAACTCTTTGTGAAAGCAATGTGCGTGAAACATTAGTCTACTGTATTTTTTAACTGTAAGAGTTGACCTTTTTTTATATTCTGTTAACAGAATGTGACTTTTTTTTTTATCAGGTCCGTAGTTTTTTTTTACTTTTTCTTCATAGGGCTAATTTAGTGCAGCCTCTGTTTTAATAAAGTTAAGATATAACAGACAATTTTAATTTCCTTTCCTCTTGAAAATACAATTCTACTCAGAGTGTGAAATGGAGCTTGTTGGTTCTGTGGCTTAGGTACTATTTTAAGTAATTTCCAGGAGCAGTTCTCATTGGGCTCCTTGTGGAGCGCGTGCACTGGCCTTCCTCCTTCCCACAGCCATGCTGTTTGGAGGTTGGGCTTTAGAAGATTTCAGTGGAAATCAGTTGAGTTGTAATTTTACAGTCTCCATATATTACCCCGAGTACAGTCTAGACATGTTATCTGTCTTACCCTGTTGTTATTGCCAATGAACTGCCCTGGTCACGTGTGCTGAGTGTTTTACCAGGATTATCTTTGTTTCTCTCTACTTTGTCACTGGGGGGAGACTGAATGGAGTGAGTGCTTGACCTTCTCGTGGTCAAAGGTTTTGAAGACTCTAAGTCCCCCAGTGCTTGCAATTCCAGAGTTGTAGCAACTCTTAAGGCTGCCATGTTTTGTATGGAAAATGTGAGTAATGTTCATGTGGTTCTAACTCTGAGCTGCCCTCTGCCTTGTCCAGGTCAGCACTCTGTACACAGCTCTGCGCCTCATTTATTTCTGCACTGCATGTTCCACAATGCCTTCAGCTTCGCTATGGGAAAAATCCTTCTCCAAAGTCACTGCAGCAAAAAAATTAAATATAATGTGTGAAACAGTTGCAACATTTGTCTAGAATTCTGAATTTTTTTTCTACTCAGTTTATTGTGTTTCTGGAACTATGTACATTAACAGTCAGATGAAGCAAATGTTGATGAGATGTGCATTTTTATTTCACAATGTGGAAACAAAGTGCTATAAACTATGTTAGAGATCATTGGATTTTTCGTATTTATACACTGATGTGTAGAAGCCATTTATGCTTTCCTAGGTGCATTCTTTAGTCTCCTTATTTCTCTTTTGATTCAGTTTTTACATCTAGTGGTTCAAAGATTTCGGGAAGGCGAGGTGGGGGTTCAGGCAAGTCTTTGTGTGCCTGTTTTCCCAGGAGTTTCAGTATACAGACCCTTAAGAATCATCTGGGGTTTATAGATCAGAAAGTAACAATTGCTCCATTGATTTTCAAAAGGCATGGAATCCTGTAGGCAGAACCCCATTAGGCTGTGCCCATAAAGGAACCAGCAGCTTTTCACTGGTGCACTTGTTAAAGATTACCAGCCTTGATAGTACTAAATTTCAAAAGCTGGCAAAGTTAAGAAAAGAATAAGCAAAAGTAGCAACAATAGCCCAGTGATTGTGGCTTGCTATTGTTTGGGCTTTTTGGAAACCAGGCATCAAAGGAAATTTTCTTCTGAAGGAATGGTTTGAGATATAGTGCAGCTGAATTGTTTTGTGTTGTGTTTAAGTTTCAAGTTACAGAAACAATCACAAATTAATTCCTGGCAAGCAGTGTGACATTATAGCTGCCCCCTTGAAAAGCGTTGGGGTTCTACCCAAGTCTATACTGAAAAATGCTATTAATCTTAAAATTACATGCTGTTGTTCCATTTTTTTCTTTCCCTCTTCCCAAGTGTCATTACTTACCTGTTTGCTGAAAAAGTTGCTATGGCTCTAAGATCTTAAAGGAGAACAAGGGATGAGTTTTTTTTTTTAAAAGGAGGCTTTCATACAAGGTAGCCTGCTGGTTCTGCTCCCTGTGGATTCCATTAAAGTCTTTTCCTATGGATTCCTGATTCCTCTTCCCTCCTGCGTTCCATAAATGATGTAAATAAATAAATCATTCATTATTATTCTCTCTCTCTCCCCTCATACCAGACGATGAATCCTCCTCTTCCGCCACCCCCTTTATTGGCCTCCACACCTCCGGGCGCTGCTGCTGCTGCTGCTGCTGCTGCTGCTGCTGCTGCCGGAATGGGACCGAGGCCCACAGCGGGACCCGCTGACCAGATTGCACATTTACGGCCTCAGACTCGCCCCAGTGTGTAAGTGAGGGTGTCATTTATTACGGCTTTAAAGTTCATGTCAGACTAAGCCCAAACAGCGGAGGTAGAGAAACACCTTTCAGATAGGAGCTGGTGACAGGCTTATGGCTCACCAAAGTGGTTTGTGTTCTGCAGACTTATACCCAGTCATGCATATAATTAGGAAACTGCTGAAACAAAATGGGTCCAACACATGAGATCCCTAGGCAGCCATCCTGCTGAGTGAAGGCCTTTTACAGTTTAGGGAAACAGTGTTTGCTTCTTCATGCTCTTATATGTACATGGAGCCATCTTTTTGTATAAATTCTGTTTGAGCGTTTTGCCTCCATTTTCATTCCTTGCATTAGGATACTAAGGAATAGGAAGGTATTCCACACAAATCAGATATAGAGGGAGGGTGCATGTGAAAAGTTCTTTAAGTCCCCAGCAATAAGTATCCAGAAAAGTCTTGTTAGTTGTTTACCAGTGGCAAACTACAGCTAGATTTTTGTGGCTCTTACACTGTGTGATTTTATACATGGACACTTTAGAGCCCTGGTTTAAAAAAAAAAAACAAACTGTCGCCTGCCTGGTTTCCATATGTTGGTGGCACAGTCACCTTACATTGTAGGGTGGTTTTGCACTCTCTATGATCTGGGCTTTTTTTCCTTTTGACTTTTTCAAATTCATTATTTTTCCTGGCTGAGCATACAAAAGCAGGTGCAACCCAAGCCTCTAGGTTCAGCTTGTGTGTGGAAGGCAGTGTGTTGTGCCTCCCAGTGGGATTTCATGCCATATGTCCTCATTTGGGGCTACTTCCCACGTCTAACAAGTGCCATTTGAAGAGCTCAAGTTTCCCATTGGGTCCCTAATCCCCGGCAGCAGGTTAGGCACTTTGGGAAGCTGCATAATTCTTTCACACCCCACGAATACCATTTGGTGGGATAGTCACCTTCACACTGGGGGGTCCAGGTTGGCAGTTCTTAGGAAGGCCTCCGTCTTTTCAGTGTAGGCCGCAAAACCTCTTTGAATGGAAAATTACCAATGCTACTTACAGGTTAAAGGATGATATTTTCTGTTTACATCTGTATTCAAGACTTTGTACCAAGGAAGAGTTTTTGTGCATCCTGGGGTTTATCTGTTACTCAGCCTGAAATCACATACTCTTTTCTATTCTAGGTATGTTGCTATATATCCATACACTCCCCGGAAAGAGGATGAGCTGGAGCTGAGGAAAGGGGAGATGTTTTTAGTGTTTGAGCGTTGCCAGGATGGCTGGTTCAAAGGGACATCGATGCATACCAGCAAGATAGGGGTTTTCCCTGGCAATTATGTAGCACCAGTCACAAGGTATGGTTTTGAATAAATGGTTTACTAAGTTCTAAACAGAGAAGCTTTGTTCTTTTCCATGGTTTTCAGCCTATCCAAGATTCCTTCTCACACTATAATTGCCTGTTACATAGCCAACATTTTAAAAATTCATATCTATACTTGCTGAAATCCCTTCTAACTCTAAAATTCTTAGCTTACTTTTCATATGAGTAATGTGAAATTGTACGTTTCTACCAATATATGTACTGGGTTTTAAGTTATTTGCTTGAACTTATATGTGAGAAGATCCAACTATACCATTTTCAGTATTTTTCTGCTCAAAAATAAAAAATACCATGTTTAGTATAAACAAAAGCTTTATTATTAACATGTTTACATAACACTTAACTATATGCCAGGCAGGCAGATTTCAAAATGCGTATTACACATAATAACTGAGTCCTGAAGCAACTTGTCGATGTAGTTGCTATGATTATCCCCACTTAATAGATGAGTAAACGGAGGCACAGAGAGATTAAATAGCTTGTTTGAGATTGCACAGTGAAGAAGTGCTTAAACCTAGGTGTCTGGCTCTATATTTATTCCAACAGCTTTGTGATTGCCTTGGAATTCTGGCAATTAATTTCTATAATATAGTCAGAAATAAAATTCCTTAAATACGACATTGATCCTTCATCCTTCTTAATTAAGGGTGATTTTGCTCCTCAAGGGAATCTGGCACTGTCTGAACACAGTTTTGGTTGTTACTCTGGAGCATGTGGGAGGACGTTGCTATTGGCATGTGGTGCACAGAAGCCAAGGATGCTGCTAAGTGTCCTACAGTACACAGCACAGCCTCCTACCAAAAAGGAACTGTCTGACCCAAAATGTCCCTGAGGTTGGAAAACCCTGTTACAGGATAATAAGAAGTAAGAGCTTTAAGTATACAAGATTTTCTTTCCTTTTTTTTCCCCCCCAAAATTTATTTAAAGATAGTCTACCTTCTTGTCACTTAGGAAAGTAGCCTAGGAAACTGAATGGGAAGACCTATAATGGCATTGAGGGAGCCCCAGTTTTTAGCTACTGGGCTTTTAATAAATGGTCCAGGTCTAGCTGTGTTAAATCATTCCTCAAACACCCTGATTTTAAATAAATGGCTTAATGAACTGACATGTTTGTCAGCTGTTGGCCTTGATTTATAGGTTGGCCAGCAGCCTAATCAAATGAAAATCACTATTGTTGCAGATGGTGACAGAATGTTAGCTTTAATTTGACTTGCAGATTTTTAATCAATATAAACCTTCTTTTCTGTATATGTTAAAATCTACATTCAGGATCCAGAAGATGGCAGATAGACCTTCCCTGGTGAGAAAAAAACAAACAAAAAACCACCACAACAACTGAGGGAAATAAAACAAACCAAACCACAACAAAGACTAAGTTAATGAAGGGAAGCATTTTCATAACTTTCAAAAACAAATTACTAAAAGTCTCTGGAGAAATGCTTACTTACAATAAATTCTCTGTTATTTATCATAGTAAATAATAAGGATGCTTGAGTTAATGAAGTATTCTACTTAGTAGAAAGTTACTGTATATAGAATTGTTTAAATGAATTTAGAATATAAAAAAAATACATGAGACAAAACTATTTAATAAAGAATTTACGTGATAAAAATAACACATAATGTCATCAAGGACCATAGAAGGAAGAAATTCACATGAAACAATAGAATCATAAGGTCTTAAGCCGAAGCCTTAGGCAAGGCTTCTTGAAAAGAAGAGATTTGTGCTGGACCTTGAAACACATGATATTAAGACAGAGAGAAAAGCCAGAGAGGGGCACCTGGGTGGCTCAGTCGTTAAGCGTCTGCCTTTGGCTCAGGTCGTGATCCCAGGGTCCTGGGATCGAGCCCTGCATTGGGCTCCCTGTTCCACTGGGAGCCTGCTTCTTCCTCTCCCACTCCCCTTGCTTGTGTTCCCTCTCTCGCTGGCTGTCTCTCTCTGTCAAATAAATAAATAAAATCTTAAAAAAAAAAAAAAAAAAAGAAGCCAGAGAGAATATTCCAAGAGTGTGTGCATATGTGTATGTGCACTCGCATGCAGGCCTTTGTGTGATGCAGAACTGGGGGCAAGCAGGGAGAAGGGCAAAAAACATGAGCAAAGCTATGAAAAAGGAGCAAAACTGCTAATGTTATTAGCAGCAATGACAAACAAATCAACTTCTTTGATGGCTGAGGCAGGAGAATCCAGGGCCTTAAAGGCAGTGGAGGTGTTGAGCCTTGATATGGAAAACTGAACCCAGTAACCGCGTATTCTTGAGCAGAATACGACGTGTAATTTTCTGTGACTCACAGTATATTTCCAGACCTTTCTCTCCCTCAGGGCCATCTTTACTTTGAATTTGTGATTCTTATATTTTGTAAAAATAATTCCATTCATTCTTTAAAATGTTCTATCTTAAAGCCCTGAGTCATTTTTCTTGCCTTTAATTCTTCTCTCCCCCATTTTGCTGATGGATTTGGGCTTTCTGTCTCTGTTTCTGTCTTGGCAGGACCGTGACAAATGCTTCCCAAGCTAAAGTCCCTATGTCTACTGCTGGTCAGACAAGTCGAGGGGTGACTATGGTCAGTCCTTCCACTGCAGGAGGGCCTGCCCAGAAGCTCCAGGGAAATGGCATGGCCGGGAGTCCCAGTGTTGTCCCCACAGCCGTGGTGTCAGCAGCTCACATCCAGACAAGTCCTCAGGCTAAGGTCTTGTTGCACATGACCGGGCAGATGACAGTCAACCAGGCCCGCAATGCTGTGAGGACAGGTATGGAGGAGACCAGACTGGAAAGTACCAGAAAGGGGCTGCTTGCCTGATACCAGTTCTTCTGTAACAGATGTTGAGAAAAGCAGATGTCGTGTTACAGTAATGAAGAACATTAGGAAATAAAACAGGCAGTCTAGTCAGTGGTACTCCACATCTGCTTATTTTGGCTAAGCCAAATATGCAGGCATATTAATTCAAGCCTGATCTACAGATTGAAAGTCTGAAAGAAATTAGGCTGATACTAAGAATGTCGATAGGACTTGAAAATATGACTTCTGCAGTCAAGACTGTAGGAGCTCAAATCTCACTGCCATCAGCCACATGACCATGACATTGTACTCCACTAACCGGTGTGCTCTTTCTGATGAACTTAATCTCAAGTCAGTTTTAGACCCAATGGGATCTTAAATAACTTTCTTCTTTCTATAGCATTAAAAACCTACCCAGGAGTCTTGGGTAATAGTGGTGGGGTAAACGTAAATTCTATCATAAAAACCAAAAGAAGGAAAATCGTTAATAAGAAAAGGGAGATTTATTTATTTACTTATTTACTTAGTTATTTATTTAAAAAAGAGAATCATTTTGAAAAGGCCTGGAGGCCCTAATCTGACACTCTAGAGTACCATCAAAGACAGGCTGTGTCCATAAATCTGTGGAAAGACCTTCTCTCTAACTGAACAGCGTGGGGTTATAGCTAAGTTTCCAAGCTCTCAACAGACTAAAGAGCTGATCTGGAAGGAAAACAGCGTCTAGGGACGCAGCTAACATTAAGTGCTTTTAAACTAGCATACATCCATTATTTATTGTAAAAATGCAATAGCAACCTTTCATTATGGTCTGATGTAGTGAAATGAGTCATGTTTTGGTGAGTAGCATTTATTAGAAAGTCAATTTTGCTGTTTTCTCTCCTGTCGTCTACTAGTTGCGGCACATAACCAAGAACGCCCTACAGCCGCGGTGACACCCATCCAGGTACAGAACACCGCCTGCCTGGGCCCTGCATCTGCGGGCCTGCCCCATCATCCTTTGGCCTCCCCACAACTTCCACCTCCAATGGCAGGCCCTGCCACCCACATGGCTGCCGTTAATATGGGTCGAGTCAGTGCCCCCCTGGCTTGTGCTGCGGCTGCTTCACTGACCTGTCCGAGCATCACCACCGCCTCTCTGGAGACCGAGCCCAGTGGCCGGGCGGTGACCATTCTTGCTGGACTCCCCACCTCTCCTGACAGTGCTTCACTGGCTTGTGGGAACAGTTCAGCAACCAAGCCAGACAAGGATAATAAAGTAAGATCAACGTCCTGTTCTTCTGCTTTATGTTGTGTCCCATTCTTTCTAACTAATGAAAGGACTCGTTGTTCAACAATCCTTCAAGTGCTTACCATGTGTGAGTCACCATGCCAGGTGCTCGATTCTTGATTCTTTGCACTGAAACACCCACTAGTTGCCAGGCCTTGTGTTGTATGTTTAGGGAGACCACAGTGAATAAGACTTAGTCACTTCTCGTGCAGCTTACATCTCATGGAAGAATTTCCTTTCCCCTTTAGTTACTCATTTTTTCATCATTGTGCTGTCCTTAATTCTTCCTATTCAGTCAGTTCTACAAAAAAATATTTAATATACAAAAGGATTGAAATTGATCAAAAGTGTTAATTGTGGATTCATTTTTTTCTACAGTGTATTTGATTACAATCAGCATGGACAGTTTTCCTCTTGAAATATGGGTGAAAAATTATTTTCTAAATTCATAGATCTTTAAAAAAAAATCTCTCATTGGGGCTGAATTTCAAAGAAAAAAATAAATGGAAAGCTGTGTTTGAAAGACTAACCTGTGGTTGGGTTTGGAGACAGGTGGTTGGAGGCCAGGGAAATTGATGGTGAGTAATTGTGAACAGAAATCGAAGAGTGATAATAAGGTCTGGATAATTGTATTACAATCAAATGAAGTAGCAACCTGAGGAAAATCCTGTATTTTCCTCAGTATTTTGTGCATTTTCTCCTAAAGTTCTAGCCCAGTTCTGGGAAGCTCTAGGGTAGTCATAAACCCTTAGCCACCTGGTTCAGTGGTAATGTATGTCGCTCTATTTAAATGGTTAGGTAAGCCTATAAATAGGGGTTTATAAGGAAATAAACTTTACAGCCTACTAAAAAGTTAATATTTAATTGTTGGGTTAACCTTAGCGTTTTTGAAAAAGATTGGTATCTGTTCAGTGTTTATAATTAACTACATTAAACTTGTACTCAAGCTGACATGTTCAACTTTGTCAGTATCTTTAAAGAGTTGTCTTGTAGTTTAGAATTTAAGGTTTCGGGACAGTGAGTCACTGAGAACAGAGACTCCAGCTCCTGCCCTCCCAGGAAAGAATTCATTGAATCACAGGCTTGAAAGGGACCTGTGCCAGAGAGAATAATGGCTCCCCAATGACTAAGTCCAAAGCCCTGAAAGGAGAATATGTTTCCTTACGTGGCAAAAGGGATTTTATAAAGGTCTTGAGATGAGGGGATAAATCTACATTATCTGGATGGGCCCCATATAATCACATGGATCTTCCTGAAAGGGAGGCAGGAGGATCGGGTCCAGAGGAGATGTGACATCAGAAGCAGAGATCAGAGTGGTTCAAGGAGGGAACCACAAGCCAAGAAATGCAAGCAGCTTCTTCTAGAATCTGGAAAAGGCAAGGAAACAAATTCTTCCCTAGGGCTTCTGTAAGGGATGAAGCCCTGCTGACACCTTAATTTTAGGACCTGATGTTTACCACGAAGTTTGTGATAATTTGTTACAGCATCAACTACTAGAGGACCTAATGGGTTATCCTTGTTGAGTCCCCATCCTTGACAGATGGCCACTGGCTTCTGTTTGGACACCCTCATTGACTATGAGTGCTCTGGGTCCAGAGAGTCTCATGCCATTTTATTTGAGGGGCAGCAGAAATTGTTCATCTTCTTTCTATATGATGCCTTGACTTATTTCAGAGTTTTCTTCTTTTTTAAGGCTATTCTCCTGAAGTTTTTGTCACTACTCCCTATGTCACAGATTACAAATTTTCCTTCCTAAATCTCCTACCTCATTGAATGTTCCAGAATCACCAGGGAGACTTCTGGTTAATATAAAATCAATAATTCCATGATTAACATGACTGCAGTGTCATTTAGTCTACATTCCTCCATCAGGTCTACAAGGATATCATGGGAGAACTTATCAGATGCCTGTCAAAATCCAGATGTTTTTTACATTCTCCCGTCCTAACTATTCCCCAGTCCCCCATCATTTTAGCTGTTACTTATGTTAGCAAGTGTCTCCTAGAAGAGTCTCCTCCTCAGAGTCTCATTTCCTTTCATTTAATACACTGTTGTAGAATTTTCCAGACAGTCTGCAAAGTGCATTGTTGTCTTCTTTTTTAAATTTGTATTACACATGCCCTTCTTGTCCTGTTGAGTTGACCTGATCTCAGGTTCACCAGGATCTGTCAAAGATTATTTGGTTGCGTTTTAGCTGTTAATTCCCTGTGTATGCTGGGGTGAATTCATCCTGGCAAGTAATTATTGGATCTCTAAATCCGAATCTCTTCACCCATTTCCCTCTTATCAAGGTTTGTTCTTTCTTTCTAGTCTGAAGATTATCCTTCCCTTTCTTCATATCTTCTGAGAACTACCATCCATCTCAAACAGCAGGTCTGTATCTTTCCTGTTCTTCTCGTTTCAAACAATTTTAAGGCTATCCCCCCCCCTTTTTTTTTTCAGGTTTAAGCTGTTATGGGCCATGATATGTTCTTTCTTATGGTTCCTTCTCTTGATCTTTTTGTACCGAGTCCTTTAAAAATTTGAGCCCATTAGGCCACTCTCTGGGGGATCACATTAGTGCCTTTCGATGCCTCCACATTTTCATCTGCTCAGATAATTTGCAGTTGTATGGTTAGAATTTCATTCTGGAGAGCCCTCCCATTCCTCTTGAAGTATCTTTCCTTTTGAGTTTCAGGTCATGCATATATTTGCTTTGAACTTTTAAAATCAGTTCTTTTAAACTTCAGAGTTCAAATCTGACTATAGCTAACGTCTCTTTGGGTGCTTATTTCGAAGTTTTCAATATTTCTGCTTCACCAACTGAAGCTTTCCACCCCCTACTGGTCTCTACCATTCCCCCAGTTGATCAGAATTAGATTCAAAGTGAGATTAAATTATCAACAATTCAAGGAAAAAGTACATTAGAGATTCTAAGTGTATAGGGACCCTAGTTTTAGTTGAGACTTCCAGCAGATATATAGGTATTTGACAATCCTCTTGTTCTCTCTATCTGCTTTCATCATTTTGTGATCAGCATCATCCATTTACTTAAATTCTTTAGAAAGTGTGTGGTGTGTCCCCCAAATGATAGCTTGTTGATTGCCCTGTCCTTTCCTCTATGCATAAATCGTCTGCAGTGAGCTGCCACTGGTGTTCCATAGAGACGTATAACTTTCTGGTGTGCACGCAGGACTACTGCAGCTCCTCGCCTAACTAAGCTATTCCTTTTGAACAATATTTTATTTGGAAGTCTTATCTCAAATGTGTTTTTGTCCTTGACTTAAAAAAAAAAAAAAAAGTTTTTGTCCCTCTAGCTAATTTTGTCCGGTAACTGCGTTCTGTAGTTTAGTAAATAAGCATCTGAAACTCTGCAATATATTTCCAAACATTATCTCAGTTATTTCTTGTTTGAAATCCTGGGCCTGTCTGCCATTGTTATTCTTCTTTTTATGGGATCCCTCATGTCTTCTACAGTTATCAGTTTAACAGCTTTATCTGGACATTTTTCTACCTGCATGTTCAGTTTAAAGGCTTCATTATTTGATCAGCTAGTCTCCAGGCAAATGAGTTTCCCAATCCTTAGGAGATACTCCTGCATGTGTGCATGCGTGTGTGTGTTTTATTGTGTTTTCTTATTATAAAATTTTTTTAAATATACAATATACATACTTATTTAGAAATGAGAGAAAAATTTAAATATCCAAATAGAAAACATAAATATGATCCAAGATTTCAAAGACAGCCATTAATACTATGGTGTATATATACTTTTTTCCCCTCAGTAAATATTATTTTGTTATGTTACGCTTTTATCCAGAAAATAAAATCTTTTTTTTCCAGCGCCAATTATGTAATTGACTGTCCTTATATTTTCTAAGTTTTAGTAGAAGACAAACTGATACATAATAAAAATTCTAAGAGTTTATTTGAGTAAAAACGTATTCAAATCAGGCAGTGCCAAACTGGAAGCGCTTAGGAGCACTCTGCCAATGGGAGCCAGGGGCAGGAATTATGTAGAGGACACATCAAAGCAGAGCAGGGAGGTTTTTTGATTGGCAGTAGTTTAAGTGGTTGCCTTATCTGGGAAAGCCCAGTTGGCTGTTAGTGATTGGTTATCCTTAGGTTTTGATTTCTTAACCTGGGGGTGTTTACAGGTTTAGGTCTTGGTTTGCTAACGGAGGCTGCTAGGACATTAGAAGAGCCTCTAATCCAATCTCTAATAGTTTAACAGTTTTAACCCTCACATAGAGAAAGAAAAGAAACCATCTCTGAGGCTCCACTTTCCTTATGCTTCCATTTCCTTTCCCTACCTTCATAGTGTAAGTTTTGTCTAACATTGTCATTTATTCCCATACCAATCAGCAGCAGGTGTTGGTTCTCGTGCCCTCTGCCATATCCTGGATTTGTTCCTAAAAGATAACATTTCTACAATTAGCCCACAAAAGATCAACATTTAGTGCCTCAAATATCCCACTCCCTAAGTCCTAGTGACTCCCTCCCTTAAGGTGCCATAGGTCTTCAAGCAGTCTGCTGTTTGAGGACCTTTGCTCTTATTCTTGGTTTTCTGAAGCAGAAGGTTCATCTAGTTTTTAAATACCCATTTTCAGGGTGCCTGGTTGGTTCAGTCAGAGCATATGACTCTTGATCTTGGGGTTGTTGGTGTAGAGATTACTTAAAAATAAAACCTTTAAAAAATAAATACCCATTTTCTTCTGTTCTGAACACTTGTCCCAGAGTTCCTACTGATCACTTTCTTTGCTTATATGATTTTCCTTCCTCCCAGTTCTTATTTCGCTGTCAAAAACAAATTGGTCTGTGAATTTCGCCACTTCATTTTCTCAAGGAGAAGCCACTGTCCATGTTAAGTGATCAGAGTCCCATTCCTGCCCCTGCTCTTGGCTGAGATGGATCTGGGCAGTGCCGATATGTGCACAGTTCCATATAGAGTGATCCTCATGATGTGCAGCCCTCAGGCAAACATACCTGCTCTTATCACTCCATCGAGTAGATGTGCTTCTACAGATGTTGTCAATGCTCAACTCTCAGAAGAGAAGAGCAGAGGCTAGGTCAAGTCCCACTTCCACCCCTTACTAGCAATGTGATTTTAGGCAGCCTTAGAGAGGTATACGCAATGAGAATAATGCTGGTTCTTGTCGCATCAGCTGGGTGTTAGGGATAAATGTGGAAATCCTTATAATAGCATTTAACAAGATTCTTGAACCTAGTGGTGTTGATTTCATCTCTAGAATTTCACATGGCCTTTCCCTCTCTCCCTGCACTTTAAAAAAAAACTTTCCTGAGCCTCCCATCTCAGACAGCACCCCTTGTTCAGTCACTCTCCCCTTACCCTGCTTTATTTTTCTGCAGAGCGCCTGTTTTACAGCAGTGTTTATGTCTGTGCTAGAGAATGTGAACTCTTTGTTGTCTTGTTCACTATTATATCCCCAGAGCCTAGCACATTGTTGGTTCATATTCAACACTCAGTAAATATTGAAGGAATGAGTGATTATTAGACAATCACATGAATTAAGCTTTTGAGATCCCTTATATGAATGATTTTTGGGAATATGACAGTGTAGATTTTTTATCACAATGGCCCGGAAGACTGTTCATCTCTTGGTACTTTTTTTGTACATCTGAGGACAAGGAGAGGAATAAAGAAGACTCACTGGGTAGAATGTGGTTAACTTTATGAGTTGCTCAAATGAAATTTATTTTTGCTTGGGAAGGAGAACTTGAGGTTTCCCATATTGTACTCATCCTCCGTGATGTGACTAATAGAAAGTTATTTAGGTGATGTTCAGAAATTATTTTTATATGTAAAAATCACTCTCTCTCATCATCTGGTAATTATTTTCTGACCCAAATAGTTCTTTTTATGTATGAGGTGTGGTTTTAAATCATCAGATCTTCTGAAGAGAAAATTATGAGTATAAAAACATTATTCCGTCTAGGAATAATTTCATGGAAAACCCATAGGAGAATTCTTAAGGTTCATGTTAAAAGATAATGTCCCTTTTTCATGCATGCTAACACTACATTTAAAAAATTGCTTTCCTAAAGTGTAGTCTTTATTAATTCATCTATAATTTTCATTTCTGCTGTTGGATTTTGAAAAAACAAAGGTGCCCTTAGATGATGTGTCTGTATTTGCAAAATTCTCTCTCCAGT
Organism: Ursus americanus; assembly: GCF_024610735.1. Taxonomy (NCBI): domain Eukaryota; kingdom Metazoa; phylum Chordata; class Mammalia; order Carnivora; family Ursidae; genus Ursus; species Ursus americanus. The sequence goes on along the minus strand of NC_142139.1, from coordinate 55,367,959 downwards.
GGCACACTGTTCTGCTAATGTAGAAAACATCAGAATGTGATATCAAAAGCACAGTTCGGTGGAATTAGGGCAGCATCCTTTCCATCTTAGCACCGCCACCCCGTACCCCCACACCCTGCCACAACACCTAATCCTCTGCCTTCTGCTCCGTGGGTAGTCAGCATCAGCTGATGATGATAACACATCCCTTAGAAGTCATTAAAGCAAGCTGTATTTAATGTGCTTAATCATTTTAGATGAACCAAGTCATCTTTCTTCTTAATCACTTTAGAGGCTGTTCCCTGAGCACCATTCAGTTAACTGAATTTTTCTGAGTGCCCAGAACTGAGCTTTTAAGAAACATCTGTAGCCGCGGCTTGCTGAGATTGTAATTTATCACTGGACTTGATGTTCTCAGTGGATCTGTCGGAGTCCAGGGATTAGAGCATGCTTTCTTACATCATGGCAGGAATAGCTGGAAGTTGTGGCCGACTGCCTCCTTAGAAGTGTAGACGTTATTCTTTCTCAGCTCATTTGTCGGCCCTCCAGACCTCAGGTGCCCTTAAAGAAGTGTGGCAGCAGCTTTGGCAGGCGTTTGGTCAGCCCACTTCACTGGCCACTGTATAAAGGGAAATCTTTATCTCCATGGAATTTAGGAATTGCAAAATGTCCTCTCTTGGTCCCTTAGCCCTGGAACTAGCTCAGTCTTTTCCCTTTCTCCCACCTGTCTCATCCTCTTTCAGTCTTGGCCTCTTGCCTCAGTAGGTGCAGCTCTGCACTAGGCACTGGGTGGATGAGATACAGGCACTCAAGAGGTAGTCCAAGGGTATAGGGTCATTTAGTGGAATGTATTAATAGCCCCTTGGAAAATGAGAAGTTAAGGAATGAAGCAAAAGCCTGAAAGGTGAGTTAAGGCCAGGCCTTGAAGAAAAATGCAGAAGAGTCTTCCTCAGGCTGGAACGAGGAGAAGGGGGTTGGGGATCAGTTGATTGGTTTTGCTCATCTGCAACCTGAGTTGAGCTGTACAGAAATGAATCCAGTGCTCCCCACCATCCTTCTCTGTCCTCTGTTTCTAACCCATGGATTAGTTCGTACTGTGAACAGTATTTGGTAAATGAGGCCTGCAGTTTCCTGGGATGCTTTTTCCCTGGAATGCTTTTTCATCATCTGGTTAAATCATTACTTTTGTCTCTTCTTTTTTCTGCCATTCTGTCTCTAATGGAACTATGTTATTATGGATTCAGACCCTTTTCCCCCAAGGGATTTTTACTGAGTATGAACTAACTCATATTCTCAAGAAAAACTCCTCAGTATTCTGTCTTTCTGTGGGCCCCTCATAATTCTATTCCCTTTTAGTGGGCCTTGATGATTCCAGTTTGAGTTTGCCTATAGAGTTTTCTAAAGAATTATTTCTCTATGAAACGTTTTATTTTCAAGCAATGTTTCCATTCAGAGGACTTTATAATGTCATTGACATCTTAGTAAAACGATGTAAAATGATGATTGTTATCTATGTTGGGTCATCAGGACATTGACACAGGTTTTAGAAATGAAGAAAAGTTACCTCTAGATCTGGTTTTCCTAGCAGAGCAAAGAACAAGTGTCAAAAGAGAAAGATTCCAGAGATGGTTTTTGTGGAGTAAGATTTCTGGGAAGAAAATTCTTTTCTACATTTGCTTGCAAAGAGACATAAAAATGGTTTTGATTATACTGAAGCTTTGTATAAAATTTTGTGGAGTTTTGGCTTTCTAATCCAAGAGATTCTTGCACAATAAAAATGGTTTGACTTCTGTCATTATTGGCTTATTAAATTTCCTCAAGGTGGTGACATGTGAGACATGTTTTAGTCCTTAACTCTGATCAAGACATCACTACCTGTAAATGATAAAAATCAAGTCTGTGGGGACACCAGGGTGGCTCAGTCAGTTAAGCATCTGCGTTCAGCTCAGGTTATGATCCCAGGGTCCTGGGATAGAGCCCTTCATGGGGCTCTCTGCTGAGCAGGGAGCCTGCTTCTCCCTCTGCCTGCAGCTCCCCCTGCTTGCGCTCTCTCTGACAAATGAATAAATAAAATCTTAAAAAAAAAAAAGAGAGAGAGAGAGAGAGTCAAGTCTGTGGATGCATAGTAAAATGCTATAATGTTTAATTCAGCATGTAAGAATTAGAGGTAAGATAGTCATAATTTCAAGAAATTAAATCCATAATCAGAAATTTCCATTTTGTCGTAAAATGTCTGCTTCTGCCTTCACCAAGCCTGAGATGTGACTTGGTGAGTTTTTTGTTTTACTTCTTTTTATCTACTTATTCTACCTCAGTAGAAGATAGTGATGAACACTGGAGTGTCCAAAACAAGCAAAAATATGCAGGCAGAAAGGGTGAAGAAAGAGAGGCAAAAGGTTAGGTTAACATTATACAAGATTTGGGAGCTAGATCACAACCAAATACCCGCAGAAATAAATATTAATTATTTAATTAATATTTGGCTGCCTCAGTGCGTAGAGCATGCAATTGTTGATCTCGGGTTTCTAAATTAGAGCCCTATGTTGGGTGTAGAGATACTTAAAAATCTTTTTTTTAAAAAATCAAACCAAAAATCAAAACTTTAACACCCAACTGCGATTATAATAACAGTACCGTCCATCTCCAATTAATGTACTTTTTTTTTTCTAGAAAGAAAAAAAGGGTTTGTTGAAGTTGCTTTCTGGCGCCTCCACCAAACGTAAGCCGCGAGCCTCCCCTCCAGCCTCACCCACCCTGGAAGTGGAGCTTGGTGGCGGCGAGTTGCCCCTGCAGGGAGCAGTGGGTCCTGAGCTGCCGCTAGGGGGCGCGCACGGCAGGGCCGGCTCCTGCCCCACAGATGGGGATGGCGCGGCCGCTGCTGTGACCCAGGACGCTCTTCATCGGAAGACCAGCTCTCTGGACTCGGCTGTTCCCATCGCTCCACCGCCTCGTCAGCCATGTTCGTCCCTGGGCCCTGTCATGAATGAGTCTAGACCTGTGGTTTGTGAGAGGTGAGTTCACTGTTCTTCCCAGAAAAACGAAGAAATGCCTAGCAAACTTTAAGCTGGAGTATTTATTCTGACATCAGGATACTTTTCCACAACCCCCGAAATTTTTTTGACTGAATTTGTAGTAACAGTCAAGCTCTGGCTTTCTTTTACCGTTTGCTGTGTTTCTTTCATGGGTTAGGCCTCCAGCCCTCTTTGTGTTTATTTTCTCCAGACAACCACTCCAGCGCTGTATCCAGATGAAACTTGTTAATCCCTGGAACTTGGTTCACATCTCCTTCCTTCTTCTTGCTGCTCTTCCATCGCCAGCAGCTGCTCCTTCGGTTTATCCCTTGCCGTTTTTATTAAACGTTGACATCATTACCTGCTAGTTGTCCAGCAGCTGGAGATTCTGCCAACTAAGAGAATTCTCTTTTTATTCTTCCTGAGCTGGGAGAGTGTGGCTCGGTTCTCAGAGACCTGACTCCCCTCCTGACACAGTGACGTGGTTCGGTTCTGCTTGGAGCTAGGAGCCTTGTTTTAGTGACTCTGGCCTTGAGTAATGATTACAGATGGGAGCAGATCTGTTTGATACAACCAGTGGGGCTCTAGGAGTTACACTGGGGAACACGATATTTGTAGTAAGACAAATACCTGCTAGGATTACATGAATTTAAAAAGCACTGTTGGTAGGCCAGGAAAACATCATGAAGTACACTAAAAATAGTGGACAGTTTTCATATAATGCATAAATAGGTTAACATTTTTTTTAAAGTGCCATTGTTTTATTGTTTCTGTAAGCTTTATTCCCTTTGTACCTGCATTTTATAAGTAAAGCAAATTTCTAATTTGTGGAGGTGTTGCATTTTGGGTAGCATTGTCAGTTACTGATTTGAAGTCTGACTATAAAATGTTATACTTTAAAAAGACTTAAATTCACCTCAAGTCTCTATTTAAGATGAACATTTGTGCCCACAAAATTTGAGGTCTTCATTCCTATAATTTGGGGGGCATGCATACCTTTTTACCAAAAAATAAACTGGGAAAGAATAAACTTCAAACAACCTACATGCACTAAGTACAAAGTACACAGTTTATTACATATTTTCATAGTGAGGTGAAATAATTTTCCGTAGTTCTAATCCGTATAGAACCAGTTTTGAAATGAACCATTGCCTTAAAAAGTGTTCCCCCCCACAAATAAAATCATTCTGTCTTTCCCCTCATTTATTGTGTTCCTGTTAAAGCTCTGAAATTTCGTCCTGCATTCACTTAATCCTTTATTCTGAGAGTCAACCTTTTTTCCTGCAGTGTTACACCGCTTTCCAGGGATAGGGCCTTCTGTCCCTGGAGTTAGTCCAGGGACTTGTTTACTTTCTTTTGGTCACAAAGGCTCCTTTTTTCCTTCCCACCCCCAGGCATTGATCTGCAGTTTTTCCTTCGTGCCTGAGTCTCTCTCTTTTCCCTGTCATTTGTGGTGTTTGTGTGACTGTTCTGAGTGATAGTTCATTTTGCCCAGCCTCTCCCTAGGCACTGGCTCTGGCACTGCTGCCTCCCTCCCCCATTATGCATTCCTTTTCAGTTGCCAGATGTCCTCAATCTCTGTGGCTTCTGCATTCCGGCCCTTTCCTCTTAGAGGAGCTCATTTCTAACAGCAGGTTCCCGCTGTTCAATGCATCTGAAAAGGAGAAATCTCTAATGCAGACAGGTGATGGTGGTTCAGGGAGCAGGGAACGCACATCAGATAGGGAACATGGAGAATTTAATGACAGAACAGATGGGCACGGGCACGCTGGAATTCTCTGGCAGGTTTTTCATATAACCATTTCAATTTTTACAAGTGGAAAAAGGGGGTCTTTGGAGAAGATTTCTGCTCGAGTTTATATTTTTATAATCCATATGTTCAATGGAATATTAAATATAATAGCCAGCCTGACCAACTTTTCACAGCCCCTTTGCCTTCATACAATGATGGTGATCATATTTATTTAACGTGTATTCTTAGGTCTGCCTGATCATAAAAACAATAGGGGAAATGTGTGGAAACAAGTTGTACAGGAAAACAACTTATCCACTGGGAATGAAATTTTTTGGTTAGTAGAAAGCTACCAAGTATATCATTTAGGGATTATCTGTTTTGATATTTCAAAATTTTTAACATAATAAAAAGTACTTATTGCTAAAAATGAAGGGAAGAATAACGTTCACATCAGTATGATTTGGAAAGTATTTCAGGATCTTAAGAGTCCTTGATTCACAATGTAAATATCAACAGCTCCTGCTCAGGCCAAGTGCAGAAGCCTGGGGTTCTTCTGGTAGAATTTTTACTAATAGAATTTCATAGAAGTAGTTCTCATTGTATAGTATTGGTACAGTATAAGATAGGATTCCCCCACAGATTATAATGAGAGCAAGCATAAAATTTCCCCTCAAACCATGACTCTGCCCCATAAATCTAAAGTAAAAGAATGTGAGTAGGGCAGCCAGTGCCTTCAATGGAAAGGAGGATTCATGTGACACAAAGACTTAAAGCAGTCTCACAGTAAGAAAGGCTGAACCTTGAGGTGTGTTGACAGGTCTTGGTGTCAGCTGAGACAATTCTCTGAGGAACAAAAGGATCCTTTTGTGTTTGTTAGAGAGGCTGAGGAAAACAAGCAAGCAATGCTCTATCCTGGAGGCAGAAGATGTATAATTGATGACAGCAGAAATAACAGAACAAATATCTTAGGCTCTATTTTAGGTAATGGAGAAAAAATAATTAGGAAATTGCAAAGAGAGAATAGAAATAAAATATTTCAGAAGGGATGGCAATAAAAGAAAGTATATGTGACAGGCTTTTCTTTTTTCCTCTACTGAAAAAGAATAGATAGGGGCTTAAGGAGACACAGCACATCATCTCTGTGTATTTTGAAGCTTAGGAATTAAACTGATAATCACATACCTATAAACCCATCTCCTAAATTGGAAAAGAACCTATGATCTTTGATCAGGGATTAAACTAGAACACTTGGAAACACACAAATTGGATAGAGATAGATTTACAGAAAGTTAGTTGGATTTAACCAGCATGATTAATTTGAGTTAGTGACAATGAACCCACTGGGTGAAGCAATGGATATAATTTACTTGGACTTCAAGCAAAGCTACAAAGCGAGCTAGTGTGGTTTTGCCAGTGAAATACTTAATTGGATATTAGATTGCTGTAGCAACTGGCAGAAAGCAGTGCGGGTTACTTACCCAGACCAGGGTGATGGCAGAGTGCCTCCCAGAGCCACAAGGGGTCCAATTTGGGCTGTACCAGGAGAGATTAGAAACAACAACAAAAATGTGTGAATTACTGAGAATGCAAGAGAGGCCAGAAAATTAAGGAAATAGAAAATTTATACAAATAAAAGATTGCAAATGTTCATTTAGGTGGAAGACTGAACATCATAGCACAAGCCAGGAAGACTGGCAGTGGGTATCAGTGGAGCTTCTTTGTACAGCAAGCCTCTGTTTCTTGAATTCCCCCTTTGGTAATTGTCACAAAAACTGAGGGTTACAAAGCCACCAAGAGGCAGAAGCCCGTTCAGGACCAAGTGTGTGAGCCATGCTGTATACCTCACACTGCCTCCCAGGTGCTCTGTTTAAAGGCATACTTTATAACAGCGAAGGAACCACTCAGCTTTTGACATTTTTTTCATTTTTCTTTTTTTCCCCTAATCTTTCCATTATTTTTTATTTGCTTGCTTATTCATTTATCTTGTTTTAAATTGTAGTAAAATATACATAAAGTTTACCATTTTTTAAGGTAAAATTCAGTGACATTAAGTACATTCATATTGTTGAATAAGCATCACCACTATCCATTTGTAAAACTTGTTATTCCAAATTGAAACTCTGTACCCATTAAACAGTAAGTCCCCATTCCCTCTTCTGGCAACTCTTGACAACCACCATTCTGCTTTGCTGTCTCTATGAGTTTGTCTCTATAACTGTTGTTATAGAGACAGTCTCTATAACTGTTCTGGGTACCTCATATGTGGAATCGTATGATTTTTGTCCTATTGTGTGTGGCTTATTTCTCTTAGCATAATGTTCTCAAGGTCCTTCCATGTTTTAGCATTTGTCAAATTACATTCCTTTTTAGGGAGCTTTCACCTTTTTAAAAATAGTTTTACTATACCTTGTGTCTTTTCTTTTGTCATTTAACATGCTTGTTAAGTAAGAATTATCACAAGGGGCACCTGGGTGGCTTGGTAGATTAAGTGTCTGAATCTTGATTTCGGCTCAGGTCACGATCTCTGAGTCATGAGATGAAGCCTCACATTGGGCTCCGCTCTGAGCGTGGAGTCTGCTTAAGATTCTCTCTTCCTCTCCTTCTGTCCCCTCCCCCATTTACATTCTCTCTCTTAAAAAAAAAATTATCATGAACTATGCTAAGTGGTATGAGCCATATAAAGTGAATTTACCATCATCTCACCCCTCAAGCAGCTTATGGTCTGGGAAAATAAATGAGACAGGGATACAGATGGTAACAATGCAATGTACACTGCGCTAAGTGCCATAAGAAACGTACACGAGGCCTCTGGGATCTGAGCAAGCATGCAGTTACTTCCAGCCATGGGACTAGAGAAGATTTTGCAAATTGAAACAAGGCTGTGGGAAGCTGATCAGGTGTGGATGGGCAGGGGCATCGTCACAGGGAGTTCCCAATGGAAGGAACCACATGAGCCAAGGAGCGGAGAGGTAAAAGCCATATATTCAGGTTTAGAGGCATGTTTGACACCTTCATGGAGATCATTGTAGGTATAGATAGAAAGATGAAGGTCAGGTCTTTGAGGACTTTACACACCAGGCTGAGGTTTAACCTTATTCACAGTTATTAGAAGCCAGTAATGATTTTTGAACAATAGATAACTACAAGTAGAGTTGTGGGGCGCCTGGGTGGCTCAGTCAGTTAAGCGTCTGCCTTTGGCTCAGGTCATGATCCCAGAGTCCTGGGATCAGGCCCCCACATCAGGCGCCCTGCTCAGCGGGGAGTGGGCTTCTCTCTCCGCCCCTACCCCTGCTCCTTCTCTCTCACGCGCACTCTCTCTCTCTCTCTCTCAAGTAAACAAGTTAAATCTAAAACAAAACAAAACAAAAACTACAAGTGGAGTTGCCAGTTAAGAAAGAGTCTGTCAGTTCTGTGCAGAATGGAATGGGGGCAGAAGAGATGGAGGCAGGGAGGACAGGTAGATTATTTGACCATGTGGAAGATCATGAGTTTGTCCACCAGGATGGTGGCAGCAACAATGAAGAGAAGTAGTTGGGGTGCAGATTTTGAAAGTGGGATTAGCGGGTCCCATGGAGGTTATGGGAGAGGGGTCTTTGACTCCTGAGGTTCAGAACTTCCCCAAAGCCCCACTCAAATAAAGACAGGCATAATCCAAGTGAGGCAGAGGGTAGAGGAACAGATGTGAAGGGCCTCTGCAGCTGCGCCTTTACATCTGTTTGTTGGTCTGTAAACATTCTACTTTCCATGCCTGAGATAGTTGGCCAGTTGTGCCCAGAATTTGGCCTAAGAGTCCATGTTCGAAATCTGTGTGCAAACTACCTCACAGGGCTCGAGGCCAGGATCAGAGCTGGAAGATTTCTAAGTGGAGTCTGTTACCGCTGCACCTGGTAGTCTTCATACAATCAGGACTGTGTCACAGTTTCCATTATGCACATGGTTTCTTGTTCCACCCCCAGAGGTTTATAACTTAGCAATGAAAATTTGCTCCCACTGGGAACTTGGCAGGAAGATTATGTTCTTAGCCTAGCAGCAGTTCTAGTTCAAAAAATTTTTTGACAAAATTGTTTTAGTGCATTTTATAAAATGCAAATATTAATCTAATTCACTTCAAGTTTTTCAAGAACTATTTTTGTTCCATTTTACCTTTAAGGCAGCTCACAGAGAACCGATGGGGAATACATTTCATGAGAGATCTACTCTGAATGTGATTTGAGTCACTTGTAGGCTTCTTTCCAGACTTACAAAGCTTTACTCAAATTTTAACTTGCCCCAAATGGCAACTTGTTACATTGCTTTTTACATGAATTTTTAGCATGTTGGCATCAGACTTGAGAAATCTTTTCATCTGGATCCCTTCCTTCAGATAAGTCTATGATGAAATTATTTGTCCTGCTTTTAAAGATAGCAGAGAAGGAATTCCAAAACCTAACTTTATCATGCTCAAGTGTCAAGTCTCATTATTAGGCAGTTCTTCCTTAGGCTGTGGCCTGAGCCTTCTCCTGGGTAGAGGTGGCCATTGACTTCCTGGCCCATCCTTCACCCCCTCCAAGCACCAGACAGACCCTTGCCTGCTTCTGCCTAAGCCGTGTCATCCCAATGGGAGCTAGAATTTGGGAGTATAAACTCTATAACAAACACCATGCTAAGAGCATCACACTTATAATCTTACTCCATTACATGACAATACCTGTTTAAGTTACAGCAATCTCTTTCTACAGATAAGGAAGCTGAGACAGAGAGCAGAGATAACTGGCCCAAAGTTCAGCTACTCCAAATGACCTTTAAGGCTACAGCAACCCCTATCCCAGAGCTTCACACACAGTGCCGTGCCTCCTCCCTCAGTTCATGCTTGATTGAACCCCGAGCCTTATGGGTTCAATGCGTTAATTCATCTTTGAATTAACTGAACCTTTCTTAGAAATAAGTCAGCCTCCATGCTATACTTTTGCTTCAGACCTTGGAGGATAATTTAGTTCATGTGCCCAAAGTAGCTCAGGAACTATTTGGGCAATCACTTGACTTTTGTAGAGATGCCTTTTTTTTTTTTTTAAGAGAGCAATAGTCTGGGGCTCTTGCTGTGGTCCTTTTTAATGAGAGTTGGTTCTAGTTTTTATGAGATGAAGATTGGTGAAGCTGGCAATCTTCTGGAAGGACTGGGCTCTAATGGGCTTCATATCTTAGGGGCAGTTCTATAGAATTTGTTATGATTAAGCTATACCATTCTTTACTTAATAGTCAAGAGTGGGTCCTCTGAGGCTATAAACTTATTTTCTGACTTTAAGAACCAAACGAAAATAAAAATCACCTTTATGACTGAATACTGCATAATAGCAAATGGAGAAAGATGTATGTTCACATTTTTTAGTTATCTATTGCCGTGTGACAAATTATGCCTAAAATTGAGTGGCTTAAAACAACAATAAACATTTGTTACCCCACAGCTTCTGTGGGTTGGCATCTTGGGAGTGGCTTAGCTGGATGGTTCCAGCTTGGGATATTTCCTGAGGTTGCAGTCCAGATATCAGCCTCAGCTGTAGTCATCTAAAGGCTTGACTAGGGCTGGGGGACTGTCTTCCAAGGTGGCTCCTTCACATCACTATTGTCGAGTTAGTTGGCTTTTAGAAAGAGACCTCAGTTAGGGGCTCCTGGGTGGCTCAGTCTATTGAGCATCCGACTTGGTTTTGGCTCAGGTCGTGATCGCCCAGTTGTGGGATCAAGGCTTGTGTCAGGCTCCGTGCTCAGCGAGAGACTTTGGAGGAGACTAAGGAGAAAGGAAGAAGGGAGGTAGATAGTATTAAACCAGCAAGGCTTCTGGGGTTCTTAAGTGATAATTATACCTTTTCCCACTAATATCAGAGTTGAGAACCAATAGAGAAAGAGACACAGTTATCAGACTAATGGAGATCAGAATGTCAACCTCATTAGTGGTGGTGCTGGATTGTGTTTGTGGCTATGGTCCTCCCCTCCCTGTCTAGACCTTAGGACAGCCTGCCAGAGAGAGAATTTGGGTATATAAAGCAAATAAACTTCCTTAGGATTGCTGCCTCATCCATGTTAAGCCCCAGTGTAAGGGACACAGACAGACTTCCAGACCTACTTCTAGAAGGCTAGCCTGACCCCTGACCATTCCGTGCTTCCAGTGTGGAAGCAGAGGCAGAAAAGAGACACAGGTAGTTCAGAGAGGACTGAACCCACCTACTCAACTGCTTCTCTTGGTCTCACCAATCAAATAAATTCACTCCTTTCTTCTTGAGGAAGAGGGAAGGACAGGGCATTTCCTCCTAGGAGATGGAATAAACTTTTCTCTATAGGAGGGGGACAAGAATAGCTTTCCCTGTAAAGGTCACTCAAACCAGTTTAGGTCATCAATAGTGGGCTGTTAAACACATCCAAACTCTATTAAAACCTAGTCTCTACAATACAGAGAATAGTTCTATTTTGAGAGTTGTTTTACAAATGTTAGAAACAAACTTGTGTTACTTCCTATTCTGTTTATGTTTAAAGCTGTGTTAGACCAGTAGTACACCTTTTTTTTTCTTTTGCTATTTTGAGTGGCTTTAACTAAAATATATCTCTTTTTTCTAGGCACAGGGTGGTAGTTTCCTATCCTCCTCAGAGTGAAGCAGAACTTGAACTTAAAGAAGGAGATATTGTGTTTGTTCATAAAAAGCGAGAAGATGGCTGGTTCAAAGGCACGTTGCAACGTAATGGGAAAACTGGCCTTTTCCCAGGAAGCTTTGTGGAAAACATCTGAGGAGACTAACATTGAGAAGCTGAAAGTCACTTCACACAACAAAATAGCACAAAGTAATTTAATGGAAAGAGCACATTTGTGGACTTCCAGATGGTCAGGAGATGAGCAAAGGATTGGTGTGTGACCCCAGTGCCCCCAGCATGGTTAGGCCAGCCAACAGTGTGAATGAAGAAGCTGTGTGTGTGTGTGTGTGTGTGTGTGTGTGTGTGTGTGTGTGTGTCCGTGTCCTGTCACTCTGGATTCTGATGTGTAAGGTGTGCCTTGTACTGTCTGATTTACTATACAGAAAAACCTTTTTTAAAAAGATATATAGCTAAAATGGACAATTGTTTACAAGGCTTAACTAATTTATTTGCTTTTTTAAACTTGAATTTTTCTTGTAATAGATAAATTCTTTGGATTATGATTTTAAGAAATTATTAATTTATGAAATGATAGCTAAGGAGAAGCTGGATTATCTCCTGTTGAGAGCAAGAGATTCTTTTTGACATAGAGTGAACCCTTCTTTTCTCCCCTTACTGATGTTACTTTTTGCTTCTTTAAGACAAATGCCAGTTCTCTAATTTGGTTTCCCTCTTCAGGAAACCAAAACATATAACTGAATCAGTATCAATAAAGGCCTGGGGTAGGGAGACAGAAACTTGAGAGAAAAGAAGTTAGTGATTCCCTGACTTTCTGGTTTGGTCAGGAATCACCCTTAACACACCTAGTCCTTGATATAATTTTGTGGGTTTTTAATTTCCCTAGGATGAAGTCAATGAAGTGATAAGGAAAAATAAAGCACCACCCTTGAACAAAAATGTATTCAGAAATATATTTAGTTTGATAATAGAAGGAGCTCAATTCATTGGTTGGAAATTGGGAAAATTGAAGTTATACTCCTGAGAATGGCTATGAAATGTAATTGCCCATTTTTACCCCAAGTGATCTGCATGCCCAGGACACAATAAAACGTTTGTGAGATTGTGGTGGTAAGTGATGCCCTTGTGCTGAAGTCAAAGGCTATAAGAAACACTGTGAAAAGTTTACATTCATCCATTGTGATTCTTTTCCCACCGTCTTGCATGTGTTACTGGATTCCCACAGTAATATAGACTGTGCATGGTGTGTATATTTCATTGCAATTTCCTGTTGAGGTTAGTTTGGCTCAGAAGTGACCAATGCAGGAGGTGTAAAATAAACAGTGTTCTTTTCGCTCCTGACCAAGGTCTCTGGGTATACTCCCTCCCTCCCTGGCTAAGGCATCCATCAGCCATTATACAAGTCGTTAGTGAAAATGTTCCTTTCTGTCCTCCCAGCTGACTGATGTAAAGGATGAGCCAGGAGACTGCTCCTGTGACAGTTCCCTTGCGGCTCTGGGAGGCCTTGCTCCAGTGAAAGTGCCCACACCTTACAGTTGCAGCAGGATCCAGCTGAGCCCGTCTTTTTATATCCATTCTTTGATGTCATTGGCCTCTTCTCCCCATTACATTCCGGTGCCACGTAGTTGTGGGTCTGGGTAGTCCTAAAAACAAAAGGAGGGAAGAAAGCCTGGTAGTGAATGAAATTGTTGCTATAGTTTTCTTGTGGGGAAAAAACAAAAACAAAACAAAAAAAAAAACTTTTCATTTTTTACTCTTAAGAATTACAACTGGGAAATAGGAACATGAACTGAAAAGTCCTCTTGCAATAGCAAGAGGTTTCATGGTCTTAAAAAGATATTATGTGGTTGAAAATGAAATCATTCCTAAATTAACCTTTTTTTTTTTTATAAAACACTGTACATTATGTTCCTGTGTGATGAATTTTTAAAAAAAATACTTTACTTGGATATTCATGTAATATATAAAGGTTTGGTGAAATGAACTTTAGTTAGGAAAAAGCTGACATCAGCTTTCATCTGTGTAAGTTGACACCAATGTGTCATAATATTCTTTATTTTGGGAAATTAGTGTATTTTATAAAAATTTTAAAAAAAGTAAAAAGACTACTACAGCTTAAGATAATTTTTTACCTGTCTTTTCTCCATATTTTAAGCTATGTGATTGAAGTACCTCTGTTAATAGTTTCCTGGTATGAAGTTGGTTAAAATTTCATCTGTTAATAGATCACTTAGATAATATAATGTATGGGTTTTCTATTGGTTTTTTGGAGACCGTAGATGGAGATTTTGTAACAAGGGCTTGTTACACAGCGATATGGCAATGATAAAATTGCAATTTATCATTCCTTTTCGTGTTAATAATTTGAAGACTGGAGAAAAGGTTCAAGATTAAAATTTGATGTTCAATCATTATGTGTCCCTTGCGTTAATTCTTAACATTTTTTTCTTTTTTTTTTTTTTACCTGAGACACATTTGATGTAATTTCTACTTCATAAAAATTCTTTGCATATATCTCAAACAGGAGATGTCTACAATAATTAATTTAGTGGTTATGATACATTTTACCTCTTCAACTAACAAAACTTCTTTGGTTAGTTCCCCAAGAAGTTTAAAGTCTTCTTAAAAGAGCTTGTGAGTTTTACCACTTCTGCTCCCCTCTCCCTCTTAATGGCAACTAAAATGTCTGGTGGCCACTAGAAGTTGTTTCTTAGCCATAGAAAGAAGTACTAGACCTATAATCCAACTGTGTGATAACCAGTAGGTCTCAGCAAAGCATGGGAACATCATCTTTAGACTATGATTTTACTCTTCCATGGAATGCCAACAAGTTGTAAGTTTAAAGAGACCATGTATGTCCATGTATGTTAGAAAATATTTTCCAAACCTAACTTTTAGTTACTATCAAATTAGTTACCAGAATTAAAAATCAGGAATTCCAGTTTATAAATCATAGCTTTGCCAAAAACTACCTTTGTGACAACCTGGCCAAGTCAATTATTACTTAGTTTCCCCTCTCCTTCCCTGTCTGCCACACTGAGTGAAGGTAAGGAGCTAAGGAGGCAAAATCACTGGTTTGAAAAGTGCTATTGTCGTATGTGGCTTTATTTTCATCTCTTGTTTCGAATATTTCCACTCATTCTCTTGGAGTACATGCGTATAATGCCATTATTGGGTCTAATTAGACTTAGAAGGGGCAAATTATGGTGGTGTTTCCAACTGCTATGCATTTAACTTTGTGTTCCTGATGAGAATAGGACATTTTTCACAGCTCCAGAAGTTCAGGTGAATATTTCAATCCAGAGCTCTAAGCAACATTAGAATTGAAGTTTGGAAAATGCTTTTAATAGATATTAGGCTAAGTTGTGTGTATCCATGTGAAATTTTTAAAAAATTTGTTTGAACCAATTAAGCTATGTCCTTATCAAGGTAGCATCCTACTGAAATTATTCCTTTCCAAGAGAAAGAATTTGCCAAGCTACCACAGTAAGAGAGAGGATATTTACAAAAGAGATTAGCCAACGTCCAGGCTTAGCAAGGCCTTGCCCTTCACTAATTCCTGTGAACTGCAGACTATAATGCGATATGCTCTGGTATATATGGATATATCCAATGGGACTTCACTCTGTTCCTGGGAGTAATTATTATCAGAGACATAAGCTATTGGAGTGGTAACCAGCCAATGTGAACTGTGACAGTTTTAAAATACTCTCTCTGATTTACAAATGAATGTTTCTTTTAGTTCTTTTGTGTTTTTTATTAATAACTTTCTGGCTTGGCTTGTTTCAATTTCCAATTTGAAAATTCTACCTTGGTCTCACTCAGGGCAAACTCATCGCACTGTGATGATCCAGACATCCAATATTGTCCTGCAATTCACATTAATCTTTGAGCCACCATTCAATACTATTATTATATAGTAAGACTAATTTAGTGATACTGTTAAGTCTCCAAAGACAACAGAACTATCCCTATTGGTAATCAGTGAGCCGGATGTCACTGCTATTGCTTCCAACTTAAATAAGAAATTTCATTCCAGAAGGCTTTAACCTTGAGTTGAATATTTCAAGGTCTGAATCCTTGTAAAAGTACTCGAAAAAAACTGACAGATTTCAGAATGAGAAGACCTTCCTAAATAAGACTCAAAAACCAGAAGCCATAAAAAAGAAAACGCTGATGCATTCAACTACAGAAAAAGTATCTACATGACAAAACACCATAATCAAAGTCAAAATAATAAGGAAAAAGATATTTACTGGAGCAAAGAGAATTTCCTTTATATATAAAGAGCTCCTACAATTCAATAAGAACAAAAGCCCAAAAGTAAAATTGACCAAGGATTTGTGACAGAAACTGCCAATTGCCTCCCAATATTCATTTTCCAATTCTCCCTTTTTAACTGGTATCTGGGCAATGTGCTCAGTTAACTGCATCCGGTTTTTCTTGGATGCAGCCCTGTTACTAAGTTGTTGAAATATACAAGCTAAAGTGTTAAAGGAGACTTCTGGTAAGTTTTCTTAAAAGGGCATACACCCTTTGGCCATTTTGCTTTTCCTTCTTCCAGCCTACAATGTAGACTTGATGACTGGTACTCTAGCAACTGTTGAACCATAAGATGACTTTCAAGAGGGAAGCCACGTTTTCATGTGATAGAAGAGAAAAAAAGAAGGAGCTTGAGACCCTGATACACCTGTGGCCTTCATGCCAGCCTGAACTACACATCTCTAGAGATGATTTATGTGAGAATAAGTCCCTTGCATTTAAGCCACTGCAGTCTGATCTCTTACCCACAACTGGCCTGACTGATACCAATATAAATTGACAGTTAGGGGTGTCTGGCTGGCTCAGTCAATAGAGTATGTGGCTCTTGATCTCAGATCCCATGTTGGGCATAGAGCTTACTTTAAAAATAAATAAATTAGGGGCGCCTGGGTGGCTCAGTCAGTTAAGCGTCTAACTCCATTTCAGCTCAAGTCATGATCTCAGGGTTGTGAGATCAAGCCCCGGGTCATGCTCCACACTCAGTGGGGAGTCTGCTGGAGACTCTTTCCCTCCCTCCCCCTCTACCCCTCCCCCTGCTCTCTCTCTCCCTAAAAATAAATAGTTCATCAAAAGAAATTAAAATATATTAAAAGATGTTCTCATTCCTAATGTAAATGCATATTAATAACTGAAATATTTTTCATCTGTGAAATTGGAAACTAAAAAATTAGATATCACTGTTGGCAAAGTGAGGAACACTTAATATTTTGCTAATGAGAATGTAATTTGATAAAATATCTAGGGAGAGCAATCTAGAATATATCAAAATTGCAAATGCATTTACCCACTCTACTTCTAAGAATTTGTCTTCCAGGTATATTTATTTATTAAGTGTAAAGCGACAGTACCATATTCATTGCAGTGTTGTTTATAATAGCAAAATATTGGAAACAACCTAAATATCCATCAGTAGGAAACTGGGTCGAACAGTAGTAAATCTACTATAATATCAGAATACTACATAACCATGAAAAGAATGGGGAAGTCTTTTATATATGGATATGGTATCTCTGAAATATATAAACAAGAAAGATAAGCTAGAGTATGCTACCAGTAGGAAAAAGGAAGGGAAAGACTATATATAGTACTTCTATTAGCTTGTATATATAGTATCTGTAGAAGGATGTACAAGAAATCAGAATGGTGGCTGCCTTCACCATTGACGGGACCTATACTAATTTACAGTAAGTCTCTCATCAGAACAAGACAGAAAAAACTAAGGCCCCAGGCTTCAATGGAAGCCATATACAGTTGACCCTGAACAACACAGGTGTGAACTGTGCAGGTCCATTTATACATGGATTTTTCTCAATCAGTACCGTATAATACTGTAAATATGTTTTTTCTTCCTCATGATTTTCTTATTTTCTCTAGCTTACTTTATTGGAAGAATACAGTATATAATACAGGACATACAAAATATGTGTTAATTATTTACATTATCAGTAAGGTTTCTGGTCAACAGTAGGCTATTAGTACTTAAGTTTTGGGGGAGTCAAACTTTATATGCTGATTTTTTTTTTTTTTTTTAAACTGTGTGGGATATCAGTGCCCCAACCCCAATGTTCAAGAGTCAGCTGTATTGGAAGAGAGAATGAAGAAGGGAGGAGACAAACATTAAAAAAATTTTAGGAAAATGAGATCTTTAAAATTAAGTTGGAAAGCAAGGGATACCCACTTTAGTGAGAATGATTCATCATTTTACTACTGAGTTCAAGAGCAGACAGAAAAATGATATCATTTAGAGAGAGCCATCCCACATTTCCACTCCTTTGTTCAGGGCACATTATCTTCAAGAGCCCAGGAGAGCCCAGAGGTTGATTTTCCACAAAGGATTGGCTTTTATTCCTCTTCCATTACTTTGAGAAATTGAGAACCAATGGACTTGTGTTAGAGTACAATGGATCCCATGAAAAAGACCTTACAAAATAAACTGGATACACAACAAGGTCAATAATTAGTTTCTACCAGGGCCTCTGCATGTACTCCCAAGATTAAGAACTCTTAGGACACTTGCCATGGTACAAAACGAAGGGAAAGTATCAGCAAAAGATGAATGTTAGGGCGCCTGGGTGGCTCAGTCGTTAAGCGTCTGCCTTTGGCTCAGGGCGTGATCCCAGGGTCCTGGGATCGAGCCCCACATCAGGCTCCCTGCTTTGCTGGGAGCCTGCTTCTTCCTCTCCCACTCCCCCTGCCTGTGTTCCCTCTCTCACGGGCTGTCTCTCTGTCGAATAAATAAATAAAATCTTTAAAAAAATAAAATAAAATAAAGATGAATGTTATGGTGCAGGCTTCCAGACTTTGATCTTGTCTAAGGACAAATCTGAAACAAGGCAGGACTTCTGCTTGTGTGTGTCCCTCCTGTGTGTCCTGGTATGAAAACTGCTACAGGGGTCCTTAGTGGTTCTAGGCAGGCGTACTACCTAAACATCCATGGAAAGAGATTCGGATATTCAACACTTGGCTCATCACCCAGGTGGTCGAAGATGAGACAGCAAGAGCAATGGTGATCTGCTTGGCAAACTTGAACTCACAGGCCTGACCCTGTCCTGTTGGTTGGTTCCTGCAGAATCACAAGCCTTAATCCTCTCAGAGGAGCTGCTGTAGGCAACAGGATGAGCAGCAAAAAAACAATAACAAAACCCACCGAGGTCTCCCTCCGAGAACAGAAGTGTTTGATCAAGTAAGATGTAAAATTCAGAGTCCTTTCTGACATCATTGCTATCTCGGCTTTCTCCAGCTCTTTCTGCAGCTTTTCAAGTTTACCTAGCAAGGAATTCAATTCTTTTTGAAGGTAGAGCCTCTGAAAGACCCATTATTGAAAGAGATCAGTCCTCCACACTCAAGCTAGCCATTAAATCACAAGACCTAATTGGTGACTGAAGTGGTCTAATGGCAGCTTATAAAAATTACCTTTGAGCTGATATTTAAGTGTTTGGCCATTCTCAATATATATATGTGAGCATAGGTGAGAAAGAAATTCATCAATATTTATTTTCTAGTTCAGCACTGTCTCACAGAACTTGTGCTCCAAAAAGCGATGGAGAGTTTTCATTTTTTTAGTTTTTTTTAATGTTTTATTTTATTTTTTTTAACTGTAGATTTATTTTTTTTAATACCCATCACCAGGTTAGAGTTTTAGTTTTTTATCTGTACTGTCTAATAGGGTAGCCACTAGCCACTTGCGGCTATTGAACTCTTCAAATGTGTTTACTGTGAAGTGAATCTCTAATTTGATTTCATTTAAATTTCAAAATTTAAATTAAAGTGGCCACATGTGGCTAATGGTTACCATATTAGGAAATGCAGTTTTAGAAAACAGCTATTTTTAAATGATCAGACAAAAAAATGTAAAAACAAAAATGTGGCCTTGCTATACCGTATCCAGCTTCTCATTTGGACGCACCGATTTATAAGTTAAAGATCACAGAACCCGGTTCTAACAAACCCTCCCCAAGATACGCGAAACATCTTAACTTTGAGCAATAGTGATTCTTTAATTTTGAGTAGTTTTTTCCTTCCTCTGCTCTCCAAAAAATAGACAAAAAAGTTAAAGAGGAGAATTTGGGGATCCTACTTTTTGGTGTGGCTGAGAGGACCAGTGCCTTCCACGCAAGCAGAGATCCTGTCATCCTCCAAAGGGCAGGCATCTTGTAAGTGTGTCTTGGTTTTAACATTCACCTTGATCTTGAGCCCACTAAGGATCACCAGACTGAACCCATGACTCCCAAAGCCGTTAAGATGATCAGATGATCTGTCTACTGGGAACTTAATGAACATTTTCTCAGCAGATTGAGGTTGGGGTTTATAGACGGGGGGGGGGGAAAAAACGGAACTGCAACTCTCTAATTAAACATGAAATGACACCTGTGGAACAAAGGCCATGCTTCTTATTCCCCAAGCCCTGCAGCAAGGTCAGTTCAAGTGAAGGCCAGCGCCTTATCTTTCCAATCACATCTAGTTCATTTCTTTTGCCAGAGCAAATTGAAAGCTTAATGGAATTACCTTTTCCCTTTTTTTAAGCACTCAAGGGTGCTACAAGGCATAAAGCAAAAACGTCCTTTTGAGGAAAACCAATTTCCTTATAAATTATATCACAAAAGCACATTCAATAAACTCCCATAAGGGAGAGACAAAGTGAAAACTGAGGCCTCACTGCCAGCTCACGCCTGCACACAAGCTAATTCAGCCACCGCCGGCCCTCTTCGTTGGTAGCCCCGCTCTCTTTCCCTTTCTTACAAAGCCTTAGGAAGAGGCTCTGGTAAGAGCAGATTCCGGTCAAGAATCTTAGTTTCGGGGAGGAGGGAGGATTCTGCGGGTAAAAACCCTTTCTCTGTTTCAGAGGATACCGAATGACAGCACCACCGCGTCTCGTGGGTCCCAGGTGTGAAACAATTGCTGGCTTTAAACTCTTCCATGTTAAATGAGACCACCTTGGTTACTGAAACCCTGTGTGCGTCAGCGAGCCCTCTTGCTCAACTATAAACCCCAACAGTCAAAACCAGAAGTGCACAAGTCCGCTTACCCCACGCTCCCACTGCAAACCCATGGTGCTTATTTCTTACTGCACTTCCCTTGAGGCGTCCATGAAGGTGCTTTGTCATGACCAGAACATTCTAACTGCCAGGCCAGCAAGCCCTCCGATAACAACAGAAGGCCTGTGAGACCACAGCCCTCACACCCTCTCCCGTGCCCATGATCACGTGCTCAACACATACCGAACCCCTCCCCCCACGCCCGCGCATGCTCACACGCGCTCCGCCTGCCCTCCTGCACTACCCGTCGCCCCCAGTCTCTCCTTATAAAACGCCAGGTGTCCATCTTGCCCGCAGAGAGGTGGCTTGTTAAGGCTCGAGCCCGCCACCGCCCCCAGCGGCCAGTATCCGAAATAAATCTCTCCCTTTTTCTTTTCCAAAGCTCCTCTCTTCAGTTATTGGCTTCGCTTGCGATGAATTTACCAGAGTTTGTTCGGCAGTGTTGGCCAACCCAACCAGGAGCTGTGCTCTCCAGCCGCCCGAGCCCCTTGGGGATTCCCAGGACGGAGCTGCTGACCCGGGAGCGTACCAGGGCTTCCGTTCGTTTCCTGAACTAAGGGCTGTGATCGATCCGTCACCTGTGGACGGTAAGTAAGAACGGACATAGAGGATGATTTAAGAGACACCATAGATTATATGGGTCCCGCGGTGCTCAAGCAGCCAAGTCTGCACAAATAGCCACCTGCAAGGACGCGAGTCTGAGCTAAGGACTAAGGAGTCGTTGCTCTATTCCTGTCTGCAGAGGAAGAGCTGGGCTCATGAAGAGATGAGGACGAGCTGCCTGCTCCCTCTCTTGCTCCGGCCACCATGGCAATAGGACAGTCTCCATATATAGCCGGTGCTGCTTGTCCTTGTTCTCCTGGGTAGCAATTGTGGGATTGCTCTGATGTGGTGACGGTTGCAGAAATCAAAGCTGGGCTTGAATTTCTACCCTTGACGCTAAACTGTTCTTTCCTGTGATTTCTGTACCCACTGAGACAGATGTGTGGGATTGGCATGTTATCAGTCAGCCCCTGTAATAAAACTGCAGTGGGTGAAGCTTTCCAGAGGGTATCTCAAAAGAAATGCGTCACATAAGCAAAGCTGTAATAATCTCCCCCACCATCTAAATTCACCCAGTGGCTTGGGCCTGAAGAAAGCAGACTCAAAACTTTTAAAATCAGAATCTTACCCTTTGATCCTGAACTACGCCTTATGCCAGAGAATGCATTTTTTTCTTTCTTAAGAAAAAAAAATCCTATGGTTTGGATTATTCCTCTCTTATCTCACTGTCTCTATGTCTCCATCTCTGCCTGCCTGTCTCTCTCCCCCCAGCTCCCACTCCCGCCCTCTCTTTAGTGTAGGTGTTGGGTGATGGAGCTTGGTATCTGGTGGAATGTTCCATAAATGAGTGTCCTCCTCTAGAAATGCTTATATCCTTAATGACTCCTCTTAAATTCCCATCTGAAAATCCATTGAGGGTTTTTGTTGTTTTGTTTTGCCTTTTTTTTCTCTTGTCAGTTTTAGTGGTATTAAGTCATTTTCAAGGTACTGGGATATAAGAAAAGATAACACAGCTGAATCAGAAGGTGAAAAAGGGGGCGCCTGGGTAGCACAGTCGTTAAGCGTCTGCCTTCGGCTCAGGGCGTGATCCCGGCGTTCTGGGATCGAGTCCCAACATCGGGCTCCTCCGCTGGGAGCCTGCTTCTTCCTCTCCCACTCCCCCTGCTTGTGTTCCTGCTCTCGCTGGCTGTCTCTCTGTCACATAAATAAATAAAATCTTTAAAAAAAAAAAAAAGAAGGTGAAAAAGACTTAAGTGATTCCATTTAGATTCGATTCTTAAAGAGCTGAAATGTATTTTTTATTTGCCTGAAATTCATACACATATGTTCCACTATATTTCAAAAACAATTATATTATTTTATTGAGTGGGTTCTCACGCCCCACTGTGTGTTTAGCTAGCACAATCATAGGTATTGTGGCAGAAACAGAAGAAATACTTTTTTACACTGCAGATGTTTGGAGGTAGCTTACAAAAACATGTACCATAAAAATGACAAAGATAAAAATAAGTACAATGTGTGATTGGGAAAAACAGATAGGATATCAAGAGGAGGGGATAATTAGAAGAAATAAAAGACCCTGTCCTTACCCTCAAGGAGATTACAGTCTGAGGAGAAAACACAACCTGAAAATTGTATGAAATATGAGAAGAGAGTGCATCATTTTAATAACTCTGAGGAAAGATTACAAATACAATATAAGCTCAGAAGAGAGGGAGGCCATGGAAGGTAGGAGTAAGGTTTAGATAAAAAGGTGAGAGGACCTGGACAATGAAGAATGGAGAGATTTTGAATAGGTGTCAGGGGAAGCAAAAGACATACAGGGGACCAGACCTTAAGCAAAACGGCTCAGCAGCAGACATCAGGCAGGCATGTTTGTGGGGAGATGGAAAACCCATGACTAATACAGAAAATGTGTAGTCTGTAGATCGCTCATGGCCAAAAGCTAGCAAGTCATGAAAGGCAAGCAGAAGGATTTACCTTGATGCTGCTAGAAGTTTCCTAATACAGAAGTGACCGTGGGAAAAAGATGTGACCAGCAGCCATCTGTAAGATTCGGGTTATGGAGATAAGCAGAGGGGTCGGGGTCAGGGAGAACATGAGGAGATAGGGAGCTATACCTTGAATGGGGAGGCGGAGGGAATGAAGAGGAAAGTAAAGCCAGGAAAGTCAAGTTGGAAAAAAAAAGCCAATAGGAATTAATGGCTGAATAAATATAGGAAACAGAGGAGATAAAACAAAAAGCACCAAAGATTTAGATCACAGTGATTGCGGCAGTGGCCTTCAGGAGGGACACAGAGGTTGGATAGGAAGAGCATTTCCAGGTAAAAATGGTTTTATTTTGGGAATGTTGAGTTGAAATAATGTCAGGAGTTTCAACTGTAAATGTCATGTAGGGAGCTGAAAACATGAAATTTAAGTTCTCATGGGGCGATTTTGAACTCCTTCAGGGAAAAGTGCTGTGGGCGGCGGACAAGGCCAGGACCAAAGGCAGCCGTTTGGAAAGGCACACAGGGAGGTAACTGCATGAAGAGCAACATTGTACAGTATTTCCTAATGGTAACAAGGTCAGGATAAGCCACCCACACAGAAGGCAAGAGAGCAGTTTCCAGAAGTAGAGGTCAACAGTATCTCCTGCAGCAGAGAGAGGAGCGAGAAAGAACTATTTCCCTGTCTCTTCTCACATCTCTGACAATCCAGCTGAATCCCTGAATGGGATGTTACATTTGAAGAAATTCTGCTCAGAGTGCTTTGGAACCAACCCAAGAAGCTCTTGGCAGCTGTCCTGACCCTCTTCCCTCTTCTGTTAAAAAAATTTTTTTTTCTTAAAAAGCTATTGCTCTTCAGGAAAAGAATGCAAAGATCTTGTTGACCCAGTCAGAGTTGAAATAAAATTTTGGTGTTCTCGCTATAATATAATTGTGCAATGGTGTATAAATCCTGCTGGCAGATCCTATGGGGATTGACATATAAAAAAGGATGTCTTTAAAATCATATCAAAATCTCATCGTACACAGCATGATATTTGGTATATAAATATGACCGTGTTTTCCTTACATTGATTTTTCTCGTATAAAATGAGAACAGATCATTTATGAGAAGTCACATATCCCCCTTACCTACTGTGCTGTTCATGTAATTGTGTGCAGAGAACCCGCATCCCTGGTATGACTAACAACTTTGGCAAGTGCTTGCTGCTGCGAACGCTTACAAGCATTCCCATTTGCTATTTGGATTCACATCTTGACTGGTCGTTCCCTTTATGTGATTTTTTTTTTTTCCATCTCTAATCATTTTCTCTGCTTCTTATATTACACTGCTCACTCTGGGCATATGGCCACAGAGAGGGAAGAAACACACTTTGTTGTTGATTCTGTAGTGCTGTGATGTCTGTTAACTCTGCTGGTGATTTCTCAAGATGAAGAACATGGGGTGACTTTAAAAAATGTTTCCTTCGTGATAGGACAAAATGGAGGAGAAGTATCCAGAATTGTTTGTTTTCTCCTAGCAGAAAGGAAACATCGTGGGAGCCAGACAAGTCTTTGCTGATCCTCAAAGACAGCTAGTCCAGACCATTGATTCCAGTTCCTCAAATTGCAAAGTACGTTCCCTTCACTAATGCTGTGGGACTGAAGCTGCCCTCCCAGGGCTGGTTTCTGCCCGGCTGGGAGACCTGGAGGATCATCTGATATGACTCAAGATTCTCCCCAACGACCTGTGCTTGTACATACTCGCCTTGAGCCTTCTGTCTGGGGGGATGGGTTATCAGGCACAATCCTGAAAGACAAAGGGACTGGCAGGTGTCACAGGGTACCAGTGTCTGCGGTTCTGGGCAGCTTGGAGAACGAGGCTGTAAAGCACAGTCTTGTTGCAGACTTGAGGCCTCCCAGGCTCAGCTGTTTTCTGCCAGTAGGTAACTACCTGCCAGCTGTCTGTGTGGAAAGCTGCCGAAGGAGACTGTGATGTCGTGATGTATAATAAGAAGTAGGTATTTGGTGTTCCTCTCCGTTTCTGGCACAGAGCTCTTAAAACACTTGGCATTTCTTGATTCATAATTCCTTGTTATGTTAATGAAGTGACTTTTGAAAGCATCTGAGGATGGGGGCCCGTTGTCAGAGGAGCCAGGCACTTAGAGGGTTGGAACTTTCACCCCACTCTCCCCACCCCGCCTCCAGAGAGAGGAGAGGGGCTAGACTTTGAATCAGTCACTAATGGCCAATGAGTTAATTAATCGTGTAATGAAGCCTCCATAAAAATCCAAAAGGACAGGGTTAGGAGAGCTTCTGGATTGGTGAACACGTGACTATCTGGGGGAGAGTGGCATGCCTAGAGAGGGCATGGAATTCCACAGGACCTGTCCGAGACCTTGCCCCAGACCTCTCTTCCATTTGGCTGTTCCTGAGTTCTATCTTCTCATAATAACCAGGTGATCCGTGAAGTCAAATGTTTCTCTGAGTACTGTGAGCTTCTCTAGCAAGTTAATCAAACATGAGAGGGAGGTCGCTGGAACCCTCAATCTATAGCCAGCCAGAAGCATGGGTAACAGCCTGAGTGTGAAGTCACAGGGCTGGGGTGGGGGGTGCCTGGGGAGGGCAGTCTAGTGGGGCAGAGCCCTTAACCTGTGGGATCTGATACTCCAGGATCTGATACTCTGTGGGATCTTCTCCAGGTAGATAGTGTCAGAATTGAGTTAAATTCTTGGATGCCCTACTGGTGTCTGAGAATTGCTTGGTGTTGTCCAGGAAGCACCCTACCCCCCGCCTTGGAACTGGGGGCAGAACCTAGTTTAGAGACCCAGCTGAAAACTCTCTCTCTTTGGTGATTATGCATTAAGAATAAGTTAAACGTGGTGCCTCGCTGGCTCAGTCGGTAGGGCATGTGACTCTTAATCTCAAGGTTGGGTCATGAGTTTGAGCCCCATGTTGGGTATAGAGATTACTTAAAAAAAATACAAGTTAAAAATTCTCTAAGCATTTCTCCTGTTTCTTGCAATATTGTTTGAGAGGGGCTAGTTGCTCTGATATCAGGTTGGTCTCCTCTGTAAAATGCAATCTTTTCATCTGTCTGGTGATTTTTTTTCTGCTGTGATTTTGTTTATCCTTACAGAGGGGAGTCTCCATGTATCTGGTAATGGG
The DNA here is from genome assembly GCF_024610735.1 of Ursus americanus. Lineage (NCBI taxonomy): Eukaryota > Metazoa > Chordata > Mammalia > Carnivora > Ursidae > Ursus > Ursus americanus. Next base: position 55,341,864 of record NC_142139.1, on the reverse strand, counting down.
AATTAAGATGTGTTCTTTTAGAGTAGTGTGGATTCAACTGCAGACCTCTGGGAGAAGAGAAATGTTTAGATTTATTGTAGTTTTTCTTTGACATCTTACAACTAAGGATGAGCGTGGGTGAAGGGTTATTGGTACCAAAGGCAGTCTTTTGGGGGCCTAAAGATTTCTTGGAGAAATAACATGACCCATTCTGTCCCCAGAGAGCAAGTGTTCAAGAGCTTTCTTGTAATGGCAAAGTATCCAGCCAGTCTTCCTGAAATGCTTCAACCCCTTCCTTCATATCCGTCCATGAGTTTTTTAGTAGTAGCTTGGATGTGGAGATGGGTCCAGATGGGCTTGATCCCATGTCACTAAGTGATTAAGATGGAGAGGAACTGATGGCTGAACAGAGCCTGGTGTTGGCAAGTCATGTCCAGAGCCCAGAGCTGAACAAAGCCCTGAACTCACCTGGTGGCCAAGCGTATTTAGTATCTCCTATAGAAATTGATTCAAGTTTGTACCCCAACTCTTACTTACCTTACTTACAGACTTACTGGCCAAGGATCTTCAGGTTAAAGATACTCCCCATTACCTTCCTCCCAGTGTAGGACCATCTGAGTCAAACTGGCAGGGACTCTGAGTCAAAGCCCTTCGATCCCTTGTCAGCTCGTGGATATAGGGTGGCAGAGGGTAGTGGTGGACAGAGCAGTTAAGGAGTTGGGAATGGTCGGGTTTACTCAGTAGAAGGGGATAGAATAGGGATTGAATCTGTTCCTGAATTCTGTGCCCTGTGACCCTGCCATTCCAACGAGGCCACAGCAAAACCCTTTTGTAGCAGTTCTGGAGACTGACTCCTTAAAACCGGGCTTGGTTGTAAGGAACTCGTGCCAAAGCCCAGAGTGTTACAGCCCTAAATGACCAACTCTTTCCTCATAAGCACGTTCAGCCCAGGAACATGTTTGCACCTCAGGAGGTGGGCCCCAGCTTTGTACAACCGCGGAGAGCACCATGGTTGTGGCCTGTGTGAAGCATGCCTTCTGGAGCTGGGCAATGCAGGAGTCCCGCTAGAAGCCCTGAGTGGGGTTATTTCTAGCTCACCATTCTGTGGACCAAGATGTTCTTCAGGCATCTGCTCTCCAAGAGATGAGACAGATCTCAACTGAAAACCTCAAAGCATAAAAGTGTCTTCTGAGTTTGCCCCTTTCCTCCAGGTAATGTGGGTCCCTGTTGCATTCCTACTGTCCTGAGGGAGGGTCTCCTCTTTCTCTCTCACCAAATAGAGGAAATAACACAAAGTTAGTTTCTGACAGGGCACCACTTTAAAAGGGCACTAACCACACATGTGTCTCATGGCCGTCCGACGTTATCGAGGTTGGTGACCTTTAACGACACAGCTGCCCTCTTGGGAGCCACGGTGGAGAGAGACCTGACTTGTTCATCATCCCATCTGTGCTAAATGTTAAGCGTGAAGCACTACAGGGAGATGTCCCTGGCATGGGATGCAGCGTCTGGTAACTTCTAAAATGCATCCCTGGAACAAGTTGGCCCTGTTCCAGCTGCCCAGTGGCTTCACCTCAGGCCTTAACTACCCTCGCCCAAACCAGAGAAGTTGGTGGGTTCCCAGTGGGAGTGCCTTTCCTTCACTCAGGCAGGACTCTTCCCTTGAATGCAATGCCTTGGTTGATCCTCCTTTTTCTCTTGTCTTGACCACGATCGATATTAAAGAAATTTCTCTATGTTTTTGGCATATGCATGGCACTATCCTTACCTATCAGGAGTTGTATAGCTGTATTAGTCTTCTGTTTTCTTGAAGAACAGGGGGCATTCTGGGCATAATGTATTGAGAATTCTTCTGGAGTGCTTTATGGAACCCAGCTTCTACCGCAGAAGAAACATCTCCATTCTACCAAGGAGCCCTGGTTGTTGTGTGGTGTTTTGAATTCCTTAAAATAGTCTGATTGCCCTTATTTGAATCATTTACTATTTCCAGGACACTAGACAACTCCGACGACTTAATTCTCAGAAAGCCTTTATGTGAGGGTGCTGCACCTGTGAGAGAAAAGCAGATTTAGAGAGAAAGCATGCCCTCTAAGAAGTAGCAACCCCAGAGAAACAGGTTTGAGTAAACAGAAGAACGAAACACTGAGTTAAAGCAATCAAGTGAGTATTGAATGCATCTTCTTTTTAAAAGATTGATTTGTTTTAGAGAGAGAGAGAGAGCAGGGGGAGGGGTAGAGGGAGAGAGAGACTCTCCAGCAGACTCCCTGCTGAGTGCAAAGCATGACACAGGGCTTGATCTCATGACCCTAAGACCGTGACCTGTGCCAAAACCAAGAGTCTGACACTCAACTGACTGAGCCACCCAGGTATATGTATATACCCCTGAATGTATGTGTTTTTAAAGGTATATGTATATACCCCTGAATGTATATGTTTTTAAAACTAAAAAAAGAAAACTGTCTTCTATAGTAGGATGTCAGTAGGAGGTCAGGAGCTGGGTAGGGTATTATGTGTTTCTGTCTTCCCTCTGCTCTGCTACATCTTCTCTCCCTCCCTTTTCCCTCCCCCTTCTCCTCCTCTCCTCCTCTCCCCTCCTCTCCTGCTCTTCCCCCTCCCTCTCCTGCTCTTCTCCCTCTCCTTCTCTTCCCCCTACCCCTTCTTTTCCCTCCCTCTCCCCTCTCCCTTCACACCTCCCCCTCTCCTACCCCCCTCCTCTCTCCTCTCCTTCCCCATCTCTCCTGTTCTGCCTTCCTCTCCTTTCCTCTTCTCCATTCTCCTCCCCTTCCTCTCCTTGCTTCTCCCCCTCCTTTTCTCTGTTTCTCTCTTCCCCCTCCCTCCCTCTCTCAGCCACCTAATACTCTCTCAACTTCCTTCCCTCAATCCCTCTGGGCACTTTATTCTTTAGGAATTAAGTAGAAGCCTGGAAGTTTTGTGTTCAAATTGCTAGTTTGCAGCTTACACGTGTTTTACAGGAATTATGGAGGATATAAAAAAAATTTAGAGAAATTTGGAGTATATAATCATATTACCCTGGATATAATCATTCTCCTTGAAAACCACTTCTCTCCCAACTCTATTATCACACCTTCCTCATTCTCCTCTTTCTTTTCTGGAACTTTCCCTTTCTCACCTCCAACCCCATTTCTAATGGTCTGAACATCTCATTAACTGGATAGTGGGTATTTGTGTACAAATTCATTGAATTTAATATAATGATTTTAAGATCCATAATTCTAAGAAACACTTTGAAGTAATCTTGCATTGCTTTTGTTGGCCAAAGATAAATAAGCTATATTGAGACTAAAAGGTGATGTTTAATGAAGTTAATTAAGGCCCAGATAATATAAATTACCTTTTACATGATCATTTGTATTTTTCTGTGGTAGACTCTAAGTATATAATGGTAGCAGTGAAGTTCAAAGGGCAAGAAGGTATGCCCGGGACAGGTTGTAGGTCATTTGTTAGCTTTGTTCCTCTACATCTCTAAAGCATTTATTATGTAGAAAGATGATGTATATGGGCTTGAGGGCAGGGAGTTTTGGTTCACTCACTTGACATTGCAGACAGACAGATGGCTACACCTTGCCTTGGTCTTCAGGGATGTGGAAAGGCTTTGAGGAGATTCTGTAGCATATACTGGATGGTGTGGTATTCAGAAATAACAGAATTTTCCTAGTAAGGGAAATTGGATCCCCGGATGTTGAGAGAATTTGGAGGTGGGACTGAGAAATCTTTTGGATAATCTCTGAGGAATTACGAAAGATAACAGAAGCACAAGAGATGGGGGAAATAGAATTATAATTCTCAAAAAGAGAAAGAAGGCCAATTCTATAAGCTATAGATTTAGTGAGCTGATATTGATTCTTGGTAGGAATCTTAAAGAATACTAGAAGATGGTTTCCAAGCTCTTTGAAAGGGAATCAATGGGGCGGGGGGGAAGAAAGAAAGGGAATCAGTGAGTATGAAGAACCAGCCTAAAAACACATTGTGTCCAAATGTTTTCATCTCCTTTTCTGATAGGCTTATTCCACTGGCAAGCTTATAAATCAGATTGATACAAGGGGTCTACATTCCAGAAAGGGATCTGCCACAGTCACCCCAATACTCTGGGCATAAGGAGAAGCCGGTTATCATTTACTGTTTCTAGGCCATAAACAACAGAAACAGATTCTAACTCCTTTAAGAAAAAAAGGGATTTTATCCAAGGATATGGAGCAGCTCTCCTGAAGGGCTAAACAATCAGACTTGAATGTCACAAATCAGAACCATATCCACAAATCACAGAGCCGGTCTTGTGAGCACATGACAGCTGGTCAACGCTGGCATGAACACCACCATCCACACTCTGATCGCTGATCCTGGTCTCTCAAAAAAGGTATAAAGCTGTCCCCAACATTCTGCCAGAATAGACTCCTTAAAGTCCCCAAATCTTTGCATCTCCAGCTTCTAGGTCTGCAGTTCAGCATAATGCCTCTAATTGGTGGAGCGTAGATCACATGGCTGAACTCCAGTTGCAAAGGAAGCTGAGAAAGCCAGGAGCTAACATTTTTCACCTTTCATCCCGGAAAGGCGGTGTCTGGCTTCTAAAAGACTCATAAGGTAGGTAATTTTGCCCCAAATAGAAAAGAGTTTCAGATGATGGCTGCCATAAAGATAGGCTAATGTCCTCACAGGGCCTGAGGGATCCAGGATAATTGGGTATGTTTATAAATGGTTGAAGGACCATAGCTAAAGCTCGTTAATTAATCAATCCTTTTTCATCTAAAAGAAGGTTTTTATTGGCATACCACAGGACTCTGCATTTTTGTGCTACGCAAGATTTTTTTAATGAGTGGCTTGGCTGAAGCCAGGAAAGAAGCTTATTTTATTTGCAGGTGACACAGAGCTAGAGTGGAATGCTAGTGCATGCAAGGGCAAAATCAGAACTGCAAAAGATCTCTAAAAGTCTGAACCAATCAGCCCATGTTACAAGACAAAGTCTATTGGTAGTAAATGGCAGGCTCTGTTTGAGGGTTTTAAAAATCCAGCTACTCGAATATGTAGTTGCTGCTAAGAAACAGGGCATGGTTTAATGTGGTTGCCAAGAAAGCTAATTAAACCCTAGGCTGCGTGAATAGATGCATAGTATTTAGAACAAAGCCTTCCTCACTCTTCACTAAATGGACCACAGCTGAGCACTGTGCCAAGCTATGAGCACCATCGCTTACCAGGAGCCAACAAGTTGGAGGATGGTCAGGGGGAGCACCAGGGTGGTGAGCAATCTCAGACCTCCTGGTATAGGAAGAATGGTAACAGAAACTCAAGGAACTTGGTCTGTGAAGCGAGGCCTCGAAGGGAGTGACCACCAATTACTCAAAGAGCTCGCATGTGGAAGAGGGGTAAGATTTATCCCAAAGGGTGTGATGAGGTGAAACTAAGGCCAAAGTGCAGATTATAGGCAGTCTTTTATAAAAGGAAGACACACATTCCACCTGAGTAATCCAAAGGTGGTAGAGCCTATGCTGGGCGGTAGGAGGTTACCTGTCACTGGAGATACTCAGGTAAGAGATTGATGGCCAGCATTTAGAGGTGCTGTTGAGGGGCCTCAAGCTATACTTAGATGAACCCTCAACTTTTATTTTTAGTTTTAATATTAAAATTTTTTATTAAGATAGAATAGACATAACATTATATTAGTTTTAGGTGTACAACATAATTATTTGTTATTTGTATATATTGAGATGATCACCATAATAAGTATAGTTAACATCCCTCATCATACATGATTACGAAATTTCTCTTGTGATTTCTCTTGCGATTACGAAGTTCTCTCTTGCGAAGAGAACTTTTAAGATCTACTCTTTTAGCAGTCATTCTGTTCTCTGTATCTATGAGCTCATTTGTGTGTGTGTGTGTGTATATGTTTAAGATTCTACATATAAGTGAGATCATCAGTATTTGTCTTTCTCTGTTGGGAAAGACATGCTATTTCACTTAGCATAATGCCCTAAAGTTTCACCATGTTGTGACAAATGGCAGCACTTCCTTCTTTTTTATAGCTCAGTAATATTCCACTATATATATGACAATTTCCTTACTGATTCATCCAACGATGGACACTTAGGTTGTTTCCATATCTTGGCTACTGTAAATAAGGCTGCAATGAACATGGAGGTCAGATAGCTTTTCAAGTTAGCGTTTTTGGGGTTTTTTAAAAAATAAATACCCAGAAGTGGAATTGCTAGATCATATGGTACTTCTATTTTAAATTATTTGGGGAAACTCCGTACTGTTTTCCATAGTGGCTGCACCAATTTACAGTTCTGCCAACAGTGCACAAGGGTTCCCTTTTCTCCACATTTATGCCAGCATTTGTTATGTGTCTTTTTGATAATAGCCATTCTAACAGGTATGGCATGATAAATCATTGTTTCGATTGATTTGCGTTTCCCTGATGATCAGTGATATTGAGTACATTTTCACATACCTATTGGCCATCTGTATATCTTCTTTGGAAAAAACGTCTATTCCGATCCTCTGTCCTTTTTGTTTTCAATTGAAGGATAGTTGACACACAATGTTAAATTAGTTTCAGGTGTACAAAACAGTGATTCCACAACTCTATACGTTATGTTACACTCACAAGTGTAACTACCATCTGTCACCATACAACCCTATTACAATACCACTGACCATATTCCCTATGCTGTACCTTTCATCCCCTTATTTCAAAACTGAAAGCTTGTACCTTCCACGCCTCTCACTCCTTTTTGCCCATCTCCTCACCTCCTCCCCTCTGGCACCCATCCATTTGTTCTCTGTATTTATGGGTCTATTTCTGCTTTTTTTTGGTTTGTTCATTTGTTTTTTAAATTCCACATGTAAGTGAAATCATATGGCAGTTGTCTTTCTCTGACTTATTGCAGTTAGCATAATACCCTCTAGGTCCATCCATGTTGTCACCAATGACAAGATTTCATTGTTTTTGTTTTTTTTTTTTTTTAAAGATTTTATTTATTTATGTGACAGAGAGACAGCCAGCGAGAGAGGGAACACAGCATGGGAGAGGGAGAGGAAGAAGGAGGCTCTCAGCCGAGGAGCCTGATGTGGGACTCGATCCCAGAACGCTGGGATCACGCCCCGAACCGAAGGCAGATGCTTAACGACTGCGCTACCCAGGCGCCCCCATCATTTTTTTTTTATGGCTTAGTAATATTCGATTGTATATAAAATATCATATCTTCTTTCTCCATCTATTTTTTTTTAGAGAGGGAGAGAGAGGAGGAGGAGGGGCAGAGGAAGAGGGAGGGAAAGAATTTTAAGCAGGCTCCATGCCCAGCATGGAGCCCAATGAAGGGTTTGATCTCACCACTGTGAGATCATGACCTGAGTCGAAATCAAGAGTCGGACACTTAACTGACTGAGCCACCCAGACACCCCTATCCATTCATCTATTGAAAGACACTTGGGTTGCTTTTCAATCTTGGCTATTATAAATAATGCTGCAATAAACAAAGGGGTGCATATTATCTTTTTGAATTAGTGTTTTCATTTTCTTTGGGTAAATACCCGGTAGTGGAATTACTAGACTATGTGGTAATTCTATTTTTAACTTCTTGAGGAAACTCCATGCTATTTCCCACAGTGACTGTACTAATTTGTATTCCCACCAACAGTCCAAGGGCTCCTTTTCCTCCACATCTTCACCCACACTTTTATTTTTTGTGTTTTTTATTTTAGCCATTTTGACATTTGTGAAATTATATCTCCTTGTGCTTTTGATTTGTATTTCCCTGATGATGAGTGATGTTGAGCATGTTTTCATATTTCTGTTGGCTATCTGTATGTCTTTTTTGGAAAAACGTCTATTCAGGTCCTCTGCGCATTATTTTAAGTTTACTTATTTAGTAATCTCTGTATCCAATGTAGGGCTCAAACTCGCAACCCTGAGATCAAGAGTCGCATGCTCTTCCGACTGAGCCAGGCTGGCGCCCCTCTTCTGCCCAATTTTTAACTGGATTATTTATTGTTCTGGAGTTGAGTTGTATACATTCTTTATATATTTTTGATATTAACCCCTTATCAGATCTATCATTTGCAAATATCTTCTCTCATTCAGTAGGTTACTTTTTTGCTTAGTTGATGGTTTCCTTCACTGTGTAGTGAAGCTTATTATTTTGATGTAGTCCCAACAGTTTATTTTTGTTTTTGTTTCCCTTGCCCGAGGAGACTTATCTAGAAAAATTTTGCCAAGAAAAATTTTGCCTTGGCAAATAGGCAGATTACTGCCTATGTTTTTTCCTAGTTTCAGGTCTCACATTTAGGTCTCTAATCCATTTTGAGTTTATTTTTGTGTATGTTGTAAGAGAGTGGTCCAGTTTTACTCTTTGCATATAGCTGTCCAGTTTTCTGAGCACCATGTATTGAAAAGACAGTCATTTCCCTGTTGTATATTCTTGCCTGCTTTGTCATAGATGTATTGGCCATATATGCACACATGCATTTCTGGTCTCTCTATTCTGCGCCATTGATCTATATGTGTTTTTATGCCAGTACCATATTTTGATTATTATGACTTTGTAGTATATCTTGAAATATGGGATTGTGATACCTCTAGCTTTGTTCTTCTTTCTCAAGATTGCTTTGGCTATTTGGGGTCTTCTGTGGCTCCGTCCCAATTTTAGGATTGTTTGTTCTAGTTCTATGAAAAATACTATTAGTATTTTGATAGGGATTGCATTGAATCTATCAATTGCTTTGGGTAGTGTGGACATTTTAAAAATATTAATTCTTCCGATCCATGAGCATGGAATATCTTTCCATTTTGTTTGTATCATCTTCAATTTCTTTTATGATTGCTTTATAGTTATTAGAGTATAGGTCTTTTACCTCCTTGGTTAGGTTTATTCCTAGGTAGTTTATTCTTTTTGGAGCAATTGTAAATGAAATTGTTTTCTTAATTCCTCTTTCTTAATTTTTCTCCTCTACCCATTTTTTAATTGGATTTTTTGTTGTTTTGCTATTGAGTTACACAAATTCTCTATATATTTTGGATATTAACCTCTTATCCAAGATATGATTTGCAAATATCTTCTCCCTTTCAGTAGGTTGCCTTTTCATTTTGTTGATGATTTCCTTTGCTGTGCAGAAGCTTTTAAGTTCAATGTAGTCCCACTTATTTAATTTTGTTTAGACTTCAATATTCTATTGTTTATAAAAGTATAAGGCTTTACAAAGGTAATGCAACAAGTTCTAATGTACATGTGAGCATTTTATAAGATTTTTCCTTTTAAAAAATGCATAAAGATGTCTTGTGGATGACCTAAGGCTGAGATTGCTTTGGAATGACATAGGAAGCTCCAGAGGCAGAGAGGAGAAATGCTGCATGGTAGGACTCATTAATGACCAATGGCAAAAATCTTCCTGGGTTTGTTTGGTTTGGGCTTTGGGCACCTGGGCCACAATAACAAGAATAAATTCCCAGGAAGTCAGTTCCTCTTTTAAGGAAGGCTTCAGAACAGTGCCAAGACTGCAGTCCCAGGGAGCTCCCTGTTTTCCCACACAAGCCAACAAGCTATCCCTGGAGGACAACCAAAGCAGACAACCAGTACTCTGATTTTGCCTCCATTGAATACTTGGGCTACACCCCATTTATAATGGAACTTAATGAACACCCTTGTTTCATCTGTAGGTCTCATAATGCTTTTATTTCAGTTACTCGTGAATCATTACAGGCACATAGGCCTGTGAGCCATAGCTTCCTTGTACAGAAGGGATTGGGGATTGAGTGAAATTACTCCAGACAAAGCAAACAAGGACCTTTAGCTCCAGGGCACTTGGAGAACAACAGCCTGAGCCTCTCACCCACATAATTCAGAGGCCTAACAAAGGGAAATATAGTGGTCATACTGGTCAAACACCTGGTGTATTGCACCCAGCTAGATAGGAGTGGTGTCTGCAAGGTATTTCTAATCATTGTGGATACCACTTAAAGAGAAAAGTCGTGGCAAATGTTTACATTATAATTTTCTGCTTCCAGGATAATAGGTTAAAGGGGGGAGTAAAGTAGATGCTGTATTACTTATATTATCTTAGATTAGGACATCATGATAGTAATTATGATTGTTAGGATGACATTGGGGCTACCCATGTTCATGTCTTTCTGACCTCTGTAAGTGACCAGTTGTTTCTGTCTCTCAAATACTTTCCCAAATTAGATTTCTAGAAGCTCATAGGAGTGCTTTGATGGTAGTAGATTTCTGGAAGTTCAAAGTATTCCTGTATGTCTGGTTCAGGTCCTGTTAATCACACCCCAAAATGTAGGCAAATTCTCAGCATACAAGGCTGCCTTTGTGATTGGAACATTTTGGGGGCATGGAGAGGGAGGGCAGGGATTTCAAACACGTATAGCGGGTTTCAAATTTATAGTGACATCTCAGACGTGCAAAAATGAAACTTTACTTCTCTATAACTGCACTCAATTTGCTTATGAGGTAGTGGAAAACTCAATCTTGGCACTTTAGGATAATTGACCCCATTCTGGCTTAAAAGCCTCTTTTGGGTAATTCCTCAGTCAATTCAGGATTTTAACTCCAGCAAGGCAAAATGTTTTCCTTCATCCTCTCCTTCTGGATAAGTCCTGAGTGTGAGTTCCTTACTTTCTGTTTTCTGGCCCCAATTGGCCTCTTTGGTCATGGGTGTCCATCTTGGTCCCTGTTGACTTTACCACGGACCCACCTCGTCCTGTCTTTCAGGCAGCACGTGGTGGCTGCGCCCTGCTCTGCAGTGGCCGGAGCTGCTCTCACCAACTCTCCATTCTCTACTGCCTTCTCACTCCTCCCAAGGAGCTATGGGCTCCTTTCTTGCTTTCCCCACACAGAAAGGAAATGAGGGAGACTCAAGGTGGGGTGGTGGTTTGAGTCCCGCAATCAGACCGAGTCTGCCCTGCTGACCTTCACTGCCCTCCCTCCCCCACCACAGTATGCACTCTTGCTTGCATAACTGTCTCTCTCCTCTCCCATCTGTCTAGGCTCTGCCCCCACCCCTCTGTCCTGAGTCAGGAAATACTTTTATTGCGTGTGTGTGTGTGAGAGAGAGAGAGAGAGAGAGAGCGAGAGATGGAGAAACTACCTTGTACTGTGACCTGCATCCTTTGGAGGGTAACACCTGTAAACTCTGTGCTCTGGTCCTCTAAGCTTCTACTGTTATCTTCAAGCTGAGTTCTTCGGAATTCAAAATAAGACCAACTCTCCCTCACACCAACTAGCTCTTTCAAGTCAACTTCAGGTGTTGTGAATTATAAATCCACTCAGCACCTCCCTTGACTGCTTTGTTCTGGCTGTTTCCGCTTTCTCCTTAAGTAATGACTGCCCTTGAACCAATGGGTGGAGGGCCAATAATTTGGGGAAGGAGAAGAACCTCAATTTAAATTTTTTTAAATATTATTTTAATCTTTGATAACCCATATGCCTCTATTCCAAATCAATGAAGATCAAAATATGTGAATAAAAGTCAAGATGACATCTAGTTTTCTTCCACTCCTGGTGCAGCTTGAGGAAGGAAACGCTTGTGTTCCCTAGTATTAGCTCGAAGTAACTCACCAAGTTTGTCAGGATTTCTCTGTTTCAAACCATCCCACAAAAAAAAAAAAAAAAAAAAAAAAAAAAATCGCACGTAGGTCACACTACCTTCACTAGTGGAGGCTTATACCATCTGGATTGCTGTTTTCATCTATAAAGAACTGATTGATTTTTAAATGAGCACAGTGGTCATGATGTGTTCTGTAGCTTATTGTAGACTTTGTTTTAGAGGAAAACTAGGTTTTTATTCTTTAGGTTTGCCTTGGGCCAGTTTTATGTTGCCTCTGATGTATGTTTTGTAAATTTCTCTTGTGGAAAAGATGGTGCCATGCAGGGCCACGGCCAGTGGTTACTGGGGTAGCTGTTCTGCCTCCCTGGGCCTTCCATGGAGGGAGGTGTTGCTGCCAATGCAGGCATCACCAGCACTCCCCTCACTTCCAGAGATTATCTTTTCCTCCTCCAGTCCTTCCAGTCCATCCAGGTTCCTGGATCTTGTAAGTGTTGGTGGGCATCTCGGCAGAGTTGTTGAGCTTTTGAGGGATGACCCTGATGGTGAGTGGAGAAAGTGGTCAAGAGGCAGGTCTGTGAGACCCAGAGAATTGTGTGGGCTTTATGTAGCTGAGGCTGAGCTTGTTGGCTATGAAGGGAGAGAATTAAAAAAAGCAGAGGAAATGGTTTAACATTAGCATTTAACACAGTGAACATTTAGAGTATACTACTTCCAACATTTTATCCAGCAGTTTTCTACATGCCGTGGGGGATAAAGGGGAGGATCCTGGTTATGTGGAAATTATGTATACAAAATTAATTGTCATATAATGAATAAAGAAATCACGACAAATTACATATTTTAAGAAGTTAATAGTACAAAATCACAAAACCCAGAAAAATAATACAATATTTTTGTTAATTTTATACTTCTGTATATTTTCCTCTCTATATTCTTTGGCTATACTCTGGTTACCTTTTTAAAAAAAACAATTTTATAACTTCATTTTCTCTAGAGAGAATAGAATCATTTAATCTTTCTTCTGACATGGTTGATTGAAATTTGTTTATTGATAGTTTAAAAATACAGTTATTGATAATGTCATTTAAAATTCTAGGGTTATGTTAAATTTGGGATAACCTCTGTCAAATTCCCTTTATATATAGGCTGTGAAATCTGGAAGAGTTTTCCCAGACTGGCTTCTGGCTCCATGTGTTTCAAACTATGTTTTAGGTTCACAGTCCACACACTTGTGGGTGCCAGAAGCCACAGAACACATCTATACTGTGATGCAAGTTCTGGCCCTCCATGTTCTTGTCATGATGCCGGGTGAGTTGGCACAATGGGTGGCAGTTTTCCTGGAAGCCATGCCTACATGAGGATGACTAGCTGTAATTTTAACTATGCACAGATACGTCTGTGAACCAGATGAATGTATCCCACCAAGTTCAACTAACTGTCTAAGAAAATGTATTCCACTAACTCAGCTTCTCCTTAGCTGGATTCCCAAAGTGCTCATGGCCACTTCTATGCCATCTAAAACAAGGGGGCATAGGGTGGGATGCAAATCGTCTTAACCATCTGAGGTTAAAATATCTCACATGAGTACATTTATTAAAAAGCAGACAAACAGGGGCGCCTGGGTGGCTCAGTCAGTTAAGTATCTGCCTTCGGCTTAGGTCATGATCCTGGGGTCCTGGAATCAAGTCCTGCATTGGAGTCCCTGCTCAGTGGGGAGCCTGCTTCTTCTTCTCCCTCTGCATCTCCACCCCTCCCCCCAAGCTTGTGCTGTCTCTTTCTCTCTCAAATAAATAAAATCTTAAAAAAAAAAAAAAGACAGAAAAACACCTTGCTAGGGGGCCCTCCTTGGACACTGGAGGGAGCCTGTGCAGGTGAGGGACTTGGAGGCTTTGGTTTCATTTGTTTCATAGCATAGCCATATCCAATGAGGTGGAGGATGCTGAACAAGAAAGCAGCTGCTTGCTGAGAAGACTAGCACAAAAGACCACAGAACCACAACGCCCAGTTGGGTGGAGGGTGGGGGATAAATAAAGCACCAAGTGGCCCCTCAGAGAAAGGGTGGATGTTCTACAGGTTCTTGAGCATTCGCTGGCCCCAGGGTTCACCAGCATAGTCCAACCACCCCCTCCCCCACGGACACAGCCCTGCTGTGATGAGTGTCCAGAGAGATTTAAGCCATGCCTTTGCTACATGAACTTTTTGGACATTCAAGTGATGTGACTTTTGCTATCACTTTTTCTCTTGTGCAGTTAGTGCTGCAAATGGTTGGTCAAACGCGGTGTTTAGGGACAGAGCTGTGAACAAAGGGCAGCTTGGATCCATCTAAAATGCAGCAACTCTTCCATCCTAGTGGGCTGGCGTTTGGTGGGGGAGCACGTTGACTTGGAGGCCACAAAGGCAGCATTTAGCTGAGGAATTACAGTTGTTACCCATTAGGGTATATTTGACTCTGCCTGGAAAAGTTAATGTGTTTCACGGTTGCTACCAGGGAAGGACGTCAGCCCTGGGAGATCTTGGTTCAACAATGACTGTCTTATGTAACAGAGTCGTTCACTTTATGACCACCTGAGGAACCACTAAGGAACATAATAAGAAATACACAGAACTGCTTGTGGGTCTGCCCTTTCTCCCTTTGATTCAGAAGGGAAAAAGATAAAGCCACAAGGCCGTGGGGACCTCTTACTCAAGAAATGTCTTTGTTTGATCACCAAGGCCAGGATGGTGACTTCAGAGTCAGGATGGAACAGGGAACATGTGTGGTTCTGAAGCACCGCCTGCCCTGTCACTGCCGTGTCTGTCTGGTGTGATCTAGACTACTTTCTAAACACGCTTCCTGTTCAGTGCCGCCAGAATTTTGGGGGTAATGCTTAAGTAATTATCTTTTTTCCTCCCCTCTCTCAATTTTCTCTTTCCTCTGACTCGTTGCCAAAACAACCAGAGTCATCGCATTGTAGAGCTGAGAGCTCAGGGAGAGTGGTTTGGATCCTGACGAGCCAAGCACGGGAGAGAGACTTGAAAAAATTTGAACAACCCTCGGTTGTTGATCCTACACATTTACTTAATATTAGCTGGTGTTGGCAGAGGTTTGTATTGGAAAGACTGCAACTTTCTGTGCCCCATATAAGCAAGATAAAACTTGAAGAAAGGAGTGTTGGTTTAATTTAGAAAGGCTCTGGTTTTTATTTGATACTAAACAAATCATGCAGTTTACAAGTCCTGTGACACCCCAAGATTTAACCAGCATTTTTTAATATGCTATAAGAGGGTCTTATGAAAGACAGATGCCAAGATGGTGCTTTGAAAGCATGAAACATCTGTAAATAATAACCTTTGGGTCTTTCACCTGTGGTTGCTTCTTTGTATTGTTTTGTTCTAATATTAATTTTGATCTGGCTTCCCCTTTTTTGTCCTTCAAATGCTATTTGCCAAAACATATATTTTGGGGACAAGAGGCAATTTGGATGGTCAGGCTAAATTGGATTATTCCCCAATCTGTCACCTTTGGCTTTTTCACTCTAGCATTTGTATATATGGCCTAATAAACCTCATCTAGTATCAGTAATGATGGGATTAAGTATTTTTCAACCTGAAAGCCCAAGATTTTAAATACTTCCGATTTAGCTAGTAGAACACATCTCTTGAATTTTCCTCTGGCCTTGGCGAGCTGGGTGCTGCGGGAAGTACGTTCACCCTCCCTTCACGCAGGAAGACTTCGGAGTTTCTCAAACGACACTCATTTCCTCTTCTGCCAAACGTATATCCAGGCCTGTCTAGGGGTCGTTCCTATACCCTGACTTCCAAACTAAGAAGCAACAACACCACTGAGATTGTTTCTGTTGTCTTGACAATCAGTATAAGTGCGTAGAGTTGATTTTGTGTGCTAATGACCCCAACCACAGCAGTGATGAGATTACAGATCATTCTTCTTGCTGTGGTGGTCACAAACTAGGCCACAGGGAGAAAGAGAACACATGTATTTTTATAAATCGTCCAGGAAGAAAAATGCAGGGAAAGAGTAGTAAATATGAGCCACTGGAAGAATGGAGATGTATTGATGGCTTCTTCAACTGGAAAGAGAACTCAGTGGTGGTGACCTTCAAAGCCCGAGACCCCAGGAGGCATTGTGACTCCAATGGTCCCAGGAAGCTAAAAATGAGGAATATAAGTAGTAGGACTTTTGAAATCTTTGATCAGCTCATCTCCCACAATAAAATTTGAGACTCAAATGCTCTGATGGAAATGAAGCAGACTTTAGGAAGTCTGGTTTCGGGGGTGCTCCAAGAGCTGAATGTTAAATTTTATTTGTTCCAGAAAGTCCTGGCAACTTGGTACAGCAAATTTGATCAGCACCATACGCCCGACCTGTCTCAGTAACGGTGCCATGCGTGTGATGAGGACTGCAAAGCAGCATGTGTTAGTGGGGGAAATGACAGGCACAGGAAGGAAAAGCTGAGAACACTGAAACTGTTCCTAATTGTGCAGCAAGAAAGGAGGCTACTGCCTGGCAGAGTGGCGTGTTGGCTGGAAGAGGGGAGTGATCAGCAGGGCTGGCAGGAAGAGCGTAGACTTGTGTGAGCGAGAGAGGAGGCAGCAATCTGGAGGCGCTTCAGATCACAGAGCCCTGAGAGAAAAGGATTGCATCTCCCCCTCCCTCCCCCCAGGGAGCTGGATAGGAGGCCCAGAGGAACTTTCACAGAGACTGTGGGAAGGGCTTCTCTGCTCCAGAGGGAACGATCTGTGAACTAGATGCTAACTGTTTTCAAAGGCTTAAAAGAGATAGGTTTGCTTCAGTTTGTTGAAAGACTTTATTGAGAGGATTTCCACTTAAGTTCTGACTTGAAAGAAATATCACTCCTTCTCCTTTATCAAGATTCTCTCTCCTTGCAGGAGTCTAAAGCTCACAGCTTGTCACCAGCAACACATGTCTTTCAAGTGGGATTACTAGCATATTTGGTCTGAAAGCTGATTCACTGGAACATTGTGGTCACCACATTGGGCCTACTATGTGGTTGGCATGGCTGTTGTTATCAGACAATGGTGTTTCTTACGTAGGCCTGAATGAAAGAAGCAGCTGAGGTCAGAGGAGATGTTTGTCAGCTTTGGGAAATGCTAACTTTACCAAAGCGTAAGCCCTAGACTGTCTTGAGCTGGCAGATGGAGGATCTCGCTGACTTCAGAGGAAGGGAGCCGAAACCTGGAAACCTTTGGGGACTCGAAGGAATCGTTGCTGGGAGCTTTTTTCCCACCCTCTTCAGGGCACACAGGCTCACACACAGCCTTGGGAGAAGAATAATGGCCCCTACAACACATAGCATGCTTTGGTGTGTTTACTCAGAACTACACCTTGGCATTAAGTGACCTAGTGACCCTGCCCAAGCCTGAGCTTAGGGGCACAATGTGGGGATAGATATAAAGGAAGTTTCTCTGTCGCTGTGCTTTAGGTTACAAGTAATTGTCAACATGGGAGCATGTTGACTTCTGTCAGTGGTGGATCTGTGACTCCCCAAGCTGGTCACTGACCTTAAGAGAACTATTATAGACATTGTGGGACCTACAGCCTGAGAATAGAAATACTACCTCGCTCTCTATCCCATGACCTCTAACAGCCTGGTTGCCACCATGGCCTTTTGTTCCTGGAGGGGATAGAAACTTTGGGAAGTGGGGTCACTGCATTGCTTCTGTAGGTCATCTTCCCAGACTGGCCTAAACCTCAGAATCTTGGGCTCCTGCTCTGTTTTGCATATCTGTTTTTTGAAGTTTTTTAAAAATTATGAACTACAGTATTTCAAGCATATAGAAGAGTGCCAAAAGTAATAGACATCTGAGTATCCACTGTCCAGATTTAACAAATACAAACATTTTGCCACATTTGTATGAGACATTTAAAAAAATTGCAATAGAATTAAAACCCCAAATATCTATTTTTAGTAGATAGAAAAGCATAAACAAGTTTAATTCTAGTAAGTTGCCGGCTATACACAGCAGCTTCCTTTGAGTCTTCAGATAGTGGAAACTGTATTTGTGCACAGCACCAAAGTCCCAGTGATCTGCCCCAACCAGAAAGATTGTCAGTAAAGTGTTTGTCTCAATACTTGAGCAAATTTTCTCAGGCCCACATTGTGTATCTTTCCCCACCCGGAGCCAAATGCCAAGAACCCCCTGGCTCCAAAGGTTATAGGTATAAAAACAATATATCCTAACCTACTCAGAGTTTTGCCCCATTTAATAAGAAAGGATGACTAAATATTTTCAGAAAATGAATGAACACTTTGAACAATGTTCAGAACTTTCCCATGTCCCCATTAGCCAAGATCCTAGAAAGCTAAGCATTAATTCAGCTACTATTAGAGAGGCTAGAGTATTGAAGGCTTTACAGAGAAACATCTCTCCTGAGTTCCAGTCCTGAATCTTCAGTCCAATTCATTTCTACCAGAATGTCCTGAGAACATTTCAAGCTTGAAATGTCTGAGGCCAAACTCATTCTTTTTCCCCCTTAATATGTCCTCTTTCCAGTTTCTCCCTTTTTTTCCAAGAAAGGCACCACTATTCTTCCCGTCACGTTGATTCAAAGCCTTGAAGCCAGACTCAATCCCACGTCTCCTTTGTCTTTAACATCCAGTATCTTTCCTCAATATATTTCTCACATCTGTTTATTCCATTCCAATCCCATGCTGCCATTCATATTGGGATATCGTTCACCTTTATGGCTTGATTATTGCAGCAGAGTCTGCCTTTCCCCTTTCTCCTTTCAATCTATTATCAGTATCAGATGAATCTTCTGTAGAAGCATTTTGTGCCATTCTGCTTAAAGTAATTCAGTGATTCCCATAGCTTAGCAAAGACCAGTTTTTTTTTAATCCATCACCTTCAGTGTTTTTCATAATCTTTTCTATTCCCACCTTTCTATGTGTATCCCATATCATATCTCACTGAAACCTCTATCCTAGGCACACAGCACTACTTGCCCTCTCTGATGCTCTGAGTCTTTAATTATTTCCTATGCCTGAACACCCCCCCCCCTTCATTAAGAGACCAATCTTCATTGGTCACCTACTATGAACCAGGTCATGTGGTAGGTCGAAGTACAATGATGAACAGGGTAGAAACAACCCCTGCCTGTGAAGACCTTATAACGTACTAGAGAAAACAAAAGGATAAATAGGCAACTGGTATGCCAGGCTATGCGGGAAGTACCGTGACAAAGGAAGACCAGGTCCCCTGTCCCAGGCATGGGGATTCATAGCAGGCTTTCCAGAGGAAGGGATACACAAATTATGATTCATTCTTGATGATGGTTGGCTAGGTGGAGAAAGGGGAGAAGAGGCGGGAAGGAACTCTTCAGGAGAGGGAATCATTCTGCTAAACTCCTACCCAGCTTAAATGCCTTCTTGACCAGATAAGTGGTATACTGTGAGAGCACAGGTTCAAAGCTACACACAGCCAAATTCTAACCCTAACTCTGCTACATACTAGTTGTATAGATGACTTTGCTTAGCTTACTCAAGAATAATTTAATTTTACTGAGTCAATCTTCTAATCTGCAAAAATACTAACTTGATGTTAGAGCATCAAGAGTTCAGTCATTCTATAAATATTTCTTAAGCATAAGAGCCAGGTATTCTTCTTGGTGATCTATGGTACTTATATTCTAGTAAGGAAAAGTAGACAGTAAATAAAATAAATATGTAAATTGTATAGTATATTAGAGGGTGATAAATTCTATGGAGAAAATAGACAAGAGAGACTGAGCATGGGGGGGATTGTAATTTTATTTACTCATTCATTTATTTTTAACACATTCATTTATTCACACAAATAGTATTGAAAGCCCACCACATGGCAGGCACTGGGGATACAGCAGAAAGCAACAGACAAAAATCCCCACCTTTATGAAATTTATGTTCTGATGGGGGAGAGACAAGAAACAAGATAAAAATAGGAAAATACAGAGATGTTAGTGAAAAGCAGGAAGAATGGATGAGAAAAAGTGTGTAGAGGCATTCAAATATTAGACAGGGAAACTAGCTAAGCCTACTGAGAAAGCAAGAGTTGATTAAGAATGCAGAGGAAGTGAGGAAGTGAGCTGTGTGAACAAATGGAGGAAGCAAATTCTAAGAACAACAAGTACAAATGTGCCAAAGTAGGACCATCTTGATGTGGGTGAAAGGAGTGAGTGAGGAGGAGAGCAGGAAAATAGGTAGATAGGTAAGGGTGGTAAGGCAGGTCAAGGCCCCATGGGTTATTATGAGGACTTTGGCTTTCATTTAGTGTGACATGGAAAGCCAGTTTGGAGCAGAGAAGTGACTTTGTCAGACTTACATTTTAACAGGATCACTCTGGCTGCTGTGCCAAGAATAGTCTGAAGGGGTCTAGGACAGAAGCTGGGAGAGCAGTTGGGAGGCTACTGTAATAATTTAGGCAAGGGGCAACAGTGGTTTGGATCAGAGTGGTACCAAAGGAGGTGGGGAGAAGTAGTAGGGTTCTGGGTATATTTTAAAGGCAGAACCAATAGTACTTGTGATGGATTAGCTATGCAGTTCAGTAGAAGTAAACTGATTCCATTTTTGACTTGAACAACTGGAAGAATGGAATTGCTCTTTACTGAGATGGAGAAGAGTCTGGGAGGAGCAGTTGGGGAAAATATTAGGAGTTAAGCTTTTAATGCGTTGAGCTTGATTTAGAATGATCTAAGAAGGAGGGTTCACTGAAAAGGAGATAATTTAGTAAGGGCTTGGAGGAGATGAGCATAGAAAACATGGGAAGACTTAATAAAAGGATGTTTGAGAGAGCACCTGGCACAGTGCAGTGTGAGGCAAGCTCGGGCCCAGTTAATTCCATTTTGTCATCCTTAAAGATATTCTTATGCTCCTGGGAGCCGTGACTGATGTTATTCATCATTACATCCTCCCTCTAGTGGGTAGACTGTACCTTGTCCATTGTAGTTGTTAAACAATATCCGCTGAATGCATGAGAGAAAGGAATTAGCTATCATCAGTAAAGGGACTGTTCCAACTGTCTTCCCTTTCTCCTCCCCTTCCAAGGAAGAGATCCTGGCCAAGCTGTTTTGCGTTTGGGGGAGGGGAACTGGAGGTCCCTATTCTCTTATGTTATGGTTAACACAGTGTGATGGTTCTCCAAGTGTGGCGCCACCTGCAGCAGAAGCAGCAGGGATGGTGGTAAAATAGGAATTCCTGGACCCTTTCCCAGACTTTCTCAGTCTGAATTTCTAGGGGAGAAGCTGGGATCTCTCTGTTACAGACTCATCCAGTGTTTCTTCAGAAACTAAAATTTAAGAACTACTGACACGAAAGAAGATGACCGCTCATTGACGTTTTTCCTTGGAGGCAGGTAATTTCTAGCCATGATGTGGTGAATTACAACTGCTCTGCAATTTTATGATAATGTGTGCTCATCACCTAATCAAACTGCTCCAGTTGAGCTAGAACCTGGCTGGCTCAGATCCCCACTCACATTGTCAGATGATTGCTTCAGCAAAAGAGGCCTTTTGCCAAATCCTTCAGAGTCGAACTTTGCAGCTTAAAGAGAGAAGCATGAACGAACATACAAATGTCAAATTTCTTATTATTCCAGGAGTTTTCAAACAATATGATTCCATCCCACTCTCTCAAGAAATAGGGCAGCACATCTGTTTCACTCTTAACTAGAATGAAGTAGTTTCTTCACATTGCTCAGTGCATCTCTGCCACATATTGACTTTTGGCATCATGTTTAGCAAGTCCTTTATGGGCCGTCTTCTGATGCTGCTAAATGAGAGCAAAGTTAATATTGCTCATTGCTCCCTCTTTGGTGCTTCAAAGAATGCCTGGCACACAGTAGGCCCTTAATAAATATCTGTGGATGGATGAATAAATCCATTCCACTTTCTGCAGTGAAGAGGCAAACTTACACACATTTCCGTCCGTGGAGTATCCTTGTTTCCTGTAGTTTACATCCATGGACCTCCTCCCCCCGCCCAGATAACTACCCACTATATAAATCTGTTCAGTTTGCACTTAAGATATAACTTTCTGGTGACCCCATAAAAAATTGGCAGAAATTCTCGGGAAGGATGATATTATAATTGGTCTTGTGAGGGATCCATGGAGGGATAAATTTCACATTATTCATGTTTCCAGATGGGCTTTAGTCCCCAGGGCAGTCATTCCAGAACCTTTTCTCAGCCTTAAGTTTACTCCAAGAAATATAAATAGTGATTTACAGCTTGATTGCTCCCACAAAAGGCTCCCCTCTTTCTGGTGCAGAGTGGGAATTAGGGCAGAGGAGAAGGCAGCTGGGAAGCAGGATGAGGGACTGGTGCCCACAGGGAGGGCATTGTATGCGAGTGAGATGTTGGTCTACAGTGTCTCTCTGGAGGATGAAGAGTTGGCGAACAGGGGGTTGTACTAGATATGGAATTGTCTGAATGGTAAGGCAGTTGAGGAAGCTTTGAGCAGCAGTAAGCCTTGGATGCTGGCGTGCCAAGCTTGGCGTAGATATGAATTCATCCTACCCTCCCACAAAAACAGTCTTCAGCTGGTTGGGGTGCTCTACTACCAAGGTTTAATAGGAGTATTTCCTGGGCTTTTACTAAGCTAATGTATTAACTCCTTCAACAAATATTTATGTGTCAACCTCTGTGCTGGGTGCTAGGACTACAGCCCTGAAAAAGGAGAGGAACTAGAACCATTTTTATCCGTGAACTCCTCTGTTTCATGGCCTCAGATTCAAGCCGTAGTCAGAGATTTCTTGGATGTTTGTTGTTTTCAACAGGGTACATACAGAGTAGGAGATCAGAGTAAATTCTTCAGGAGTTCTCAACGAAGGGTTAGGAATCCCTAAATTACAAGGATATAACAATACCATCAATGTATGATTGACAACCAGTCAGACAAACACTAAGCATTCGATTCATTTAAGGCTCAATCAATATTTCAGTATGAGCCTGGTAGGACAGATTATCCATTTGTGAAGAATGATATCATAGCTTGCCTGGACTGCTGCAAAACCTCCTAACTGGAGTCCTTGCTTCCCCCTTTGCTCTGCAGGGTCTATTTCCCACACAGCAGCCAAAGTATTTTATCATGACCTGGCCAAAAAACCTCCAGTGGCTTCCTTTTGCAACTGGAATAAAATCCATCTCCTTACAAGGCTCTCTTATCAAGGATCTGGCTCCTGCTTCAAGTCCTGCTCTCTTCTGGCCTCAGAGTTGACCTGAAACTATTTCCTACCTTACCCTTGCTTGTGCCTCCTCATTATTCAGGACTCAGTTCAAATATCTTCTAAGAGAGTGCCTTCCTGCACACGCTATCTTAAGTAGTTCCATCCCTCTTCCCCAGATCACCCCTTTATTCCATTAGCGTGTTTCATATTCATGGCAGGAACTTCGGGTGGTTAATCTTATTAATTTTTGGTTACATATTATGACCTACGTCCCACCACTAGAATGTAAGTTCCTTGAGAGTAGGAGAGTAAGGGGCACTCAAAAAATGTCTGTTTAATGAATTAATAGGTATCACATTTCCTACACATCTGCAGGGTTTCTGGGGCTGTCTCTGACTGTGACCAGACTGCCAGTGGTTTGACAGCATCTTTGAAATCACACTGGAAAACATGGTACATGACTCAGAGCCCCAGCACCTCGTATTAACCTAGTGCTTAATGTTTTCTGTTAAATTGACTTGAACTAAATTAACAACAGATCAGTGACTGGAAAAACGTATGTGACGAAAAAATCCCATTGACGGTACCAGTCAGTGGCCCAAGGAGATGAGTTCATAATGGCTGCTTGTTAAAAGAGTGGATGTCAGCCCATATTTACTTTACTGGGAATAGGGGGCTATGGCAGAGCCCAGGGAGCATGGTGCTACACAAAAAGGAAATAGTCCATAACAGGGGCAGGTCTGGTTGAAATCTGATGGAAGGGTAATGGCACAGAGGTCTTGCACTTGATGCCATATTGAGACTGGATGTTGGTAGGATGGTGCCCTGCTCTAATATGTTTAGTAGCTGCACTTGCTGAATTGACAGCATCTCTGTTTAAAACTGACAAGGAGAAAATTAAAGTTTCCCTTGTATTTTGTGTTACACATGAATAACCAATTGCTTGGCAGCTAGTTAAAATTCATATTTCCCTTGTCAGGTTTTTAGCAACTGTGAAGATTGGGTTAATGTAAGTCTCCCCTACCTTTGCCCTCTTGGCTAACTAGCTAGCTATATTTGCATTTCTTTTTATATAAGTCTTTCTTTTTTCTTGTCCTTTTGACAACACAGTATCAGAAATTTGTATTATCTTCACAGATGTTCCATGTTGGGAAGCATTTGCTCCTTATATAAATACAGAGACATAAAGTGACATGTTGCATGTATCAAATCCTTTTAGTGACTTAAGGTCAAAGATTGCTTTTTTCTCAGTGGGATGGCCATCAACAAAAAAGATTTGTCAACTACTGGGAATTTGGGAGTTTTCTAATACTTCTGGAATGGGAAATTCTAAACATTGTGAAATAGGCTTTCCATCCAACAAGATTCACTTACAGATCCTACACAGTTCTGTCACTGACTCGTGGAAAAGAAGACTCATTTCAGCTTTAACATGTTTTTCACACCTGTGAAACACCTGGCCATGCTATCCTTCTACTCCTTTCTCATCTCAGCTCAGTAGAATGATCAAATCTCATAACTGTGGAAAACAGACAACCTTTGCTCTCACCCTCTCTTTGTTTCCCTTCTTGATTCACAACTTACACAGAATTGCAGCTGAGAATCACTTGCTGGCAGCTGTGGCCACAGATCTTCTCTCCACATCTCAGAGAAATAACTGAATAGGGAATTGAGTTGCCTCTAGGTTTCACAAACAATGTCTCAGGAACACAGCTGGTCATCACCCTGCATGAGGGATGAGAACCAGAGAGGAGGGTATGAATTTTTCTCACCCCAAAGAAACCCAGGAGAGATACTCTCCGAAGGTTTGTAGGGAATTTGTTTCTGACCCAAGGGTCACAACACAGCTTACTATGAATTTTAATTGGCTGCCATATCAATGCTAATTCATCTCTGACTTTGGCAGAAAAAATTAAGTGTTAAAGAAATGAATTTAGCAGGAAGTTATATGGGGATTTTTTTCTTTTGTTTTTTGTTTTCTTTTGGGGTTTTTTGGGGGGTTTTGTTTGTTTCTTTTTCTTTCTTTATTTCTTTTTTTTTTTTTTTTTACACAAGCATGATCCCACAGCTGCTGAAAGTCTAACAGAGGGGATGGTAAATAAACATATGGAGCTAGGGTGTGTTCATTTTCAGAACTTCTGCCTGAAGAGGAGTCTGGAAAACTGCAAGATTCATTTTGGATTATAAATCTTTTCTGCTGACAAGGGAGTTATCCTGCTACTGCCAAAAATAGGCCAAACCAATTTTGTAATGCTGTGAGACAAGACTGAAAGGACAAGGCATAAAAGGGCCCGTCATAAGGTACATGTCAAATGAAGGCAACACCAACTTGCCTTTGGCTTGAGAAGCTGAACTCCCAGGTCTCCGACCTCACTTCCTGTCCCTATGCGTTTCAGAGACTCCATCTTTGTTTTGTCCCTACTCCTTTCTCTCATTTTTCTCCTTCCCCAATTTTCCCCCCTGACTTCACTCCTCAAATTCACACATTCTCCTTTCTACTACTTGATATCTGTCACATACATACATTAAAACATGTTTAAAAATTCACAGTTGAATCCTCAAACATCCAAATATTTGTAATGAAATTGAGCATCCTTCTGGCCATTTGTGCTGCTGGACAGATAATATTGATCTGTTTATTCAGCATGCATTCCCAGCCACCTTTGCCCTGGTCTCCCCTTATTGTAGAGGCTAGAAAGAAAAAATTTCAACTTTCCAGCTTCTCTTGCAGCTAGGTGGGACCCAAGATAGTCCAGATCCTAGTTAAAAACCTTGTGTGATTTTCCAGGCCTGGCCATAGGCAGTTATAAAGGCTTTACCTGGCAGAGTTCCCAGGGAAAAACTGCCCTCCCCACACCAGCCTGGGTGTGCAGCCAGTGCATTGCAGCCTCTCAGGGGAGCTGTAGTCAAGGACTCAGGGACCCTTGGCTGGCCATGTACTCATGTGTAGCTGCATTCCTAGCCCGGGTACCTCCATTTGGAGGTCTCCTCATTGGGGCACCTTGACGATACTTTCTCTGCTCTGACTCAGTACTTTTCCACTCTGAGCCCTTCTCCTTCATACTCCTTTCTCCGCCTGGGGCCATAAAATGACAGGGGCCTCTTGCTCAGGACTCCTTCAAAAGAAAGGCAACCCTACTGGATCTGTGCTGATTCATCCTATCATCCGGTGGGAGGGGGGGGACTTCATTTCATGGGGAAAATGAAACAAGGGAGAGTAGGTGCTTTCTCAGTTTAGCTTCTTGCTTATACTTTTGCACTAAGTGATTTTTTAAAAGATTTTATTTATTTCATTTTTTAAAGATTTTATTTATTTATTTGAGAGAGAGTGTGTGAGAGAATGAGTGGGAGGAGGGGCAGAGGGAGAAGCAGACTCCCTGCAGAGCAGGGAGCCTGACACGGGACTCGATCCTGAGACCCTGGGATCATGACCTGAGCCAAAGGCAGATACTCAACTGACTGAGCCACCCAGGTACCCTGCACTAAGTGATTAAAGGCTTCACTGTTATTTTCATTTTGGCTCTTTCTTGCTTTTTTAATTGCCTACTCCAACACCAGACAGCTCAGCTTTCTCTTCCAGCTCAACCGAGCTCCTGACAGACCCACGTGACACCACTGTGGGCAATGAAAACTAAGATGAAGTTGGCTGGCTGGTTTATGAGATAGCTGTTACTTTCCTGCTTGGGTGGGAAGGGAGTAGGGGGGTGGAAGACAAATAACATTCTGCCTTCATCCTGCCTAGAATACAGATGTGATGCGGGGAGATGCAGCAGCCATTATATGAACAAATTATAAGCCAAGTTCTTAAAGATTTTGAGAGAGAGTTTGAAAGAGCCTGGAGTCTTGATAACACTGTCATTACAATAGCCTTGGGATATCTATCTTTGTATTTCTTCTTGTGCAAAGAAAAGAAACTTCTTATAGTGATTTAAAAATATATCCACAAATCCCTTGACCGCCTTCCCATCAGAAGGAAAAGTCTAATTCTTCTCCTCTTAATTACGGTCCAGCTTTAGTTTGTTGCTTCTAACAAATAGAATACAGCAAACATGATGCTGAGGCTAAGTCAAAAAAAGTGATTCAACTACTATGTGTCTCTCTTACCACAAACCTTGGGAGCCTGTAGCTGACATAAGAAGTCCAGCCATACTGAAGCTGCCATACTAGAGAGCCCACTTTTATTATTTTTATTACATGAGCACGATCCTATAGCTGCTGAAAGTATAACAAAGGGGATGGTAAATAAACACAAGAGCTAGGGATAGATAGCTGGAGTGTGAAGCACTAGGATTTGGATTACTGAGGAATTAGCATGAATCATTCTTGGGGGACTAGGGAGAGAATAATGAATGCTACTAATTAGCCTGCTAAGTATTCTCTGTAACTAGAGGATATTTGGTTGCAACTAGAAAGCTGAGGTAATTATCTCTTCATTACATATGAATCTATTTACACGATCCACATGGGCATTTATGACTGGTTAGCTCAAATAAATGGATGTCGAGGCTCATGACAACATCATGAATTCGTGCCCTGTAGCTTCTTTCAATTCCAGGGCTTTAGACTCCATCCCTTGTAGTTCAAGGTGGCCACCATGCCTGGAAACACAAATAATACTATTTTATCATGTAATATTAATAAACCACTTATTATGTATTTATCTGTTTCCAGAATTTGGTGGCCACCCTGGAAACACTTTTGGGGGATATCTTTAACAAAACTCATTCCAGCTCTCAACCCATTCCACCTTCCCTGAGAAGTGCCCCTGATCCACACAGGTGGACTCCTAGAGACTCTACCTTCTGTGTGGCTCACCTTGATGACCTCAGATGATTGAACAAGGGGTGAACACTTGATTCAAATAGGGCCAATCAGATTCTCTCTTCCAGGAGTAAGAATGGAAAGACAGAGAATTGGTCTCTTCTAATGACCGAACAGTCACAGATAAAGTCATTAGCTGTGGTTTGGCTATATTTGGCCTTCTGGAAGGGAAAGCAGGGAAAGATGGACTCTGGTGTTAAAGAATGAAGCAGATGTGTGAGAAAAAGCAGAGTAGAGATCGTTTGAGAGTATATCTTGGGAATATGGATGCTTTTCATTTCTTAATTCCAGCCCTTCCTAAGGCCTGACTGTACTCCTGCACTTAGTTCTTTAGCACACTTCTGTACCCTTATACCAGATTCCCCCTTTGTGCTAGAGATGAGTCCATTTGGTTTCTGTTACTTGCCCCCAAAAGTCTAACTAACATAACTAACATAACTTTAAGCTGTAGGAGAGAAGAAAAATTTTCCTTCTACCCTTCTGGGTTCTTACCTAAGTCTCCTGTAATAAGACAGATTAACAAAAGAGAAACAAATGAAACTACTCATATGTTTACCTCATGTACACATGGGAGATGCCCAGAGAAAAATGAGTAACTCCCCCAAATGGCCTAGAATTCAAGATTAAATCTTAATAGGGAAAGGAGAAGGGATTTGGCCTTTTCGGGAAGAGTAAATGATTTTTATGAAAAATAAATGGGCCCTTAGAAGATTAGATGGAAGGTATGATGGTTTGTGACAAAATTTGTCTGGATGTGGTGCGGACTTCTAGTCTCTCCTGTGACAAGAGTTAATCCTCCCTGGGTGATGAAACTCTCAGGGAGGGGATTTATGACAAATGGGTTCTTTTTGGAGGATCTATCCTTTGGCAGGTAAGGGCAGTGCAGAGAAAGTCTCTCCCTGCGTTTGCTGTTTTTCAGATGCCTGCAACTCGAAATAATCAATATACCAAAGAGGCATGTTTGGAGGTGGCATATTCTGCTACCCTTCAAAACCTTGACTACCACCTCCCCAGAGAATACCATCGGTCATGAGGGTCGGGAAAGACTATGTAGATATGTATGAAACCATTGTCGCTGAAGTGGAAACAATTTAGAACACCCTCTTCTAGAATGGCACCAACAGCATCATCTTTGAACACACTGGGCAGTTGCATCAGTCCTACAGAGCATGGAAAGCTCCTCTTTCTATTCCAAAATTGACTTTTTTTCCAATAGGAAAGAGTTTCCCTGATACCGACAGAAAAATCTGCTCTTTGAAAAACAATTTCAAATCCTCGCACTCTAGCAGATCTTCACTAAAATGAAAAGTTGTCCTCAGATATCTGTGGCTAAAATGTCCTCCTAAGTTATTTGCACTGTCCTTGGCTGAAACTATCTCCACCAACTAGTATAACCACAGAGAACTGCTTTCCCAGACTTGGTTCTATGTACAGTGTTCCCAGACTGCATTTTATCCGAGGTCATTTCTGGTGTTATCAATGATTAGCAAAAGGGAGCAAAAGAAGGTTTCTTATTTCAGTAGAATGTCTCTTCTCGTTTATAGCTGGTAACTTTATAAGACTGGGCAAAAAGAAAAAATATGGGGAAAAATGGCAAAGGTTTAAATATGAATGTGAAAGGCAAGAATGAAGGAAAGAAACAAGCAAACCACCAAAATAGTGTAGCAAGAGGCAGAGGTTGGGGAGCAGTTCTGCAAGTGAGTTTCTTAAAGGCTGGGACCACTTGGTCCAGAGCCAAGTGCTTCACCTGGGGTAGAACAGGAACTGAATGATGAGTGTGGGCTAAAGTGGTTGAATGAACAAATGATTGAATGCTTTGATAAAATGAAGGTCAGAAAACTAGATTACCCACCGTTAATAGAACAAGAGTTTGTTTCTGTCCTATCTCAAGTATTAAATCTTCCTGAATTTGTCTACTCTAGTTAGAATCTGATGTAGCCTCCAGATACAAAAAGTAAAATTCTAGAAGCTTGTCAGGCTCCCACAGTTAATGCTGTTACACTCTTTTGAATGTAGATGGAAGTCACAACCCTGACCTCCTGCCGTAGGTGTGAGCAGGCGATGTGAAGTCTTCTCTGCCTGACCACCTCAGTCTTCTTTTTTTATTTTTATTAATTTATTTTTTAAATTCTTTTTTTTTTTTTTTTTAGTGGTGGGGAGGGGCAAAGAGGGAGAGAAAGAGAGAATCCCAAGCAGGCTCCACACCAAGTGCAGAGCCTGACGTGGGGCTTGATCATATAACCCCAAGATCATGATCTGAGCCAAAAGCAGGAGTCTGTTGCTTAACCAACTGAGCCACCAGGTGCCCCATGACCACCTTATTATTCTAAGTTCTGCTCAATTTGGGCCACTGATTCCATGGAGGACAAGAGTGGGAGGAAGCATCTCTGACCTGGAATCTCCAGGCTGATGCCAGCCCTGTCATGGGGCACCGGGAACCACTGCCACCCCTTTTAATTACAGTCTCTGAAAGAAGAGGCCGAACCCCCTCTGATTTGGAGAAAGGCTGGCTTCTTCATCTTATTAACAATAACATATCCCAGTGCTCCAGTAATTACAGACCTAGTGCTGAAGCAATCAAATTGCTTATTTGAAAGAAAGACTGTTTCCTTTCCCTAATGAATGTGAACAGTTCCCCAGAGCCCGAAGGTGATGTGTATGAATGCCCCACTGTAACAATGAAAAGCGATTATAAATAAATGACACAGAGCTGCTCTGTTCTTAAAAATCACTGCATGATCAATTTGAGAGACATGCATAGAGATGGGACTCAGGAGATTTTGTTTTAATTATTCTGCCCGAAGGAAAACGATACTTTGTTCTTTGCTGGCACCATTGTACATAAAAACTTAGACTTTAGAAACACGATCCTATTCATCTTTCTTAAACCACTAGCAGATACAGTGATGCAGTTGCCTTCATTTTATAGGAGGGGAAACTGAGGTCCAGATGTTTTTGTTCTTCGCAGGATGTCTAAAGGTTCATATATCATCATTGTCAACAGATTTCTATGTCTCTCCCTTATTTGATGGCTCTGATAATTGTTTGTATTTGAAAATCCACCAGAAAGGGGAGAAATTAACAGAAGGCTATGACTAAGAAAGTGAGGTGTGTGTGTGCATACACATATTTGAGCACGTCTTGATTTGGGGATCAGGCAATAGTAAGAATGGAAAGATGCCAGGAGGCAAGGGCATTCCGTTTGAGCCTTTGACGCTGGAGCACCTGCCCGTCACAGAAAGCTGTGGCATGTGAGCTGAGGGCTTGGGGCAGCCAGAGATTGGAGATGGAAGGACACTGATGAAAAAGCATCTAACTTACAGTTCCGTCAGATCAGGGTACGCTTGGAATGAAATCTTTTAGAATTTAAGGGAAAACCTGGTTCCTAGTTGATACAGTCCAATTGCTGCCCAGAATGGTAGTTTATAAATAATTTTTCATTTAGGGGTCATGCTGTAGACCACCAAGGAGGCCCTCTGAGACCATATTGAGAAATCAACTGGTTACCCTTTGCCATTTCTAAAAAATGAAAATTGAATCCATTTGGAATTCAGAGATGATGAGTCTGTAGAATTCCCAATGAGATAAACTAAAAATTCCTCAGGATCCAGGATATTTATATTTCTAGAGATTCTTTAGTGCGGTATTAAGTTATCAGTATTCTTGGATGAGTTTCTTGATTCTGGATGACATATACCATTGCATTACATTTTTGCACAACTCTTAGTCATATGACATTCATCAAGAATTGGCAGAAATCCCCCCTCCCTAAAAAGAATTTAGAAGAGTCTTATTTCTGCTTGCTTTTAAAGGAAGAGAATACAGAAATTACTTAGAAGAGTTTCCGGCATTTGGCTATCTACACGGTTTGATAGTTTTAAGGGAATCAGCTAATCATGTTGACCAAATCACCAGGTAGCTCAGTAATGCAATCAGCTTAACTAATTGTCCAGTTGACAATCGAATCAATTAAGTGCTTTTGTTTGGTTGGCTTTTTGGTTTCTGTTTGTTGGTTTTGCCTTTGACATGACATAGGCACAGCTCAAGCAAACCAGACAATCTTGTCAATGCATACAGAATAGAGGTGGACAATATATTTAAAAATGTGGGAGTCCATATGGAAAACAGAGCCTCATTGAAGAATTAGATGGAATTAAATGGGTTAAGCTCATCAGAAAAAAAAAAATTATAAAGGAAAAGGCTATTCTTGCCAGGAACTGAAGTCTCTGCAGAAATTGATTAGGTGGAGGGTCCCTCTGGGCTTTGGAACAATTAGCTCTCAGAAAATTAGAGGACAGGCTTTGTGCCTCTGAGGATTCAGATGTGACAGGTGTCTCCTGTCCCTTAGGAAACCATTCACTCCTTCCAACCTCTCATTTTTCGGATGCTTGCCCCTGCGGGGTAAACCCAAACCATTGGGAGTTAAAGATTTCGAGGCACAGAGTGTCTGAATAATTGGATTCTTGGAAGACATTACTTTTGTGATCCTCTGCCACAGATGTACTTCCTGGGGTGTGTTCTGTTAAAAAAAAAATTCTTCTTTTGAGAAAAGGTAAGAACTAAGAAGCTGTACTTCCTAAAGTGGGTGATAGAAAAGAGACTATTTTTTTCAGTCCCTTTACTAACTTCACTCTTAGCACAAGGTGAGCAATGGCAGAAAGTGACTAGGCCGTGCTCTTGCAGGTGTCTGAGAAGAGTGAACTGTGGCCTTCGAGTGAGCTGAGGCAGTGCTGTGAGGTGTTTGGAGAAGGCAGGGGAGCTCACAGCGACGTGGCAAAGGAGAGCAATTTGCTCATTTTACCCGCTGAGAACGATTAGCTGTATTTATGCCAAGGTGGGTGTTATTAACCTGATGAGGACAATCTGACAGAGAGTTAATGAGGGATCTCTAGTGGAGGAGCCCGAGAAATAGATATCTCCCCGACTGTGTGGGAGGAGGGAGGTGTGGGAAAGGTAAGTCAGAGTGGGAGGTGAATACTTCTCCTGCACAGAGGAGTCAGCACATTCTTTCTTCAGGGTAAAAGACTTGACACATTTTGGAATGAGGTTTAGAATATTGTATATTTTTAGCAGCTGATATAAAAATTCCTCCTAGGGAGAAACCCATCTTTGGAAAAATTACCCTTATGACGCCTCTGGGAGTTGCTGAGGCTCCTGGGTTTGGCC
Organism: Ursus americanus; assembly: GCF_024610735.1. NCBI lineage: Eukaryota > Metazoa > Chordata > Mammalia > Carnivora > Ursidae > Ursus > Ursus americanus. The sequence continues at coordinate 55,309,170 of NC_142139.1, read as the reverse complement.
AGGCCAAGCCCCAGCTTTGAGAGGCCAGCCTGGCAACTTTGTCTGATAGAGGATGGTGCCCGCGAGGGAGAGGAAGGAGGTGGAAGAAGGCCCTAGAAAGGTTTCAGAATAGGCTGCAACTGTCAAAATGTTTGGTGGGAAGGATTTTTGTTTTGTTTTTCGAAACCAATGAAGGTGGTCACTTAGCTGTGGAACAGAGATAAGATATGTAGACAGGGGATCTGGAAGCAGAGGGGCCTTTTAAACTGAAAGTTTATGGTAGGGGCCCTGATGTCTGAGTCACAGAGTAAAGCAGTTGGCCTTCCAGAGGATATATATTTTAATATGTGGCTGTAGACTACTGGGTATTTACCCCAAAGATACATGATCCAAAGGGGCACCTGCATCCCAGTGTCTATAGCAGCAATGTCCACAATAACCAAACTATGGAAAGAACCCAGATGTCCATCAACAGATGAATAAAGAAGATGTGGTATACATAAATACAATGGAATACTACTCAGCCAACAAAAACCCCGAGATCTTGCCATTTGCAATGATATGGATGGAAGTAGAGGGTATTATGCTAAATGAAATAAATCAATCACAGAAATACAATTATCATATGATCTCACTCATATGTGGAATTTAAGAAACAAAACAGAGGAGCATAAGGGAAGGGAGGGAAAAATAAAACAAGACAAAATCAGAGAGGGAAACAAACCATAAGAGAATCTTAACCACAGGAAACTGAGGGTGGCTGGAGGGAAGAGGAGTGGGGGGATGGGGTAACAGGGTGATGGACATTAAGGAGGGTATGTGATGTAATGAGCACTGGGTGTTATATACAAGTGATGAATCACTGACCTTTACCTCTGAAACTAATAATACATTATATGTTAATTAATTGAATTTAAATTTTTAAAAAACTGGGCTTACTCTCAAAAAAAAAAATGTGACTGCAGAGATCAATTCAGATTACATCTGACTTCCCCCAGGAGAAGAGAACCCTGGAACCACTTTGCAATATAGAAATCCTCTTCCAGTGGTGATTCTTACTGAAGCGTGTACACTAACACATCTTTTTGGAGGGAAATTGGCAGTATCTATCAAAACTTAAAACAGGCACATCTTCCGCCTCCATAATTTCACCTCATGGAATCTGCCCTGCAGAAACATACATGTGCAAATAGGTAAGCTCCAGGAAGTTGTTTTGAAGCACAATTGTAATAGCAAAACTAGGAAACAACCTGATTGCCCATAAATGGGGGCATGGTTTGATTGATTATTGTACAATTATATGGAAAGATCTCCAAGGTACTAAGAACTGATTTTTTAAAAAATTGATGTAAAAGTCACACAACATAAAATTAACCAGTAATCATTTTAAACCGTACGATTCAGTGGCATATGTTACGTTCATGGTGTCATGCAACTGTCACCTCTAATTCCAGGAATTTTCTTCTCTCCAAAAGGAGACCCCATACCCATTGAGCAGTCACTCCCCATTACCGCAAGAAATGATTTTTAAATGTCAGAATAGTATATACAGTTTTATCCCATTTGTGTTTTTAAAAACCTCCAAACTATGTCCTGTGTACCCACATACGGATAGAATCAGTGTAGAGTCGTGGTTGTACGTGGGCGCCCTGGAGTCAGCCTGCCTGTTCAAATTCTGGCTCTAACAGAGGCAGGCTGTGCATCACTGGGCAAGTACCTTAGCCTCTCTGTGCCTCCATTTCCACAGGGGTAAGTTGGGGATAGTAATAACACCTACAGAGCAGTTGTGAAGAGTAAATCAGTGAGGACAAGCCTGATTCGGCCACCACTTAGTCTAGCTATTTTTGTGTTGTTTGAATTTTTGGTTGTTGTTAGTCAAAACCATGAGCATATAAACCTATTTCCAGCTTAGGGAGCAGGTGTGCTGAGTGCACATTCCCAGAATACCCCCGTTTCAGGACACTGCTGTACTATAGTGGTTGTTTCTTGCTTAAAGCAAAGGCTGCAGGGAGATAGATGTGTGTTTAGTGCAGGCAATGAGCAGTCAGTCCTTTAAAGCTCCTCAAAAGCATAGCAAAAATGCGGGCTTTATGCATCAACAAAATTCCAATGACAGAGACCCCTATGAAGTATCTAATTTTGAATCACACCTAAATGAAGGGCCAGGAGGTAATTTGGAGAGCAAGAGGGAGGGTCTCTGTGAAGCTGAGATACCTAGAGGGGGAAGGCAGGCAGGCAGGAAGGAAGGCAGAGAGGAAGGAAAGAAGGAGGGAGGGAGAAAAAGAGGAATAAGAACGAAAGAAAAAAAGGGACAAGAATAGGTTAGGATGAAGGAAAAGAAGGAAATGGTGAGGAGAAGGCAGGCCTCAGCTGTAAGTGGTTCAGGTTAAAACAGAGCATGTGTCAAGCATTTCAAACAAAAAAGTAAAAAGAGAGAACTAGGAGAAGCATCTATGATGTCTCTTTCTTTTCCTGGGTGGTCCTGATCTACATCGAGCTCAAAAATGCGGCAACCCAAAGCTGCTCTGCCTTGAGAAATAAGCATGGCTGTGGCCATACTCTCACACTTCGTGGCTCTCTCTGTGCTTCCCCTGGAGAGGAGCAGATCACCCCACCCCAGATGCGCCTGCAGAAACCACCACACTGACGATACCTGGAGAAGCCTTTAATTTTGCTCTTGAATCTGAACACAGCCCCAAGCAGCCTCTGGGATGCTGGGTCATCGTGGGCTTGGGATATTTAATAAGGCTTGGAGATGGTAACAGAAACCTTGGGTCCAGTCAGTTGCGTTATCAGGACAAGGGAGACATGCCAAAGGGATTGGCCGAGTCTTGCAGAATGAAAAATGCGGTAAGGTGGTCCCCCTGACCTGCGTAACCACATACAGTCAGAAAGTCTGCAGTTGCTTAACGCCACGTCACAGTGCCTCTGTTATTCACCTCCCTTCATCTCAAAAGGTAGGCATTTTGTCATCACACATCAGCACAAGAAGAGTGAGGGCAGTACAATAAGATATTTTGAGAGAGGGGCCACATTCACATAACCTTTATTACAGTATATCGTTATGACTGTTCTATTTTATTAGTAGTTACTGTAGTCAATCTCCACTGTGCGTACTTTATAAATTAAACTTTATTATAGGTATGTATGTGTCAGAAAAAACATAGTATAAATAGGGTTCTGGTAATATCCACAGTTTCAGGCACCCACTGGAAGCTTTGGAATGTATCTCCCACCAGTAAGGGCGATGGGAATACTGTGTTAACTACTGTCTTTTTAAATAAGATGTTTTAAATCTCAAATGCTTCAGAACCACCAGAAATGAGGTAGGTAGCATTTTGCTAGCATATCTTTTCAAATATTTAAAGAATGTTTTGTACACTTATGTTGATTTAATAAAGTGATTCAGAAGGGTTAAGCGGGGTTTGGCATCTTCAAAATGGCGATTTTGCTTCTGATGACTTTCCAGAAAAATTAAATGTGTTGTGAAGGATAAATTACAGTTTGATGCAAGTTGTCTTGTTAAAATGTCATTTCTCTTCCCCAGCAACCTACTTCCCGTCTCATTAAGCCAGTCGACTGGATATATCTAGACAATTATGATGGTGATTTACTACCTTAATGCTCAATTGTTACTGAGAGCTGAAGGGTGGGGGAAGGGAAACAACATTCCCATCCTCTGTGTCTCATGGAGAGACCATCAAGCCCTCAGCTGTAGCATTAAACACAGCAATAGAAAGCAGAGGCACAGTAAAGCATTTTCACTGCTGTTATGAGCTGAGATATAAAATGAGATTTATTTGCAACAATCTGATAGAGAAAATTGAGTCCTGGGAATTGATGTCCCAGGGAGCCTTTCAAGTCAGCCAGGAGTTACTACTGGACGTGAGTTAACACAGCAAAATATGAAAGAGTGGAGAGAGGAGAAAAAAATTGAGCTTTGACATTTTCTGAGGCCACTGTTAAAGATAAAGGAATTGACTAGTTTGTACAGTGTGAATTATGGTCACAATTACAATCTTCTCCTGATCCAGTCTCTCATAACAGTTGAGTATCTTGGGCCCCTAAATTGGTGTTGTATCTCAGCCTTTTGGTTTTTTTTTTTAAACACAGTTCTTCCACAGATGTGATGCCAAATAAATAAAACCTTCAAATGGCTCTCTCCTTTTCCCAAAAGGTTAATCCTAATCGATAATTTCAAATAATTGTGTTGGTTCCTCTAGCATGTCACTTCTTCTAGCATTTGATTTCTTAAATATTCTGAAAATTACCATTGAAATTTAAGTTGATGATATAGCAATCCCCAGTTGATATTTTTATTTTTATTTATTTTTTAAAAAGATTTATTTATTTATTTTCAGAGAGAGCACATGCATGTGAGGCGGGGTGGGGGAGGGGTAGAGGGAGAGACTCTTCAAGCAGATTTTGCACTGAGTGTGGAGCCCCACTCGGGGCTGGATCCCATGACCCATGAGACAATGACCTGAGCTGAAACCAAGAGTTGGATGCCCAACAGACTGAGCCACACAGGTGCCCCCCACCCTCAGTTGATATTTTTGAACGAGAGTGGAAATTAGAAGTTTATGCTAAATTTCATTTACTCAGGTATTCATTTTGCAGCCAATATTTGTTACAATTTTAATGTGTGTCTGACATTGCTGGACTGTGGTCAAAAAGATCTGTGTGATTTTTCAATTTATGTAATTTGCTTCCAGGATATATTTCAAGTCTATGCACGTTTATGAACTACCAGAGGTCACAGGTAAAACTAAAAAAATATGAAGTCTCATGAATATATATGCGGGCTTTGACAAAATCAGGGATGACCGCCTTCCCTGAAGGGCTAACTTCAGTTCTTTTTAATAAGCAAGGGGTCTTACGCTTCAGAATGGAATGGAAACCTGGCAATGGAAACCCAGTTTTTCTGCTGGCTTCTCTGTGCTCTACCCAAGATAATGCTACACAGCTTTCACGTAATACCCATACCTGTTTCAGCTGCTTGGGAGAGTAAATTTTTCAAAAGTTATAGCAATCTGGACACCTCTTTTACTTGATTTTGAGATTTTTGTCCCTAATCTGTAGCTGCTTCTTTTTTTTTTTTTTTTTTTTTAAGATTTATTTGAGAGAGAGAGAGAGTGCATGCATGTGTGCCCGAACGGGGAGAGGGGCCTAAGGAGAGGTAGAAAGAGAATCCCAAGCAGACTCCACACTGAGTGCAGAGCCTGACCTGGGGCTCAATGCAGGGCTTGATCCCTGGACTCTGAGATCATGACCTGCACCAAAACCACGAGTTGGATGCTCGACTGACTGAGCCACTCAGATGCCCCTATAGTTACTTCTACGAATGACCAGATAACTATTTCAAAAAGGGAGAACTTTGTGACACCTTTATTGCCACCTCTAGATAGAAATAAGGTTCATGATAGCATTCAAGGATAACTGGTACATTCAGTCATAACTCACTACCTCATTTGAGGCAACAGTGGTTGGCCCATTGGATGGCTTCTCTTTTCTCCTCAAAGAGAGTTGGTGTAAGAACTTTCCAAGCATTTCTTATTTTACTTGTGAATATGTACGATTTATTTTTCTGAGACAAGTGCATACAGTTTTTGTAAAACCTGTTTAATGGTCACAATTGGTTAATTTCACCTTTTTCCCCAAGAGAGATGGAAAAAATGATTAGTTGTGTGGTGGGTGACAGTGATTCTTTGGCCCATAAAAGATAACTGGATCAAAAGTTTCCCAAAACAGTGTCATTGACTTAAACATTCACTTCTGCATTGTATTGATATTTGCCTGGTTTTTGACTTATTATTCATGCTTGAATAAGACTTTTAAGTTCTATTTTTTAACTAAAAATTTGAAAATATTTTCTGTTTTATTACCATTCATCTCTAAGCTTAAAGGATATGTATTGTTCCCTGCTTTCTCCCTATTTACCCCAAACTTTTTTCTCTCTTTCTATAGTTATGTCGTATTCACTTTAATAAGGCAAAATATCTATCATACTTAAAACTGTATGGGAAATTTTTAAGAAAATGATTATAGATTCCATCCAGAAAAGATACTCTGGGTAGACATTTTTTTTTAATTGACTTAAAAAAAAAAAAGCTTCTTATTTTGAAATAATTATAGACTTAGAGAAAGTTGTGAAACTAATACCTAGAGTTCCCTGTATTCTTTACCTATCTTCCCCTGATGGTGACATATCTTCTATAACTGTAGTACAATATCAAAGCCAGTAAACTGTTAACTGGGCTATAGACCATATTCCATTTTCACCAGTTTCTACGTGTACTCTCGTGCATGCACACGTGTGTGTATGTGTGTGTATGCATGTGTATGTGCTTATAGTTCTATGTAGTTTGATCTCAGTTATGGTTCTGTGTCATGACCACCGCAATTAAGGTACAGAGAACTGTTCTGTCACCACAGAGGAACCTCTCTTGTTCTACCCCTTTCTAGTCATATCTTCCCTCCCTCTGTGTCTTATCCCCAAGCCCTGGCAACCTGTTCTCCATCTCTGTACTTTTGTCATTCCCAGGCTTTTATATAATGGGAATTACACAGTGTGTAACCTTTAGAGATTGACTTTTTTCACTAAGTGTCATGAACTTGAGGTCCATCCAAGTAGTTGCATGTATCAGTAGTTCATTTGAGTTTATTGCTGAGTAGAATTTCATTGTAGAGATGTTCCAGCATCTGTTCAACAATTATTTCTTTGAAAGATATTGGGTTGTTACCAGGTTTTTGTCATTTCAGAGCTGCTATGAATATTCATGTACAGTTGACCCTTGAATAACGTGGTGGGTAGGGGAGCTGACCCCCCCCCCCACAGTAGAAAATCCACATGTAATATTTGACTCCCTCAAAACTTAACTACTGATAGCCTACTGATTGCTGATAGCATAGCCAATTACCACATATTTTGCATATTATATGTATTATATGCTGCATTCTTACAATAAAGTAAGCTAGAGGGGAAAATGTTATTAAGAAAATCATAAGGAAGAGAAAATACATTTCCAGTACTGTACTGTAAAAAATTCCTATGTAAGTGGACCAGTGCAGTTCAAACCCACATTGTTCAAGGATCAACTATACAGGTTTTTAGTTATGTATGTGTGAGCATAAGTTTTCATTTCTCTGGGATAAATGCCCAAGGGTATATAATTGCTACGTTATATGGAAAGTTTAGTTTATAAAAAACTGTTGAACAGTTTTCCAGAGTGGCTATATCATTTTATAATTCCACCAGCAGTATAGGAGGAATCCAATTTTTTCCGCATCCTTACCAGCACCAGTCTTTTTTAGATAGGTAAATGGATATCAAAACATTGTAAGAAGTCACGCAGAGGCTACATACAGACTGAGTCAAGTGCATGGAAAGAGATACTTGGCTTGTATCTGAGCCTGAGGCCACTTTTTCAGGAGGGTTGACAGCAAAATTTGTTATAATGTAAATTCGGCAGGCCTTACCAGCCTGTAGCCATGTATCAGTTAGCAATGGCTGCAAACTGAACTATAGTCAGTTAAGCACATGAGGCTATTTTCCTCCCATAACAAGAAGTCCAGAAAGCAGCAGTTGTAAAGACTCAAAGATAGTGGTGGCTGCTGCTTCAGGAATCATCACCACATTTGTTCAAGAAGAGGAGAGAAGGAGATAGGGCACTGTTTGTACCAGGAAGGAAAATATTTTCCCAAGAACATTGCTGTAGCTTTCTGTTTTGGTCACATGCCCCTGAACACTACCTTGAGTCCCACATGGCTGGAATGTAGTAGGGAGTGAGGTCTGAAAAGATGGTCGGGTCAGGCATTTACCATTGTCTGCCACAGGAACAATCCACATTAATGGTCAACTTTGGCCAGCTGAAGGCTTCACCTGATGATGCATGGCCCACCCTCAAATATTTCTGGGTGTTATTGCAGGGGTATCCCATTTGTGCTTATAAGCGAAGTCCCATTCCACTCCGGATTACTGTGACCCAGCAGGCCCCTGTGAGGTATGATGTTGACTATAGGGCTTTGCCCTCCCCTAGCCCCTGCCATAGTTTTCTTGCTGTCACCGAGTAACTAGAACCCTCATTGAAGTTGGGACTGCATTCTGTGCCAAAGTGGGGAAAGAACCCATTCTCCCTGCTCTGTGCCTTGTATTTCACGATGCCCTCCCTGGATGCATTTCTTTGCTTTGGACTGCAGACCTTCAACTCTCCATTGGTTTTGAGCTCGTCCATGGCCTGGGCAGGTGACTAGACACTAGCTATCCTTTCCACAGAGAGTTCTTTTTCATTCCTGACAGTCACACAAAAGCATACATATCCTAGCATGCTCTTTCTGTGGCAAATCATCTCATGCAAATGGACAACTGTGGAGGGGACTCTACCAGCCTCACCTGACCAATTGGGAATCTTAGTTTAAGTCCAGAAAGGACCACCCATGTATATATACTGTCTTCTTTTTGATCTCCTGTGTTAGTTCAGCTGGTCTACGTGACTGGATCACTAACACTGTCTTCTCTCACTGCTCAGTGTTTGGTCCCCTGGTAACAGTGTTGGAGTGAAAAAGGACTATTTTCCAGTCAAAGGTGGAGACTCAGTTAGAACTTTCTCCATTCTTGTGGGTCCAAAGAGAGCTCCTATCTTAACTGCTACCTTCTTGACTTAATACATGCAAAAGTATTTGGGATTTGCATTAGTTAAGATGCAAATGCCGGTTGCTCTAACAAAGAGTCCAGTATAACTGTGGTGCATGCAAGACAAGTTTATTCCTCTCTGGGCTCAGAGCTGATACAGCATCTCTGCCACCCCGTTGCCTTTTATCTTATTGCTCTGCCATACTCAACAGGCAGCTTCAGTCCCTGTGTCCAATATAGTTAGCTCTCTCTGTCGTGTTCACACCTAGCCAGTGAGAAGGGGCAAGAAGAATGGGGGAAAACACTCCTTTCCTTTTATGGGCAGAACAGGAAGTTACCCACATAATTTCAACTTAAATCCTATTAACCTGACCTTAATATCTTTGCCCCACTTAGCTATAAGGGAGGCTGGGAAGTGGTCTTTATCCTAGACAGCCACAAGATTAGCTAGAGCTTCTATCAGAACAGGATTACAGATATTGGGCAACAACTAGCAGAATCAGGTACAATGCCTTCTAGCTTTGGGGCCAAGAAGGAGTACTATAAAATAGAGGGCAGTGGTTCTCAACTGGGGGCAATTTCTGGAGATATCATTGTTTGTCTTAACTGAGGTTAAACAAATATCCAGCCTAGAATGTCAGCAGTGCTGAGGTTGAGAAACCCTGCCTTGGGGATATATCTTTACAAGGTCCTACCCTACCACATGTTAACAATGTCTTGGCTTTCATTTGTGCTTTTTTGTCCTCTTAGGTAAGATTTGGATGATATCAGTGTGCTTCCAATAAATTAGAATCGGAACTTGCAATGGTCTGAACATTTGTGTTTTCCCTCATCCCCCAAATTCATATGTTAAAATCCTAATGTTAGATGTGATGATATTAGAAGGTGGGACCTTTGGGAGGTGATTAGATCATGAGGTTGGAGCCCTCAGTATTCATGCTGTCACCGAAAGACCCCACCAAGCTCCCTTGCCCCTTCTTCCATGTGAGAACACAGCAAAAAGCCACTGGCTGTGAACATAGAAGAGGGCATCATCCAACCTTACTGGCATTTTGATCTTGAACTTCTAGCCTCCGGAACTCCAAAAATCAATTTCTTGTCCTAATAAGATACCCAGGGTGTGGTATTTTGTTATAGCAGCATGAATAGACCAAGACCGAACTGTAAGACAGCATTTGCTCAGTTTGCCAGAGGTCATGTTAACGAAGGAATAAAACGTGTCCACCCTTGTGTACAGTTCCCTAGCAGCCAGTAACCACCCGGCTTTTGTCCTCAAGAGGAAGATTTCCTTCTTTGGGTTTTCCCAAGCTATTTAATAATATGTAACATACCACTAATCCAGAGGAAAGAAGGAAATCTATTCAATTAAAGACAAGTATAATTTTGTACAATTAATCATAGTCTTCTTAAGGGAAATAAAAATAATTTGTTTTTAGGAAGAAGGAGCCTATAATTATTTGGTGAGAGAGGAAAAACCACTCATTAATATATCATGTTTACTTTGGATGTGGTGAAATAGATTGCAGTTTTTGCTGTTAATCTTAGGCATGAAAAACTATGTGTTAAATTTTGTCATTTCTGGTTCTGATAATCCACTTTGATGACAGATTAGAAATGCAGTTTGGCTTTTCAGGACATAAATCTTAAATAATCAACATGAGAGAACAGCACCAAACCCTCCAGAGAGGTTTCTAACACGAGATGATGACACTTGTTAATAAACTCAGGATTAGTGATGTAACTTGTCACTGGTTCAGCCAGAAGACGCAGGGAAATATCCCGTTTGCCACAGTGACCACTCAGAAGTTGTGTTCTATAAATCTGGGAAATCAACTTCGGGAAATTCTCCCCTGGGATGATGATATACGACGTGTCATCCATGCCTCACGGAAAACTTTTATTATTTTAGGTTGTTATTTAGGCATCAGACATTTTTTCTTGTGGGCAGAAGCAAGAATACTGTTCCTCATTTCCTAGTTCCCTAGATCTGAGGGAGCGTCTAGGTCCTTCATCGGACTTTACAGTCACTTCTCTTAAAATACCCATTTCACAATGAATCACAGAGTACTTTTGCATGTTTGCTCCATTTCCACCCACTATTTTAGTTTTCACATCATTGTTACTTGTTTTTCCAATTAGACAGTGGGTATCTTGAGGAGAATTTTCACTTCTTATACTTTGTTGCTCCTATGACATCTAGTAGATTTCCTCCTACATTGAACATCTTTATGGATTTTTTTGGTCTTAGCTTTGCTTAAAACCGCGGTTATTAAACATGCTCTTGGAGTTGTGGTTACACTTACCACCATTATTGTGTGCAACTGTTCTTCATTATGGAATACAAAAGAATTTGGAACATAAAAGAAGAGAAAATAAAAGATCAGGATTTTGTGTGATTAGGAGATATTTTAAGGAGGGAAATGAATGCACATACATACAATAAAACAATATACAGCACTTTAATTTGGTGTATCTGCTGATATCTAGTAGAGATCATCTAAAGCAGAATGTTTCTGAAATGTTAAGTTTATGTAGCAATAAAGGAAAACTTGTTAATATCTCTGATTATTTGTGAACTGAAAGGAGCATAGCCCCAGGCGTCCAAGACAAAGACCTGAGCCCCTTGTCAGCCTTCACCATTTATTGGCTGTGTGCCTGTAAGCAAGTTACTTTAACCGTGATGAGCCTCATTTTCCCTATGCATAGAATGGGGATTATGATATCTTCCTTTTAAGAGTTTGTGAGTATTAAATTACACAAATTCATATATAAAGCACCCAACACCCTGCCTGGCAGTGTACCAGAGTTCTTGGTTACAAGCAACAGAAACCAACAGTGCCAAACTTAACAGAGAAAAGCAGTTCTAGTAGAATGATTCTGGATACCTCACAGAATCAAGGAAGAAATGAACAACCCCGTTTCAGAACTGGGAGACTCTTGTCATCTCAGCAGCAGGAAGTTCTGACTATTTTCTGGGTACAGTCATTTTCAGGATGAGTAGAATCATCTCCAACCAGCCTCAGTTCTGGTCAAGATTTAAATTCCCAGGAAAAAGAAGCGCATTGTTTTACATTAAGTCACCTGATTTTACAGAGTCTGGGGAGTTCGGTTAAATCATTGGCAGCCTCACCATTACCATAAAGAAAGTGGGAATAACAATCTCTGTAGAAAATGGGCGATAGTTACTGAAAGAAAAAAGGGAAGATATTTGGAGAAGACAAAACATAGATTTCCATGGTGTTAGCACATAGTAGGTGCTCAGTTAATGTCCATTTCCTTTTGGTCATCCATTTATTTTTTTATTTTTTAAAAGATTTTACTTATTTATGTATTTCAGAGAGAGAGAGAGGGTCCAAAGGTGGGGAGGAGCAGGAAAGGGATAGGGAGGAAAGAATCTCAAGCAGACCCTGCCCTGAGTGCAGAGCCTGATGCAGGGCTTGATCTCATGACCCTGAGATCATGACCTGAGCTGAAATCAAGAGTTGGAGGCTTAACCCCCTGAGCCACCCAGGCGCCCTGGTCATCCATTTAAATCCTTTCCACTTATACCTTCATGTAAAACTTGCAGTGTGTGTGTGTGTAACATTATGATGGTTTCTAACAGTTGGTATTTTTAACAGTGGATAAGCTAAGACTGATACTCTTTTTTCCCCTTCCCATGATTGTCTTCAGTCTCATCCTTGACACTTTCCATTATTCAGTGAAGACTTTGGTATCTGGCTCATTGTCTCCCTTTCTCCTCTGAACCCTGTCATCAGCTTGGTTGAATTCCACATCCATATGGTCACCCACTTCTCCAATACTAGCCTCTCACTTTGTTAACTCTTCATATGGTCAGTGACCTTATCCTCCATTTCTACCTCAGCCATTTATTCCCAAAATTGTCTAGAAAATCACCAATATATACATCATTTTTTCTAATCACCAGCAACCTCCTAGCCTTCTAGCTTGCTTTCTCCACTACTCTCTGTATGCATTTTACCTCATATTATCTCTTCCTATTATCTTCTTTATACAGCTTGGATTCCATGGTCCACTCTCTTGCCCATCACTGAATTGCCTGAATTGTTCATGTTTCACACTTGGCCTGGAAAAATCAACATCTCTGGGTGAGCCCAGTAGCACCTGGCTGCACAGTACCTCCAGGGAAAATGACAGTCATCGGGCTCAAAAGGACTTTCCATATACTCCAGTAATCCTACATGTCTCTCTGGTCAGTTCATATTTTCACTCTCTATATTAAATTATTCTGTTAAAGTACTCTTTAAAAATCAATGTCATGTTGATTTTGCTCTGAAATATCTGTTAAACCCATTGACTTTTCTCTATCCTTACTATAGCCACTTCAATCTAATCCACCATAATCTCATGCTTGGATTACTACAGTGGCCTCCTATCTGGCTTCTATACATCATCTCTTATTTCCTCTCAATTCATCTTCCCCAGTGTATCCAAGGTCATCTTTTAAGACTTTTCTATGGCTTTCTCTTTTCTTTAAGATAAACTTCAAAATCTCCCATGTGTCCTATGAGGCCTAGTAAAATCTAGCCCACATTTATTTTCTTTCCTTCCTTCCTACTTTCCCTTCCTTCCTCCTTTCCTTTCTTCCTCTTTCTCTTTCTCTTTCTTTCCCTTTCTTTCTTCCTCCTCCCCTCCCCTTCCCTTCCCTTCCCTCCCCTTCTCTTCCCTTTCCCTTTCCCCTTCCCCTTCTCCTTCCTTCCTTCCTTCCTTCCTTCCTTCCTTCCTTCCTTCCTTCCTTCCTTCCTTCCTTCCTTCCTTCCTTCCTTCCAGACCTTTATTAACAAGAGCTTGCTGTTTGTTGACTTTTTTGTAAAAATCAGGTTGTAAACTTTTTAAAAAAAAAAAAGATTTTATTTTTCAAGTAGTCTCTACACCCAATGTGAGGCTGCAACTCACAACCCTGAGATCAAGAGTTGCATGCTGAGCCAGCCAAGCACCCCCAAGTTGTAAACTTCTATTGCAAATTAAAAATGAGTTTTGGGATGCCTAGGTGGCTCAGTCAGTTAAGCATCTGCCTTCAGCTCAGGTCATGATCCCAGAGTCCCCCATGGGATTGAGTCCCCCATCAGGCTCCTTGCTTGGTGGGGAGCCTGCTTCTCCCTCTGCCTGCTGCTCTCCCTGCTTATGTGCACTCTCTGACAAATAAATAAATAAATCTTTTTAAAAAATGAGTTTCTTAAAAATTTTAAGGTGACCAGATATGCAATGATTTAAAAATCCTTTAAAGGTGTATTGAGAAAAACTAGGCTTTTTTTTTTTTAAACACATTTGTCATTACTAAAAAGAAACATCTTTAGGTAAAAAAAATAAAAACCCCATGCTGCATAGATAATGCAGATAGTTCTATTTATCTGGTCAGTGGGCAAAAAGCAAGCACCTAAGGTCTTTAGCTCCAACCTTTTGTGCATTTCTTATTGCTGGAACTTCATATTCATTTTTTCTTGTTGGACGAGTAAACCAGACAATAGTATAGAGACAGTACAGCTGGTGAGCCAGCATTTGCTCAGCCCTGCCCTATTCAGTCTCGGGAGCAGATGAATTCTCAGCTGGTGGATCGGCTACTTTTGTCTCTTTGCCATTGTGTGGCTTAAGGTTTTCTGGGTGTCTCTGTGTGGGTAATTGAAGTTGTGATAGTACCGATGTTGAGATGGGTGCTGACCTTGGATCTCATATCCTTGATTTTTCTTATCTTCTTCCTTGATGTCCTCTTTAGGCTGTCTTTGTTGAGGAGGACCCCTGTGGAATTGTGGTCTATAATCCTGATACACGTTCTGTCTCACTGGTCTACCCTGTTCTCCTGCACCCTGCTTGTCAGCTCCCTCCATCATTTGTCCATGCACAGGAGGGTTGGCGCTGCTAGGGTCTCCGTGTGTACTCAGTTGGGAACTGAGCCCAGCCCTCCTTCTTTCCCCACTCTCACTGTTCTAGTACTTCTGCAGGTAATTATGTGGAGGACCCCTGTGATGTGGATAATGTGGTTAATGGTTAATGTCCACTGTGTATTTACAGCTTTCACTGGGTCTCCACCAGCATCCTGTCACATTTCCCTTTCCTCCTTCAATGTCAAACTCCATAGTCTCTCCATCTCAAACACTGTGAAGGGGCTTCCTGTGGTTATTCTTGTTTATGGCAGTCTGGTGTACAGATCATCTCTGCGATGTCATTCCTGTTGATGAAACCATACCAATTTCTTTCTTTTCTCAAGCTTTTACTGAAATTCCAGTACAGTTAACATACAGTGTAATATCAGTTTCAGGTGTACAATATAGTGATTCAGCACTTCCATATATCACCCGGTGCTCATCACAAATGCACTCCTTCATCCCCATCACCTATTTCCCTCATCCCCCTACCCACCTCCCCTCTGGGAACCATCAGTTTGTTCTCTATAGTTGAGAGTCTGTTTCTTAGTTTGCCTCTCTCTCTTTTTTCCCTTTGCTTGTTTGTTTTGTTTCTTAAATTTCACACATGAGTGAAATCATATGATATTTGTCTTTCTCTGACTGACTTATTTTGCTTAGCATGATACTCTCTAGCTCCACCCATGTTGTTGCAAATGGCAAGATTTCATTCTTTTTAATAGCAAAGTAATACTCCATTGTATATATAGACCACCTCTTCTTTATCCATTTCTTATGTTGAACTGTTCCCCAAACCTTTGTTGCAATGACCTTGTCCCCACAGGCAGATGCCATAATGTGAGTTTGTCTAGGCTCACTCCCTGTGCCCCTGCCTCTTCCAGTGGTGCTGGTGGTACTAGGCTTGGGGTCGGCAGTGCTGAGGGAAGGCAGCTGCTGGGTCCTGCCTTGCCTGTAATGGTTGTGGTCATAGTGACTAGGGCAGCTGGAGCAGCTGGGACTCCTTCCAGGGTATGATAGTAATAGACCTGCAGCGGGTTACGCTTATTCATTTTTTTCATTTTGTTTTGCTGTTTCCCCCCTCTGTCAAGCTTCTGCACGTTGGCCCAATGTTCAATTTCTAGAATAGTTTCCATCTCAGATGATTACATAGTCAGGTGCTTGGACCTCTCTTCTCCACACTTACCCCAGCCCTACTGCCTTCTTCACTTGATTAGCTGTTTCTCACTCTTTCTCACCAAGACTTAGTTGAAATGTTACTTCCTTAGGGAATTTCTCTTGATTGCCCAGGCTAGGTTACCCCCATTATGCATTTTTATGGCCCCTCCACTTGGTGATTTTCTTTCATAACATTTGTCACAACTGTAAATACTTGTTCCAGTGTCTACCTTCCCCGATGGATTATAAGCTTTATAAGACCAGTAGCTGGGGGGTACCTGGGTGGCTCAGTTGGTTAAGCATCTGCTTTTGGCTCAGGTCATGATCCCAGGGTTGTGGGATCAAGTCCCATGTCAGGCTCCCTATTCAGTGGGAAGCCTGCTTCTCCCTCTCCCTCTGCCGCTCCCCATGCTTGTGCTCTCTCTCTGTCAAATAAACAAGTAAAGTCTTAAAAAAAAAAAAAGGCAATCAATAACTGTTGTTCATCACTATTTGCTGAGGCCCTGACACAGTGAAGGGAATGCAATGATGGAATGTCTTCTGGCTGTGTATCTGCGGGCACATGCCTCCAATGAGCCACACTCAGCTGTTCTGTTGCCCTGGAAAACAGAGGTCTTTCCCTAGTGCTTGGAAAATATTATGTAAATAAATAGATTTTTCTCAATTTAACTTTTTCTGCGATTATTATTTTAAAACTTTGGCTCGAGTTCTCAGAAATACCTAGGTCATCCCCCAAATTAACAAAGAAGTACCACTCAAAGATTAATAGAAAACTTGAAAGTAGCTAATCACACATAGTTTTAGAGTTAGCCTTCCCCTCATTTATGTGGACCTGTGTTCATGACATAGTTTTAAAAATATTAATATGTATAATGTGTGATATATATTTTCTGCTACTAAGAAATGCTTAAATTATGTAATGCAATCAAATATATTGCTATTGTGTGATGCTCCACAAAAATTCCCTGTCTTTCAGGTGCTATTTATACTATTGCTGGGAAGCTGGTTTGTGTTAACATTTCTACTTTGCAGATGAGATGAGGATGAGACATCGCCACGGTGATTCAGTATCTGATGCAGACTGCTTTAAACATCTATCTATTTTTGTTTGGTTCCCCCACTTTATCAATAGCTTCACAACACCTCCCCAAATTGTATGTTAGTCCAGGCTTATGCCAAGAAAAGGAAAAGGAGGAGGTGATAGATGCTAGCAGGGAAGCACGCTTTACCATGTATTTCTGTAGCATTCTGAGGACTGGAATTAGAAATGTATTTGAGCATAATCCTTTATAAATAAAAAATCTTGTCTGAGTTGAACCCTCAGGTAACAAACATATTTTTTTTTCATTGACTTGAAAAGAATGAAAAGGCTGGAAGTTAGAAACCAGAAATGTGATTGATATTTTGGTAAAATACAGGTACTAGATTTCAGAAGAAAAAAACAAGCTGAAGAAAAGAATGCTTTTTAGACTGAGAAACCAGAAGAATGGTGTCGGATGAGACTCTAGGCGGTGATGATTGAGCCATGGCTCTCAATGCATATGCCCAGAGAGCCCACTGAAAGAAAGTACTCGTAAGTATTAGTAATTATGAAGTAACAGCTTCGTTCTATATGCTTTGTGTAGGATGGAGTCATCTCTTTTGCTTGTGAATAACCTCACATGTGTGTTATTTTCCCCATTTTTCTAATACATTTTAACCTGGAGAGTTTAATAACTTACTCAAGATCACTAAGTGGTTGGTACAGCCAGAATGGTCGAACTGTAGTTAAACATCATGCTATATTGCCAATCTCATGTTTATTTTTAGAGTCTTGCCTAAAATAGAGACTAAAGCTTCACTTTGACTGAAAAATATTCATGTTTTACTTTGTCACCTTCTAAGCAAAATTTTTTCAGCTGATTTACTCTATCTCTGTTCTGCAGAAGGGAAAAAGGATACTTTTTATAGCTTCGGTTAAGGATCATCTACTTTATACTCCTTTATTTTAAATTAATAGAGTCTAGGGGTTAGCCTAGTAAATTAATCAGATAAATTAATATGTCAGTCTTAAAAATAAGAAGATGAATTCTGGCCTGTTTTTTTTCCACTCATAGGTTATGTTGGGACCTGTAAATATTTGCTCCTTAATGCCTTAACTTAAGCAAGTTATGAGTACTGCTTCCCAGAGGGGACTGATTATTATTCTTTATAGTATTGGCATGTTTCACTTTTTAAAATAATTCATATATCTCATCTCAGATATCATCACTTCTTTTCCATTTCTCTACGTATTATATGCTACATGCTGTTCTGAGACCCACTACTGCTTACTTGGAACAACATATTTATAGATTTCATGGAACATTGGGTTCAGCTACTTTAAAAAGAGAAAAACACAGTAGTCTGTTAAGGAGACTAAACGATGTACATTTTGCATTTAAAACAATTGATTGTTTTTTCCCCAAGATCAGGAACAAGATAAGGATGCTCACTCTAGCCACTTTTATTCAACATAATATGGAAGTCCTGGCCAGAGCAATTAAGGAAGAAAAATAAATAAAAGGCATTATGTTGGAAAGGAAGAAGTAAAGCTGTCACTATTTGTATTTGACATGATATATATCTCCCTAAAGATACCCCCCCCCACAAAACTCTGTTAGAACTAATAAATGAATTCAGTAAAATTGCGGGATACAAAACCAATATATAAAAGTCTTGTATTTCTAGGGGCGCCTGGGTGGCTCAGTCATTAAGTGTCTGCCTTCAGCTCAGGTCATGATCCCAGGGTCCTGGGATCGAGGCCCACATTGGGCTCCCTGCTCAGCAGGAAACCTGCTTCTTCCTCTCCCACTCCTCTGCTGGTGTTCCCTCTCTCGCTGTGTCTCTGTCAAATAAATAAAATATTTAAAAAAATTTTTTTTTTGTATTTCTAAACACTAATGGCAAACTATAAGAAAGAGAATTTTTTTTCCTGGTCCCTTTATGCTTTAAAAAATTTTATTTTTAAATTTAAATTCAATTAATTAACATATAGTATATTATTAGTTTCCAAGGTAGAGGTCAGTGATTCATCAGTCTTATATAATACCCAGTGTTCATTACATCACATGCCCTCCTTAATGTCCATCACCCAGTTACCCCACCTCCCTCCCCTCCAGCAACCCTCAGTTTGCTTCCTATGATTAAAAGTCTCCCTCTCTGATTTTGTCTTGTTTTATTTTTCCCTCCCTTCCCCTATGATCCTCTGTTTTGTTTCTTAAATTCCATATATGAGTGAGATCATATGATAATTATCTTTCTCTGATTGACTTATTTCTCTTAGCGTAATACCTTCTAGGTCCATCCATGTTGTTGCAAATAGCAAGATTTCGGGTTTTTGATGGCTGAGTAGTATTCCATTGTATTATATATATACCACATCTTCTTTATTCATTCATCTGTCAATGGACATCTGGTCTCTATAAGAAAGAGAAATTAAGAAAACAGTCCCATTTCTAATAGCATTAGAAATAATAAAATACCTAGGAGTAAATTAAACCAAGACCTGTATACTGAAAACTATGACACTGATGAAAGAAATTGGGGAAGAAACAAATAAATGGAAAGATACTCATGCTCACAGATTGTAAGAATTAATACTGTTAAAAAGTCCACACTACCTAAAGAAATCTACAGATTCAATGCAATCCATATTAAAATTCCAATGGCATTTTCAAAGAAATAGAACAAACAATTCTAAAATTTGTATGGAATCACAGAAGACTTAAACAGCTGAAGTAATCTTGAAGAAAAGGAACAAATTTGGAAGCATCATGCTCCCTGATTTCAAACTGTATTTCAAAGCTGAGATAATCAAAACAGTATAGTATCAGCATAAAAACAGAGACATAGTTCAATGGAATAGAATCAAGGCCCCAGAAATAAACCCATGCTTATTTGGTTAAGTAGCCAGGAATACATAATGGGTGAAGGACAGTCTTTTCAATAAGTGGTTTTGGGAAAACTAGACAGTCAAATGCAAAAGAATGAAACTGACCACTAGCTTAAACCATACACATAACTAGCTCAGAATGGTTTGAGGACTTAAACGTAAGCCCTGAAACCATAAAACTCTTAGAAGAAAATATGTAAGCTCCTTGACAGTGGTTCAGTGATGATTTTTTGGATTTGACACTAAAAGCAAAGGCAAAAAAAAGGAAAAATATATGAGTGGGACCACATCAAACTAAAAAGCCTCTGCATAGCAAAGGAAACCATCAACAAAATGAAAAGCAACCTACTGCATGGGAGAAAATATTTGCAAATCATCGATCTGATAAGGGGCTGATATCCAAAATATGTAAAGAACCCATACAACTCAATAGCAAGTCAAAAAAAAAAAAACAACACAAAAAATCTGATTAAAAACTGGGCAGAGATTTTCCCAAAGAAGGAAAACAGATGGCCAACCGGTACATGAAAATATGCTCTACCTTAGTAATCATCAGGGGAGTATAAACCCAAACCACAATGAGATATCATCTTAGATCTGTTAAAATGTCTATTATCAAAAAGACTTGAAATAACAAGTGTTGGTGAGGATGTGGAGAAAAGGGAACCCTTGGGCACTGCTGGCGAGAATGTAAATTGGTGTAGCCACTATGGGAAAAAGTATCAAAAAATAAAAAATAGAACTACCATATGATCCAGCAATCCCACTTCTGTGTATTTATCCAAAGAAAACAAAAACAGTAATTAAAAAAATATGCACCTTCATGAATATGGGGCAGCATTATTTACAATAGCCAAGACATAGAAGCAATCTACGTGTCCACTGATAGATAAATGGATAAAGAAATTGTAGTACACACACACACACACACACACGCGCGCGCGCACACGCACACAGTGGCATAATATTCAGCTATAAAAAAGAATGAAATCTTGCCATTTGACAACATGGATGGACCTTGAGGGTATTATGCTAAGTAAAATACGACAAAGATAAGTATTGTATGAGCTCACTTGTATGTGAAATCTGAAAATATACACATACATAAAATCATGATACAGAGAATAGACTGGTGGTTGCCAGGGTTGGGGGGTAGGAGAAATGGGTGAACTATTTTTGTTTTTGTTTTTAGTTTATTTAATAAGAGAGCACGAGTGCGCTCACACACATGGTTGGGGAAGGGACAGACGGAGAGGGAGAAGCAGACTCCCCGCTGAGAAGGGAGCCCGACTCTACTGGGCTTGATCCCAGGACCTAGAGATCACAGTCTGAGGCAAAGGCAGATGGTCAACTGACTGAGTCACCCAGGAGCCCCTGTTTTTGTTTTTAGTTTAAGTTGAAAGTGCTTAATTTTAGTCAAGATCACCTAGGAGGAGGATGTTTGTATGGGTCTATCTGGCCTATATTGGAGTACTGCCCATCCTGTCTGCTTTAATAACAGCCTCCCACTCTGAGCCCCTGTGACTGGGGGGGGGGGGGTGGTTAAGGTTGTACCTGAAGTCTTTGAGCACCCCACTCACACAGCACCACTTTTAATCAATCACCTGGCTAATGACCAATCAAATTTCCTGTCTTCAACAAAGTGAGACAGATTTTGGCCACTTGAACTGAAAAGTGCTATTGGGCTGGAATGAACTATTTCAATTCTATGCATAAATAGAGAAAGCGGGTCTGCAGGAAGACGTGGAGACTTAGAACAGGGGAGAGCTAAGAAGGGAGATCTTGTGACCACAGAGAGCAGGGAGGTGGCAGAGAGAAGTGCTCCGATGGTCCCTGAGGCTTCCCGGTGACCAGTTCCTGTTCCCATGGGGCTCCAGCTTGCTTCCTTCTGATAGAATGTCCCATACAATAATCCCTGGGTATTTGAATTGCTTTAGTGGGTTTCTCTTTCCTGCAACAGAAAATCTGGAATACAATTACAACTACCTAAAGCCTTTGCAGATTTGGCATTATGTGGATGTGGTAGATTTTCAGGGTTCCTGGGAGGATCAAGGGGAGACACTGTAACATGTTAGCTGGGAGAGCAGGCTCTATAGCTGTATTGCTTGGGTAGAAATTCCAGTTCTGCGGCTTACAGGTTGTGTGATCTTGGACACTTTCACCTCTCTATGCTTCAGGTTCCTTGTTTGTTTGCAAACACAAGGATAATGATATTTTTCGACATCACAGTTGTGAGGATGAAACACATGAAAACAGTGTAGTTGGCATGTAGTATTTAAGTATCCAATGAGCATTAGCTGTTATCTTAGTGAGGCCTTGATTTTACACACACACACACACACACACACACACACTCTCATACATAGGCACATGTATGTACATATATACAAACATGATAATGTACACATGCCTATATTATAAACAAACCTATAATAAAATATAGCTTATATGTATGTATATATATGTACACATATAAAGAGATGTATACATGCACACACCCCCATTACCCAGCCCAAGTCTGAAGCTCTGTGCTCCTACAGCACTTTGTCCACATTTATATTACAGCCTTTATCACACTGCATTACAGCCTACTTATGTATCATTTTTCTCAATACCTGTGAGGCTCACAATTCAGGTAATTACCTTCTTTGTTCTCTTATCCCCCAGAGCTTTTTGTCTGGACTGAGGATATTCCTGGGCTCACAGCAGATTTACGTTGTTGGATAGGTAGATGCTAGATGATACTCCACTATTAGATTATCATCCCTTTAGCTTAACACTTGGCTCTCCGTTAAATTCACATGTCCCTAAGTGACTTAACACTTCACACTGTTGTATTATTTACCACTTAGAGGAAATGAATTTCAACGTCCTTGCCGAAAGTGGGCTTTGGCAAAAGTGTAGGAGAGAGATTTTAGGAGTCTGGATGTCTGTGAGCGATGGGCAAGTGAAGCATGTGAGATTCGTGTTCCTCATTCTTTTGTTCCGGAACAGTTCTCATAGTAACGTTTCTCTTCCCAACTCAACTTATGTGATCAGCAGTGGCTGCGTGATATTATCCATCACTGCTTTCAGCTTGGTTGTAGCAAAGAAGGAAGTGAACGGTCACATTTCATTAGTTTGCTGGGGCTACAATAACAAAATTCCGCAGTCTTGGTGGGTTAAACGACATCATTGTATTTTCTCATGGTACTGGAGGCTAGAAGTCTAAGATCAAGATGCCATCACGGTTGGTTTCTGGTGAGGCCTCTCCTTCTGGCTTGCAGAGTTGCCTTCCTGCTGTGCCCTTACATCGGCTTTCCTCTGTGAGCACACAGAGGGAGAGAGAAAAAGGAAAAGAGAACTCTCTGGTATCTCTTCCTCTTAAAAGGACACCAGTGCTATCGGAATAGGGCCTCATCTTTGCTACAGACTGAATGTCTGTGGCTTCCCAAATTCATACACTGTAATCCTAACCCCCAGTGTGATGGTATTAGGAGGTAGGGCCTTTGAGAGGCGATCAGGTTTTGAGGGCAGAGCTCTTATGGATGGAGTTAATACTCTTATAAAAGAGACTGCAGAGAGCTTCCCTTGCCTCTACTCTTGTGTGAGGTTATGGGGAGACCACAGTCACCTACGAAACAGAAGGAGGGTTCTTACCAGACACTGAATCTGCCACTGCTTCGATCTTGGACTTCCCAGTCTCCAGAACTGTGAGAAATAAATTTTGTTGTTCATAAGCTACCCAGCCCACAAAATTTTGTTACAGCAGTTCTTCTGAACTCATTTAACATTAATTACCTCTTTAAAAACCTATTCCATTGGGAGTTAGAGCTTCAACTTATGAAATCTTGGTGGGGGGAAGACGCATTCCAGTCCATAACACATGTTAATCCCAACTGGAAACCTATTTTAAAGAAGAGTTTGAGTGTGTGTATCTGAGAGGCCCGCATTTTATATTCTGCATCACTCTGTAATCAGAATCGAAGCTGAGGGATGGGTCTCTCTCGCTTATAGATGAGTAACAGAAAGAAGTGATGAGATCCCTGCAGTTTCATAGGTGTAGGCTAGAAATGCAGAAGCCAGGACATTCAGGTCAGCCTCAAATGTGGAAACCACACAGTGTAGATTCACGTTTTCCCAGGTGAACCTGGAAGATTCAGAATGTGCGGAGTCCACCTCCAGTGAGGGCTGCCAGTCGGAGTCCACAGAGGAGGTGGGATGTCCTCCCACCAGAGTTGGGCCAGGGCTTCTGATAACAGATCAGCCTGAGGAGTGGCACGGCTCGCTTAAGTCTGGGAAACACAGCCGGTGAGTTGAGAGGCAAGTGAGACTCTCCAGTCAGAAGGGCAGAGCAGGGAATGTGCCAAAGAAACAAAGAGATGGAAATAGCATATACGAGGATGGGGTCAGAGGGCTGAGGCCAGCCTCAGAATTAATTTTGGGAACACTGAGTTCTCATCTTATGTGCTTAGCACACATGCTGCCTTGGGGGCTTGATCGTAAGTATCTAGAGCTGGCCTTACACCATTAGAAAAATTTTGGCAGATAAAAAAAAAGCGATTTCATTAAGTTTCAGGCATTATACCCTTCTCTGGTACTTCCTGGTGAGATGTCCAAGCTAAGTGATCTCATCCAGGAGTAATACTAGCCCTACTCTAATGATCTCTTTCATCATGAAAAGTGAATTTTTTTAATGAGGATTTTTATTTATGTGTAAATTAGGCTACCTTCTAGTTAACCTTGTAATATACTAGTGGATAGTAACTCATCATTCCTTATAATATTTCTTAGTTATTCCTTTAGTTTATGAACATTACATCCTCAAAGAAGCCTTCTCTGACCTTGGACCCCCACATGGGATCAAAGCCTCAGTTAAGCCCTCTCTTAGCAGCCTGTACTTCTTCTTTATAGGCCTTCCCACTATTGCAATTAAATAGTAATTGCATGATTAATTGTTTAATGTCTGCCTTCCTTGCCAGATTATTTCCCCAATGAAAGCAGGAACCAGGTCTATTTTAATCATGGCTATAGCCAACACTGGTTCTTGCCCACAGCAATAAATTCTTTTTAAATTAGTTATTTCATTCACTCATTTATTCACCCATTAGCTCGTGTATTGAGCGTTCACAAGCCGTAGGATCTGTGCTACAAACAGGAAAACAGAAATTAATGTGATAGTATCTGCATGCAAAGAGTTCAGAATTTGGTACAGCAAGTTCTTAACCATTAAATAGGTGAAAGTTCCCTTTGAGAACCTGATGAAAGAAGTCATCCCTCTACCCAGAAACTATACATTTAAAATGTAGTTTGTATTTACCTTGCTGTGTTCACAGGTTCCTGGGAGTCTGTTCACTGTCTTCCTAAAATTCCCTGAATTCCAAAGTCAGGATTTCTCCATCAAACAGACTTAAAGACACATATGGGTAAGGAGAGGAATAAAAGAGGTATCAGCTTGTCCTGCAATGGATCAGGAAAGGTTGCCAAATCTCGAATATGATGTTACTGGGAAAGGTGAGAGAATTAGAGGTTGTGAAGATAGTTTTTGGAAAAGCATGGAAGCGGGAAGGAACGTATTTCAGGGAGTTGCAAGTACCTTGTATAGATGAGAATGTGTGATTGGGAAGAAGTCTGGTGGGTGAGGGGTGAGGAAGGTGGTCAGGAGAGGATACCGGATCTGAGAGGACTTTGCTCTATCCTGTGCTTGATGGGGCGAGATTGCAGGGTTTATTCATGAAGTGATAGGATCAGATTTGTATTTTAGAAGGAGCCCTCTGGTGGTGGTGTTGAGGGCAGATCAAAGTCTGAGGTCCTTGAGGCTGGTAGATCAGCTATCCTAGTTATTAGGACAATGGAGTTTGCTGAGAGGGTGCGGGTGGAGTGATACTTAGGAAGGAGAACCAGCAGGATTTCGTGACTGATTGGATGGGACTGTGGGAGAGAAGATAGGAATAAACTCTTAAGTTTTTGCCTTAATTGAGTGAATGATGGGCAGCTTTGGCTCCCTGGCAGTCTTTTTGTCATGAATGCCAATTCAACAAAATAAAAGTGCTCACAGAACACATTTTTTTTCCCATTCAAAATGAAATAGGCCTTTGTCAATGATAAAAAGTACATTCCTTACAACTTAGATTACCTAAATAGATTGGAGAGAAGAATGTCAGGAGAAAACTAACCCTGCTTTTTAATCACAAATGTTCTGTCTGTGGAGCCACACTGAGGCTGCTTTCTTATCTTTCTTCTTGAGATAAGAGCAAGTGCTGTGTGGAGAGGCCAGGTTGCCACAGGCAAGTTACTCCTTGCCACGTGAAGACTGGGGGGAAAAGGGGACAGTTCATTTCTGGACCCATTAAATGGGAGGCACTTAGTCCAGTGTGTTGTAGAAAGAGGATTCCTGCAAATATTAAATCATAACTCTGATTTACAAACAATTTTTCTATAAATTAGGAATCTTGAGTATTATAAATTTTGACCTGTTATAAAAATATCCGTGAAAGTTACAATCCCCTTACAATTAGTGGCAGTTTCAAACCTCATGCAGTAAATGTATTTTATGATTTTTTAAAATAACATTTTCTTTTCTCTAGTTTATTGTAAAAAGGCAGTATATAATACATACAGCCTACAGAATATCTGTTAATTGACTGTTTATGTTATCGGTAATGCTTCCTGGCCAAGAGGAGGCTCTTAGTAGTTAAGTTGTGGGGGACTCAAAAGTTATATGTTGCTTTTTGACTGCATGGGGGTCAGTGTCCCTAACCCCTGCATTTCAAGGAGCCACTGTAGTAGGACAATGAGCTTTCAATTAACTTTTTTTTTTTTTAAGATTTTTATTTATTTGACAGAGACACAGAGAGAAAGCCAGAGAGCACATGCAGGGGGAGCGGCAGGCAGAGGGAGAAGCAGAGAGCCCGAGGAGGGGATCATGACCTGA
The DNA here is from genome assembly GCF_024610735.1 of Ursus americanus. Classification (NCBI taxonomy): domain Eukaryota; kingdom Metazoa; phylum Chordata; class Mammalia; order Carnivora; family Ursidae; genus Ursus; species Ursus americanus. The sequence continues at coordinate 55,282,696 of NC_142139.1, read as the reverse complement.
GCCAAAGGAACACACTTGACCAACTGAGCCACCCAGGTGCCCCCAATTAACTTTTTTTAACATTTTATTTTTATTTATTTGAGAGAGGGTGCACGAGTGGGGGAGGGGCATAGGGAGAGGGAGAGGGAGAAAGAATCTGAAGCCGACTCTGAACTAAGCCCTGAGCCCAATGCAGGGCTCCATCTCATGACTACAGTATCATGACCTGAGCAAAAACCGAGACCTGGACGCTTAATCGATTCAGACACCCAAGCTCCCCTCAATTAACTTTTTAAAAAATGGCCTTGTTGAGATATAAAGCAGATACCATGTAATTCTCCCATTAAATGTGAACAATACTTCCAATTACTTTAAAAAATACTGTTTTTTAGAAATTATCTTTGCAATGCAGTGGTATTCCTTTTGTAACAAGAAGAATACAAAGTATGTATATTTAAAATTTGTCTAACAGTCCTTACACATAAGGAATTTTCTCAGGTGCTTCTGATAATTGGAGTCAAGAGAATATATATTCCCATGGGGGGTTAAGTGAAAGAAAAGTGTAAACCGTGGTCAACATTATTGCAAAAGTGACAGGTGTGGTGAGAAGAAAAGACTGAAGGTGGACTTTCCTAATGGCTTTCTTCAATGTCCTTCTTGGGAAAGGAGACCCAGTTTAATTTACAGACTCTCAGTTCACTTCCAAGGGGTTAGGGAGAGACGACTTCTGCCAATAACCAACCTGGCTAATGGCTGATATGTTGTGATAAGTGTTTTCTCATCCAGGATAGTAGTGGTATTACCTTAAGAGGGGAAAAAGTTAATAGTTTTGGGGTTTAAGCTGAAGTAAGTGGCAAAAGAAAAGCTCCACCTAACCATTACCATATACAGGCAGTGAGAAAAATCAGAAGGTTTTGAGAACTCTGAATGTCAACTCCCACTGTGTGTTAATGATCTTTGTCGTTGATGGAATAGATCTAAAAACATGCTTTTTGCGGAAATAACAATGTGTGGAAAAAAATATAAGCCTTTTCCTATGAAATCGGCAGAACTGTCCACAAATATTGAACCTCTGTGGATTGCTCTATGATGCCGGATGCCAGGAATACAGCGGCATTTGGGCTGATCCACATATTGGTAATTTGTCTAAAAGAGCTTTTCCTTCCCAAGATTGCGTATGATGAGTGTGTAGTGGGAGAGGGACTTAAACAAATCAGACAACCCATCCTGATAGTGTTGCTTGACTATTTGTTTTTAAGTGCGGCTTTTATCTTGTGACTTCTGGTTAAACAGATTCCTCATTTAATGCCTGCATCTGGCTTTAAATCCTGCTATAATCCAGCATCATCCCAATTTTCCGGTAATTGTGTTTATTTCCTTATTGTTTCGGATATACAAAGACTCATTCTTGTGTCTGAATGTTTGCTTATGTCATTTAACTGTATTCATTTTCTTAAAAGTCTGCTTGGTGTTGTGTCCTCTGCTTACAACAATAGGTACTATAAAAAATAGCCTGTGTGTGTGTGTGTGTGTGTGTGTGTGTGTGTGTGTGTATACACCATATCCTATATTTACCATATACTATATTTACTATATACTTACTATATATAATCCCCATAATGGTGGACTATGCAGCTGTGAAAAGGAACAAGGAGGATCTCAGTACACAGCTATGGAATGATCTCCAGGACAGACTATTCTGGAAAAAAAAAAACAAAAAAAAAAACCCAAAACCAGAAATAAACGAAGGTGTGGAACAATATTTAGTCCACTATAATGCTTAATATGCCCTTTATGTGGATCTATGAGGAGGAAATTTCGCTCCAACCTGTCTGCTATACTTCTGTGTATTTCTTAGAAAAATTACTACTTGTAACTAATTATGTTTCCTTAGTTGCTTTAACCATTAGGAAACTCAGAACCACGTATGCCACTCTTCTTTAGTACTGAATAGATTCTTAGAGCATGACTTAATTTGTATAACTTTTCAACTGACCTCACGTTATTGTTCTGGCCTTGGGGGATGAGGGTGGTCCTCTATCTTTTAAAATCATCTACTCCTCAAAATATAAAATTAAAAACAATAAGATCATTTACTCATGTATTGCTTTTTAAAAAGACAGTGCATATTTATTAATCTGACATTTTCCATGAGTCAGGGGTCTAGGTACCATGTAGCTAGATTCTCTGCTCAGGTCTCAGACTTGATGTCAAGGTGTGGGCTTGTACTGAAACTCTCAGCTGGGGCTTGGGGTTCTTTTCCAAGCTCACTGATCGTTGGCAGAATTCACTTCCTTGCACCTGTGGGACTGACGTCCTTACTTTCTTACTGGTTCTTAACTGTGGATTGCTCTCAGCCTCTAGAGGCTGTCCCCCTCCACTAGCAGTTCACAATGTGGCTGTTTGCCTTCTATCTGGATGCCAGCAGCAATGCCTTTCATGCCCTGAATCCCCCTCATGCTTCAAATGTCTTTGATTTCCTTCTGCCATCACTGGAGGGAAAAAAATGCTGCGCTTTTAATGGTTTCCCCTGATGAGATTAGGCTCACCTGGATAATCTACATATTTTAAGGCTAACTGAATTGGGATTTAATTACATCTTCAAATTCCTTTCCCAGGGGTTCCTAGATTAGTGTTTGAACATCTGGGGTGGGAGGGGGAGGACCTTGGGGGATATCGTCTATAGAATTCTGCCAATCACAATCCCCATAACGATGGACTATGCAGCTGTGAAAAGGAACAGGAGGATCTCAGTACACAGCTATGGAATGATCTCCAGGACAGACTATTATTCTGAAAAAAACAAAAAACAAAAAACAAAAACCCAAAACTCAAGGTATGGAACAATATTTATAGTGTACAACCTTTGTTAAGAAAATGAGTGAAATAGGAAAGATACATGCGTTTTTTGTTTTATTTTTAAAAAAGATTTTATTTATTTATTTGACAGAGAGACAGTGAGAGAGGGAACACAAGCAAGGGGAGTGTGAGAGGGAGAAGCAGGCTTTCCGCTGAGCAGGGAGCCTGATGCGGGGCTTGATCCCAGAACCCTGGGATCATGACCTGAGCTGAAGGCAGATGCTTAACAGCTGAGCCACCCAGGCACCCCGATACATGCGTTTTCTATTATTTTTGAAAAGAAAGAATGGGAGGATACATAATAAGTTAACAAAAAATGTCAATTTATAGGAGTGCCTGGGTGGCTCAGTCAGTTGCTCTGTCTCTCAAATGAATAAATAAAATCTTTTTTAAAAATGTCAATTTATAGGGGTAGGAAGGAAACAGGGACAAGGATGAAAGTTAAACTTCTCTGAAGTACCTGTTTTGTGGTTTACACTTAAGACTCATGTAAATGTTTCACATTATTAAAAGACCAAATTAAATAAAAATGATAAAAATAAAACAGTTTTGAAAAATTGTAAACAACCTGGTATCAGGTTTTTGGTATAACTCTTCAGAGAAGAAATGTTTAAAGAGCTCTTAAATCACAGTATTTTGACAATATTGCTGTATACTTTAGGGACAAACTCCATTAAGAAATCTTAAACTGCATTCAGTGTTCTTGTTGTCAATGTTAATATTTGTATTGCTGAGGTTTTTCCTCCCAATTTTAGAAATTGTGGTAAAATACACACAACATATCTTAACCATTTTAACTGTACAGCTCAGTACTATTAAGCACAGCCATACTGTGCAACCATCAACACCATTCCTCTCAGGAACTTTTCATGTTACAAAACTGAAACATTATATCCTTTAAACAATGAGCCCCCCCCTGCCCCCCGCCAGCTTCTGGCAATCATTCAGTTTTCTGTCTCTATGATTCTGACTATTCTAACTTCCTCATATAAGTGAAATTATATAATAATTTGTTTTTTGTAACTTGCTTATTTCATTTAGCATAATATCCTCAAAGTTCATCTATGTTGTAGCATATTACAGAATTTCTTTCCTTTAAAAGGCTGAATTAATATTCCATTGTGTGTGGGTACCACATCTTGCTTATCCACCATCTATTGAAGGTCCTTTAGGTTGTTTCACCTTTTAGCTATTATGAATAACACTGCTATGAACCTGGGTATACAAATATTGCTTGATACCCTGCTTCTGCCTTCAGTCTTTTGAGTATATACCCTGAAATGGAATTACTGGATTATATGGTCATTCTATTTTTAATTCTTTTGAGGAACCACCATTCTGTTTTTCAAAGCTACTGTACCAGTTTATATTTCCACCAACAGTGCAGAAGGGTGTCGATTTTTCCACGTCCTCATTAACACTTGTTATTGTCTTTTTGTTGTTGTTGTTGATAGAAGCCATCCTACAGAGTGTGAGGTTTTACTTGTGTATCTTTGCAAGCCATTTCAAATCTCTTTTGGATCTAGGTGAAATAATATTAAAAAAAAAACGGACAGTTAGCTTACATTTTCTTTTTTCTTTTCTTTCTTCTTCTTCTCTTTCTCTTTTTGCCCCTTTTCTCTTTTTATTCACACTGCATCCAGTCCTCCAATCCAGCTTTTCCATGCACTCCTGTATTTTTTTTCTTTGACCTTCCTCCCATTCCTCTGAGCTCTTGTGTTAATATCATTTTTCACTTTAGGGTTCCCGACTACTTGCTAGTGTTTGTGTGTCTTGGTCCTGTTGTCCCAGGTTGTGTATTTTTCAGTCACAGGACCCATGAAACTTCTACTTTTTTGATCATCTAATGCAATGATACTCTATCAAGAAGTGCTTCCTTTCAACAGTATCGTTCTTCACAAATGCTCAACTTTTAGCTTATTAACTCTCAGAACACTCAGCACGTCCTCTTTAGAATTGTAGGACCTGTTTGTTTGCAGCAGTCATGCTTGTTCCATCCATCCTGCAAGACTATTCAATCACTCAATTAATGTTTCTTGAGTTCCTGCTATATATGGTGTTCTTGATAGGCATCTGCCTTTGCAACACCCGTTGAGATGATTGGCAATATCCAGATGGGGTGAGGTCCATTTCCGCTGCAACTTGGGGGAGGGACAGGTAGGATAGGTTTCGTGTGAGTCTGATACTTGGGGATCATTTCTTCAATAGGCAGGGCATTTAGTCTCTAGCCAAAAAACAATTCCTGGATGAAATGCAGACAGTGGAACTCTGAATAATGTATATTCTGGGTTTTAACGATCATAATCAATTTATCTCGGTTGACGGGAACTGTTACGATTTTAAAACATTAAGTACAGCGTCTTAACCACATTAGTTCCAAGGAAACTGGAATAGTAGGTCATCTGAACTCTACTTCTGACTCTCACGTTCCAAGGGGTTTGGAAGTCACCCCAACCCCCTTCGTTACCTTCAGTACATTTCCCACTGAGCAGTGCGCCCACGCCTCTTCCGCTCCTGCGTGAAGACTACAAATCCCAGCATGCAGCGCAGCCCGTCCGGGCCAGTCCTCGGCCGCCCAGGCTCTTTCACGCCAGCGACTCCCGTAGGGCGCTGGGCCCCGTAGCTTGTGCGCGCTGACGTCTATGCGTAGGAGTCGTATTCTTCGCGTCTCTTCCCCGCCTACTGGGTTGCCGAAGTCCGGCGGCGGGAGGTGTAAAGCGGTCCTTTTTTTTTTCTTTCTTTTTTCCTTTCTTCCTTCCTTCCTTTCTTTCTTTTGCTTCTTTTATTTTTTTTTTTTTTGCGGCGGTTTGGTGTTTTTGTTTTTGTAAGGAACCTCTGTGGCGTAAAAGCCAGAGAGAATCTGGAAACGGGCCGCCACTCCTAGCCCTCCTTCTCCGAGTTTGCGACTCCGCGGTCCAAGATGGACAAAGTCTGTGCTGTTTTCGGAGGCTCCAGGGGCATTGGGAGGGCAGTGGCCCAGTTAATGGCCCAAAAAGGCTACCGACTGGCCATCGTCGCCAGAAATCTGGAAGTGGCCAGCGCCGCCGCCGGTGACCTCGGCGGTAGGTAGCGAACTGGAGTTGTCCAAGTTGTGTGGCTGCAGTCCGAGAGCCTGAGGTTTCCTCGTTTGTAAAACGAGAGGGTCTGGCCTTTTCGGCTCTGAAGTTTAGCAGTTCAGCTTCCCGCGTCAGCAGCACCCCTTCCTGAGTGTGGACACCAGTTTGGGCAGAGAAGCCCTTAGCATCCGGTTTCCCGCAGAGTGTCTCCTGCCACGCTGCCTGCCGCCAAGGGCTGAAAGCTTGGCGTTTTGTTTGAGACTTAGCAGTCTTGTGAGGCCCCATTAATTAAGCACCCACCTCCCTGAGGCTAGTGCTAACCATGCTGCATTGTTTTGTTTTGGTATCTGGAAGGAGGGAGACACACAGTTAATTTTTTATGCCGGGTAAGGGTTCAGTCGTGTCGCGAGGTTTTGGGCCGCCGCCGCCGCCGGGAGACAGGGCTGGGCGGAAAGAAGTTAAGGCAGGAAGGGTAGGCGTGTCAGGCCTGAAAGGCTCGCTGTAGTTTTGCTGAGGGCTGTTTTGGCCCCTGTGCGAATGCACAAAGTAGTGTTTCATAGACAAACTCTTTTGAGTACCAGCCGGTTTTGAGATAAACTTGTTTTGGCTCTCCTACATCCATAACCATTTAATAGGTTATTAGAAGGCACAGATGCACTTCATTCACTATCAGGGAGGCATTGGGAAGAGGCCTGGGGATGCATCTGGAGGCTATATCTTATAATGTTGCCATTGGTTCACTCTAATTGTGCACGTGGGTAGGGAAAATACTAGACTGTTTAGAGAGAAAAAAACTCCACAAGTTACAGAGCAGGGAGACTTTCAGTGAATGCTTCTTGCTGCTCATATTCACTGGGATTATGTTACTGTCACAAAGGAATGAGAAAGTGATTTTCCTTATGGGGTCATCCCAAGCCATTAGTGTTTGCTGGAATAGATTAAAACTGTTGGTCGAGCTTCCAAAAATTATTGTGAACCCAACAGGTTTTCAGATGAAAGCCAACAGTGGGTCACAGAGGATGCTTTTGGGCCTTTTATTTCCTTGAATTATGTGTCCCATAAGCTATTGGTTTTCACCTAGAGTGTGACTTCCCTGAAAGCTTACTGTTTCCAAAGGCATGAGGATGTAATTTCAGTGTTAACATACTAGGCAAGGTCAGCCAGAAAATAAGCAATTGTTTAGTTTTCAAAAAAACCCTCTACATTTTAGAGTATTAAAATGATGTACTGTTGAATAGAAAATACTTTCTTTGACATGTATCCTTTTGGTATTTAAACATCTTTAAAAAGTGGGCATTTTAAAAAGGGGAAGTAACAGTTGTTTTTAGTAAAAAGCTTGTTTTTTGGTTTTGGCATTTTTTTTTTCTTTTTATAGCTTTCTGCTTTGTAATGGTCAGGCTTGAATAATAGTTTTTTTTTGTTGTATAGGAGATCATTTAGCATTTAGCTGTGATGTTGCTGAAGAACGTGATGTTCAAAATACATTTGAAGAGATGGAAAAAAAATTAGGTGGAGTTAATTTCTTGGTAAACGCAGCTGGAATTAACAGGTTGGTCACAAATTTAAGTCCATTTCCCATATTTTTTTTCCCCTAATGTCTTTGATTGTTATGAGTAAATATATTAACTTGCTTTACTTCTAATTGGAAGAAAATATGCATTTTAAAAAAAAATATGTATTTTAAAATTTGGTCTATCTATACAGTCTTTTCTTTTATATTAAGATATCAATAAGGGTACGTTCAATCAATTTTAACATTGCAGTCACACCCGTATTGAGCTATAGGACTTTTACAGCACTCCAGAAGGCTCTCTTCAGTTTCTTCCCGGTTAATACTTACTTATAGGTAACTACTATTCTGACTTCTGTCACCATTGTATAAGTTCATGAACTTAAAGGTATTCTTTTCTTTTTAAAACCTGAACTTAGGGCAGTATTTAGAATAGTATATTTTCTTGCTAAATAGGGCTTACTGTAATGGCAGTTGCTCAGTTCATTCAAGCTATTTTGGCTACATGGCATTACTATTAATTAAGAGTATCTGCCCCTCAACCCTGCTTCTAGTGTATCTGTTCTGATTTATCAGTTATTTTAATGCCCCTCAAATCAAGTTTAAAATGGGACTCTGTAGGTATCCTGGCTCATATATATTCCTAGTACCTAGTTTCAGTTAAAATGTTATATATTTCTTGACTTTTTAAATTTGTTTTATCCCATTTTTAATTTACATGCTACTGATTTTTTTTTTTTTTTGGTAGGGATAGCCTTTTAGTAAGAACAAAAACTGAAGATATGATATCTCAGCTTCATACTAACCTCTTGGGTTCCATGCTGACTTGTAAAGTTGCCTTGAAGACTATGATTCAACAGCAGAGAGGGTCTATTGTTAATGTAGGTGAGTCTTCACCTGTGAAATTAGACTTATCTCCTAGTGCCATAAAAATATTTAATTGACTAATTTGGAGTTTATTCATGTGTGAAACTTGGATGAAATGGGTCTTTTTGCTATGTATGGAAAAAGGACTTGATTAACCAATTAATGGTTGTGGTCAAGCAGATGTTAATTAATGGTCAAGCAGATGTTAATTAATGACACCACCTAGTGGTCTCTAGTGGTCAAGCAGATGTTAATTAATGACACCACCAGGTATTAGAAAAATACATGTGACAAAAGATGCCTAGGTTCGGTGTCCAGGGGCCATGTGAAGTGGCAGCCACTGCTTAGATCCTGTTAATTGTTGCACAGATCTGGTCTCAGTTGTGTCAGCCATTTGACTTTTTAAGAGAAATTGGACATCCTGATTTTCATGTGAAACCTAATTCTTAAAATATGGATAAGTAATTGAAAAATTTTAGATAGTGGGGACTAAAAAATCATCTCTACAGCTGTTGCATGTGCCACTAATAAATCTAGTACAGAGGTTTAGGAGGAAGTTTTCTTAAGGGAATAATCTTTTCAGTTTTTTGCAATGAATGTAAGTAACCCCTGGTCTTCCGTTCATCTGACCCATGGGGCAGATAAACCATGTAGTATGTGCTTGTAGACCTTAAAATGCAGAATGACTTACATTCTATTTCAGTTTGGTAATTTGAAAATAGCAGCATATCATCTGCCCTTTAATCTTAAGTGGTAATATCTTAAAAAGCCACATAAGGGGGAATGCTGCTCTGTTAAAGTAAATGAGCTTGTTGTTTTCAATATAGGAAATGGCTTTCCAAGCCCAAACGTAGGGTTTTTCTCTTTTGAAGATGAGAAAAGAATACTGTACTAATAAGAATTAGAACATTTTTGACATTTACCCTTAAAAATGTAAGAAATGAGTTTTCTTAAAGAAGATTAGTATATGATTAAAAAGTAAAAGATTAGTCGACCTTTGCCTTCTAATACAGCCAGGTAATGATTTTGGGTTCTCAGAAGCTGGTATACTGGCCTCTATACATCACCTGATAATGTGGGTATGTTTAACTCTAAAATATCCCCTTTTTAGATATATTTTAAAAATCCACGTCAGTACTTTGTGTACATACAAAACTTTTAGAATTGTGCTGAAAGTAAATAAAAATAATAAAAAATCAGAGTATCTTTTTACAGGAAGGACTACTTTAAACTGCTGGAAAGTTCATTGATTATTTCAGAAGTTAACAGTTATTGACTAGATGGACAATAGTGTGTGGCGTGAACTAAAGCTTCCTATTTGGCCTTTCTTCCATGCTTATGTTTTTCTTTCTTTTTTGTGTCTTTCCGGATTTCTCTTTCTCCCAGATACCCCTTTTTCTGTCTGTTTGCGTTTCTTCTGATGTTTCTTTTCTCTCTGTCTCTGCTTCACAGTTTTCTTCCTTTGTCATTCACTGGCATTTAATATATAAGACAGATATTTTAATATTGGACTTGTTGATTATAATATAAAAAGTGTTTGGGATGTTTTCTTTTCCTAAAATAAAATTACTTTTTCAAAGGTTTTGTGAAGTTCTTGATTAATTTTTATATCGTAAGTACAGGTCACTGGCGCAGAAAATCACTTCCTCCTTTCTGTTTTGCAAGAATTTATTTGCATATAGTTGGTATTTGAATTATAAATTATTCTTTCATATTCATGTAAATGGGACCACCCAAGAATCTTTAGTAGTCAGTTCAGGTTATGATACATCATTGCAGATAACTAAATTGCAATTTTACAAAAAGTTTATAATTGAAACTTTGTTAATTTAGATTCATGGGTAGTTCAAATTTAGTGAGATTTATCTTCAGATGAACTATTTTTTTAGGTGGAAATGAATACCTCCTCATGTCTGTGTTGTAGAACCATAAAATTAATCAGCTTGTATCTGACTTTTTCTGGTTTTAACCTCTTCCTACTGGAAGCCTGTATAAATACTACAGGACTTTCACCATGTCTGACCTACTCAGAGGTGAGAGTGGGTTTCTCTCACTTAATGGATCAGGTCTCAAGCTCCTGCCTTACATTTGAGGTTTAACATAAGCTTCTTTCAGAACCTGTTTTCTGTTTGTATTTGGAGCAGACTCAGACCTTAAGCCTTAACTAACATGACAGTGGTTAGAATTCCTAATTTAGCAAAGGACAAGGTAAAATGGTTTGTGCCTTGTTTGTTTACTGTAAATTACCTAAATATTCAAATAACCCATTAATTGGTTTGAATTTGCTTTCGTTTTATTTTTTCTAGGAAGTGTTATTGGTTTAAAAGGCAATTCTGGCCAGTCTGTGTACAGTGCAGGTAAAGGAGGACTAGTTGGATTTTCACGCGCTCTTGCTAAAGAAGTAGCAAGAAAGAAAATTAGAGTGAATGTAGTTGCACCAGGTCAGTGAAAACTTTTTTCTTTTTTTAAAAATTGAAGTATAGTTGACATACAATATTATGTTGTTTAAGGTGTACAATATAGTGATTCAAAAATTAACATATATTTCAAAATGTTCGCCATGATAGGTATAGCTACCATCTGTCACTATACAAAGTTATTACAATATTACTGACTATATCCCCAGTGCTGTACTTTCCACCCTGTGACTTATTTATTTTGTAATTGGAAGCTTGTACCCCTTAATCCTCTTAACCTATTTTGCCTATCCCTCTATCCCTCTCCCCTCTTCGAACCATCAGTTCTCTGTGTTTATGAGTCTATTTCTGTTTTTATTGGTATGTTTTGTTCTTAAGATTCCATGTACAAGTGAAATCATGTTGTCTTTTTCTCTCTTATTCACTTCGCATAATACCCTCTAGTCCATCCATGTTGTTGCCAATGGCAAGATTTCATTCTTATTTATGGTTAATATTCCATTGTATGTATATCACATCTTCTTTATCCATTCATCTATCATGGATGCACATTTAGGTTGTTTCCATTTCTTGGCTATTGTAAATAATACTGCATTAAACATGGGGGGCATATATTTTATGAATTAGTATTTTTGTTTTCTCTGTGTAGATACCCAGAAGTGGAGTTACTGGATCATATGGTATTTCTATTTTTAATTTTTTGAGGAACCTCTATACTGTTTTCCAAAGTGGCTGTGCCAGTTTGCCTTCCCAGCTGTGGTGCCCAAGGGTTTCCTTTTCTTCTCATTCTTGCCAACACATGTTATTTTTTGTCTTTTAGATACTAGTCCTTCTGACTGGTATAAGTGCTATCTCATTATTGTTTTAATTTGCATTTCCTCGATGATTATTGATGTTGAGTGTCTTTTTATGTATCTGTTGGCCATCTGTATGTCTTCTTTGGAAAAATGTTGATTTAGGTCTACCCATTTTTTAATGGGATTATTTGGGTTTTTTTGGTGTTGAGTTGTATAGGTTCTTTATATATTTTGGATATTAACTCCTTATTGGTTGTATCATTTGTAAATATCTTCTCCCATTCAGTAGATTGCCTTTGATTTTGTTTTTTTCCTGTGCAAAGCTTTTTAGTTTGATGTAGTCCTAATAGTTTATTTTTGCTTTTGTTTTCCTTGCCTGAGGAGATAGATCGAGAAAAATATTGCTAAGACTAATGTCCAAGATATGACTGTCTATGTTTTCTTTTAGGAGTTTTATGGTTTCAGATCTCACATGTACATCTTTAATCCATTTTTAGTTTTTTTTAGTGTATGATGTAAGAAAGCAGGCCAGTTTCATTCTTCACTGTCAGTTTTCTTTTTCTTTTTTTTTTTAAGATTTTTACTTTTATTTATTCGACAGAGATAAAGACAGCCAGCGAGAGAGGGAACACAAGCAGGGGGAGTGGGAGAGGAAGAAGCAGGCTCACAGCGGAGGAGCCTGATGTGGGGCTCGATCCCATAACGCCGGGATCACGCCCTGAGCCGAAGGCAGACGCTTAACCGCTGTGCCACCCAGGTGCCCCCGCTGTCAGTTTTCTTAACACCATTTATTGAAGAGACTGTCTTTTCTTCATTACATATTTTTGTTACCTTTGTCATAAATTAATTGACCATATAACAGTAGGTTTATTTCTGAGCTATCCATTCTGTTCCATTGATCTATATGTCTGTTTTTGTGCCAGTACCATACAGCTTTGATTACTATAGCTTTTTAATGCCATGTGGAATCTGGGATTATGATACCTCCAGCTTCATTCTTCTTTCTCAAAATTGTTCTGGCTCAGGGTGCCTGGCTGGGTCAGTTGGTAAAGTGTGTGACTCTTGATCATGGCGTCATGAGTTCAGCCCCACACTGGGTGCACAGATTACTTAAATAATGGATAATTTTGGCTATTTGGGGTCTTTTGTGATTCCGTATAAATTTTAGGATTCTTTGTTCTAGTTCTGTGAAAAATTGCTATTAGTATTTTGATAGGGATTACTGTGGGTAGTATGGATATTTTAACAGTTCTTCTAATCCACAAGCATGGAATATCTTTCCAATTTTGTGTCATCTTCAGTTTCTTCATCAGTGTCTTAGAGGGTTCAGTGTATAGGTTCTTGGTTAAGTTTATTCCTATGTATTTTATCCTTTTTGGTATAATTGTAAATGGGATTTTTTTCTTTAAATTTCTCTTTCTTCTAGTTCATTATTAGTGTATAGAAATGCAACAGATTTCTGTATTGGTTTTGTATCCTGCAACTTTACTGAATTATTACTTCTAATAGATTTCTGGTGGACTCTTTAGGGTGATATATGTGTGTGTATATATATATGTGCATATATGGTATTATGTCATTTGCAAATAGTGACAGTTTTACTTTTTTTCTTTTTAAATAATTTATGTACACGATGGCTTTGTATAATAATAGCAGAGATTGTTCCTGTGTTTGTAAGTATATCAGCATCATCAGGCACTTGTATCAGAATAGGAACATGGAATCGTCACTATTACTAAATTCTTGAGCAGTGAAATGCGTGAGGGCATGACTATGCCTTGAGAGGACATAAGTGGCTACACCAGCCCACACTGCCAGTCTCTGCAGTACCCTCATGGAGGAGGCCAAGAGTAATGCTAGGCTGTTTTGTTTGTGTAAACCACATTGCATTTTTTTTTTCAAAAAAAAAAATTTTTTTTTAAAGATTTTATTTACTTATTTGACAGAGAGACAGCCAGCGAGAGAGGGAACACAGCAGGGGGAGTGGGAGAGGAAGAAGCAGGCTCCCAGAGGAGCATGGAGCCCGATGTGGGGCTCGATCCCAGGACCCTGGGATCATGCCCTGAGCCGAAGGCAGACGCTTAACGACTGAGCCACCCAGGTGCCCCTTTTTTCCCAAATTTTAGAGCAAGGGGGAGAGAGGGAGAGAGAATGAATCTTAAGCAGGCTCCACGTGTGGAGCCTGATGCGGGGCGTGATCTCATGACCCTGAGATCATGACCTGTGCCAAAATCAAGTTAACCAACTGAGCCACCCAGGCACCCCACATTGTGTTTTCTAGTAAATGATTACTTTCAAACTGAAACCATAAGAGAAACTTCTCATTTAAAAATCAGTTATAAATTAAGAACTCCTAAAAGTTGAATGTAAGAATTTCAAGCTGGGTGGGGGGTTGGGTATTGGTAATGTATGTGTTAGTTGAACTCCAAATTGTATACTTCTGGAGAACTATTTCCATTTTAAGTGCCTGTCTCTCTTCTTGGAATGTTCCATTCAGTATTGCTCACTGGGATACATTTGCTAATTAATTTAGACTTGGTCAGTGTCAAAGCAGAGCTTTCCAAGTAATGTGTATATTACCTAAATATATTTCTTCAGTTTGTCTTATGAAAAATAATACTTCTGTATATTTAAAATATTTGAATAGGTCTAAAATACAGTATGCTTTTAGTAACAGTATAGACCAGAGGAAATAATCAAACAAGGCTGTATATGTGATGTCATTTGCATATTTCACCAAGCAATCATATGCAATAACCAACCTACTGATTTCTCCAGAAAGTCTGTATTTAGAAAAATATTTGCCAGCGTTCACATAATGTTTGTTTTCAAAATAGACAAGATGCCTTTCACTGGACCTCATTGTGCCCTAGAGAGCTATCAGGATTCATGTTAGAATTTCAACACAAAGAAAAATTTGAAGGATAAAAAGGTATTTACACAGACTCGGGAGGAAGAAGCATTTTTTTAGAAGTCCATCTATGAAGTAGCAAGATTTTAACAGTGCTTTTATCTGTAGTTGTCTCTTTAACGAGTGAATGGGGGCTCTGAGGCTCATTGTGTGATGGCATGGGAGGAAGAAAGTGGTAGGACATGGTAACAGAAATGAGACTGAATACTCTGGCACCAAAAGGTACTATTACATATGCAGGAGGCACTGCTTAGAGAAACTAATGTTTCTAAAACCAGACATATGTTGGAGTGGCCAATGATGAAGATATGTGGCTGTTTAATCATTTTCAAAATAGTAGAAGTCACAGTGGGAAGCTTATAGTTAGAGCTAGCCTCCTGGAGGAAATCTATGAGGAACATTTGTCTTCTTGTTAAAGATGTGAGAAAAACCAGGCCAGCAGAGATGCAGTTCACTTCTAATACAAATCAAGTTTGATTTGGGCTAAGTGCACAGAAATCAGAGACTTCTCAAGAAGATCAGTAGGACGTTATTGTGTACCTGTTCCTTTTATTGTGCTTACTTTGGGCATTCCTCATGGCTTGAAAATACTGATGGATTAAATGGGATGCAAAGCCAATTCACTTGATCTGTCAGTTACAGGTAATTGGAAAATATTAAAACAATGATTAGAATTATAGTGTAGCTTGCTAAAGGCTAAAGAAATTTTCTAAATCTTAACTAATGCTAAGGCTTTTAAAATAAATTCAAATATGCAACTTAACAGCTGGTTTGTTGGTCTTCAAATTAATTGCCTTAAATTTTAAACATGTTCTATTCCACTCAGTAGCCATCTGTACTCAAGAACACAACGCATTCTACAAATCACTTAAGTCCCATTTTAAAATTTCCTTCTTCAACTTAAATTTTCACAGTGTGCTAGGTAATCTGCAAGACACAGGGAAAGAGGGGTCAAGTGTGAGTGTGTTGATATAATCTTCAAGACAGAGTTATAAAACCAACCTCCATTTAGACCAAAATAAAAATACGGAATTATAAAGGAAAACTTTTGCCAAAGCTCATCTTGAAAAGGTTAAGTTGCTCAGTTTGGGAAAGGGGCCATGTTTTATTTATTTATTTTTGTTAATTTTTTAAAAAGATTATATAGAGAGAGCGAGTGTGTGCAGAGGGAGAAGGAGTGGAAGAGGGAAAGAAACAGACTCCCTGCTGAGCATGGAGTCCAATGCAGGGCTCAATCCCATGACCCTGAGATCACGACCTGAGCCGAAATCAAGAGTTGGATGCTTAACTGACTGAGCCACCCAGGCGAGAAAGGGGCCATGTTTTGTACGCTGGTTTCTCTTATGATCTACAAACATTATGGGACCTCCCAGAAGTGACTGAAAAAATGCAGCATATAGGCATTTATCAGAAGACTCAATGCTATGCAGTGTGTTTAGTCCACAGAATAATAGAAGCAGTTGAAATTTCTTTTTTAAAAGATTTTATTTATTTAGTTGAGAGAGAGTGAGAGCACAAGAGCCTAGTGAGGGGCAGAGGGAGAAGCAGACTCCCTGCTGAGCAGGGAGCCTGATGTGAGACTCGATCCTAGGACCCCAGGATCATGACCTGATCCGAAGGCAGATGCTTAACCGACTGAGCCACCCAGGCACCCCTATAGTTTCAGTTCATCAAATATTTTATCTCTCATATTCAATATTTTCTAACCAGTAAGATTTATCCATGACTAGAAATTTATTTTATATTTGAGTATCAAAGCTTAGTAACTAACTGATCTTTAAAAAATCATTAGGCAGTGAATAATAGCCTAATTTGTTATTTTCCCCATTTCTTGCTTTTCCTGTTATGATTTGCTTCTTAACTGCTTTCCTTAACTGGAAACTCCATTTGAAGGTGACCAGGAAAACTGACATACGAAGAAACATATTTGTTAATTCTGAGGCTTGTCAGTTCTATTAAGAGATCTGTTTTGAAATTACTACCTGTTTGAAATTACTACTTAAAATAAAGAAGTAATCCATACAATCAATTTAATTCTTCTATTTCATTGTGCACTTTGCTTCTGACCAATAAAGCATATTCATACTATGAATCCTGCTAAATATTTATGGCCAACATAATAAAGGTCACCCTATGAAACGGCCACATTTTTAGCAATAGTTTTTTTTTCTGTACTACAAATTGTACTGAAAAGTAAGCTCTTTAAGAAAGGCTATACAAACATACTTCCATAACACTCCTAAAACTTCCCTTTGTATACAAACTGGATTCCCCACTATTTAGCTTGTTGCCTTGACAACTGATTCACTCTGACAAAATTAAGCATTCCTTCTTCATTGTTTCCATAACATCATGTATGTTCCTCTACTTTACATCCATCATACAGCTTTGTAATTATTTGTTTATATACCTGTCCTTCTCACAGTACTTAGCTCCTTGTAGCAGAAATACCTTACTCATTTTTTATAATTTTGGACCCTTGTATATAGGAGACACTCCAGGAAATCTGCTGAATTATTGTGAGTTAGAAACGTGTATTACCCTTAAATCATCCAATTCTTAAATCATTATGAACTAGAATTAACTCTTCATCACCCACACTACTGCAATCCCTTAATAGAGGGAAGCAAATACATGAAGCCCCAAATCACAAATAATCTATTGTGTGTATGGCTAAACTAGGCTAACACTAGAATCAATCAGGTTGCATAAGTATACGCAAACAGAAAGCAGTGTCAAAGTGACAGTAGTCAAGTTTTGGATTATTTTTTTTCTTTTTCTTTTTTTCTAAAATGGTTGTATCTAAACCACAGTCATTTATCAAATGTTCATGGATTTGGAATGCTTGAATTTAGCTAGTCTCTGTGACTGAACAGTGAACCAAGCTGAAGGCACATAACAGAGCACAAAGGTTATCAGGACGCTTTGATATTTCCCTAATCCCTGCTAGTTTAGCACCAATCCCTCTGCCCCTACCCCTGCTCCTTCTCTCTCTCGCGCGCGCGCACACGCTCTCTCGCTCTCTCCCTGTCTCACTCACTCTTGAATAAATAAAAAATACAGTAATCTTTAAAAAAGTAGAAACTATAATGGATACATTACTTTAAAAAAATGTGTTCTCAATAGATAATACAAACATGGTGCAAAATTCAGAAGTACAAAAAGGCATATTGAAAAGTGAGTCTTCTCTCCCCAAATCATCTAGTTTCTTTCCTCAAAAGCAATTACTGTTAACTAATGTCTTTGGCATTTCATGTACAAGCCAATAAAATGTGTGTGTGTGTATACATATAATATAAAATATATGTCTATGTGAATGTATAAATATATAAGTCTATTTATATGAATATATAAATATGTATGTAAAAAGAAAATACAAGTTGTATCATACTATTCAGTGTTCTGTATCTTCTTTATTCATAATGCAATATATCTTGGAGTTGATTCCATATTCGATATAGAATTGCTTTACTTTTTAAAATAACAGCTTTATGGAAATACAACTCACATATCATACAATTCACCCATTTGAAGTATACAATTCAGTGGTTTTAGTATAGTTACAGAATTGTTCTATCATTACCACATTACATTTTAGAACATTTTCATCATCCCAAAAGAAACCTGTAGCCTTCAGCATTCAATCATTTCCCTCCAATCTCCCCAGCTGCTGGCAACTACTAATCTACTTTATGTCTCTGTAGATTTCCCTATTCTGGGGCAGTTCATATAAACCAAATCATACAATATGTGGTCTTATGTGACTGCTGTGTTACTTTTGATGGCTGAATTAAAAGACAGTAATGTCTGTCTTATGGGTGTACCATAATTGATTTAACCTGTTGCCTCTTGATGGGCAGTTAGGTTGCTTCTGATCTTTTGCCATTACAACTAATAATGCAGTGAGAATACTTGTATGTAATTTATTTTTTTGTGTGTATGAATATAATGAGTGTAATTCAGGGAATGAACCTGCCAGGACCCAAAGGGAATATGCATTTTAAATTTTGACAAATAGTACAGCATTGTATTTATTTCTGTAGGGTACCTTAAGTGTCCACCCCTCCCCCCTTTCTTAAGTTGAAGATCTTTTATGCTTACTACTTGGAGAAAACCTTGTTGACAAATGTTTGTGTAAGCTTGGCAGCTACTCAAAACAGGTATTATTCTGGGTCCTCTTACGTGCTGTTTGGTGTGGAATTGATTTTTTACACTGCTTCCCTGTACACTTAGTATTACTAACATAATATTAAGATATACGAATTTGGGGGCGCCTGGGTAGCGCAGTCGTTAAGCGTCTGCCTTTGGCTCAGGGAGTGATCCCGGCATTCCGGGATCGAGTCCCACATCGGGCTCCTCTGCTGGGAGCCTGCTTCTTCCTCTCCCACTCCCCTGCTGTGTTCCCTCTCTCACTGGCTGTCTCTCTGTCACATAAATAAATAAAATCTTAAAAAAAAAAGATATACAAATTTGTTCTGGTTAAAATCTTGGTCTAGTTTTTGGCAACAGCCTTGTTTGTTCTCCTTTAAAAAAAAAGTGTCTGGGGTTATTTTAATTCTTTCTATATAGCAGAGCATCAAAACCTGAACCAGTAGATGTATCAAATAGTATACATTCTGTAATTGTTAATATTGGTGATAGGCCAAAATCCTGGTGTCTTATTTAAATATATGGTCTGTGTTGTATATAAAAGCTTTCAAAACTAAAATAGTGATCAACTAATGTGGAAATGAGATGCTATTTATATATCTAGCCAAAAAAAATGGATAAAAGAAATACATTTTCTCTAGAATTTATCAAATATAAATTCTCATTGGACAAGAACTGTGTACTTTTATGTGGAAGAATGTATCTGTACCTTTTTTATTTTTATTATTTTTTTTAGAGAGGGAGAGAGTAGGGGTGGGACAGAGGGAAAGGGAGAGAGAGAACCTTAAGCAGGCTCCACACCCAGTGCGGAGCCTGACACAGGGCTTGATCTCACAACACTGAGATCATGACCTGAGCCAAAATCAAGAGTCAGATGCTTATCTGATTGAGCCACCCAGGCATTCCTATCTGTACCTTTTTAAAAAAGATATACTGAGTCATGTATGTGGAACTAAAGTAGAAGTAGCCTTGTTCTAAGTCGAGTGCATGTCATTTCAGTTATTTGTTTGTTGGTTTAAGGAGTGATAACTTCGTTTCCATCTTGAAGCCTCCAGTTGTCCAACAAGTGATCAATAACATCATTTGTTAGACAGTGGCACCTCCTGGTAGTTACTAATTTTCATAACCCAGCTTGAAAGGCATTGTAAATACATATGTAATAAAGTGAGTGGGAGAGCAAAATTTCCAGAATTTTATAAATAAAGTGACAGAATGATACGGAAGAGAGTCCTATGGGGCTAAGGAGAGAGCACAAACTGGAGAGCAATACAAGCACAGAAATGAGTATGTGAAATGGTTAAGGACTGTTAATATCTCTGCTCAGGTCCTGTGATATGTGGATGGAGAATCCAAAAGGCTGTTGATATGCAGTGACCTGGGTTGTGAATATATAAATGAGGGTCCCATGGTTTATGAGCTATAGCATAAAATGATATTGAAATTTGGTACAGCCCGGAGTCATTAGAGATTAGCTTCACATTTTTTATCTGATTTCTGATAAATTTGCTAAAGATTTCTATGAGTTTTTAAAAGCTGCAGATAGATTTTTAGGGTAGTAAAATTATTCTGTATGATACTGTAATGGTGGATACATTTTATGTTTGTCAGAACATGGAACTATACCAGCCAAAGGGTGAATGCTATTGTAAACTATGGACTTTACTTAATAATGTATCCATACTGGACCATCAAATGTACCACCCTAAGGCAAGCTATAAATAATTGGGGAAAATAAGGGCAATGTGATAAGGGAGTATATGGGAGCCCCCTCTACTTTATGCTCAGTCTAAATCTGCTCTAAAAATAAGTCTGTTAATTAAAAAAAAACTGCTGATAATGATTAGAGAAAGGCTCTTGAGTCTTTGGATATGTTCTCGGTCTCCATATCAAACATCATAATCAAAGAGGAAAAGCCAGTATTGGTGAATTAATCCCTTCCTTTCAACTTGGCCTCTGATGCCCACTTTATTTTAGTCTTTCTGTCTAGCATTCAGGGTTAGCTAGCAGCTGTCTAATGAGGATTGTCATTATAACTCTCCATTTACAGACCTGGGGAGAGTCTGTGGTAGACTTCCCCTTGTGAAATAACACCCTTATCTTCCAGGTGAGGGGTAGAGGGAGAGTCTTCATGTGAGGTGGGTGCCTGAACATCATGATTCCAGTTCTGGACTTCTTGCAATCATTGCTGGATTCAGATGGGACCTCTTTCTCCTTCTCAAATTTGACCTAACATGGACACAGACTATATGGCAGGGCTGAATCTAGACTGTAATGTTGAACAAGACCTTATCAAAAGCTTCAAGATATTAGCCTTTATTCCATGTGTCTGGCTTACTTGGTTGTTTTTGGAAGACTATAATCTGTCCTCATGGCCTATATCTGTGTGGCATAAGATTTCTTTCCATCTCACTGGAATAGTTCTTAAACTTGTCTCACTGTCTAAATCTCTCTTCCTGTCCAAGGTTTGCCTTTCTGTACCTCACACTCTATTCTAGGTCTGCCTTTTTTCCCCAAGGCGGAAATTCCTCCAAAGGCCTCTCACAAATTGTGTGGCCTTACTCTGTCTCTTAAAGGACAAACACGTAAGGACTGACATCCACCCAGAAGCTGGGTAAATCTGTTTCTTTCTACAGAGAATGAATAAAAACCTAGATTAGCATCAGTGCTTCCTGAATTGGAGCTATTTTAATTATCTACCCAGCTACCAACGTAGAAACTGAGGATCCTTGTAGGGGAGCTCACTTTCCTAACTTTCAAGGAAAGTTGTCATTTATGAGGCATACTTTTCCTCTTCGAATCATAGTTTTGTAGAGCTAAAAGACATCTCAGGGATCCATCATTTTCAATCTACTTCACTTATTTTATGATACAGAAACAGTCATACAGTTTTAGGTGGTACATGACTGTGCTTGGGTCATAGCTTTGATAGTATCAGCAGAACGGGGAACCAGAATCTAGCTTAATGTGTCCTAACCCAGTGGTCTTTTTATCACAAAATGCTGCTTTTGAGAAAAAGTCACCAGAACCAGAAAAAGCTCACCAGAAGTTGAGCCTGGAATTTGTTAACTCATCATTACAAGGTCTTTCTTGCAAAACATTTTTACTGTAGTTTTTTGGAAAAATTTAAAAAAATGATTTATTTACTTGAGAGACACAGAGAAAGAGCTGGGGGAAGGGTAGAGGGAGAGAGAGAATCTCAAGGAGACTCCCTGCTGAGCGAGGAGACTGATGGGGGCTTGACCCCACGACCCTGAGATCATGACCTGAACTGAAATCAAGAGCTGGACACTCGACTGAGCCAACCAGGTGCCCTGAGTTTTTTCTTTTTTCTTTTTAATTAAAACACATTATTGATTTTCTGCTGAGGGTGTTGAGAGTTAGTGGGGAAATATTTTATGCCAATTTTGCCAGAATTCAAAACAACCTTAGAATAAAGTAAGTGTATCATGAACTCCTTGAGAAGATAATGTGATCTTTAAATGTTAACATTCGTAATTTTAATTCATCAGCTTTTTGAACATGTGAGATGATTTTTTTTTTCCTAATACACTCTGAGGTATTTTTGAAAATAAGTGTGTCCAAAGACATAAAACTGGATATCAGGAAGTCCCATGATAGTGCTTTTTAAGGTAATTGGATTGCCTATTGATTATTATGACTCATCACTTGTAGATGAGGTTTCATTTACAGTTGACTTGAAATTCTGCAGAGGCTGGTTATCTAGTGTTATTATCTGTGTCAGCTACTTCTCTTTATTCTTGCATGCCTCTGGCCATCTCATTGTTCTTAAAGATGAAAGGGATTAAGTAAATGGGGTGGACTTTTAAAATAAATGTGGTGAGATTTAATGGCAGAGGAGGTCATACTTCACAATATAATCTCACAATGAAACACACAAATAATGTAACATTATTTTTTTATTCCGGGTCCTCATTATAGACAGTATTGTACATCTTTTTTAGTAACTGTGCATCTTTTTCAATAACTTTTTATTTGAATATCAAAATAATATGCATATATTGTAGACAATTTGGAAAGTACAGACAAGTACGGAGAAGAAAGTAAAAATCATCACTTGTAAATCTAGTATTTACTGATAGTCATTGTTAATATTTTGGTGGTTTTAGTCATTAGTATATATATTTTTTGTTTTCTTTTTATATGCAAATACTATTTTGCTCTTTTAAATGTCCTTCATGGCATTTTTTTTAATAGCTGCATATTGTTCTGCGGTATGGCTATACCATGATTTCTTTAAATAGTTCCTTTTTGAAAGACATTCAGCTTATTTCTAGTTTTTCCGTAAGAAAGCTGTCACTGGGGGCGCCTGGGTGGCGCAGTCATTAAGCGTCTGCCTTCGGCTCAGGGCATGATCCCGGCATTCTGGGATCGAGCCCCACATCGGGCTTCTCCGTTAGGAGCCTGCTTCTTCCTCTCCCACTCCCCCTGCTTGTGTTCCCTCTCTCACTGGCTGTCTCTCTGTCAAATAAATAAATAAAATCTTTAAAAAAAAAAGCAAAAAGCTGTCACTGTTGTAGGATTCACAATAGAAAAATCTATGATTATTTCTCATAAGACTTAAACTGTTTAAATATTTTTAAGTGAAACCAAAGGCAAAGAAAAATTAAATAACATAGTATTACATAATAAACCAGTGACCTAATGTTAATTCTTTCTTTTGTTTTTTTTAATTAGAGAGCAAGGGCACACAAGCAGGGGGAGTGGCAGGCAGAGGGAAAAGCAGGCTCCCTGCTGAGCCAGGAGCCAGATGTGGGACTGGATCCCAGGATCTTAGCATCATGACCTGAGCTGAAGGCAGCCGCTTAATCGGCTGAGCCACCCAGGCGTGCCTTCCTAATGTTAATTCTTAATATAGTGTTCAGTTCACATTTATCCTGATACTTTAAATGACAGTGTATTTAGGTTGATTTACGGTTTGAATAACAAATGATTTAATTTTAACATAAGCCAGTCTGAAAACTGGTTTTTTTTTTGAAAACTATTCTTGAGGTTGCACATTAAACTTTCACTTCACATGTCTGACTTTTTGTCTATGTATTTTTCATGACCTTAAAATAAAAAATCTCTTGTTAATTTCATGAGGACTAATTATTTGCTCTCTTTTTAAAAGTTTAAATGAGTAGTGTACAGTATACTGATTTTGTAAGTTGAGTATTTTATTGGTAACATGTATTTGTCTCAGACTAATCTCACAAGATTTTCTTAATTTATAGTTCTGGCATAGATCTATAAAATGAATCATTTAGAATTGGTTGTTTAATGTATTATGTCATACTTTATACAACAGAACTGTGTACTTTAGAAAATGTACTCTTTGAACTTCATTTCATTTACCAATGCCATGTTAAATTTTGAATTTTCAGTATGTACTTGCATCAGAATAGGATCATTCTATGAGATTTTTTTCTTATATGACTATCAGAAATACTGGTCTTTCTGATCATCAGCTATCTTACCTATAGCAAACAAAACTAATTTTTGTCAGAACTGCCAAATCAGTTCACATGACCACTTTTCTTCCCTCTAACCCTATTACCCCTCTACCTCCAATCAAGTGAAAATTACTTCTTTGTGGTACTTTGTTAACCAGATGACCTTTTATTATATTTAGGGATAGTTTCTTCCATAAACTACAGGTTTCCTAAGGAATGGAATTTTTATTCATGTTTGTATCTACCACTTACATTGTGCTAGGAGTTGGGCCAAATATTTGGGAGTCAAATGTTTTGGTGTTCAGTAAATGTTCATTGAGTTAAACTGAATAAAAATGTAGACTTGGGGGGCACCTGGGTGGCACAGTCATTAAGCGTCTGCCTTTGGCTCAGGGCGTGATCCCGGCAATCTGGGATTGAGCCCCACATCAGGCTTCTCTGCTAGGAGCCTGCTTCTTCCTCTCCCACTCCCCCTGCTTGTGTTCCCTCTCTTGCTGGCTGTCTCTCTCTGTCAAATAAATAAATAAATAAAATCTTAAAAAAAAAAATGTAGACTTGGTTACTTGATTGCTAGCAGAACTCTGTATTTCCTAAACAAGTTTGTTAATAATCTCAAATTTTTTTCTCAAATTTATTTTTATTTAAAATTGAGCAGATGGCTTACTGTCTACCCTTTTCAACTAAATAAACATTTCTCTTTTAGGATTTGTTCACACAGATATGACGAAAGACTTGAAAGAAGAACACTTAAAGAAAAATATCCCTCTTGGGAGGTTTGGAGAACCTATTGATGTGGCACATGCGGTTGTGTTTCTTTTGGAAGCACCATATATTACAGGGCATGTTTTGGTGGTGGATGGGGGATTACAACTTGTGATCTAATTTACAGATTATTCAGTTATGATGGTGATTATAGTCAAGGGCACACTTTGGCTATTGATTTGACAGTCATGCCTACATGGGTGACATTTGCTAATCAGACCTAGTGATGCTACAAATATTGATTTCTATCTTTATATGAATATACCTGAAAAGGGCAATGTGTGACCAGTTGTGTTTTCTAAGTAGTATGTACCTTACAGGCTGTAGCAATTTTAGTATATAGACATTTGCAAGTGATATAAACAGACACTTTTTAAATTGATATATTTTGTCTCAAAAGTGGCAAAAATTATATAATCTAATTGGCATGAATTATTTCAGTGTATCAGTCAAAATTCTCTAGAAGTTAACATTTGGACGATTGCTAAGATAGGAGTATTTATGGCATTGTTTAGTTGTCAGTACTTTAGCAGTCCTGCCAGTTAAACATTGTATTCCTTTTCCATATGCATTTGCAGATCAATTTTTATACAGGTTGAAAAAAAATTATCAGTTTATTTGCCATGAAATGAGAGTCTGATTTCTTTGCATTATTCCTGATTAAGCAGCTGGGCAAACTAATTTACAAATGCAAGTGCAGTATAGTTGACCCATTCTATAGAAATTCTCAAAGATGATGAGGATTAACCCTTAAGGTTTTAATATCTGGTATAGGAATGAGCTAAGTTCTTATCAGCTTAGGAAGTAGAAGTAGTTTTTTGTGTGTGTGTTTAACCTACAAAACACTCAGTTTAGCAAACTACTTAAAAATAGTATAACAAATACTGACATTTTAAAAATTAAGAGTATTTTGTATGAATGAATATAATATGATTTTACCCTAAAACTTCAGAAATACTTAATTACTAATGAACAGTCATAAATGATAAATATGCAGTAACAATGAATAAGATGTCTTCATAAGGGACAGTTAAAGCATTACTTTTTAAGAGAAAATATCTGCCTGAGAATAGAGGTAAAGACACAAACTGAATGTAACATATCAGGCAACATTTATTTTGCATTGAACTCTTTTGTGGGGTATATAATAATGTGATATTTTAAATAATGTGGATAATGTCACTGGATTCATGTTGATTTTTATTTATCATTTCAAAATATCTTTTAAATATTTACTGCATTTTAAAAAGTCATCTTTTTACAGTTTTATTGGGGCTGAACATTATTTTATGTAAACATTTAATTTTATATTGCAAGTCAGTGTGGAGGTGTGAAGAGGATATACTAAATAGATGCAATGTGATAAAGGTAATAAAAAATAAAATAAAAGGTAATAAAGTAAGATCTAAATTCTACCTCAAGCTTCCTGATTCCTTAAAAGTTATTTTGAATTTATCTTCACAATAATCTTGACTTAGAGAAGTCTATTTAAGAGGTGAGAAAGTTATCAAGTGTGAGTAAAATGAGTATTATTAATCAAACTGTTTACTAAATGCAAGCATGGTAGTATATAGGATTTATCAGGCATTAACAGTTTCAGACACATAAAAGAAATGGAGCAGTTGGGGTGGTTTCAAATGTTGTAGCTGATGCTTTTAAGGTAGGAGAGTCTATGGAGACAAGAGTAGGCCATTTTTCTATTGCTGCCTCACCTGCATGCCTTTAGCTACCTTCCTAACAGCCTCCTCTGGTTTGAATTTCCTTCTCCGGGTACCTCATCTTCTGAAATCATCAGTGAGGGTGATTTGACTGGTGATTAAAAAGAAAGCAATATATTTCACTGAATTAATGACATTAAGCTACAGACAGGTTTAACCCTTAAGTGTGTATGTATAATATACTTTAAGAAATAAAACCTTTTTAACTGATACACCTCCCTCACCAGGCCATATCAAAGTAGTAAAATATAGGAAGAGATTTTGAAATAGGTAAAATAAGCCCTCACTGTTCCACTCCAGGCGAATTCACTTACTCCCACTGACCTGGTAGGATTTGCAATTTAATACTTGCATCCTGTTGCTCAGATTGATTGGCAGCTGTTGTGTATGTTCAGTCATTCAGGAACTTCAGTGATTTCTCAACAACTTGACATACAGTTGACTTTTGAACAACATGGGTTTGAGCTGTGTGGGTCCACTTATGTGCGGATATTTTATAGTACAGTATTGTAAATGTATTTTATGATTTTCTCAATATTTTCTCTAGCTTTATTGTGAGAATACAGAATATAATATATATAGCTTACAAAAAATGTGTTCACTGTCTATTTATGCTATTGGTAAGGCTTCCAGTCAAGAGTAGGTTATTAATGGTTAAATTCTTGGGTGTCAAAGTTATAGGTGGATTTTAGACTGTGCAGGTGATCAGTGCCTTGTTCAAGGGTAACTGTATTCAAATTATCTAATAA
This sequence comes from Ursus americanus, assembly GCF_024610735.1. Lineage (NCBI taxonomy): Eukaryota > Metazoa > Chordata > Mammalia > Carnivora > Ursidae > Ursus > Ursus americanus. Next base: position 55,255,469 of record NC_142139.1, on the reverse strand, counting down.
TTAAGTTTCTTTTATATTTCTACTACATTGTAAGCTCCTGAGGGTAGAGACCATACTATGCTTTCATTCATTTAGCTAATGAACTCAAATATTGGTTGAATGCCTGCTAAATATCTGGTACTTCTTTTGATAGCCCCACTTTGCCTACTCTGCTCTGAGTACATTGGATATACTCCATAAATACACAGATAAACCACTATGATATTTATGATTCAAGATCATCAGTCCATTACTCTGCTATAGTTTGTGATGGTCGTTGAGATATATCTGTTCTGACTCTCAGTATGTATCCTGGAGTAGTAGTAGTAGTTTTTTTTTTTTATCAAATCCCTGTGATTTAGCCTTTGTGGTTATTTGTCTTTTTTGGTCATTTATCTCTGATTTTGTTGCTAACTTTCAATTTAAAACTGAATTTGCAATCCTAGGCCAATCAGCTCTTTTCCCTTAGGCAGTATACCTTAGTTCGAGTAATTACCAGAAATTTAACTTAGAATCCTTGCGCTAATAATCCAAATGGGGGTGGTATCAGTATTACCTGTAGAACTTTTTTTTTTCCCAAAAAAGTTTTTTTTAATTGAAGTATGATTGACACACAGTGTTAAATTAGTTTCAGTAATTCAGGGGCGCCTGGGTAGCGCAGTCGTTGAGCGTCTGCCTTCGGCTCAGGGTGTGATCCCGGTGTTCCGGCGTTCGGGGATCGAGTCCCACATCGGGCTCCTCCACTGGGAGCCTGCTTCTTCCTCTCCACTCCCCTGCTGTGTTCCCTCTCTCGCTGGCTGTCTCTCTGTCACATAAATAAATAAAAAACTCTTTAAAAAAAAATTAGTTTCAGTAATTCAACATAGTAACAGTAATTCAACAACTTTGTATGTTGTGCTCACCAAAACTGCAGCTAGCATCTGTTACCATATAACACTATTATAATACCATTGACTGTATTCCCTATGCTGTACCTTTCATTGCTGTGATTTATTCATTTGGTGATTGGAAGCCTGTACCTCCCACTCCCCTTCACCCATTTTGCCTACCTCCTCCCATCTGTTTGACCTCTGTATTTGGGGTGTGTTTTTGATTTTTGTGTGTGTGTTTTTTGATTCCACATATATCATGAATGAAGGTTGAATTTTGTCAAATGCTATTTCTGTACCTGTTGAGACGATATGATTTTTAAAAAGTTTTAATTTTAATCACCTGGTGCTCATCACAAGTGTATTCCTTAATCCCCATCACCTATTTCACCCATTCCTTCACCCAACACCCTTCTGATAACCATCAGTTTATTCTCTGTAGTTAGGAGTCTGTTTCTTGGTTTGCCTCTCTCTCTCTTTTTTTTTTTCCTTTTGCTCATTTGTTCTGTTTCTTCTACATATGAGTGAAATCATAAGGTATTTGTCTTTCTTTGACAGACTTATTTCACTTAGCATTGTACTCTCTAGCTCCATCCATGTCACTGCAAATGGCAAGATTTCATTATTTTTTATGGCTAAATAATATTCCATTATATATACATTTATATCTATATATCTGTATCTGTCTGTCTCATCTTCTTTATCTGTTCATTAATCAATGGACACGTGGGCTGCTTCCATATCTGGCCTATTTGAAATAATGGGGCTATAAACATAGGGGTGCATGTATCCCTTTGAATTAGTGTTTTTGTATTTTTTGGATAAATAGCCAGAGTGCAATTGCTGGATCTTAGGGTATTCTATTTTTAACTTTTCAAGGAACCTCCATACTGTTTTCCAGAGTAGCTGCACCAGGTTGCATTCCCACCAGCAGTGCAGGAGGGTTCCTTTTTCTCCACATCCTCATCAACACTTGTTTCTTATGTTGATTATTTTAGCCATTCTGACTGGTGTGAGGTGATATCTCATTGTAGTGTTGATTTGCATTTCCCTGATGATAAGTGATGATGAGCATCTTTTCATGTGCCTGTTGGCCGTCTATATCTTCTTTAGAGAAAAGTCTGTTCGTGTCTTCTGTCCATTTTTTAATTGGATTATTTGTTTTTTTTGGTGTTGAATTATATAAGTTCTTTATATATTTTGGATAATAACCCTTTATTGCCTATGTCATTTGCAAATATCTTCTCCCATTCTGTAGGTTGCCTTTTAGTTTTGTTGATTGTTTCCCTCACTGTGCAGAAGATTTTTTTTTGTTGTAGTCCCAATAGTTTTAATTTTTTAATGTTTTATTTAAATTCAATTTAGTTAACATATATTGTATTATTAGTTTTAGGGGTTGAGTTTTGTGATTCATCAGTTGCATATAATACCCAGTGCTCATTACATCTAGTGCCCTCCTTAATGCCCATCACCCAGTTACCCCATACCCCCACCCACTGACCCTCCAGCAGCCCTCAGTTTGTTTCCTAGAGCTAAGAGTCTCGTATGGTTTTTCTCCTTCTCTGTTGTCATCTTGCTTTATTTTTCCTTCCCTTTCCCTATGTTCATCTGTTTTGTTTCTTAAATTCCACATGTGAGTGAAATCATATGGTATTTGTCTTTCTTTGACTGAATTATTTCATTTAGCATAATACTGTCTAATTCCATCCACATCATTGCAAATGGCAAGATTTCATTCTTTTTGATGGTTGACTAATATTCCGTTGTATATATATTTACCACCTCTTCTTTATCCCTTCATCTGTCGATGAACATCTGGGATCTTTCCATATTTTGGCTGTTGTGGACATTGCTGCTATGAACATTGGGGTGCATGTGCCCCCTTGAATCACTGTGTTGGTAGCCTTTAAATAAATACCCAGTAGTGCAATTTGCTGGGTCATAGGGTAGCTCTATTGTCAACTCTTTGAGGAACCTCCATACTGTTTTCCAGAGTGGCTGCACCAGTTTGCATTCCCGCCAGCAGTATAAGAGGATTCCTCTTTCTCCACATATGCGCCAACATCTGTTGTTTCCTGACTTGTTAATTTTAGCCGTTTTGACCAGTGTGAGGTGGTATCTCTTTGTGGTTTGATTTGTATTTCCCTGGTGTGGGGTGATGTTGGGCATTTTTTCATGTGTCAGTTAGCTATATGTCTTCTTTGGAGAAATGTCTGTTCATGTCTTCTGCCCATTTGTTGATTGGATTATTTGTTTTTTGGGTGTTGAGTTTGATGAGTTCTTTATAGGTTGCAGATTCTGGCCCTTTATCTGATAAGACATTTGTAAACATCTTCTCCCATTCTGTCGGTTGTCTTTTGGTTTTGTCTACTGTTTCCTTTGCTGTGCAAAAGTGTTTTATCCTGATGAAGTCTCAATAGTTCATTTCTGCTTTTGTTTCCATTGCCTTTGGAGATGTGTCTAGCAAGGAGTTGCTGCAGCCAAGGTCACAGAGGTTGCTGCCTGTGTTCTCCTCAAGGATTTTGATGGATTCCTATCTTACATTTAGTTCCTTCATCCATTTTGAGTTTATTTTTATATGGTGTAAGAAAGTGGTCCAGTTTCATTCTTCTGCATGTGGCTGTCCAATTTTCCCAACACCAGTTGTTGAAGAGACTGTCTTTTTTTCCATTGGTTATTCTTTCCTGCTTTTTTTGATGATAGAGTTGAGGATCCATTTCTGGGTTCTCTATTCTGTTCCATTGATCTATGTGTCTGTTTTTGTGCCAGTACCGTACTGTCTTAATGATTACAGCTTTGTAATACAGCCTGACGTCTGCAGTTGTGATGACTCCAGCTTTGTTTTTCTTTTTCAACATTCCTTTGGCTGTTCGAGGTCTTTTTTGGTTCCATACAAATTTTAGGATTATTTGTTCCAGCTCTGTGAAGAATGTTGATGGTATTTTAATAGGGATTGCATTGAATGTAGATTGCTCTAAGGAGCATAGCCATTTTATCAATATTTGTTCCTCAGTCCATAAGCATGGAACGTTTTTCCATTTCTTTTTGTCTTCCTCAATTTCTTTCGTAAATGTTCTATAGTTTTCAGAGGACAGATCCTTTATCTCTTTGGTTAGGTTTATTCCTAGGTATCTTATGGTCTTTAGTGCAATTGTAAGTGGGATCGATGCCTTGATTTCTCTCTTTTGCTTCATTTTTAGTGTATAGAAATGCAACTGATTTCTGGGCATTGATTTTGTATCCTGCTGCTTTACTGAATTTATTGGTTCTTGCAGTGTTTTGGTAGAATCTCTGGGGTTTTCTGTGTATAGCATCATGTCTGCAAAGGGTGATAATTTTACTTCTTTCTTACCAATTTGGATGCCTTTTATTTCTTTTTGTTGTCTGATTGCTGTGACTAGGACTTCCAGTACTATGTTGGATAAAAGTAGTGAGAGTGCCCAGATGTACTTTGACAGATGAATGGATAAAGAAGATGTGGTATGCACACACACACACACACACACACACACACACACACACCATGGTATATTATGCAGCCATCAAAAATTGAAATCTTGCCATTTGCAATGATGTGGATGAAGCTAGAGGGTATTATGCTAGGCAAAATAAGTCAATCAGAGAATGACAATTATCATATCACATGGATATGTGGAATTTAAGAAACAAGTCAGAGGATCATAGGGGAAGAGAGGAAAAAATAAAGCAAGATGAAACCAGAGAGGGTGAGAAACCATAAGAGACTCTTAATCTTAGGAAACAAACTGAGGGTTGCTGGAGGGGAGGGAAGTGGGGGGATGTGTAGGGATGGGGTAACTGGATGATGGACATTGGGGAAGGTATGTGTTGTAATGAGCACTGGGTATTATATAAGACTAATGAATCGGAGACCTATACCCCCAGAAACAAATAATACATGATATGTTAATTAGGGGCCCCTGGGTGGCTCAGCCGTTAAGCGTCTGCCTTCAGCTCAGGTCATGATCACAGGGTCCTGGGATCGAGCCCTGCATCGGGCTCCCTGCTCAGCGGGAAGCCTGATTCTCCCTCTCATACTCCCCTTGCTTGTGTTCCCTCTCTCGCTGTTTCTCTCTGTCAAATAAATAAATAAAATCTTAAAAAAAATACATGATATGTTAATTATTAATTGATTTTAAATTTAAAAAAGTGGTTAGAGTCGACATCTTTGTCTTGTTCCTGACCTTAGGGGAAAGGTTTTCAGATTTTCCCCATTGAAGATGATATTATTTGTGGATTTTTCATATATGGCCTTTATTATGTTGAGGTATGTTCTCTTTAAACCTACTTTGTTGAGGGCTTTTATTGTGTATGGATGTTGTACTTTGTGAAATGCTTTTTCTGCATATACGGAAATGATCATATGGTTCTTATCCTTTCTCTTATTTATGCGATATATCAGATTGATTTGCAGATATTGAACCACCCTTGAAACTCAGGAATAAATCCTACTTGATCATGGTAAATGATTTTTTTTTTAATGTATTGTTGGATTCAGTTTGCTAGTATTTCATTGAGGATTTTTATGTCTATGTTCATCAGAGATATTGGCCTTTAGTTCTCTTTTTTTTTTTTTGTGGTGTCTTTATCTTGTTTTGGTATCAGGGTAATGCTGGCCTCTTAATTTGGAAATTTTCCTTCCTTTTCTATTTTTTGAAATAGTTTGAGAAGAATGGAATAGGTATTAATTCTTCTTTAAATTTTTGGTAGAATTTGCCTTTGAAGCTATCTGCTTTTGGACTTTTTTTTATTGGGAGTTTTTTGATTATTGACTCCGTTTTTTTTTTCTGTTTATCACTCTGTTCAAATTTTCAATTTCTTCCTGTTTCAGTTTTGGTGGGTTGTATTTCTAGGAATTTATCCATTTCTTCTAGGCATATAATTTTTCATAATATTTTCTTATAATTGTAATCCTGTGGTGGTATTTCCCCTCTCTCATTTGTGATTTTATTTATTTGGGTCTTTTCTGTTTTTTTCTTGATGACTCTGGCTATAAGTTTATCAGTTATATTGTTGTTGTTTTTTTTTTTTTCTCCACAGAACCAACTCCTGGTTTCATTGACCTGTTTTTTGTTTTTTGTTTTTTTTTTTAGTTTCTGTATCATTTATTTCTTCTCTAATCTTAATTATTTTCTTCCTTCTGCTGGTTTAAGATTTTTTTTTTTTTCCTAGCTCCTTTAGGTGGAACGTTAGGTTGTTCAAGATTTTTCTTGCTTTTTGAGGTAGGCCTATATTGCTGTAGACTTTCCTCTTACGATCGCTTCTGCTGCATCCCAAAGGTTTTTAACCTTTGTATTTTCTAAAGAATTTTTTTATTTGTGTGTTTGTTTATTTGTGAGAGAGTGTGAGAGAGCACAAGCAGGGGGAGCGGCAGGCAGAGGCAGAGGGAGAAGCTCCCTGCTGAGCAAGGAGCCCGATATGGGACTTGATCCCAAGACCCTGGGATCATGACCTGAGCTGAAGGCAGATGCTTAACCCACTGAGCCACCCAGGCATCCCAGCCTTTGTGTTTTCATTTTTATTTGTTTCCATGTACTTTTTAAATATGTTTTATTTCCTGCTTAAACGATGGTGTAGTAGCATGTTACTTAACCTCCATGTATTTGTGTTCTTTCCAGATTTTTTCTTGTGGTCGGCTTCTAGTTTCATTGCATTGTGGTCAGAAAAAATGCATGGTATGACTTCAATCTTCTTGAATTTGTTGAGGCTTGTTTTGTGGCCTAATATGTGATCTGTTCTGAAAAATGTTTCATGTGCACTTGAAAAAGAATGTGTTTTCTGCTGTTTTAGGATGGAATGTTCTGTATATGTCTGTTAAATCCATATGGTCCAGTGTGTTCTTCAAAGCCATTTTTTCCTTGTTGATTTTCTGTTTAGATGATCTGTCCATCAATGTAAGTGGGATATTAAAATCCCCTACTATTTTATTATTGTCCATTTGTTCCTTTATGTTTGTTATCAACTGTTTTATTTATTTGGATGCTCCCACATTGGGGGCACAAATATTTACAGTTGTTATATCTAATTGTTAGATTGTCCCCTTTATTATTATATAGTGTCCTTTGTCTTATGTTACAGTCTTTGTTTTAATGTTCGTTTTGTCTCATATACATATTCCTACTTTATCTTTCTTTTGACATTCCATTTGCATGATAGATGTTTCTCCATCCCCTCACTTTTAATCTGCAAGTGTCTTTAGGTCTGAAATGAGTCTTTTGTAGGCAGCATATAGATGGGTATTGGTCTTTTTTTCATCCATTCTGTCAGCCCATGTCTTTGATTGGAATGTTTAGTCCGTTTACATTCATAGTAATTATTGATAGTATATATTTATTGTCATTTTATCACTTGCTTTATGGTTATTTCTAAAGATCTTCTCTGATGCTTTCTTGCCTTTCTGTCTTTCATGGTGTGCTGGTTTTCTTTAGTGACATATTTGGATCCTTTGCATATTTATTAATGGTTTTGTTTTGTGGTTATCATTGGTTTTTGCATATAACATTGTCTGCATATCACAGTCTATATTGAGTTGATGGTCATTTAAGTTTGAATCCATTCTTTACTCATCTCCTCCCCACATTTTAGGTATATGGTGTCGTATTTTACATACTTATATTTTGTGAGTTTCTTGATTGATGTTTTACAAAATATTCATTTTTACTGCTTTTGTGTTTCCTACCTTCATATTGCGATATTTGGTCTTTCATTTCCACTTAAAGAGTCCCCTTTAATATTTCTTGCAGGGATGGTTTAGTGGTCATGAATTCCTTTAGTTTTTGTTTGTCTGGGAAACTCTTTCTCTCTCCTTCTATTCTGAATGTTAGCCTTGCTAACATAAGATAGAGTATTCTTATTTGCAGGTTTTTCCCATTCAGTGCTTTGAATATATCATGCCATTCTTTTCTGGCTTGGAAAGTTTCTGCTGAAAAATCCCCTGATAACCTATTGGGGTTTCCTTTGTGTGTAGCTGTTTTCTTTCCTCTTGCTCCTTTTAATATTTTTCCTATATCACTATATTTTGCCATTTTAATGACAATATGTCTTGATGTGGATCTGCTTTTATTGATTTTGTTGGGGGTTTCTGTGCCTCCTGATCTGGATATCTGTTTCCTTCTCCAGATTAGGCAAGTTTTCAGCTATTATTTCTTCAAATAAATTCTCTGCCCCCTTTTCTCCTCTTTTTCTGAGGCTCCTATAATACTAGTGTTATTATGTTTCACGGAGTCACTGAGTTCCCAAAATCTGTTCTTGTTTTGCGTAATTCTTTTTTCTCTCTTTTGCTCACCTTATTTTACATTGCTCTGTCTTCTAGGTCATTAATTTATTCCTTTGCTTCTTTCAGCCTGCTGTTCATTCTATCAAGTGTGTTTCTCATTTTGTTTATTGAGCCCTTTATCTCTGTGTTATTCCTTATCTCTTTGTTAATGGTCTCAATGATGTTCTCCACTCTTCTCAGGTCCAGTGAATATCCTTATGATTACTGCTTTAAATTCTCCATCAGGCATGTTATTTATAACTGTTTTGCTTGTATATCTGGCTGTGGCCTTGTCCTTTTTTTCATTTGGGAGAAATTCCTCTGTCCTCTCATTTTGTGTAAGTCTCTGTGCCTGTTTCTTTGTTAGGAAAGTCAGTGATGTCTCCTGTTCTTGAGTGTAATGCTTTATGAAGAAGACATCCAGTAGTGCCCTGCTGTGTAATGTTCCCTGTTCCCCAGGACCTGGCATTTCTGGGAGTGTCTCCAGTATGTGTTGCATATGCTTTGCTGTTGTGTTGTCACCATTTTATCCTTTAGGCCAGTTATCTGCAGAGGTTCTCTTTGCCTGCTGAGGTTCTCTTTGCCTGCTGTGGGCAGTGTTTGATCCCTGGCCTGAATGTGGTGTGTTTTGACTAGATGTCTTCTGGTCTGTTTGTGGAATAAGACCTGTCACCACCTCCACCAGGTCCAAGGCCTTGCAAAACTCCCAGGTTGGGAGACAGGATGTGGGCAGGGGTTTGGGCCTGTCTTTTGGGAGTGGGGGCCTGCTGCGTTGGGAGTGAGGCAAGTGAGACTGGGATGGGTAGTTCCACCAGAGTATGGGGTGTGGGGTTTGGTGTAAGCAAATTAGGTAGCAAGTGTTGTGGTGTGCTGGTTCCTGCAGGTTGCTGTGTGTTTATGCTTAGGGGTGGGGAAGGGAAATGGTGCCTGCCAGTTCCTTTATTCCCAGAGGGGTCTCTCTGTGAATGCTGCCTCTGTGGGATAAACTTCTGATGAGCAAGTAACCTCCTCATTGTGTGACCCAGGCACTCTTCAGATTACTGTTTTAATGCTTTACATTCACAGGCTGTTTGCCCTGCCTTTTCTCCAAGAGCAGCCCCAGTGCCTTGCAAGCTCTCTGAAGCATGGTGACCTTTACAACTCCTGGCTTTAAACCCTGCTGGTTGTAAGAACTCAGGAAATTTGGGCCTTTTCTCTTTCTAAGCCAATTGCTATGGGGATTTGTCTTCCCTTTGCACTCCCCTATGTGTTAGTCTGTCTCTTGCCCTGCTCCGTGACTGTGATTCCCTCCCCACCTCTGTGGCCACTATCTGTTTCTTTCCCAGTCGGCATCTCCGCATTCCTAGCTTCTTCAGTGTGGCCTCTTTTCTACCTTTAGTTGTGGAGTGTGTTCAACTGGTCTTCAGATCAGTTTCTGGAGTATTTTGGATGATTTTGATAGTCATCTCGTTGTATTCATGGGACATGGTGGGCTTAGGGTCCTCATACTCAGCCACCATCTTCCACTCTATGGAGCTACTTGAGATGGTCATATGATTTTTATCCTTCATTTGTTAATGTGGCATATCACATTAATTGGTATGTAAATATTGAAACAGCCTTGTACCCCTGGAATAAGTCCCACTTGATCATGGTGAATGGTCCTTTTAATGTATTGTTGAATGCAATTTGCTAATATTTTGTTGAGGATTTTTGCATTTATGTTCATCAGGGATATTGGCTTGTAGTTTTCTTTTTTGCAGTGTTTTTCTCTGGTTTTGGCATCAGGGTAATGCTAGCCTCATAGAATATATTTGGAAACTTCCTTTTCTGCTTTTTAGAATAGTTAGAGAAAGGTATTAACTCTGTTTTCTTTTAGAAGTTTATTTTATTTATTTTAGAGAGAGAGAGCAAGAGCACAAGCAGAGGGAGGGGCAGAGGGAGGGAGAGAATCCTTAAGCAGACTCCCCGATGAGCATGGAGCCCAAGGTGGGGCTCAGTCTCAGGACGCTAAGATCATGACCTGAGCTGAAATCAAGAGTTGATCACTTAACTGACTCAGCCACCCAGGCCCCCCAACTTTTTTAAAATTGTTTGATAAAATTAACCTGTGAATCCATCTGGCCATGGACTCTTGTTTTTTGGGAGTTTTTTGCTTACTGGTTCATTTTTGTTTCTAGTAATTTGAATGTTCACATTTTCTCTCTCTTCCTGATTCAGTTTTAGAATATTCTAGGAATTTATCCATTTTTTCTCCATTATCCAATTTGTTGGCATGTAATTTTTTGTAGTAGTCTCTTAAAATCCCTGTATTTCTGTGGTGTTGGTAGTTATTTCTTTTCTTTCCTTTTTGATTATATTTATTCAGGTTCTCTCTCTTTTTTTCCTTCATTGGCTTAAGTTTTATCAATTTTCTTTATCTTTTCAAAGAAGCAGCTCCTGGTTTCTTTTATCTTTTATGTTGTTGTCGGTGGGTTTTTTTTTGTTTGTTTTTTTGGTCTCTATTTCATTTATTTCTTCTCTGGTCTTTATTATTTCTTTTCTTCTACTAAATCTGAGCTTTGTTTGTCTTTTTCTAGTTCGTTTGGTGTAAGGTTAGATTGTTTAAGATTTTTTCTTGTTTCTTGAGGTAGGCCTATATCACTGTAAATTGCCTGTTAGAACTGCTTTCGCTGTGTCCCAAAGATTTTGGACCATAGTGTTTCTATTTTAATTTGTCTCCATGTATTTTTTTTAATCTCCTCTTTGATTTGTTGTCTGACTCATTCATTGTTTCATAGTATGTTATTTAGCTTCTGCATGTTAGTGTTTTTCCATTTTTTTCCTTGGGATTTCTAGTTTCATACCATTGTGGTTGGAAAAGATGCATGATATGACTTCAGTCTTCTTAAATTTATTAAGACTTGTTACTTAGCATATACTCTATTCTGGAGAATATTCCATGTGCATTTGAAGAGAATGTGTTTTCTGTTGTTTTTGGATTGAAGGTTGGCTATATGATGTTAAGTTCATCTGGTCTAATGTGTCATTCAAAGGCACTCTTTCTCTATTGATTTTTTGCCTGGATGCTTTATCCATTTATGTAAATGGGATATTAAAGTCCTCTGTTACTGTATTTCTTCCAGTTTTTCTCTTTATGTCTGTTAATATTTGGTTTATGTGTTTAGGTGCTCTAATGTTGGTTTCATAGATATTTGCAATTGTAATATTCTCTTGTTGGACTGATTCCTTTATCATTATAAGGACATTTTTTGTCTCTTGTTACAGTCTTTGTTTTAAATTTTATTTTGTCTGATACTGCTACCCTGGGTTTTTTTTTGTTTGTTTGTTTTGTTTTGCTTCCTTTTGCATGCAGTATCTTTTCCTTCTCTCACTTTCAATCTGTATGTATCTTTAGACCTGGCCTGAGTCTCTTGTAGGCAGCATATATGTGGGTCTTTTTTTTTTTTTAAACCTATTCTGCCATCCTATGTCTTTTGATTGGAATATTTAGATAATTTACATTTAAAGTAATTATTGATAGGTATGTACTTACTGTAGTTTTGTTAATTGTTTTCTTATTTTTGTAGTTCTTCTCTGTTCATTCTTTTCTTTCCCTCTTTCTTTGTGATTGATGATTTTCTTTAGTGTTATGTTTTCTTTATCTTTATTTTTTGTGTATCTATTATAGGTTTTGAGTGTGTGGTTACCATGAGGTTTATATGTAACATCCTAAATATATAGTGGTCTATATTAAGTTGATGGTCACTTAAGTTCAAACACATTCTAAAAGAAATTTTTTATGCCCCCTCTATATTGTATGTATATTTTATCATATTTTACATCTTTTTAATCATAATTTTCTTACTTCTAATTATGGCATTCTCTTTTTCACTTGAAGAAGTGCCTTTAACATTTCTTTTAAGGCTGAGTTAGTGGTGATGAATTCCTTTAACTTCTGTTTGTCTGGAAACCCTTTATCTCTCCTTCAGTTCTGAATGATAACCTTGCCGGGTAGAGTATTCTTGGCTGTAGGTTTTTTCCTTTCATCACTTTATGTATATCATGCCACTCTCTTCTGGCCTGCAGAGTTTTTGCTGAAAAATCAGCTGAAAGCCTTATTTGTTTTCCATTGTTCATAACTATGTGTTGCTGTCTTGCTGCTTTTAAAATTCTCTTAAATCTTTGATATTTTAATTATTATGTGTCATGGTGTGGCCCTCCTTGGGTTCAGCTTGTTTGGAACTCAGTGCTTCCTGAATCTGGATGTGTGTTTCCTTTCCCAGGTTAGGGAAGTTTTCAGCTATTATTTCTTCAAATAGTTTTTCTTCCCCTTTGTCTCTCTCTCCTTATTCTGGGATCCCTATGATGTGAATGTTTTTGTTTGCTTGATATTGTCCAAGAGGTCCCTTATCCTGTTTTGTTTTGTTTTATTTTTTCTTTTTCTTTTTTTTTTTTTTCCTGTTTGGGTGCTTTACATTACCCAGTCTTCCAGAGAGCTGATCTGTTCTTCTGCATATTCTAATCTAGTGTTGATTCCCTCTGGTATATTTTTCATTTTAATTATATTCTTTGACTCTGATTTTTAAAAATATTTTCTGTGTCTTTGTTGATGTTGTAAGTGAGTTCATCCACTCTTCTGTCTAGTCTGGTGAGGATCTTTATGATCATTTCTTTAAACTTTTTATTAGGCATATTTCTTAACTCTGTTTTATTTAGATTGGTTTTTTTTTTTTTTTTGACATTTTTGTCTTGTTCTGTCATTTGGAACATATTCCTCTGTCTCCTTGTATTGCTTGACTTTCTATGTTTGTTTCCGAATTAGGCAGAATAGCTACTTCTCCTAAGGTTGAAGGTATGGTCTTGTGTATATCATCCTTTGGGTAGACTGTGTATGCCTGGTGACTTAGGTTGGTTGGCTGGAGCTGTGACTGGTGTGGGCTGGGTCTGCCCTGGTGAGATGGCTGGCACTGAAGTTGGTATGGGCCAGCCTGGTCCCAGGGCTCTTTGTGCAGAGGATGCTCTAGCGTGACAGCTGATGCTGAAGTGGGTACAAACCCGGGGATTCTGAGGTTATCCATGTGGAGGTTGCCCTGGCAGGACAGCTGAAGCTAAAGTTAGCACAAGCCGAGGAGTCCTGGGGCCCTCTTCACAGAAGGCACTGTGTTAGGATAGCTGAAGCTGAAGTGGGTGTCCTGGAGTGCTCAGGGCAGGGGCATCCAGGCAAGGTGGCTGGAGCCAAGGCAAGGTGCACGTTGGTCCCAGGGCACTTGGTTTGTGAGGCACCCTGGTGGGGCAGCTGGAGCCGAATTGGGCGTGGGTTGGGGAGTTCTGGGGCACTCTGCGTAGGGGACGCTCTGGCAGGGTGGCTGGATGCGAGGTGGGGTATGGATGGGTAAAGTCCTGAGGTACTCTGCATGGGGGTGCCCTGGTAGAACAGCTGTAGCCGAAGTGGTCTTGGGCCAAGATGCCCCTGGGACAGCTAGAGCCAATGCAGATATGAGCTGGGATGTCCGGTAGTGCTGTGTGCCAGGGTTGCCTGTGCAAGTTGTCTGGAGCCGAAGTGGTGTGGGCCTGGAGTGTTCCAGGGTGCTTTGGCCTGTGTCTTCTTGGTGAGATGTCTGGAGCTGTGGTGTGTGCTGGCCAGTAGTGTCCTTATGTGCATGGTGCTGAGGCCGCCTTAGTGGGTTGGCTTGGGCTGGGGTGGGCTAGGGACCCAGGGTCTGCTGGGGCGATAGGCTGGCTAGGGTGCATGGACTCTTGTTCAGTCCATAGTATCGAGGTGGAGGGGAAAGTAAACAGTAGTGTTTGCCAGGCCTTCTGACCCGGAGAGAGTTGCAGCAGTTACCGTGCCACTTGGCAGGTTCCAGGACAGTTCTTTCGTATTCTAGTCCCCTTTAAAACCACAGTTGTTTTTTTCCCCTGTGCCCCAGGTTATCTTAGGCTGGTATGGGCTTTGTGCCTAGGGCTTGCTGAGGCAGCAGGCCAGCTATGACATCTGGACCTTGCTCCAGTCTGTGCTATCAGGTGGGGGGCAGATGTAAACTGGGGCACCTTCCAGCCCCTCCAGCCCAGAGAGAGTTCCAACAGCTTCCCCACCATTTGGCAGGGTTCGAGGGCTAGTTCCTTTATATTCTGCTTGTCCTTTTAAACTGTGGCTTTTTTTCTGTGCCCCAGGACAGATGAGTCTGTTCACAGATCCTTAGTACTGTTCCCCCCACCCCCCGCCCCCAGCTAGAGTTTGCAGTGTTGGAGGGGGGTGATTACTTTATTACTTTATTACTGTGTCTCTTCTTGCCATTCTCTATGTGGTCTCTATCTTTTGTTATGCAGAAGCTGTCCAGTCAGCCCTCCGTTCTTCAGGAGGAATTGCTCTGTATATAGGGGTAAATTTGTTGTGCCTGTGGCGGAGGTGAGTTCAGGGTCTGCCTGCATTGCCACCTTGGACCAGAATCAGCCCCTCCCCCAATTTTAAACATCTGTAAGGAACCCCATTTTGGGAAATTTTGCTATGTGTAAAACAGAGTGAAGAAAATGTGGAGATACTTTAGAAAGAAAAGTTTTCAGTGATTCAGAGTGTTCATGACTTCATTAAGTATTTATTCATTCCTACTATGTACCAGATCCTACTAGTCATGGGAGGTACAATAGTGATTAAAAAGAAATGAGTCCTGGTTTCCTGGAGCTCACAGACTACTTGGGTTGGGGTGGGGGGCAAGCACACCTTAAACAATCACACACCTGTAAAATTGTAACTGAGATGAGCACTGCAAGAATGAGAAGCTCTTATTACTATTAATCTTACTGGCGAATTTGACCTACTCTGGAAGTTTAGGAATGGCTTCTCTAAGGCAGGGATGGTTGAACTAAAATTAAGCCTTCCATTCAGAAAGAACAGGATGTGTAAAAATCTTTTTGGTGAGAGGTAGCATCGGTGAATCAGGGATTGAAAGGCCATAACACCTGGAATGCAGAGCAAAGGGGAAGGGGTGGTGTGAGAAGAGACTGTAAATCTAGTCTGTACAGATCTTCGAGCCCACGTTAAATGTTTTGCACTTTATCCTAAGAGCCATTGAAGGATTTTAAGTAGGAGGGAAATGTGATGCATTTTGAAAAGATCATGCTGGCTTCAGTGTGGAGAAAAGAAAAAGAAAATAGTGCAGGAAGACCTACATTTGAGGTAGTCCAAGTGAGAAATAATAGAAGGTTGAATCTAGGGGTAGTGGGAATCAAAATGGAGGTAAGTGGTCAGAGTTGAAATTTAGAAAATAAAATCAGCACTACTTGGCAATGAATTGAATATAGGAAACAGATGCATTTCTGATTTATAAACCTGGATGAGTGGTGGCGTTTGCAGAAAATATTGAGTAAGACCAAGTTTTGTGGAGGGAGCGATCATGAGTTTAATTTTAAACATGGGGAATTGAGGTGTCTTGGAGATACCTAAGAGGAGACATCAAATATGCATAAATCAGGAACTCCAAGGGGAAATGTGGACAAGAGATGCACTGTAAATCATCTCTGTATAAATGGTAATTAAAGTCTTAAGCATTAAGGAATGGAAGAGATTGCCCACATAGAGAGTTTAGTGTGAGACTATGGTGATGATATTTCCAGATACTTGGATAGTACTTACTCTGTGCCAGGCACTGAAGTGTGAACGTAGGGTGGAGACTTGAGGAACATTAAGCATTTCCTCACTGGTTAGAGATAGATAAGCCTGCAAGAGAGCATTGAGAAGGACTAGTCAGAGGGGTAGGTAGTAAATGAAGAGAGGACTGTAGAAAGCCACTGAAGCCACTGAAAGAAAATTTTCTTGAAGGAAGGAGTCCTGAGTATCAGTATGCTGAACATGTTAAGTGAGGGGCAAAAAGATGAATTAGTTATATGGAAATGATTGGTTACTTGGAATTATTTTTGTGGATTGATGGACACAGAATCCAAAAGCAAGTGGGGAAGGAAATTGAAATTGGGTCTTCACATTAAATGCAGAGATCAATTCCAAAACAGTCAGTATCCAGAATATAAAATGAATAATAAATCAATAAGAATAACTCAGTAGGAAAAGGTGCAAAAGGTACAAAACAGGCATTTTATGAAAGAGGAAACACATAGTTAATGGATGTTGAACATATGTTCAAACTAATTAAGGCTAATACAAATCAAGGCCACAGTGAGATTTCATTTGACAGTTGAGTGGCAAAAATTAATGAGTCAGATAATACTAAGTGATAGAAAGCAGGACTTCTCAGACTTTAATTTGAATCACTTAAAGATCTTTGAAAAATGTATATTCTGATTTAGCAGCTGTAGAGTGGGGCCTGAGATATACTGGCTTTCTAACAAAGTTCTAAGCGATGCCTAGGCTGATGCTCTGTGGACCACAGTTTCAGTTGCAGGGTTGTAAAGGCTAGAAGTCAACAGGCTCTCTTAAATATGACATGCTGAAATGAGTATTAATTGGTACACAGTTTGGGAACTAGGTAGACATTACTAGTAAAGTTGAACACACACACACACACACACACACACATCCTATAACCCTGTTGTTGATCCAGGAGGAACTCTTGCACATGTACACATATGGAGCAGAAGCTGTCAGATCTCCATCCATATCACTTTGGAACCCTTTACTATATTTGTGCGTATTGGTCCTGGTATGCTTTCATTCCCAGTAGCCACCACCTTTTTCTCTTTATTGACAGGCTGTCCTAACACTGCCAGAACATTCTTTGCCTGCCTGCACAAAAAGTTAAAAGTGCCTGGGAATTTTTGTTCCCTAGGCTTATATCCACTTGGGAGTTAGTGTTTCCATTTTGTTCAGATAAATACCCGGAGGTGGAATTGCTGAATCATGTTGTAGTGCTATTTTAAATTTTTTGAAGAACCTCATCCTGTCTACTATAGCGGCTGCACCAATTTACATTCCCACCAGCAGTGCACAGGGTTTCCTTTTCTCCGTATCTTCACCAGCCCTTGTTATTTTTCTTTTCTTTTTTTTTTTTCTTGGATAATAGCCATTTGGACAGGTGTGAGGTGGTATCTCCTTTAGTTTTGATTTGCATTTCCCTCATGATTAGTCTTATTGAGCACGTTTTCATGTACATGTTGATCATCTATATGTCTTTTTTGGAAAAGTGTTCAGGTCCTCTACCCATTTTTTAATCAGATTGTTTGGTTTTTCTGACTATTGAGTTGCAGGGGTTTCTTTAATATAAGTTTTTTAATATTAATCCATTATCAGATACGTGATTTGCAAATATTTCCTTCTCTTTGGTAGGTTGCCTTATTTTGTTGATGGCTTCCTTTGCTGTGCAGAAACTTTTTAGTTTGATGTAGTCCTACTTGTTTAGTTTTGCTTTTATTGCCTTTGATTTTGGTGTCAGATCCAAAAAATCATCAAAGACAAGTGTCAAGGAGCTTACCACTGTGTTTTTTTTTCTAGTAGTATTATGGCTTCAGGTCTTACATTCAGGTCTGTAATCCGGAGTTATTTTTTGTGTATGGTGTAAGATAGTGATCCAGTTTCGTTTTTTTGCATGTAGCTATCTGATTCTCAACACGATTTATTAAAGATACTGTCCTTTCCCCGTTGTATTTATTGGCTCCTTCGTCGTAAATTGAGTGACCATATTTGTGTTTTTGTTCTGGGTTCTTGATAATGTTCCATGGAACTTTGTGTCTGTTTTTGTGCTGATATATTGTTTTGATTACTATTCCTTTGTAGTCAGGGAGCACGATGCCTCTAGGTTTGTTCTTCTTTTTCAAGATTGCTTTAGCTATTTGGGGTCTTTTATGGTTCTGTACTAATTTTAAGATTGTTCTGTTTCTGGGAAAAATGCCATTGGAATTTTAATAGGGATTGCATTGAATTTGTAGATTACTTTGGGTAGTGTGGACATTTTAACAGTCCACTGGAGAGAGAGATCTATCTAGATCTTTAAGGAATTATTGGTAACTGGGTCAAGCTAATATTACTACCAGGGGATCTGAGACCCCATAATGATTCTCATGTGAATATGGGGGCATATGGAGGCCAGGTGATGAATGGAGCCCTGGCTCAAGTCTGTCTCCCTGCTGGGTTCACTGTATCTCTAGACTCACTGTGTGGTCATTTTCCCTGTTCCTGAATGTGTAATCAAAGTGGATATATTTAGTAATTGGCAGCACCATCATATTTAACCTATGGAATAAGAGCCCTTGTAGTGGAAAAGGTCAGGTGGAAAGTACTGGGACTGTTGCACAAAAAAGTAAATCAGAAGCAATAACATATCCTGGTTGAATGGTAGAGGTTATTGTTAGTCTTGAAGACCTAATGGTTGAGCGTGGTGATTCCTGTCATACTCCCATTTAATTGAGATTTTCCCTGCAAAGGACTGATGGTAGGTGATGGTGAACTGTTACACATTTAACCAAGCAATTTCCTGACCACAGTTGCTGTGTCAGATAAGATGTCTTTATTAGAGTAGAGCAACATGGTGTGTGGCACTTCATATGCAGCTATTGATAATGGAGAGTGAATGCCTTCTATAACTATCGGGAAGGGGGATCAGAAGCAGTTCACACACACTTAGAATGGACAAAAGTACACATTTATGGTCATGCCCTAGGTCTGTCTATATTGACTCCATTTCCCTCTGTTACAGGGTAGTCCAAAGGGACCTTGATTGTCTGGAAATTCAGCAAAACATCATGATCCACTATATTAATAAAATCATGTTTGCTAATAACACTCTTTGATAATGCCCTACATTCCCTTGCCCCTTTGTATTTTTATTACATATGCCTGGCAGATCATAAATTTACATGAACAGCTCTTGGCTTTCTCTGTGCTAATAGCGGAATAGCTAAAGGGTGTGTTAGAAGTCATCTAAAAGGGAAAATTGGCTTTATGCGAAATTCATGACTGTCAACCTCAAATGGTGATTTTATTTTCTCTGCAGAGAATGCGAGACGCTCTCTACAGTCACCTTCAAGAGGGACATTGGGGTATGAGGAGAGTAGAGGAGGTTTGAATTTGTCATTATGGAGAGCGAGAGAGTGAGGTGTTTAGAGGAAGGTAGTGTGATTGTCAGATAGTATTGAGGGCCATGTTTGAAGATTCTCTGCTACAAAGTTGAGGCATGGAGTAGTCTATGATTGTTTTTTCCCATTCTCATTTTTGGAGATTTTCTGGAGTTAATAATTGCTTTGTTTTGTATTTGTTTAGTTTGAGATATATCCATCAAGATTCTATGCCCTGAACTTTTTATAACAGATCTCTAAAACTCCTCTCTATAGCAGGATCTTTAGTTGTTTGTTTGAGGTACCTTCCTGGTGCCTCCCCACCTTGTCCCATATCCACCTGCTCCAATCTGGACTGAATGCTTTTGGTGTGCTGCACAATTTTCAAACTAGGACTTTCCCTTACCACTATCCTGGAAATTTCTTTTGGCTTATTTCTGTCTTGGATAATCTATTATTCTAGCAGAGATTGTTGGTTGTTCTCCAAAGTCCATTATCCCCTTCTTTCATAGTAATAGAACCCTTTATTTTTAGTTTGACACATGGCCTTCTACAAAAACCACACTTCCCAAACTGCCTTGCAGCTAGTTGTGGCCATGTGACTAAATTCTAACCAATGAAATAGAAGCATAAGTGTCTAGCTCACTGTAACTGTAGTATTTAACACAGTGATCAACCCAGATCCACAGTAAATATTTGTTGACTTACTAAATCAGTATGTTGCCTCAGCCTTGGAGCCCCTTGACAGTTTCTTGTCATCTCTTGACAGTTTTTCCTGCTTATTAAAATCTTAGTATTCAAGGCTACTCTCTGTATCCTGCAGGAAGTTTTCCTTGTCCCCACTCTTCCCCCATTAGGATTATTTCTTATATTAATGTCTATACCCGAGTTGAGGAGTTACAGCTGATAGATGGTCTCTGTGTGGGTGCTATAATGGCTGGATTGCTTTGATATGAAGAGTATTAAGAACTGTTCTGTGACATTTTTAGCACTGCTTACAACAAAAAGTTGATTAAAAAAAGAGAAGCTCCTCTGGCTTATAGGGAGAAAAATACCTTGTTATTGTATGAATTTAGTCTTTACTTGTCTCCATTGGGTTGTATGTCTAGACTGAGGGTCTTCTTTATTTTTTCACATTGTTTTGTCCTATGTCTGGCATGATGACAGATTGATTTTGACAAAATTGAATTGTATGGATGATGATTAGATTAGATGAGTATTGGGAATCTTCAATATTTAAGGTTACTGATTTCCTGGAAGAAAAGGTCATTGAAGATTAACAAAAACTTCACAACTATTAATATCAATGAGGGTTTTTCTGGAGAGTGAAATAAAATTTTCACATCACCTGCTTTAAAAACCATGAATGAAAATAATTAAAAACCTGTTGATGCAGGCCACAATGAAGTTGAGGTTAAAGGAAAGTGTTTGAGAGAACATATATATGCTTAAATCCTCTCAGATGCTTGTTTTCCACAGTAGCCTGAATTCTAATCATACAGTTGGCTAATCATGCAACACAAGCAAGGGGAATGAATTGAACAGTGTTCATGGTCAGAATATTGTGCTGTGATGGCTCAGATGTCATTGCCACAGAAATATCCATGCTTGTTTGATCAGGCTGTTTGATTAGGCATGTTCTTGTTTAGGTATTTGGCAGAATAGTAGACATTGGAGAAATGATTACTGCATTAAAAACAAAAACAAAAGTGATTCAACTTTCTTATAATATATTGTAATGTGTTCCTGAAATAATGATTCCATTGTAGAAATCCTTTATTTGACCAAATACATTGTACAAAAAAGAAAGGTTCTGGTATTATAGCAAACAATAGGAAAATGGGGGAAAAATTCCATTTACATTAGTTTCAAAGTATTCAAATATTTAAAAATAAATTTAACAGGGGCGCCTAGGTGGCTCATTCGGTTAAGCGTCTGCCTTCTGCTCAGGTCATGATCCCAGGGTCCTGCGATCAAACCCCTCATCTGGTTCCCTGCTCAGTGGAGAGCCAGCTTCTCTCTCTACCTCTCTTGCTCCCCCTGCTTGTGCTCTCTCTCTCTGTCAAATAAATAAATAAAATCTTTAAAAAAATAAATTTAACAAAGTATGGATCTCTACATTTAAAACTACGGAATATTGATTGCTTAGAGAAAATAAAGATGTAAATGGAGAAATTTACTGTGTTCTTAGATTAAAAGACATAGTATAGGTAAGATGTTGGTCTTCTTAAATTGACCTATTGGAATTCAATAAAAATTCCAACAGGTTCTTTTACAAACATATAAGCTGATTTAAAAATTTATAGGGAAATGTAAACAACCTAGATTAGTCAAAGCAGTATTCTATAAGTTGAGCAAATTTGGAGAAACTACTACCTGATTTCAAGACTAATTGTAATGCATCAGTAATCACACAGTGTGGTATTACTGAAAGGATGAATATATAATATAGATCAGTGGAACTGAAGAGAGAACCCAGGAATGGATCCACTCAAGAAAGATCAGTTGATTTTTGATAATGTTGCCTAGGCTATTGAATGAAGAAAGGAAAGTCTTCCAAAAAATAGTGTTGTAACAACTGTATAGTCAGTCATATAGAAAAATGAACCTTGACCCTGACTTTACACCATACGTAAAAGTTAATTTGAAATGCATACGATGTAAATATGAAAACTAAAATTATAAAACTTCTAGAATAAAATACAGAAATAAAACTTTGTGATTTTGAGGTAGGCGGAGATTACTTAGGACACAAAAGGCAAAAATCATACAGAAAAAAAATGGTAAATTGGGTTTTATCAAAATAAAGAATTTTTGCTCCTTGGAAGATACTATTAGGAAAATGAAAGGCAGGTCAGAGACTAGGAGAAACTATTTGCAATACATATATATGAAAAAGAACTTGTATTCAGAATATGTAAGAAGCTGTTATAAATAAAAAAATGACATCCAAATAACAAATGGCCAAAAGATTTGATTAGACACTTCATAAAAGAAGTTATATGAATGACTGTAAGTACCAGAAAAGTTGGTCAGTAGCTTAAGTGATCAGGGAAATCCGAATTAAAACCATATTGAACCACGATGAGATATCACTATACACACATTGGAACAGTAAAATGAAAAAGACTGACAGTACGTACTGTGGAGTATACGGAGCAGTCACAACTCTCATATGTGGCTAATGGGAATGTAAAATGTTAAAAATAACTCTTTGAAAAACTGTTAGTATTATTTATTTATTTATTTTTAAAGATTTATTTATTTTACGAAGAGAGAGTGCACAAGCGGGGGGAGGGGTAGGGGGAGAGAGGGAAACAGAGAATCTCGACGGGGGCTGAATCCCACGACCATGAGACCATAACCTGAACTGAAACCAAGAGTTGGACTCTCAACCAACTGAACCACCCAGCTGCCCCATGAAAAACTGTTAGTAGTATCTTAAAAAGTTAAACATACACATACTGTACAACTAAGCCATTTTACTCCCAGACTTTCCCAAACTAATTAAAAATATACGTCCACACAAAGATTTCTACATTATTGTTCACAGCAGCTGTATTTATAATACCCAAATTGTAAGCAACTATATATACATTAATAAGAGAATGGATAAACAAAAAGTAGTGTATACATACAATGGAATACTGCTCAGTAGTACAAAGAACCAACTACTGATAAACATGGGGAATTGCAAAATAAGCTGAGTGAAATAAGCAGACCCCAGAGAGGACATACTGTGTGACTCTAGTTATATAAAATCCTAGAAAATGTAAACTCATCTCAAATGACAGAAAGCATAGGAGTAGTTGCCGGGGCCTGAGGGTAGATAGAGGGATGGACTATAGACAGGCACTGGAAAACTTTTAAGGGCGATGGAAATATTTTGTGTCTTGATTGTGGTGGCATTTTTATGCGTATATATGTGAATGAATGAATTATACCTCTATAAAGTTGATAAGAGAGAAAGGGAGTGGGGGGAGTAAATGTATGAATTATGGGTGAGAATACAACTTGGGGCACACTCTTTGGAGAACAGAATTTCCTTCTGTTTGCATGAGAGGCACGATGTTCTCTTAATTAATAGTCCTGTAGTAACATGTCATGTCATCTAGTGTGACATTTGCCAAAACAACCAAAGTGATTAGTTTTTAATTAGAAGCCTCTAAATTGTCTTCAGCGGTAAGTAAAATCACTTTTATTTTAGTCTGAAGAGAAGTGTTTAGTATTTTATTTTTTTAATTTTTATTTTTTAAATAATTTTTATTTCGTTATATTAGTTACCATACAGTATATCCCCAGTTTTTGATGCATTGTTCCGTGATTCATTATTTGCATATAACACCCAGTGCACCATGCAATATGTGCCCTCCTTACTACCCATCACCGGCCTATCCCAATCCTCCACCCCCTTCCCCTCTGAAACCCTCAGTTTGTTTCCCAGAGTCCACAGTCTCTCATGGTTGTGGAAGGAGCCGAGATGCCCTTCAACAGATGACTGGATTAAGAAGATGTGGTCCATATATACAATGGAATATTACTCAGCCATCAGAAAGAACGATTACCCAACATTTGCTGCAACATGGACGGGACTGGAGGAGATTATGCGAAAGTGAAATAAGTCAAGCAGAGAAAGACAATTATTATATGGTTTCACTCATTTATGGAACATAAGAAATAGGAAAATTGGTGGGAGAAGGAAGGGAAGAATGAACCATGAGAAGTGTTTAGTATTAATTTCTTCCTCAGAAACTTTTGGGCTATCAAGGCTTCAAATAAATGGTTCTGATGTGGTGTTCAGAATATGTCCTAAAGAGGCAGTTTCTTCCTTCCTGAGAGTGATTGAAATCTTATGCTCTGTCTTTAGATTATTTTAGCTAACATATTTATCTAAGTATCTGTGGGTATTTTTGAAATTAATACACAGTGCTTGCCAGGAGTGGAATAGGAATCATTTGTGTATATGTTACTGGTGGTTTGAGTGATGTCTTATACTAACTTCTTATCTGCTAAAAGGGTATTATGTCACTAATTTTTAGTCCCTTTTCGTAAATGTTAAGCCCTGGCCCCAATAGAGTGTTTCCCATCTTTTCCACTGAGATTATGGGAAAGATAAGGCTTTTGAGGCCAGGAAGTCTTTGTTACATGTTCTAACTGTAAATAGTCGACCGATTTTGGCAAATTACATTCCTTCTTTCAGCCTGTTTCCTCACCTGTAAAAGATGAGCAGTTCCTAGAATTGCTGTAAGATTAATAAAAATAGCATTAAATGTACTAGTACAGTGCCTGACACATAGTAGGTGCGCAGTGTTATTTCATTCCTACGGATAGGATTTCTGGTACTTCTGGTGCTTCTAGTGTATTGTATCTGGAGTTCTTCCAGTGCCAGAAGCATTATGTTTTGTACTTCAGAATTTTCCACTTTTATTGATATACTTTCTCAGCTTTATTTTTTAAGTCCTGTTTTTCAAATTTATTCATCTTGATCTGAAACATATGGGTTATGAGCAATATGATTTTTTTGTTTATTTACAAAATGTTAACCTTGATCTCTGTCTCTGAGTGTATCTCAGAGAGTGAAAGCTTGTTCTGAAATTAGTGTCTTCTGTGTCTTTTGCATTCTTTACATCCGACACTTCATTCCCTTTGGTTAAGGGGTCAATTAGACGTAAATATGTATGCTTTAGGTCGTCAGGGAACTGCTAAGCCATCATGCAACTTTCCCATGGTTTCCCAGAGTCTGATTCATTTTAATCATACCTTTCCCTGTGGCTCTGTTGTACCGAGCTCCGCTGAATCCTTGTGGACATTGCTCTTCCACAGCTGGCAGCTTTTATGCTCTTGGCCCAGGCTCCATGGCTGGCCTTGACCAGTCTCTTGACATGCACATGAAGTCAGTTCTAAAGCTGGGTGTCCCAGGTCTTCAACTTCAGTCCCTAGTGAGAGTGGGCTGGGGCTAGGACTGAGAATATATTCCTGCAGCATACTTCCACAGTGGCTCGCTTTGCTTTCCAGTTTTTCACAACTGGGAACACAGTGTATCAATCTTATGAGTGAGAAATGTGACCTAAGCTCCAAACTGAAAGCAATCAAGGAGAAAACCAAAATAGCATAAAATATATTCTGTCATCTTTGAAAGAGTACCTAGGTCCAAAGCTCCAGCAATGCAATTTTTATAGTTCATTATTTAAGTTTAGTTTTTATATGTATCACACATTGAGAGTCATTTTCTGTACCTCAGAGGGAATCACTTTAATTTTTTACTTATTTGATATTAACCTCCTTATTTGTAATTAATGTATATTGTTTTTTACAGAGTAAGGCATTATGTATTAACTTCCCACTAAGAAGATGAGGATTTCCTCTCTCTGAGCAGCAAGCACCCCTATGCATGCTTGCTGCGTGCAAGCACATTTCCCGTTCCACCACTTCCCAATATAGTTAGATCATAATCAGCAGTTACCTTATCATAATTACATAAACAGTATTCATAGCTGAGCTGTTAGCATTTGATGATTACTCTTCTTTCCTTGCACAATAGTTTGTTTTCCCTTGAATGAATAATCTTGTTTGTTTGTTTCATTTTCTGTGTTCTCAGCAGTCACAAATCCCAAACCTTTCCCAACTGTATAAATATCCTATTAGTAGAGTTCACTCTTGAACAACACCAGGGTTAGGGGCACTGACCTGCCCCTACCACCCATGCAGTCACAAATGCACATCAAACTTTCAACTTCCCCCAAACTTGACTACTAATAGTCTACAGTTGACCAGAAGACTTAATGATAATAAGCAGTTGATTAACACATATTTTGTATGTTATATGTATTATATACTGTGTTCTTACAATAAAGTACGCTAGAAAAGTGTTAAGAAAATCATAAAAAGAGAAATACATTTATAGTACTATATTGTATTTATAAAAAAAGTCTGCGTATAAGTGAACCTGCACAGTTCAAACCTGTGTTGTTCAAGGGTCAGCTATATATGCCGAAACGTTGGGTAATTGATCAATTTTATGCCTTCAGTAAATCTTTCTAGTCTCCTGATCTGCAATCTTCACTGATTGTTCTGTAGATTTCCTGCTTAGCTCTTTCTTGGGATCTTCCCTCAGTGTCATCTTGTAAATTCCCTTTGCTTCTCCTATCTGTTGGGTCCCCTATGGATCTCATATCTTCCTTTTTTTGATTTATAATGTCTTTGGTAGAACGTGTCTTCAGGTAACTTACTGAGAAAAGGTGCATAGGAGATAACATTTTTGAGACCTTCACTGTCTTTAATTCTTCCTAATTGTTAAATTGACTGAGTATAGTATACTAGCTTAAGAATCATTTTTCCTGTTCTGAATTTTGAAGGAATTTCTCCAGTGTTCTAAGTCTTCTGGTATTGATATTAAGTTTTAAATAAACCTTTTTCTTTGGTGTGTATATTTCTCTCTGGAAGTGCTCAAGACCTTCTCTTTGCCTACGATGTTACAAGATTTTATTATGGTGTGCTTTTGCATGGGTCTTTTTTTAATCCATTGGTGGACCCTTTCAACCTCACTCTCTCTTTTTTGCCTTACTTTCTGGGTGCGTTCCCCAATTTTATCTTGAAACTACATTTTAATTTTAGCAGCTTATTTTTAATTCCTAAGATTTTCTTTTCATTTTCTGAATATTCCTTATTAATAGCACCCTGTGCTTGTTTCCTGGATGCAGTGTTTTCCCCTCTTCCTCTGAGCTTGTTAACAATAGAAATTTTCTGCTGTAGGTACTCTCTTTCTCCAGGTTGCTTTACTTTTTGGATCCATATTATATTAGATACTGTCCTCAAATCTTTTGTGATTTTTGGCGGTTGTCTTATACTTAACAGTGTGTTATTAAAAAGCAGAATGGATTGAACTCAGGTCTGATCTACCTCCAGATCCGGTTGCTAATTTGCAGGAAATACTGAGGACAGAAGAACATGTTGAATTGCACCATGAGTAGCACTTGGCAAAATCCAGTCTATAAAATACTCTACAGCCTCAACTGCCTGATTTCCTCAAGGAAGAAAAACTGTAGATGAAGAGAGACTTTAAAAACATTAAATTTCGGGGCGCCTGGGTGGCACAGCGGTTAAGCGTCTGCCTTCGGCTCAGGGCGTGATCCCGGCGTTATGGGATCGAGCCCCACATCAGGCTCCTCTGCTATGAGCCTGCTTCTTCCCCTCCCACTCTCCCCTTGTGTTCCCTCTCTCCCTGGCTGTCTCTCTCTCTGTCGAATAAATAAATAAAATCTTAAAAAAAAAAAAACAAAACATTAAATTTAAAGCAGGGCAAACTGAACTTTGCACTTAAAAATGGCTAAAACAGTAAATTTTTTGCTATTTTACCACAATTGGAAAAAAAAAAACAGGGGCAAGACTAAATTATAATATTTATAGGGCATGTGGATGGGCTTCTGGGGTATGTGGCAAAATTCCATTTCTTGACCTGGATGGTGGTTTTACGAGCGTTAGCCTTTAATCACTAAGCTATGTACTTGTTTTATGTGGGGTTTTTTGTATCTGTGTTTTAAAAATAAAGTGCTTTTTAAAATTTTAAATAGCTTTATGTACACAGGTGGGCACTGTTGGCTGTGGTCTTCACTGTGGTGCGTGTGATGTGGACATTTTCACTGGCAAAATCCCCAAGTCAGTTTTTTTTTAACTCATCAGTTCTCAAATGTTTTGGTCTAGGGACCCCTTTACATGCTAAAAAGATTAAGGACCCCAAAGTACTTGTTTATGTGGCTTACATCTATTTGTATTTACCATGATAGAAATTAAAACTGAATTTTAAAAATATCCATCAAAAATAACAGTAAACACATTTCTTGTTAATATAAATATTTTTGAGAAGTGTTATTTTTTAAAACCAAAAAACTAGAAGTGACGTTGTTTTACATTTTTGTAAATCTTTTTAATATCTAGCTTAATAGAAGACAGCTGGATCCATATTCATTTCTGCTTTTAATACCTTGCAATATCTTGTAGTACACTATTATATACATAGTGTAGCCTTTGAAAACTTGACACTTTTGAGAGAATGAGAGTGAAAATGGCAAATAACATTGAAGTGCTACCTTGCTGACTCTCTGAGAGGATCCAGGGAATCTCAGGGGTTCTTGGACCATACCTTGACAACCAGTATTTTAGCTGGTTTTCTCTTGAGCTGGTCAGATTCTCCAGGAAGAGTCTCCTCTTGGCCTACTGGCTGTCAGCATTCTGGAACTGAAAGAGGAGAAGAAAGCTGTGAACTTTCACTTGATTCCTCAGTTACTAGTGTTCTATCACTATGAGTGCCTGATTGTCTCTCAGACCAGTCCAGAAAACTTGTGTTTTGCCATCTAGTCTTGGGTGCAAAGGAGAGGAGAGGATCAGAGAGTCCAGCTGCTTCTAAAACATTTTCAAGCAGTCTTGCTGTTTTAAACTCTGCCATCATCTTGACTTCCAAAAGTACCATATACTTCTAGAGTCTTTTTGGGCATCTGCCATGGAAATTGGGTTGTTCAGTTTTCTCATTCTGGCCAGAATTTAGTTTTGAATCTGCTGTAAGTTAGTGCCCAGGTTCCATCTGTTTTCTACTGTCACAATGTGCTTGCATCAGTCTCCTCTCCTTTCTCTTTGTCCCTTTGGATTTATGCCTGAACAAACAAACAAGCTTACTTTGAAGGGTTTTGTTTTTGTTGTTTAAGGACATAGGGGAGCTAAAAATGGGTGTTTAAGGTGCCATCTGGAATTGGAAATCCCAGCAGTTCCACTTACCTGGATGTTTCTCTGTAACTTATTCACATTTTGTGGTAGTACGTTATTTTTGTGAGGTGAATGGACATACGTGGAGAGAGTTCACCTCCTTCATCAGATACTCCTCTTTCCCACACTGGGAAGGGCTCTGAAGCTTGCTGTCTAGCATCCTGGAGAGCCTGAACAGATGACGTGGGACTGCCTCTACCCAAGCGGTAACTTCGACTTCAGCAAATTCAGACAAAGTTCCTGAGTTTTCTTAAAGAAAGTCTCATAGGCAGAGAACAGTTATCTTACTAGTCTGTTGTTCTATGAAGAACCACATGAAAATACCACTGTCTTTTCTGGAGGAAAATAATTTATTTCCTAATTTTACAGAGATTCTTTGAGAATGCAACAAAGAACAGCTCTTGGAGTCTACTGAGCAGGGAGAGAATTAGGGTTTCTGATCCTCCTGAGATAGTGGTTCTTAAGCTTTAGTGTGCCAGAATCATCAGGAGAGCTCTCTCGGTCTCAGATTGCTGGACCCCAACTCGGAGTCCGATTCAGTGGGTGTGGTGGAGCGTTCAAGGATTTGCATTTTCAGTTAAGTTTCTGATGGTCTGTGGATCACACTTGGAGAACTACTGCTCTGAGAAAAACTTCCCAAAAGAAGGAATTTAGTGAAAGCATGTTAATTTAAATATTTAACATGGAGTTGTTTTTCATGAAGTAGGCAAACTCTTTAGAAAAAAATTTAACACAGAGAACAGATCCATATGAATAAAACGGTACCACATGCTCTAGGTGAAATCTGACGTGTTGCATGCTCTGAACTGCACAGGTATTTATCATGGATTCTTCTGGTTTTATATGCTTGACAGGCTCTACTTATGAAAATTAGTAAGCAAACATTTGAGAGTTACACCATATAGGAATGTAAATGAATACATCTAAATTCCATTGCACGTTAGAAGCACTGTGGCGTTAAATGACACCTTGTCCAGTTCTTTATTTTATAAACACCAAAAGAATGATCTCTAACATTTTTTTCTATTAAATTCTTCAGTGTCCTTTTTCTTTTGAATAATTAACAATTTGTGGAAAAAGTACATATAGTCCAAATTCATAATTAAACTATCTCCTGTGGTTGAGAAACTTAAAATATAAGGTCGGGAGACTAAAATCAAGAGTGAACCCATGAAGGTCCTATAAATACTTTTATATTTACTAAAAAATGACTGCTTTTCAAAAGGGAGTATTGAAATTGTAATAGTGTTGCATTTTCAGAGGCATGGGTTAGTTCCCCATTTGCATGTTCACCTTCCCTCTGGTGTTATGACTTGAAGTTGTTGACTCCAAGCATACTGTGATGCTTTTGATAAAAAAGGCTACTAGTGACCTTTTAAAACTTTGTTCTGTATGGCCTGTATGGCTTGTATGGCCAACCTCCGTTGGCCCGCTTCCCAATGGCCAAGCTGGGTTTTCTCAAGCCCCCTTGAATGTACTGAATTACATATGGCTTTAGCCAGCTCTACTAGGAGAGCTGCATGCAGGAGTCCACAAGAGCAGAGTACTGACACCTGGTGGCAACCATTTTCCAACTTCTTCCCTCCTGTGGCTCCAAGGTTTTACTCTTCTTTCGTTTGTATTTTTCACAAGGCTGCATAGCCAAATTCTCTCTCTTTACTTAGGCTTTTATTTTACCCCCCCCTTTTCTAATTATCCTTTACGGAAGTGATTTAACATCTTTCCCACCAAAGCTAAAATCCTCATGGTTTAGGAAAGGATAATGGGTGTTCCTCTGGGTAGAGTAAGAATTTCATGGGTGAAGAGGTTTTTTACGGCATCTGCAGAAATGTTTCTCCTGACCCTTTTCTTATTTTACACATCGAAGGGAAGAATGTGCAGTCAGCCAAATAGTCAACAACTTATATCCATTTCAATCAAGGAGGGGAGTTCTGAATTATAGTCAGTTTATTTGTGCGACTCCTTTGAGTCTTTTTATTCCCCTTTCTCCCTAAATTCTGTCTATATACAACCTAGGTAGAGTTCTGTTTTCATAAGTTTGCTTACACGGTTACTTCAGTGAGCCACTTTGCCGTAGTCAGAAACTGAAGTTTTAGGCCACATAAACTTTTTTTCTGAAGATCTCAAAATCTTTGGCTATAGTTACACCTCCTTGTACAAATAATTGTTATCCTACTTTTGGTTGAGGTGGAGAGATTGAGAAATTATCAATCAGCAGCTGTACTTCCTATCACCTAGGAACCCCCCCTTAGCCTTCACACTCCTGTGACAACAAGCAATTCCCCAGGCTTCAGGCCTTAGAGCTCTATTTCTAAGTACTTTCGTTCTCAGAAGAGCTTACTCCAACTTGGATTATCACCCTTATGACATGTGGTGACTTGCACCTTTGGCAGAGCACTAATTTGAGTCGTTAAATGCCTCAGGCTGGTGTGGTAGCTTCTTAAGTAATAGTGATAGCAGCAACCCGCCCAGTGCCCACATAGCACCACAACTTCTTTATTCTTGTCATGTAGATAGTAACTTCCTGCAGTGATAGAAACCCTCTTTCCTAGGGAAATGTCAGTTGATGGTACTTATGATGGAATAAAGAAGTCTAAGAAGAAGATGAGCATTCCTACCCTGAGAATCCAGAAGTTTTATTGTAAGGAAAATTGTCCTATATGACCTCACTTACTACTTCAAGCATTTTGCCTGGGATGTTAATGGCCTTATGGGGACTGAAAAGAAGGCTTTTATGAGGGACTTCCTGAAAAACATATCCTGTGGCAATTTGATTGGGATACCACTAGATTGAAACATTTCTTTATTGCAAGATTTATAATGTTTAATGTATTGATGTGTGTATTTAATTTCTTTTTGTATCTTTTGTTATTGAGGCATAATTGATATGTGTCATATTGGTTTCTGGTGTACAACATAATGATTCTCTATATATTGTAAAATGTTCACAGTAAGATCTAGTTAACTCCATTACCACATACAGTTACAGATTTTTTTTCTTGTGATGAGAACTTTTAAGACCTGCTTCTCTTAGCAACTTTCAAATATGCATCACCATGCTGTATATTACATCCCAGGACTTACTTATTTTATAACTGGAAGTATGTACCTTTTGACCACCTTCACTCTTTGCTCACCCCCAGCCCCTGCCACTAGCAACCACCAATCTGTTTTCTGTATCTATGAGTTTGATTTTGTTTTGGTTTTATTTTTTAATTTCCATAAGATCATATAGTATTTGCCTTTTTCAGTCTGCTTATTTCACTTAGTGTAATGCCCTCAAGATCTGTCCGTGTTGTTACAAATGGCAAGATTTCCTTTTTTATGGCTGAGTAATATTCCATGTGGTATAAACCGTATTTTCTTTATCCATTCATCAGTGCACACTGAGGTTGCTTCTAATGTCTTGACTGTTATAAAAAATGCTGCAAGAAATGTACGGGTGCATATATATCTTTTCGAGTTAGTGTTTTCATTTCTTTCAGATAAGTACCCAGAAGTGGAATTACTGGATCATATGATAGTTCTGTTTTTATTTTTTTGAGGAACCTCCATACTATTTTCCATAGCATCAGCATCAATTTACAGTCCAGCAGTGCACAAGTGTTCCCTTATTTCTCCACATCCTCACCAACACTTGTTCTTTCTACTCTTTTTGATAATAGCCATTCTGGCTGGTATGAGGTGATATCTCATTGTGGTTTTCATTTGCATTTCCTTAATGATTAATGATGTTGAGCATCTTTTCATGTGTTTCTTGTCCATCTGTATGTCTTCTTTGGAAAAATGTCTATTCAGATCCTTTGCCCAATTTTTTAGTAAGTTTTTTTTTTTTTTGCTATTGAGTTGTATGAGTTCCTTATGTTTTAGATATTCACCCTTTATCAGATAAAACATTTGCAGATATTTAATACCATTCAGTGGATTTGCTTCTCGTTTTGTTGATGCTCTCCTTTGCCGTGTAGAAACCTTTTAATTTGTTGTAGTCCCATTTGTTTGTTTTTGCTTTTGTTGCCTTTGCTTTTGGGGTCAGATCCAAAAAATCATCACTAAGACTGATGTCAAGAAGCTTTCCATCTATGTTTTCTTCTAGGAGTCTTATGGTTTGAGGTCTTATGTGCAAGTCTTATTCCATCTTGAGTTATTTATTTTTTAAAGATTTTATTTATTTGACAGAGAGACTGCCAGTGTGAGAGGGAACACAAGCAGGGTAAGTGGGAGAGGAAGAAGCAGGCTCTCAATGGAGCATGGAGCCCAATGTGGGGCTCGATCCCAGGACTTCGGGATCACGCTCTGAGCCGAAGGCAGACACTCAACGACTGAGCCACCCAGGCGCCCCGTCTTGAGTTATTTTTTTTAATGTGTGATGTGAGATAGTGGTCCAGTTTCATTCTTTTGCATGTGGCTGGCCAGTTTTCCCAGCACTGCTTATTGAAGAACTGTTGTTTCCTTATTGTATATTCTTGTCACCTTTGCCATAGATTAATTGACCATATTTGTGGATTTATTTCTGGGGTCTGAATTCTGTTTCATTGATCTCTGTGTCTGTTTTTATGCCAATACTATACTGTTTTGGTTACTGTAGCTTTGTGATATGGGTTAAGTAAGACCATTATATTATCCTGTTTTGTTCTTCTTTTTCAAGATTTTTTTGGCTATTCATGGTCTTTTGTTCTATTATTCTATTTCTGTGAAAAATTCCATTGGAATGTGGATGGAGATTATGTTGATTCTATAGATTGCTTTGGTTAGTATAGACATTTTAACAATATTCTCGAAATCCCTGAGCATGGCATGTATTTCCATTTGTTTGTGTCTTTCTCATGAAAGTTTCTTTCATCAGTGTTTTCATCAATAGTTTCAATATATAGTTCTTTCACCTTGATTAAATTCATTCCTAGGTATTTTATTCTGTTTGATGCAATCATAAATGGGACTGTTTTCTTAATTTCTCTAATATAGTTTGTTATTAGTATATAGAGACACAGCTGATCTCATATATTGATTTTGTATCTTGGAACTTTACTGAATTCATTTATTCTAATAGTTTTATGGTGGAGTCTCTAAGGGTTTTGTACATATAGCATTATGTCATCTGTATATAGTGATGGTTTTACTTCTTTTCTGTCTTGGATGCCTTTTTTTTTCTTTCTTTGCCTAATTTCTCTGGCTAGGTCTTCCAGAATTATGTTGAATAAAAGTGATGTGAGTTGGCATCCTTGTCTTGTTCCTAATCTTAGAGAAAAAGCTTTCAGCTTTTCATCATTGAGTATGATGTTGGCTATGGGCTTGTCATGTATAGCCTGAATTATGTTGAGGTACATTCCCTCTATACCCACTTTTTTGAGAATTTTTAAGACCATAAATCAATAATGAATTTTGTCATATGCTTTTTCTGCATCTATTGAGATAATCAAATGATTTTTTTTTTAAAGATTTTTTATTTATTTATTCGACAGAGATAGAGACAGCCAGCGAGAGAGGGAACACAAGCAGGGGGAGTGGGAGAGGAAGAAGCAGGCTCATAGCGGAGGAGCCTGATGTGGGGCTCGATCCCAGAACTCCAGGATCACGCCCTGAGCCGAAGGCAGACGCTTAACCGCTATGCCACCCACGCGCCCCTAATCAAATGATTTTTATTCTTCGTTTTGTTAATGTGGTATATCATATTAATTCGTGGATGTTAAACCATCCTTATATCCCTGGAACAAATTCCACTTACCATGTTATAAGATCCTTTTAATGTATTGTTGAATTTGGTTTGCTAGTATTTTGTTGAGGATTTTTTTTAATCTATGTTCATTAGGAATACAGACCTGTAATTTTCTTTTCTTGTGATGTCCTTGTCTGGTTTTGGTACTGGGTCATGCTGGCCTTGTAAAATGACTTTGGAGATATACTCTCCCCTTCTTTTTTTGGGAAAAGTTTGAAGAGGATTGGTATTAATTTTTCTTTGTACGTTTGGTAATATTCACCAGTGAAGCCATCTGGTCCTGCACTTTGTTTGTTGGGAGGGTTTTGATTGCTGATTCAATCTCCCTATTCGTATTTGTAGTGTTTAGGTTTTCTATTTCTTCATGATTCATTCTTGGTATATTTTAGGTTTCTAAGAATATACCTATTAGAGTTGTCCAATTTGTTAGTATATAATTTTTCATAGTAGTCTCTTATCCTTTGCATTTCTGTGGTGCTAGCACTAATGTCTCCTCTTTCATTTCTTATTCTATTCATTTGAGTTCTCTTGCTTTCTTGGTGAGTCTATTTTGTTTATCTTTCCAAAAAAAAACCCAGCTTCTTCTTTTCATTGATCTTCTCTATTGCCTTTTATTTTTGTCTGTTTTTTTTTTTTTTTTTTTTCTCTGCTCTTTCTTATTTCTCACCTTCTACTAACTTTGGGCTACATTTGTTCCTCTTTTTCTGGTTCCTTGGTGTATAAATTAGGTTGTTTGAAATATTTCTTGTTTCTTAATGTAGTCATTTATTGCTATGAATTTTCTTAGAACTGCTTTTGCTTCATTCCATAAGCTTTGTTATATTTCCATTTTCATTTGTCAAGGTGTTTTTTGATTTCTCTTTTGACTTCTTTGACCCATTGGTTGTTCAGTATCATGTTGTTTAATCTCCACATATTTGTGAATTTTCCAGTTTCCTTTTGTAATTGATTTCTAGTTTCTTACTGTTGTGGTCAGAAAAGATGCTTAATATGGTTTTAATCTTCTTAAATCTGTTAAGACTTGTTTTGTGGCCTAACCTGTGATGTGCTTTGGAGTATGTTCCATGTGTACTTGAGGAGAATATGTTATTACTTTTGGATAGAATGTTCTGTATATATGTCTGTTAAGTCCATCTCGTCTAATGTATTGTTTAGGGCCACTGTTTCCTCATTAATTTTCTGTCTAGATCTTTTTTTTTTTTTTTTTTTTTGCTTTTTAATGATTTTTTATTATGTTAGTCACCATACAGTACATCCCCAGTTTCCGATGTAAGGCTCGATGATTCATTAGTTGCGTATAACACCCAGTGCACCATGCAATACATGCCCTCCCTACTACCCATCATGGGTCTATCCCATTCCCCCACCCCCCTCCCCTCTGAGGCCCTCAGTTTGTTTCTCATAGTCCATAGTCTCTCATGTTTCATTCCCCCTTCTGATTACCCCCCCTTTCTTTATCCCTTTCTTCCCCTACCGATCTTCCTAGTTCTTATGTTCCATAGATGAGAGAAATCATATGATAGTTGTCTTTCTCTGCTTGACTTATTTCACTTCGCATTATCTCCTCCAGTGCCGTCCATGTTGCAGCAAATGTTGAGAACTCGTTCTTTCTGATAGCTGAGTAATATTCCATTGTATATATGGACCACAACTTCTTAGTCCAGTCATCTGTTGAAGGGCATCTCGGCTCCTTCCATGATTTAGCTATTGTGGACATTGCTGCTATGAACATTGGGGTGCATATGGCCCTTTTCCTCACTATGTCTGTATCTTTGGAGTAAACACCCAGTAGTGCAATGGCTGGATCATAGGGTAGCTCAATTTTTAACTTTTTAAGGGACCTCCACACTGTTTTCCAGAGTGGCTGTACCAACTTGCATTCCCACCAACAATGTAGGAGGGATCCCCTTTCTCCACATCCTCTCCAACAATTGTTGTTTCTTGCCTTGTCTATTTTTGCCATTCTAACTGGCGTAAGGTGGTATCTCAGTGTGGTTTTGATTTGAATTTCCTTGATGGCTAATGATTTTGAACATTTTTTTCATGTGTCTGTTAGCCATTTGTATGTCTTCATTGGAAAAGTGTCTGTTCATATCTTCTGCCCATTTTTTGATTTATTTGTTTCTCGTGTATTGAGTTTGAGAAGTTCTTTGTAGATCTTGGATACCAGTCCTTTATCTGTAGTGTCATTTGCAAATATATTCTCCCATTCCGTGGGCTGCCTCTTAGTTTTTCTGATTGTTTCCTTGGCTGTGCAGAAACTTTTAATCTTGATGAAGTCCCATAAATTCATTTTGTCTTTTGTTTCTCTTGCCTTTGGGGATGTATCATGAAAAAGGTTGCTTTGGCCGATGTCGTAGAGGTTGCTGCCTATGTTCTCCTCTAGAATGTTGATGGATTCCTTTCTCACATCGAGGTCTTTCATCCATTTGGAGTTTATTTTTGTGTATGGTGTGAGATAGTGGTCAAGTTTCATTCTTTTGCATGTAGCTGTCCAATTTTCCCAGCACCATTTATTGAAGAGACTGTCTTTTTCCCACCGGATGTTTTTTCCTGCTTTATCAAATATTAGTTGCCCAAAGAGCCGAGGGTCCATTTCTGGGTTCTCTATTCTGTTCCATTGGTCCATGTGTCTGTTTTTGTGCCAGTACCATGCTGTCTTTGTGATCACAGCTTTGTAGTACAGCTCGAAATCCGGCATTGTGATGCCCCCAGCTTTGTTTTTCCTTTTCAACAGTTCCTTGGAGATTTGGGGCCTTTTCTGTTTCCATACAAATTTAAGGACTATTTGTTCCAGTTCTTTGAAAAATGTCCTCGGTATTTTGATCGGGATAGCATTGAAAGTGTAGATTGCTCTGGGTAGCATGGACATTTTAACTATGTTAATTCTTCCGATCCATGAGCATGGAATATCTTTCCATCTTTTTATGTCTTCCTCAGTGTCTTTCAAGAGTGATTTATAGTTTCTAGAATATAGGTCCTTTACGTCTCTGGTTAAGTTAATTCCAAGGTAACGTATGGTTTTTGGTGCTATTGTAAATGGGATGGATTCCCTAATTTCTCTTTCCTCGGTCTCGTTATTCGTGTATAGAAATGCAACTGATGGGGCGCCTGGGTGGCGCAGTCGTTAAGCGTCTGCCTTCAGCTCAGGGCGTGATCCTGGCGTTCTGGGATCGAGCCCCACATCAGGCTCCTCCGCTGGGAGCCTGCTTCTTCCTCTCCCACTCCCCCTGCTTGTGTTCCCTCTCTCACTGGCTGTCTCTCTCTGTCAAATAAATAAATAAAATCTTTAAATAAAAAAAAAAAAAAAAAAAAAAAAAAGAAATGCAACTGATTTCTGAGCATTGATTTTGTATCCCGCCACGTTACTGAATTGCTCTATAACTTCTAATAGTTTGGGAGTGGCTTCTTTTGGGTTTTCCATATAGAGTATCATGTCATCTGCGAAGAGAGACATTTTGACTTCTTCTTTGCCGATTTGAATACCTTTGATCCCTTTTTGTCGTCTGATTGCTGTTGCAAGGACTTCTAGTACTATGTTGAATAATAGTGGCGAGAGTGGGCATCCTTGTCGAGTTCCTGATCTTAAGGGAAAGGCTTCCAGCTTTTCCCCATTGAGAATAATATTTGCAGTAGGCTTTTCATAGATGGCTTTTATGAGATTGAGAAATGTACCCTCTATTCCTACACAATGAAGGGTTTTAATCAGGAAAGGATGCTGTATTTTGTCAAATGCTTTTTCTGCATCAATTGAGAGGATCATATGGTTCCTGAGTCTTTTCTTGTTGATATGATGTATCACGCTGATTGATTTGCGAATTGTGAACCACGCTTGCATCCCAGGTATGAATCCCGCTTGATCGTGATGGATAATCCTTTTAATGTACTGTTGGATTCTATTAGCAAGTATCTTGTTGAGGATTTTGGCGTCCATAGTCATTAGGGAAATCGGTCTGTAATTCTCCTTTTTGAGGGGTCTTTGCCTGGTTTGGGGATCAAGGTAATATTGGCCTCATAGAATGAGTTTGGTAGCTTTCCTTCTGTTTCTATTTTTTGAAATAGCTTTAGGAGAATAGGTATTATTTCTTCTTTGGATGTTTGGTAGAATTCCCCAGGAAAACCGTCCGGGCCTGGAGTTTTGTTATTTGGAAGGTTGTTTATCACTGACTCAATTTCTTCATAATTAATTGGCCTGTTTAAGAAATCAATTTCTTCCTGTTTCAATCTTGGTAGTTTATAGGTTTCCAGGAAGGATTCCATCTCTTCCAGATTGCTTAGTTTATTGGCATATAGCTGCTGATAAAAATTTCTAATAATCCTTCCAATTTCAATGGTGTTGGTCATGACCTCTCCTTTTTCATTCATAATTTTAATAATCTGGGTCCTTTCTTTTTTCTTTTGGATAAGTCTTGCCAGTGGTCTGTCAATTTTATTGATTTTCTCAAAGAACCAGCTTCTAGTCCTGTTGATCTGCTCTACTGTACTTCTGGTTTCTGATTGATTGATTTCTGCTCTAATTTTGGTCAACTGCTTCCTCGTGCGTGGATTAGGCCTGTCCCTCTGTTGCTGTTCCAGCTTCTTGAGGTGAGAATATAAAAACTGCATTTTAGATTTTTCTGTTCTTTTGAGTGAGGCTTGGATGGCTATGTATTTCCCCCTTAGGACCGCCTTTGCAGTATCCCATAGGTTTTGGACTGTTGTATTTTCATTCTCATTGGTCTCCATAAATTGTTTAATTTGATTTTTGATTTCCTGGTTTATCGAGTCATTCCTGAGCAGGATGGTTCTTAGTCTCCAAGTGTTTGAGTTTCTTCCAAATTTTTCCTTGTGGTTGAGTTCCAATTTCAGAGCGTTGTGGTCTGAGAATATGCAGGGGATAATTTCAATCTTTTGGTATCGGTTGAGACCTGTTTTGTGTCCCAGAACATGGTCTATTCTTGAGAATGTTCCATGGGTATTAGAATAGAATGAGTATTCTTTGGTTCTGGGGTGTAGTGTTCTGTATATATCTATGAGGTCCAACTCGTCAAGTATGGCATTCAAAGCCTTTGATTATTTGCTTAGTTTTTGCCAGGGTGTTCTGTCTATTTCTGAGAGTGGAGTGTTGAGGTCCCCTACTATTAATGTATTTTTATCTATATGTCTCTTTATTCTGGTTAAGAGTTGGCTTGTGTATCTTGCTGCTCCCCTGTTGGGGGCATATATATTTAGAATTGTCATATCCACTTGTTGAATACTTCCTTTAAGAATAATATAGTGCCCTTCTGCGTCTCTAACTATAGTCTCTAGTTTAAAATCCAATTTATCTGATATGAGAATTGCTACCCCAGCTTTCTTTTGAGGTCCATTTGCGTGAAAGATGGTACTCCATCCCCTTACTCTCAGTCTGAATGCATCTTTGGGTTCGAAATGAGTCTCTTGTAGACAGCAAATGGATGGGTCATTTCTTTTTATCCAATCTGCAACCCTGTGGTGTTTATGGGAGCATTTAAGCCATTAACATTAAGACTGAGTACTGAGAGATATGATTTTAATGATGCCATGTTGCCAGTAAAGTCTTTGTTTGTATTGGCTGTGACTTTCTGTTCTGTATCACTCTTGGGGCCTTTTTACTTTTATAGAACCCCCCGTAATATCTCCTGTAGGGCTGGTTTCGTGGTTACGAAATTGGTTAATGACTGGCGATTCTGAAATGTCTTTATTTCTCCATCAATTCTGAATGATAGCCTTGCTGGATAAGGGATCCTTGGCTGCATGTTTTTCTCTGAAAGAGCTTTAAAAATGCTCCCCCAACCCTTTCTCTCATTCCAGGTCTGTGTAGACAGGTCTGACGTAATTCTGATGCCTTTGCCTTGGTACGTGAGAAATTTCTTTGCCCTGGCCGCTTTCAATACTGTATCCTTGGATCTAATATTTGCGAATTGCACTATGACGTGACGTGGCGTAGGTTTGTCGTGGTTGAGCTTGGGAGGGGTCCTCTCTGCCTCTTGGACACGAATGTTTGTTTCCCTTGTTAGATTAGGGAAGTTTTCAGCTACAACTTGTTCAAATATCTCTTCTAGACCTCTGTTTTTCTCCACCCCCTTGGGGATGCCGATGATTCTAACATTGGATCGTTTCATTGAGTCAGTAATCTCCCGTAACCTACATTCGTGGGCGTGGATTTTTTTAAGACCATCTTCTATTTTCATTTTTTCCTCTATTAACCCATCCTCCAATTCACTAACCCTTTCCTCTGCTTCGGTGACCCTGGCCGTCAGAACCTCTAGTTTTGCCTGCATTTGGCTCATAGAATTTTTAATTTCTGTCAAATTCGCTCTCATTTCTGTCCTTAGGGATTCTATATTCTCAGTAACCTTTTCGTTAATACTTTTTTCATTTCTACTCATCATTTTGACCATCGTTACTCTGAATTCCATTTCTGATAATTTGGTTACATCCATATCCATTATTTCTGTGGCAGAGGCCACAGACTCACTGTCTTTTCTTTGCTCGGGGGGGCTTCTCCTTCTTGTCATTCTGATGAGGAGAGGTTGTGGGGTTGTCCAGAGCCCAAATTATTGACTGGGTCCCAGGCCGTGCCCCTTGTTTTATAGGGACCTTAGGGATGTGGGCTTCTTCTTTAAAGATTTTATTTATTTATTTATTTATTTATTTATTTATTTATCTGAGAGAGAGAGAGAGTCAGCAAAAACGGGAACAGAAGCAGGGGAGTGGGAGAGGAAGAAGCAGGCTCCCAGCGGAGGAGCCCGATGAGGGACTCCTTTCTGGAACGCCGGGATCACGCCCTAAGCCGAAGACAGGCGCTCAATGACTGCGCCACCCAGGCGCCCGGGTTGTGGGCTTCTTGATTTTTCAGCCTGCCTTCTGTGTTCTGGGGGAGGGGCCTGCCGCGCCGATACTCAGGCAACCCTGTTTGGGTAGAGTCTCCGTGTCCCCTGCGAGGGGGGATGGGGATGGGCACTCCCTGAGCCGGTATTTCCAGACTTTTGTTCTCTGGCGGCTTTCCCTGGCGGTTTGCTGTGCCTCTTCTGAGAGTCAGAGCGGCAGCGGCCGAATTTCAGCCTCTGTCACAGAACAGAGGGATTGCGGCCCGTTCTCCACTGATGTTCTGGCCACTTTAACTCTGTTTCTGTTGGTGCTGCTCAACCCTGCAGCGTCCGGGATGTGCGCCCCACACCCGGTGTCCCAGCCCTCACTTCCAGGGCCGGCGTGTCTCTGTGCTTTGTGTTTCTAACGCCGCCAGCCGCCAGCCGCCCCGCGCGCGCTCTGGGAGCTCCCGGTCTCAGTCTGGATCCCGTGAGCGCACCGGGATTCCGGGGTTCCGGGAGATGCCTGGTGGCGCGCGCACCCGGCTCACCAGTGCTCACCGGTCTCGCTCTCTCGCTGGTGCCGTCCGTGAGTCCGCCTGCTCCCCCATGCAGGTGGCTGCCGCTTCCTGGCACCCGAACGCGGCGGCTCCCTCCCCCTTCCGTTTATCTTCCAATATCTGTGCGCGGTTTCACGGCTCCCTGCTTCGTACCTCAATACTCAGCGCTGGAGATGTTCATTTGTAGAGACCCAGATGCATCTTCCTGCGTCTCAGGCTGGTTCCGTGGTTGTTCAGGCTGGTCTGGTACCTATCCAGCTCGACTCAGGGGACCGGCTGAAAAAGGCGTCCCCTACTCCTCCGCCATCTTAATTCCTCCCTAATTTTCTGTCTAGATCTATCCATTGAGGAAAGTGGGATATTAAGTCCTTTGCTATTAGTATATTGCTATATAT
This sequence comes from Ursus americanus, assembly GCF_024610735.1. Lineage (NCBI taxonomy): Eukaryota > Metazoa > Chordata > Mammalia > Carnivora > Ursidae > Ursus > Ursus americanus. Next base: position 55,213,153 of record NC_142139.1, on the reverse strand, counting down.
TTCTCCCTTTAGATCTAATATTTGCTTTATATTTGCATTAATATTTGCTTTATATTGTTGGGTGCTCCTATGTTAGGTGCATAAATATTTGCAAATATTATATCCCCTTGTTAGATTGACCCCTTTATTATTTATAAGGACCTTCTTTGTCTCATTAATGTCTTAACTTAGAAGAAAAGACTTTATCTACCCCACCTTTCCTTTGGTTTCCATTTTCATGGAATATCTTTTTCTATCCCTTCACTCTCAGTCTGTGTCTGTTTTTATATCTGAAGTGAGTCTCTTGTAGGAAGCATACAGATAGGTCTTGGTTTTTATCTGTTCAGCCACTCTGTGTCTTTTTATTAGATAATTTAGTCCCTTTTCATTTGAAGTATTTATTGATAGGTATGCACTGATTGTCATTTCGTTAATTTGTTCTAGTTGTTTAGTAATTCTTTTTCCTTTCTCTTGATCTTTTCCTTTGTGATTTGGTGATTTTCTGTAGGCGTATGTTTAGATTCCTTTAGCTTTTGCGTGTCTGCTGTTGGTTTCTGCTTCGTGGGTACCATAAGGCTTACATAAAACATGTTGATAAGTCTATTTTAAGTGGATAATCACTTAAATTTGCACACATTCCAAAGTTTACTTTTTTACTCTTCCATTTTATGTTTTTCATGTCACAGTTTACAGCTTTTTGTCTTGTGTGTCCCTTAACTGATTATTGTTGTTATAGTTACTTTATTCCTTTTGTCTTTTAACCTCCATTCTAGCAATATAGATGATTAATCTATTACCTTTACTATATATTAACCTCTGCCAGTGAGATTCATACTTTCTTTTGTTTTCCTGCAACTAATTAGTGCCCTTTCTTTTCACCTTAGAAAGTTCCTTTAACATTTCTTGTAAGGTTGGTTTAATGGTGACAAACTTTAACTTTTGTCTGGAAAACTCTTTTTTCTTCAGTTCTGAGTGGTAACTGGGTAGTGTGGTCTTGATCAGACTTTTTTTTTCTTTCAACACGTTGAGTGTATCATGCCAGGTCCTCTGGCCTGCAAAGTTTTTACTGAAAAATCTGATAGTCTTATGGGGGATTCTCTTGTGTGTAAACAAGTATTTTTTTCCCCTCCTGCTGCTTTTAAGATTTTTTGCTTTGTCTTTAAGTTATGACACTTTAGTTATAATGTGTTTTGGTGTGGGTCTCTTTGAGTTCATCTTTTTTGGAACTCTGTGGGCTTCTTGGATTGGACATCTGTTTCCCTCCCCAGGCTAGGGAAGTTTTCAGCCCTTAGGTCTTGAAATGAATTTTCTGCCTCTTTCTCTTTTTTCCTGAGACTCCTATACTGCAAATGTTGATCAGCTTGATGTTGTCTCACAAGTTCCCTAAGCTGTCTTCACTCTCTTCATTTTTCTTTTTGCTGCTATGATTGAATGAGTTCCTGTGCTCTAACCTCAAGTTCACTGATCCTTTTTTCTTCATCTAGTCTTTTTTCCCCATCATCTTCTCTAATTTTTTCCCTCTAGTCTGCTGTTGAGCCTCTCTGTTGTATTTTTCAGTTCAGTTGTTGTATTCTTCAACTTCCATTTGGTATTGACTTATATTTTCTTTCTCTTTGTTGAAGTTCGCTCTTTGTTCATTTGTTCTTTTCTTGAGCTTGTTGGGCATCTTTATGAACGCTATTTTGAACTCTTAATAAGTCAGTCACTTATTTCCATTACATTAAGGTCTTTTTTCTGATGTTTTCTCTTGTTCTTTTCTTTAGAATGTATTTCTGTGTTTACTCATTTTCCTTGACATTCTGTTGGTTTTTATGCACTGGATAAAATAGCCACCTATCCCAGTCTTGAAGGAGTGGTCTTGTGTAGATGAATTTTATTGTCCAACGCAGCTCTCGCTCAAACTTTTGTTATTGTCCAAGCAGCGTACTTCATCCTAGTGGTTCCTAGTAGATGAGGCTGTGCCAAGACCTGTCATTATGCCAACTGGAGAACCTCACTCAGGACCTAGATTCAGGCTGTTTGGAAACCAGATTCTTAGCAACATTTAAAGTATGCAAATATACCTCTTCCAGGGGAAGACTGGGAGTAGGGCGTCTCTGCTGCCTCTGCACTGAATCCTGGGGTTATAGCCAGTTAAGAGCTATTTCCTTGTTTGCTACCATTCTGTTGAGCCCATGAGCACAAGCCCTGCTGGTCACCAGGGCCAGGCTGTCAAGGGATGTGGCCTCTGGAAAGAAGCCAGGAAAGCAGGGGCACCAGATGTAGATATAAGCTCCTGTCTTGGAAATACCAGTGAACTGATGTGGGGCAGAGGGAGAGCTTGAAGATGGTGCAGTGCCTGATGGTCTTCCCCGTGTCTGGAGGGGATTGTAGTTAGCCCCTAGAAGTGTATTTAATTACACACCTCCCCTCAGGGCATAGCTATGAAGACAGGCTAATTGTCCTCTTTCACAGAGAGATTGGCAGTGCGTTTCAGTCTGCTCTCTGTTGTGTCTTTGGTGGGGGTGGGGTGGGGGTGGACTAGCTGGTTAAGAACTGTTTCTCCATTACAGTCTTATGGGACTCATGAACATAAATCCTCTGGCCACCAGAGGCAGGCTGTCAAGGGGTGTTCGCTGGGCAGCAGCTGCAAAAACCAGGGCATCAGACTGATGTGCACAAGCTCCTTTTGGAGAGATACCAGCAACTTGAAGTGAGGCAGAGGGAGAGTATGAAGATAGTGACTGGCCTTGGAGGTCTCTGGAGAGGATTAGAGTTGGCCCTTAGATGTGTGTTTCATTAGAAGCCTGCCCCTCGGGCTGTAGCTGTAAAGATAAGCAAACAGTCCTCTCTCATAGAAAGACTGTTTCATTCTGCCCCTGCTCTGCCCTTGGGCAGTAGGTGGTTAAGAACTGTTTCTCTGCTCCGGTGGGTGCCTTGGCACCGGCCACCACAGCCAGGCAATCAAGGGGGTCTCCTGGGCGGCAGCAGCAAGAAACCAGGGTGCCAGCCATTTGCACAAGCTTCTCTCTGGGAGATACTGGTGACCAGGAGCGAGGCAGGGGGTGAGCACAGAGATGTTGGTACTCACCAGCCTCTGTCTTTGGGGAATATTTCAGTATACCCCTAGATGGTTGTTAAATTAGGTGTCTACCCCTCAGGCTGAAGCATTAAGATAAGCAAAGAGGCTTCTTTTGCAGAAAGACTGGTCCCTAGGGTGGGCAACCCCGTGGAAGCCTTCTAAGAACTATTTGTCAGATTGCTATCGCCTTGTGGGTCTTGTGGATGTAAGCCCCGTTGGCTTGTGAAGCTAGAGGTTTTGTGGGCCTTGTCTCTCAGGTGCAGGTCTTAAAAGTTGCGGTGCTCATGTGAGGTTCAAATCCTTTAGTCCTGAGGCTGAAGCCCGGGATTTTGAGTTCCATCCTGATTGTAGGTTGCTGCACCAGGGGTGGGGTTTATGGCAAGATTATGTTACAGCCTCTTCTGTTTTGATGTGGGTTGTCTCGTTTGCCTGTTGTGTAGCAGTCAGCTAGTTTTGGGGTTTCTTTCAGAAGAAATTGTTATGTATGTTGTTGATTTGATGTGTCTGTGGGAGAAGGTGTGTTCAGGATCCTGTGTCACCCATCTTGAACCAGAACCCTCTCGATTTAATTTCATAGATGCCAAGAGAGGGCATATGGTTTGTGGTCACAGAATACTTTCCCCATGGGGCATCACAGGAAGCAACATTATTTCCATGCATATAGGCAGAATTCTAAGATGGCTCCCAATATTCCTACCACCTGGTGTACACACACCTTCTCTCAGTTATCCAACCAGATTTAGGTGTTGCTTTGGAGGGATTTTAATTAGATTAAAGAAAAAATCAGGTGATTTTAAGAAACAGGGGTATTCACTTGGTCTTGACTTAATCAGGTGATCCCTTAGAGGGGCTGGACTTCTGACAAGATCAAGGCATGAGAGGGATCCATTCTGAGGGAGATTCTCTTTGCCAGTTTTGAAGACATAGGGGACGACATGGCAAGGAATGCAGGTGGCCTGTAGGAGTTGAGAGCAGCCCCTAGCTGACAGATTACATTGAGGCCTCTATCCTACAACTGCAAGGAAATAAATTTTGTCACAACTACTTGAACTTGGACGAGCCCCAGATGAGACTGTAGTCCAGTGGATGTGCCGATGTTAGTTTGCCTTGTAAGGCTCTTGAGCACAGAACCCAGCCCTTCTGACCTGTAGGACTGTGAGCTAATAAATGGTAAGCTTCTAAGTTTGTACTAATTTATGACAGCAGCAGTCAAAAACTAAAACAGTGGAATATTTTGCTTCACAAAATTGCAACTATTATTTCTTAAATATTTATTGATGTTAAATCCACATTACACCAGCACAACAATCCAAAAAGTAGTATGATAGTACTTTTTTATAAATACAACATAAGAGGTGGCAAATAATGCTACTTAATCCCAAACCCAGCAAATCAGCAAACAGTCACGTTCAGAAAAATTTGGCAAGTAAGATATGACATTGTCATAATTCTACGATATAGATAGATAGGTCCATGAAAGACTTTGTATGGTATCGTAAATCCCATATTAGCAATGCATATAAGTGTGGTCAAAGAAACTTGCACCACTCTGCAAAGAACATCTGCCACCCAGTGATCAAGCCTATTAGTCATTTAAAGGTTGGTTGGTGTTCTTACAAAGAAGTAGAAAGCTGTACATGTGAAGCAGTAATATGAAATATATGGGGTGGTACACAGATATAAAATTATTTTAAAAAATACTACGTATTGAATTAACTGAGCTACGACAGTTCAACATTTTTATTATAAATAATGAAAGATATATGTGTTTTGCATAAGGAATACAGTGTTTTCTTTTCATAGCAAAGTACCATTAAAATCTCATGTTTTATAATATCTGGCCAAATTGTTTTTTTTCTCCTTTTTAAATTTTATTGGTTCCGACTTAAAACCATCAAGTCTGGTCAGAATCATGTCAGTCTAGCTGTTGCCGGATCACATGCATTCAAAAATCAGTCTTTGCAGCGATGCCTTTACAAACTACCCAGAACCCAGCACCTTCTTAAGGCAAGGTTGCATGGCAGCATGGAAGTGAACTCTTATTTTCCATTCACCACATCACAGTGCCATTGGAAAAAAGTGATTATGGCACAAACCTGTTTTTGTCTCTCCCAAGTCTTCATTTCCCTCCAGTAGACTAGCTCCTACAGGCAGTTTCTCATTGATGCCAATCTTGCAGTCTCGGTCCATTTTCCACTTGCTCAACACACCTAACCTCTTCAGCGACTACACAGACTTCAGACACACCGAAACTTCCATAGCACATGTGCTCCAATCTCCCAGGTGACCCTAGATCCCCTGACTTTTGAATGGCAGTGTTATTTCACCTACACTTTAGGTTACATTTGAGGAAAACCAAAGAAAAGCCTGGCCTTCACCATGTCTCCTGCCCCTTCTACTTTTATCTGAATGAATACAAGTGTGCTGGTAGCATTTTCCTTCATTCTTCCTACTCCTTCCAGACCCCTCTTTCCTCTGACTACTGTACGCCTTGGTCATTTGGGTGATCTGGATGTCTTTCGTGGAATGGATGGTAATACAGTTCTGCTTTACTCGGAATACTTTATATTATTTATATTTAAATTAGCCTTTTAATATGGTTTGTAAGTAAGCTTCCTACCAAGGTAGCATGAAAAGAAAGAAAATACTACACACATAAATGAAAAAGGTGGTTAAGAACTAAGGTATTAACCTTGTTAGAAAACTCTCAATACTAATAAAATTTAAGGCAATGCCTTCCTTATGATTTTTTGCAGAAACAAGGCATTTACTTGGATTTGTCATTTCCTCTTCATCCCTATATATTGCACTTGGTTCACTGTAGCTGTCTGAACACACTGCCCACTTAGAATCATGTTAGTAGTATTTGTGGTACATTTTGCCTCCTGTTAAGCATTCCGCACTGTCATGCTGTGTAGCACCTACAGCTAGTGTTTAAGGCACTTTGGAGAAAACAAATTCTGGTCACCTTTGAACAGCTGATTTCCATTAGCATTTTGGCATCTCACATCGCTTTCATCACAGAAATTCCACAAGTTTTCAGTTGGATGCTGAATGTAAATTTTCTGTGCAATGTGTACATTTCTATGAGCATCACCTACTTAAACTCTAAGTAAGAAAAATATTATTTTGGTGTTATTTCTTATAGTCAAAGGTATGTTTTTGCCCTTTACATAATGTGACAAAGGAATATGTTGGTCAAGGCAATGGCTGTTTCAGTGTTTGAGCGTCAGTAAGAATGTTGGATTACAGGTCCTCACTTTCCACCAAGCCGGTATTCACTGTCAGGTGAGATGGGCTGGCTTCAGGTTGGAACGCGGCTTTGATGTCTAGTCCCTGGTCCGAAAGTGCTGCATAGCGACTGGCAGAGGGCCGTACTTTTTTTGGCTTGGTGCTCTGTGGCTGCTGATGCCACTGGGCTACAATAAAAAAGGAAAAAAAAAAAAAAGATTTAAAAAAAACCCAAGATGTCACTGGAAAGCACTTAAATATTTACAGAATGTCTTTTAATGTATACCAGGCACGTGCTCTTTGGCATGGTAGAAATCCTAAAAGGTAAGCACAGTTTTGCATTTTCCTCCTATGTTGCAGATTTACTGTCTGTCCAGGGTAGTGGGACTATGTAACAGCTAGGTAGTAAAAGAGGGGTAGTTTTTTTTAAAGTATATACTTACTGCAGCACAGGAAATCCTTCGAGAAACAGTCACTTAGCTTCCTAATTCTTACCTCTCTCCCCTTTAAAAAACATCTTCACAGCACAAAATGTACAAATGTCATAATAATTATAGTAGTTAGGTATTCGGGATGGATGTTTCAGCACCAATCGAAAAGAAGTGGGCACTAGGGAAGGCTGAGGTCACTCAATACTTGAAGAACCTCACAAAATTATTTCCTATCCAACAAGAGGTAAAATTTGAAATCAGTTCTTAATTTTTTCTGGTGGTTTTCTTTACGTCAATAGATTACATAATGCTACTGTACTAGCCTGTGAAGTCAACAGAAACAAGTTTCTTTCAGTTTAAGATGCATGTACACAAATATACATACACAAACACTCACAAACCTATTGCTGAGCTGCTTAAGGTATATTACAGAGAAAAGCGCTAAGCCACAGAAAGGATGCATTCCAGGATCACCGGTACACACAATTAGAGTGCAGTAAGACACTGTGATAGGATTGTAACACAGGAGGAAATGTTAAAAGGCAGTCATTTGCATAACACAGTAACAGGAAACTGTGAAAAACATGTGGTTATTATGCCTTGGCCTACTGTTAACTCCTAAGGATGCTTGAGTAAGGAACCACAACTGACTAGCCAGCGTACAATCCACATGCATATTTTGCTAATAATGCAAAGTTCCTGAATGATACTTGGGTATTTGTTCTCCTGGTGTAGTTCACTATTAATGTTGAGAAACTATAAATAGAAAGAGAAAGAACAATATGAAATTCTGGGCAAATAAAACAGTGTAGTTTATAAGCTTATATAAAAGTAATATGATTGGCTGTCCAGATGTCTACTTTTGCATGATTGAATGAATAACTGCAAAGAGATGAGAGGAAGTGGCACTCACTGTAAACATCCAGCCTGGCAGTACAGGACACAATCCCGGCTTCATTCTTGGCTGACACCGTGTACCACCCAGCGTCTTCTTTTGTGGCTCCCTGAATGAGCAGGCAGATGTAGCCGTGATTATCCTGGTGCATGCTGGAGAAACGGATAAAGTCATTAGGGTTCTCAATTTTTTAAAAGTGGCTTTGGACATGAAGCATCATTTTTAATTAGATCATTAGAAACAGAATTGTGCAAGTAGCGGATAATAGGGTCATACTTATTCTGGAAAGGCTGCTAGCCCCATTAAAGTTAATGGGGGAGAAGAGCAGACATCAAGAGGTTGAATAAATGTACGTACACTTAATTTCTAGTGGCGGATCGGCCTTTCGAAAACCCACTGAATAGTTTCTGTATCACCACTGAAGCAAATAAATTCATCTTTTCTTCTAGGTATGAACACTTAAAAAAAATCACCATGAGATTAACTTAGAACGTGCTTCATCACATACCATTAGAGCTTCCTTGCAGAAGCTTAATTATACATGAGGGTAGAGAGTGATTTTTGTCTTCGATATCATCAATAGCGTGACTCTTATGCAGATGCGTGTGGTATACAAAGTGCATCTTTTTATGTACCCTTAGGGCCTATTGACCAGACGTGGGTTGAGCTAAGTCACCGTGTATTCTCACCTCACTCGGTCAGTGCTGTGAGTGAGTGATTCATTTTCCTTCTTCCAAAATATCTGAGGCGGTGGCACTCCTGAAACGCGGCACTCCAGTCGCACTGGGTACCCATCAGCAACTCCTGTGTTTTGCAGCTTCTCGATAAACACGGGGGGTTTGTGTGCTTCTTTAGCTAAGGAAACAGGAGATGACTTATCGATCAGTGATACACAAAGGTAGCACTATAAAGAATTCAGAAGCTTTCAGAAACATTGTTTAAATGGATCTTTCACGATACCATTTTTCACTTCAGGTGGTGAGGTGCTAGTCCTCTCTCCAAATCACTCTGTTACCAAGAAGGTTCCTGTGCTTCATTCCACTCATTTTTTTCGTCAATTCATTCAAGTCTGACAGGCCCACACAGTGCACTGGCCATCTGCTCCACAGAATGCCTGTCTGACGGGCTGCGTGACACTAAGTCATTGCTAGCATCTGGGATGGCTTCACTAATCATGTCGCCAAGCACGCACAGCCTTTACCAACCACTGCCACCTAGTGACTCTGCGGAGAACAAGTATTTCCAGGAATTGGATCCACTCAAGACTCCCTCCTTGCTGTCAGAAATGTTTGCTATGGAGATTCTGAAGATTTGTAAGTCTTGGCTTAAGTGAGACATACCACAGGATTTGAAGGAGGAAAAGAGCAGGGAGACATCTTTATCTAAACTTGGCAGCTTTAAGTTGTTCCTTATAAACTAGGGATGTACATCCTATAAATTATGAATTCCAATTTGTATTTTTGAAGGAAGCTATAAAAAGATGACTTTTTATTACCCTGAAGGAAGGAAGCCATAAAAGAGACAACTTTATTACTTAGTCTGAAAAAATCAGAACTATTTGTTAATAACCCTCTGAATATTACCATCTGATGGGAAATTGTTTTCATAGATCGTGGTGGAAACAATTTCGGAGAAAGAATAAAGTTCATCATCTTCTGAGCTACCAGTAATGCAGGTGAGGATGCGTGTCTTCACCACCACCCTGGCCTTTGGAGTGACAGATGTAGCAAAGCAAAACGGGGGAGAAACAGATGAAGATGATAAAAACTGCACCTGAAAATTTCAAATACCTAAGACTCTCTAAGACTTTGATGTAGAGGGTTATACTTTTATTGTATTTCACATAATTTCCTGGCCCAGGCTCTTTCGGAGGAAGTGGGAACGGACCTCAATATTCTTGCTGGATCCCAGCTTTGAGAAGAGCATACAAGGTATAAAATGAGCCTTAATGTCAGAGCAACCTCCCATAGCATCACACCCCCCACTTTGGAGCACTGCTGCGCAGGGTAGTGGTGGTGCAGAGCTCCACACAATTTGTTCCTTAGAGAAGGACACAATCCTTACACAGACTGACGCCTTACAGCCCCTACTTTACAGGTGGGGGAACTGAGCTGCAGAGACCTCCTCTGTTTGCCAAAGGATGTCGCTAATCCACAAGAGCCGGGCTCGGAACTGATGCCAAAGACGTGAGGCGTCTAATTACTGTGCCCTCTGGCACCTTTCCAGTGCAAGTGCTGACTGAGCACAGGCCAAGATGCTGGGTCTTAGACCCTCACGTCTCAGTCCTGAAGGGCAGATGGGATCCAAGGGAACATTCAACAGAATGCTGAACAGTTTTAGTTGGAGGAGGGATGTTTGTTTAGAGGGCTGGATAAAATTGATCCTAGTTGTGTAGGAATATTGAATATCTGATGTAAAATTTGAAAGCATGGCTAACACACAGCACAACAGCCTAGGTATTTCTGACCTCTGTGTGTGAAAAATGTCCTGGTGCTTTTATTAGAATCACTAGCCAGGATTTAGCCCGGACCTTCTGGACTTTATTCTCACAGCTACTCTATTTCTTGAAAGAGCTCAGTGGCTCACAGTGTGGGGAAGAGCACTAGGAGTCGTCAGACCATGTGAGTGAGTCCGGCCTCACCCTCAGTTTATTAAACAGGGCCCTGGGAAAGTCACTCTAACTTCCACACCTGTAAAATGAAGAAAATTTGCTCCAATTATCTGTGACGGTTTTTGTGAGGACCAGCTGTGATAATGTCAATAAAGCACTTTGCAAATAAGGGTATGAGAAATCAACATTCTTTTAAAAAAGAGAACAGATAACAGACTCTTATGCTCAGCTCCTAAGGATATTATAAACCTTCCTTATCTAAGAGTAAGACTTTATATAATATTATGTAATTTTATGAAATTTACCTAACAGTATAATTCATTAAAAAGCAAATCTGAATTTGATGACACTGGGTGTAGATGATAATGTTTAAAATTTTTGAATTTTGATGCCACTGCACATTATTTTAAAAAGTAGGTAGAACTTTATGCATGAGCATAAGTTGGTGATACATAAATTCTTATATATCAAGTTTGGTTCTGGAATCCATGACACCAGAATCCAATCTATGTAACACTGGAGGCCAACACACGCTTGAGGACTAGAACAACCCAGAACAGCTGCTAAACTCCTCTTCTCTCTTGGCCAGGCTAATGGGAGACAGGAAAGATAAATAATAATGGCTACACTGAAAAAAATGTTTCTGATTTGCTAATAAGCCTTATGTCCTAATTGGCTATTTTGATGATACAATCTATTTTCTCAGCAGTTTGATTTATTTCCATATTGGTTAATAATGCAGGATTAATCTACATTTCTGAATCTGATAATTCATTCTGAGAGGAAAAAAATTGACCGACTTGCTTACCAGCAACCACAAGCTCCAGGCTGAATGAGTTTTGTCCTGCTCGATTGGTGGCTATACACGTGTAGATGCCGGCGTCTCGTGAGGTGACTGGCTCTATGATCAGAGAGTGCACCCCGTTCTCGCGCACGAGCATCTTGTGAGCACTGTCGGGGCGTATAGGTTTTCCATCTAGTTGCCAGCTTAGATCTGGCGTTGGTAGCCCACTGACCTAAACCAGAAGGGAGCATATAAATTTCTCTAATACTGAAACAAAATGGAATCATGAATAGCTAAGGAACCACCATAAATCCTTCCTTCGGGAATACGAGAGATGGCTTTTAGTGTCAGCGCATGTTGCTCTTTTGCCCAACCTCGCCATGGCTTCCTAAGCCATCATGGCCTCACTTCTAAACATCTCTTGTAGAGCGACCTAGAGAAAAGTAAAATGGGGATTTTAAAAATTTCTGTTCTTGTCTTAGCTCACCAGGGTTATAAAGCTTACTGGGATGATGTCAGCACAGGGCTCTGAGCTCTTTGGAAAAAGGTGTCCAACCACAGTAACAGGAACACATACTCAGCTGACATGTATACACTATAAAGCTTGTTATCAAAGGGTTGCCATAGCTATGGAGACATCAGTTAATGCATCCATCAGCACAAAGAGCTATTATTATTTTATACTCCTTGAAACTAAGTAACAAGAGCAATATGAAATTACCCAGAAAGCCATCTCAACAAATTAGCATCACAATGGAAACATAAAATCCTGAAACCATGACAGTTGTGTTGACCAGAGATCAGATAAAAGCACATTTAATTGCTAATAACACATTGTGCTGTGAAGGGTAGGGATGGCTGCCATCTGTCAGCTCTTTATAGTTTTGCCCTTGATTGTGAAAGGGAAGAAAAGCACCATTATAAGGAAAGCTTTTGTTTTGTTTTGGTTTTACACCGCCATCCCAAATTTACTAGTGGGAAATTGCATACAAAAAGATGTCAGTTGGGACTGTAAAGTAATTCTTTTGAAAACCTCGCTCTGCCAAATTCCATTCTTGCTGTGTGATACTCATTTACACTGCCTACAAGGTGCCTCCCTCTGTACAGGTAACAAAGGTTTCGAGAATTTAAGGGAGAAAAAGGAAGTGAACTTAAAATACTGGTTAAAGGACGAAGACATTTTGGAAAACAAAGATAGCAGTAGTTAACTTGGCTACTGAGAGGGTCAGCCTCTCTGTCCTCCCGTCTGTGTCCCCCGGCGTTCCACGTAAGCTGCTTTACCTGTTTGGAGAGCACCAGAGGCGGCGTGGAGGAAGAGGGAGTGCACACCTCTGGTCAGGCCCTTCCCAGGCTTAGATGTAAAGTGGCACTGCTTGTTCCCATCTTGCTAGGTTAGATCCTGACCAAGGCCATGGTGTGCGCAGTAGGACAATCACTCAAGGCGCTTTGCGCACTCAACCCACCTAATTCCCAGTGCATCTATGCCAGTGGACAGAGTTAATCACATTAAGGCAAAGGGAAAATTCCCGGGTCTTCTACCCCTATTCGAATTCCAGCCCTTCTGGTTGTGCAAAGAATCTAAGGTCATTGTAAGCAGATCATGATTTGAACAAAAGCATGCTCTCAGCTGATATGGAAATGGGAGAGGCATGAGCAGATGTTACTGGTGGAGCTGGATTCGTTATTTTCCCTTAGCACTTAGTACCAAGTCAAGGGTAGTCAGCTTCTGGGAATGTACCTAACGGGTTAAAAGGCTTTTTTGGGGGGAAAATCTATCTGTTGCTTTAGTGAAAGGCTTATTTTCATGATTTTGTTTTCTTCTTAAAAAGTAAATATATTGATAATTTTTTTTCTTAAAAAAATGTAGATTTTTTTTAGACCCTTTTTACACATAACATAATAATCCCTTGGTATCATCTAATAATCTAAAAATTTCCCCTGTTGACTCAAATGTTGTTTTATAGGTGGTCTGTATGGATTCTTTATAGACCAAAAATAAATACACATATGCTGAAACTCAATTTTTGTGCTTATACTGTAAAAAGAATTATGCTGGAAAAATACTTTTGTTAAGAGTACTTTTTTTTTTTTCTTTTGAAGATTTTATTTGACAGAGCACATGCAGGGTGAGGGACAGAAGGAGAGGGAGTGGCAGACTCCCCGCTGAACAGGAAGCCCAATGCAGGGCTGGATCCCAGGACCTGGGGATCATGACCCAAGCCAAGGCAGACGCTTAACTGACTGAGCCACCCAGGTACCCCAAGAGTACTTTTTAAAAAAAAATACATTTGTATAAACCCAGATTTAATCATCCAAGCGTCTTATATTTGTGTTGTGCAATCCCAGAGAGAACCAGCAGAGGGAGCCCAAATTTTAAAAACCTTATCCATATTTATGAACTAAAATTTAGATCAATAAATAATGGGGCAAAAAACCAAAGCAATCAAAAAAAAATTTCACAGCGGTGGTTATTAACATTTCTGGTCTCGAGGTCCTTTGAGAAAATGATGAAAGCTGTATCATACACAATCTTGTATGCGATTTCAGAACTCACACCTAATGAAACCTGCCTACGCAGCGGCCCTGGGGTAAGCAGCCCTGCTGTGAAATGGGTAAGAGAAGGATGTCACTCTAACTTCTCCTAGAAATGGGAGGAATAAAAGAGTAGATACATGGCTACAAAATTTATATGAAAAAAGAATGAAGATAAACTAATTATTAGGATATGACAGATTTAACACATTTATCACTTCAACAAAATGGTAAACTTAAAGGGAAAAAAACCTCCCAGTGACTCTGTACAGTATGGTATGTGGAGTTCTAAATAAAGAACACATTTAATAAAAATTTCAGAGTAAAGGTAAGGAATGACAGAATAGTATATAAACATCCAGTATATGTCACTCTTTTTTTTTTTTTCTTGTAGGCTGTAAACATTTTAAGGGTGTGCACCTTACATAATTTCCCTAAAAGGGACTCAAGAGAAATGGCAGTAAGGGGGGAGGGGGAAGGGAGCAAGAGATTTGCAGGCAGTAATAAACTCTTACTTTACAATCCATTCTGCAGAGTTTTCCTTCTTGAACGGTTAGATCTCCAGGAGCCTGAAGGAAGTGAGGTCTGAAGAATCGCTCTTGAATTGGTTCATTTTCATCTCCACTGTCCCTTGATCTAGAACGAGGCCTTAGGACAAGACAGATTATAAACACAAAGATGGAAGAAAAGGAAGGAACAAAGGGGTAGGGGGAGGGAGGAAGACAGAAGTTATTTTCAGGCTCTTGATTTTCTTAATAATACGTGGAGTAATAATATAATTTCTTTACCTGATTCCTACTCCTAAAGTTTACACATAAAGTCAGAAAAGTTAGCAAAATCTCGTTTCATTTGCAAGTTTATTATGAATTTAATAGTCTGATAATTACAGAACTTAAACAATTCTATCCTAATCCTTAAAGCTAATACAAATCATAAAAGGGGAAATGGGAAAAAATGAAGTACTCTATATTAACCTATTTTTTTCTAAATAAATATTTTTGAGAGCTGTATGAGAAGTAGCAGCAGCTGTTGCTCATTTATTACCAAATCTTTTCCCAACAGAAAGTAAAACTTCCCACGGTGATTTGAAATTTATAGGAAATTAAAATTTATTATTTTGTAAAACTATATCTTTCTAATCAAAATTCCTTTTGATATCAACCAGGAAAACAAATTATATTTTTTAACTTTAAAATAAATAAAATTGTGAAAATCTCCCAGATTTTGTGCATCTCTCTTGCTTTTGAGTATGTTGCTAGAGAAACCTTTCAGAACAACACCAATTTAAAGTAACTGCAGGGAAGATGTAAGAAAGGAAGAAGGTATTGAACATAAATGGTCACTAATCACTAGAAGGGAAGTTTAAAAACACTTACCTAGAAAAAAGAGTAGAACAAATGAAAGGTCAGTGTCACAGGCTAATAATTACCAGCTTTTTTATATCGTTTACTGTTCTCCAAGTACAGATCTAATTTCTGAGCAGAATGCTTTTCTAGGAGACAGTAATCCATGGAAAAGCTTAAATATATTGAAGACGCAAGAAAGGCAGAAGAACGATGCAAGCGAACGGATATGCTACTAAACCCATTGTGTTTGTAGCCATATACACAGGCCTAGGTTCTTGTGAACAGATAGGCCCCAAACAAGTTAGGATATTAAACCCCCATGTGTTTAGGTATCAGAACTGTCTTCCAAATTGTTGAGCAAAGGGCTCTGTGCGTCCAGTCACAGAAGGTGTAGACAGAGCACTCGTCTGGTGCTTCCTCAGTGTTCCTGGCTGACCTTCTGTGAGCCTAACTTAGTATATATACATTCATTCTCTTCACCACCAGTGTTTGCATCTGTGGCCCGCAGCTTACAGTCAGGGCCACTGGAGCGGGCTCTGTAAAATATCTAAATAGGAACCCAAGATGACAGGCTGGGTGACTTACCCTATTTTTTTAAGTGCAAATACGTTACTAGGAAGTGCTATCCTTTCCTCGTCCCTGCCTACTATTATTCCGTCAACATCCTCGCATGAGCTCAGGGTGACTAGGAATAGAAAGCACACTCTATTGTTAGCAAGTACTTGCTGAGCATTTAGAATAGGGCACATCTTACCTACAAAACTGTCAGCTAAACTGTTTCGAACTAAGGGACTGAAAAGTGAACATTAGCAAACTAGCCGATTTTAAGAAATTTAGTGGCAGTAATTGTCACGGCTAGTCTAGACAGCTGCTGGTTGGAGCAGTTTGGTTTTGAATGTGTACCATTTAACAGTATTTTCATGTTAATGTGCCTGCCATTTAAAGGTGTTGAGTCTTGACTGCTTCATACATAAACTGGGCCCTATTTAACAAATTAGTGATAGCAACTGTCTGTTCCTTTCCCTTTTCTGAATTGCAACGGAGTAGAATAATCAAGGAGCCAGGCAATGGATACACCGTATTCACATTCTTCTGTCTTCTGTGTTCACTGTTTCGTGGTCACACCATGATTCTAATAGTGTTCAATTTACAGTAATAACTACAAACAGTAGTAACACCTACAGGAAAGAACATGTGAAATACCTTCTGACATGAGGATGGCCTGAGGGAGAGCGGGGACTGCGACCTCTTTGGTTGACAGCCTGTACCATTAGGCGTCCAGTACAACTGATGCGGCCCTGGCAGAGACATCAGGAAAAGACGTGATTGCCGTGCAAAACAACTAACCATTAAGCACCATGTTTACTGTTCTGTTCTCCGTAAGACATTATTTCTTAACAAACCAATACGCCATATTAGTAAAAGACACCAATCCCTCTCAGAAATGTACCTTCCCTAAGTTAAACTCCTTGGTAAACTCTGTATTTGTTTAAGGAACTGGGTGACTAGGTCTTTCTTTGAACTACTAAAAAAGCTTTTCTGTTTTATCTAGAATGGTATTTAAAATGACAGTCCTTACTGAATTAATTATAATCTGCTATGGTTTCCCTAACACATGAAGTTGAATTATAAAACATAGCAGGAGGACATTAACTGTCTTGCGGAAATTCCATTTTCATGGTCAAGTATTGGTTGTAGCTAATTCTGAAATCTAACTAGATGATTTTAGTTTTCTGACAGATCTCTTTAGTTAGTAATGTATATATATTAAATGTTAGTCGTATTCCTTCTAAAAACCATATATCAGAAGAGATGCCAGCATGATGAAAGGAGCGTTATGTGAGAAGTACGCAGGGGGATGACGAGGACAGTAGAATGACTATAGGTCTCCATCTTCCCATGAAATGAGCATAGTCGTGATTTAAAGCAGTGAGATATCTAAAATATGTGGGTTGTATGATACAGGCCTATCTAATGAAAAGCTGGATTTTCTCAAGTTTTATCTCTTAAATTTCTCAACTTGAAAAACTGATATAAATGCTGTCATAGGATAGACAAAAGTAATACTTAGAGGACTCAGAGGACATGAATAAATCACCATTGTTACTTTGGCTTTTTATTTTAGCCCCTTCTTTTAATTTTTTTCCTCTTACTAGTAGAGTAGCAAAATAGATGATTTTCTCCTCTTACATCCCAGGAGAATGTGAGCAGTTCTACTTCTAGATCCTGACGATGGCCAGAGGGAACAGCAAGAGGGGAAGAATGAGAAGCAGATCGTTAATGATTAGACTTAGGGATTCCGAGCTCCCAGTGGATGAGCCGCCCTCAGGCGCACTTACAGCCCAAATTTACCACTGACTCTCATTTTGCCAGGTTGCCAGTGTAGACAGGTAACAGAAGCAAAGGTGTTCTGTATGTTTTGAGGAACTGCTGAGTTCCACCCGAGAGTGAACTGGGGCAAGGGAGCACAGTGGTGGAGGGGACACAGAGAAACCCCGTGGCAGGATTCGGTGAAGGGCAGGAATCCAGTCAGCAGGGCTGTCCAGTCTCCCCCCAGCCTGGACTTCTTTGGGGCCTTGACCACTCCGAAAAGGCAAAGACAACACAGTGCTGTAATACAGACAGGAGAACTAGGAACTACCACACAAAGTGGACGTTGTAAAGAAGCAAAACTGAAGTAGTCTTATCCCATTAGATATGTAACCTCCTCTAGCATTCACAGTATTTGCTATTGAGGTCATATTTAAACACTGCCTTTCTTGAAAATTTCCAAGGAGGCACGAACTGTAATGTTATTAGGGGGATTATTTCTAACTTAGACTTGTTTTTTCCAAAGTTCAGGCCACACGATGTAAATTCTCTCATGCTAAGCTCTTGGCAAACACTTGGAAGTCCCCCTAAGCTAGCCTGAAATCTGAAAATTAATTTCATCTAACCTCCCCAAATCTATGCCTGCTACAAAAAATCTAGACATGACTGACTTAGGAGACCCCGTTAACATTACCCAACTGATGCATCATGGCAGCTGCTTTAACAAGCGAACATGTAAGATCCATTGATTCTTCTGGGGGCTAAAGAGGGGGGATTTTGTTTTGCTTTACACAAATAGCTTCAAAACTGCAGTGATATGGGATGTGGCTTCCTTACTATTTGCTTCGCTACTTAAGCAGTTCATTTTAATCTGGATAGATTAAAATAGATTTATATAATTTGGATAGATTTTTTCCTTGTGGTTTAAAACCCAGACGATCCACAAGGGAAGTTAACATCAACTAATCATTTATGCGGTTAGAAAAAGATGTAAGTTAAATTCAGCCTTTAACCTTGAATTTGGGGAAGCAGATAAAAAAATTTTCTCTAACCTGGATTTGAGTTTTGACTTTCCTAAGACTTTGGGCAAAAAACCAAATTTGTTCAAGACTTTGTGTCTTCTTCTGTAAAAACCAGGGCACTAGATCTGTCTCACACAGATGTTGTAAAGATTAAATGATACAACCTAAGATGATTTTTATCTTTAAAATATCAAATAGTTCTTGATATCATAAATTAACACTATTAGTCATCCCAGGTATTGTTTTACTAGACATTATATATGCACAGACATGCACCAAGATGATTTTTAAGGGTCCTGACACCTTGGTTGGCTCCAATAAATTTCTCCAAGTGGTTATACTTTGCCTGAGTATGCTCTTAAGTCCTTTTTTTGATAAGTCCTTTTCTTGATTCTTTCAAATACCTCTTTTAACGACAGTCTCCCCTGCCCCTCAGTGCTCTTAATGCTGGGATGAGTCTTAGTTTCCTTTGTATGACCCTCCTTAGCTCTGGAGTCAGCCTAGGTTTGTAAACCAGGCCTGTCCCTTACAACTGAGTGACGTTAGTCAGGTAGTTTAACCTCCTGAGTTTCCTTATCTAGAAAATAGGACCATACAGTTAATCAATCTTGCATGGGTTCTTATGAAGATCAAATGAGTGTGTAAAGTACTCAGTCTTGTGTTTTGCACATAGTAAACACTCAAAATGTTAAATTATTACAGCACTGAATATGGATATAATTATAATAATGACCAGATGGACATGAAGTATCCCTTAGAATTGTTTTAAAAAGTTTGTTTTTTTCATATGCAGTGGGGTTTTCTTTCTTCTTTTCTTTAGTTATTAGGATATAATTTACTCCAAAGGAAAAATTTATGCTATTGCTTGGACGGTGCCAGGCACACTGGTATATTCAATGTGTTCATTTATGGAATGGCTGCATTTGAGGCATAAGATAAAAGATGTCCTACTCAACTCTAACCATTAGACTCTGCTTAGGAAAAGCCCTGACTCCTCTTCCCTCTCCAAAAAATAGGGTCAACAGATTGGCATACTACTCCCTAAAGATTACACACTTCTACAATGTTTTCAAGGTTTTTACTGCTACTGCTTAGAACCACATACACAAATACTGCCACAGAATATCTTTACCCAAATTTAAGAAACAGGAGTATGTCACCATTTGCCACCTTTTAAACTCCTACAACATGTTTCAATTCTGAACATAAAAGGGAAAGGCAGGATATTAAGGAGGAAGAATTGTTAGTTTGATAATACAGTGATATTGGCTAAATATGTATTACTAACCAATAAATGACCAGGAGCATTTAGAAAGCATCCAAACTAACAAGTTGTATAATTCTGACTTTTTTTTGGGGGGGGGAACCCCAGAAGTCAGTGAAACACTTTTTGAAAAGATACACGCAATTGAAAGTTCAGATTTTTAAGTCTGGTCGTCTTACTTATGAAGGTCATACAAAATTCTCATCGTGCTAAGGCGCCAATTAACCCCAGTAATCGTGACTACCAGGCTCTGATGCACGTCAGTGCTGCTGCCTTTGCTTTTAACTTCCTCATTGCTATCCACTTTATTATTAACACATGAAGGAATAATGGAAGTGAATGTTTAAAGTTCGAAAGGAGCCAGGAAACCTTCTAATGCTAAAACAAAACACAAGCAAACCCACTTAAATTTAATTCAGCTGTGTGTTACTTTTCTATTCCAAACAAATCCACAGAGTTTAAAGCTATAGAACAAGTAATAAGTTTGAATTTTTAATGTGATTATGTATTAAACATCCAGCTTGTAAAGATTATTTATGCCTCATGCAAGGCCAATTATTTATATAATAAGGAAATAACATTTATATTTCCTAGCTTATGAAATTTAACTGTGGCACACAGGTCTTTGTAAAAGCTTGCCACTTGTATACATAATGCAATTTGAGGAAACATCAAGTTGCAAAACAGCCCTTCCAAGCTCCAAGTGCAGCACAGGGTAACTTAGCAACACAACAAAACAAAGTAAAACATTCCTGTTTAGATTTAGTTGTGTCTTAAAGATAGGATTAGAGTCTAAAACTGCATTTGTGATTCTCATGTTGGCATTCTGTTTGGTGTAGCACTGCATAATCACTCATTATTTCACTCAACTATGTGACCGCGTCGGTCTCTCATGAGCTGCTGTCGCAGCACGCGGAGTGTGACACACAGTGTCCACTGTGTGTTTAGAGCTGTGTGTTCCGTCCCAAGTAGAATTTGGATGCCGCCAACAATATCTGATGTGTTTCTTATTCCCAGAAGATGAACCCAGGTGGAAAAATATTCTATAAAATATTCTGCTGAACTTTAGTACTTCTCTCTTTCCTTGGTTCTCACCCTTTCTCTTGGCTGCTCTCTGTAATTACTTTCCACTGCTCAGGAAAGCTCTGCCGTCTGTGTTTCATTACTGAACTCATTTTTCCACTCCAGCCTTTTCCTCTTTCCCTCGGTCATTTCACATCATGTACACTACAGTGTACCAGAAAAAATAGATGTAGTTGTCTCCCTTTCAAACCAAATACATTTAAAAAGTGAAAAAAAGTTGAAGGTAACCAAAGGGCACCAAGGAATTGGGGAGTCAAGTTTTCGTTTGACTATATGTTACGCTTTTGGGATTACTGTACCCTAAAAAACTCAGCTTTGACTTTTCAGATTTTTCTCAGTGCCTCATATCATGTTTCTTTTAAATCATGTTTGGTTGTTTGTTTTTTAAAGATTTTATTTATTTATGAGAGAGCGCGCACGCATGAGCGAGTACGAATGGGGGAGGGGCAGAGGGAAAAACAGACTCCCCACTGAGCGGGGAGCGCTCCATCCCAGGACCCTGAGATGGTGATCTGAGCCATCCAGGCGCCCCTCAAAATATGTTTTAATTCACAAACTACAAGAATGGCAAAATACCTTAATATACAGTAACAAAATAGAGATGAAAACTGTTAAACATTTCTATTATGGTATTCCCATAAACAACAAATGATGACTTATATCAAGGATTAGGTAAAAAAACGGACTGCGGATGATCACGGTTTAAACGCCTCTTTGTCTTTCTAATGGGCAGTGAAGGCTGTTTGGGTTTCCGGGGGCAGCTCACAAAACCCGCACCTGGCATATCTGTACATACCTGCTACCGAGGACGCCAGGGGAGAGCAGGAAATTAAAATCAGCCAGGCAACATGCTGACACTTGGAATAGCAACTAATACCGAGTACCATAAATATAAAAATTCTGCCGCAGCAATTTCCATCTGCATGCCCACCTTCAGGATTTCCTCAGATTGTCTTCCCAAGTTTTCCCTCCTATGGCTTCCTTTGGTCCGTCAGGTAGAAAAGGAGACATAATTTAGTCTCACCCTCTTTAATTAGAATACCGGCTGGATCAGCTAACCTTGAGAGACAGCTGGAATTCTCGGTTTGGGAACTGCTTTGGTTTCTGTGACCTCTGCAGGTCTTGGACTTTTGCTTCCTCTGACAGACCCAGAGCAGTCACACTACTGTTTGCTGAAATCACAGGTGAGATCACAGGGACGTTCTGTTCGAAGGGCTGGCTTTGGGCTACCTGATACAAACTGGTCCACTTCTCATTTCTTTGTCTCCTCTTCAAAGGGTAGAGGCCAAGAACGAGAGAGGGTTAACTTTGGGACTTGTCCTGGGATTTGGTAAAGCAGCAGAATTCTCTGGGGACTGGAGGGAGGGCCTTGACAGCTCTCTTTTGGGCCTTTTGGCGCCGAGTGTGCTGGGAGCAAAGCAACTTCCCAGCTTCATGTGTGGCTCCTGTCAGCTGTGCTGTGGGCGTGGCCGGTCTCCGGCTTGCGGCTCCCTCCGCCCAAGCCCACAGCTGTGGCAGTTGTGGCACAGCCACATCTGCTGCCTAACTCACCCCTTTCCCATGGGGGTGGTCAAAAGGAAAAGCCAGGAGCTCAGAAGACCACACACCAGCAACACGTTGGGTAGAAACTCCATCCCGAAGTGACCTGCTTACTCTAATAGTAGGACTGGAATGTCTGGAAACAGAACCATCCTCTACATCCTAATTCCACAGGCTTCTGCCCACTTTTAGGGCTGCGGCTTTAAGACAGGGTTATTAGTGTCTCTGAATTAAAATCGTGACAAAACGAGCTTTTACTGAAAGCATATTAGGTGCCAGGTAAACCGAATGCATGATTTAAATCCACAGGATTATTCTCATTTCATGGAAGAGGAAAGAGGCACAGAGAGGTTAGGTGACTTGCTCAAGGTCACATGGGTGGTGAGTGGCAGAGATGGAAATTCAGCTCCGATCTGTCTGATGCCAAAGTTCAGGCTCTTCACCCCTGACCTGCACCACTTAGGCCTTTCAGTGGCACCAGCTCTGTTCTGCGTTTCTGGTTTTTGTGGTGTCATTTCATTCTTTTCATTTCTTTCCCTTCCTCCTCTTCTGTGTTCCAAAGGGGATCATCAGCAGCCTGCTTCATCTAAGGACGTCGTCATCACCTGTCAGTAGTCAGACGCTCAGACGCTGGCATGCAACCTCCAGCTCTGCTCATGGCCAGTGGAGTCCCTCCCCGCTTAGAACTTCTCCACATGTAAAACGACATTAGTATAATTTGAAGAAGACTGGAAGCAGGCTCATAATGGCAATTTTACATTTATGTTCTTTGTTCTAGAAAACCGCTGACTCCAATAATGGTTTAAAGCATTCACTAGGAAAAATGTCTCAAAATTAACATCAGGACCAGGACTGGCAATTCGATCTCTTATAATACATTCCAACCTTTCTAGGGGAAAGAGGAATAAAGGACCTAGCATGAAGAAAAATTCTGGATTTTGCTGAGTTCTCCACTAGTATTTTAGGAGGCAGAAACTGAAAACTGAAATGTATTAATAATAGTCAAGGAAATATACTAAAATACAATGAGAAAGAAAAAAGCAGGTTCTACTTCTTTTCCCTCAAATCCTCCAAACATGGACACAAATTAGTATTACAATGTAACTTTTAGTGAAAGTTGTGCTTTTGACTGTTTTTCAAGGTGACAGTCATGTATTCACTGATTGAAAAATTAGAACCTCAAGGAAGTGCATATTTAATATGGAAACTGTTGACAGGGAAGAGTTTGCTATGCTCTCTCACAACCTGATTTGTGGATAAATAGAATTTCATTCTAATCTTAGTATTACTGCAGAAATAGATGTTTATGTAACAATGTAGTATTAGGATAAACAGTGCACAAACTTAGAATTGTGTAAGCTTTGCTGAAATTATTTGTATCATTTTCTACCACTTCATGTTTCCTTCAAAAGAAATAATGAAATATGGAATGATAGAAATAGGTCAGAGATTTAAAAAACACAACTGGACAATCTTCATTAGTTATATAATAAAATTGTTAATTTTAGCTTCTTCTTTTTTTTAAGTGTGCTATTTACATGACTTCTACTGACTTTGTAAAATTACCCTGTCATACATTCAGCTCTGAAGGTACAAAATCACTTCTTACTCATTTTTGCATCCTCCCTACCCAGCACAGTGCCTAAAACATGCCTGACACTCAAAAAAGAACTTGCAGGCTTGAGTTGGGAACCTGATACCCAGTAGCTGCCTATTAAATTCTAAGTAGGCAGCTGATTTTTTGACCCTAAATCAAAGGGCAAAAACAAGAGAAAACATTTGGATGGAAACTAATCCTGAATGCCATACACAGATGCTATCAAAATTCTAATTTGTCTACATTATATACTTAAATTCCATTGAATTAAGTATATATATTTCTTTTAAATATACTACTTTTTGAGAATTTTTTTACTACAGCATATTTATGTATGTCACTCACTATCCTTTTTTGTCTTCATAGAACTTGATCCTATCTGAAATTATATTATTTATGGATGTTTTTACGGACTTATTTTCTATCTCAGGACTTTGTTCTGTCCACCACTGCAACCCCACCACCGAAGTAAGAAGTGTAACTTTTAGGCCCTGAGTAAGATTTGTAGGACGAATACACATCTGCACTGGAGTTATTCATGTGAAAAACACCTGATGGAATAAATAAATACTAATGAAACAAAGAATTTTTCTATCCTCCAAAACCAAAATGGACGTAGAATTTGGGGAGACAGTTTAAAGTCACAGAAATTGATTCCATCTTTTAATGAAACAGTTCCTTTCTCCAAATAAATGCCTGTAAGCGCTATGCAGAGAACTGAAGCCAGACCTCTACCCTTAATCTTTACCTGAGGGTTTGCAGCCATAATTGTGTAATTCCCATCGTCGTCTAGGGTGGAGGCTGCGGTGTGGAGAGAGCAGGTCCCGTCAAGATCTCTTTGAATGGTGTAGTGATCATTCTTTGGAGAGATCTGCTTTCCATCTTTAAACCAGTAGATCTGTGAGAGGAAGCAGTGATGAAGGATTAAGGATGTATGTAGTGCTGCTCAGTTTAGGGGACTGAGAAATACTAACTGGGGGGCCTACAAAGCTGATTGGAGTTTGCATGTTAAAACGTTAAACAGAACATCTGAATCGGAAATTGATTTTTGAGTGAAAAAAGTAGGTAACAGATTTAATTCTATTTTAGTTTTTAAAAATTATACATCTTTATTTTTAAAAATATGTATATAAGTAGGTATTCATATTATTCACATATTTTTTACATATTATTTATATGGCGGGATCTATACCAAACGTGGACAGTAGTTAGTTCTGGGGTGGCTCTACAGGCCTTCTTCTTTTTGCTTCTGTTTTCACATGTACTGAATGAAATGCACTGAAGTAAAATGTGTTACTTGTAAAGCAAAGGTAAGAAGGTTATTTTAGAGAACAATAACAGACCCCAAACTCCAACCATTCCACTGACTGTGTTAGACAAAATGGCAGTGAGGAGCGAGCAACAGTTAGGGGTCAGTCACGGGTGGAGCTCTACTGCTTTAATTCTGGGCCAAGGAGCACATGCTCCAAGGTTGAAAGTTTGTCCACTCTCCCCACAATGTTAAGGAAAACACAATAGTATTTAAACCTCCAATAATTTTCAATAATATCTTAACTTGGTTTGATAGAAAATTAAATGTGAAGAATAAAGTAAAAATAAAGCTGGACTAAGTAACACATTTTAAAGTGGTCAAACTACCTCTTTCATAGGTCCTCCTACCTCCCCTCATCTTTAAATAAAATCACTGGCGTACAGGTCCTTCATGATGAGTTATTATTTTTTGACAGTTGAGACATGGGGCCGTAATGGTGAATCACAGTGCCGGCAGCCCTCCCAGGACTGCGATGCTGAACTAATGCCCGCATCGACTCACCGCTAGACTTACGGTTAGGGAACTAAACAAATCCCCCTTTCTTTTTTTTTTTTTTTTTTAAGATTTTATTTATTTATTCGACAGAGCTAGAGACAGCCAGCGAGAGAGGGAACACAAGCAGGGGGAGCAGGAGAGGAAGAAGCAGGCTCTTAGCGGAAGAGCCTGACGTGGGGCTCGATCCCACAACGCCGGGATCACGCCCTGAGCCAAAGGCAGACGCTTAACCGCTGTGCCACCCAGGCGCCCCTTTTTTCTTTTTTTTAATGATTTTTTATTATATTATGTTAGTCACCATACAGTGCATCCCTGGTTTCTGATGCGAAGTTCGATGATTCATTAGTTGTGTATAACACGCACGTATTGCATGGTGCACTGGGTGTTACACGCAAATCCCCCTTTCTAAAGCCCCAACAAGTTCTTTGTCGTCCCTGTTGTTCCTGGCAACCTAAAGCATTCCTAACTCATTCCTAACCGAAGAAACCTACTTTAGAACCTTCAGTTTTTAAAATGAAGGTCTTCCTTAATGTAAATCCATATGCAAATTGAGACCACAATCGGCATTCAAGTTCAACTCTCTATACGTGAGCCTCTGAATCTGAAAAATCTCTTTGAAACTTACATTTCTAAGAAAGGAACAGCTAGAAATATGTAGCACTAAATAAGCGCGTGAAAATCGGGATCTGACTGCTGTAACGTTTCCAACCCCTATTTTTCAATTAGCTCTAAATTTACAGACTGTATTATTAATCTCCAGAACCTAAAAATGAGTCAACTAGACTCGTAACTCGTAACTAAATTAAATTAGATAAAGCACGATATTTCATAATTATCATTCTCTTCTTGGTGGTTTTATGTTTTCTGATGGAACAGAGAAGCTGTGATTAGTATACAATTTCTTCCTTTTGCATTCTTGCCACTACACCAGTTCTTCAGACTTGTTTCTTTCCTTTAATCATACTTCTAACATCCATTGTACTTGGAATACAACTTTCAAATGAGAAATAAGAAGCAGTCCAACAATTTTACCAACACTGCTGATGGAGAGGACAGGGGAGGGTACAAGAGATGAAAACAGGGTGAATTAGAAATTCCTTTCAATTTCAATTTTCTCACCTCTCCATATGGAACAAGCATGTCAAGGGGAGAATACAATTTTTTTAAAAAAAAACATAAGCAAAAAAAAAAGGATGTATTTTTAAAAACATGATGAATATCCCATACTTTAATTGTCCTAATGTAATTTATACACCACATGCCGAAGAAGCAGTTCTTCAGTAAACCAGGGAGGCAAGAAAAAGAACTGCAGTGAGGACAAGAGGGAGGAAGGGGGAGGAAGGAAAGGTGAAAGAAGACAATCTAACAATAAAAATTCTTAAAAAATTAAGCCTCTTAAAGCTGTGAAGCATTTAAATCCCTACTAGAAAAGCAGAGTTATGTTAAACACAACAGCTCATCTCTCAGGTGAACAGAGCGTTCTTTAAAACAAGAATTAGTGATCTTAGAACTTAATTAATGACCTTAAGCCTTGAGTAAGATTTGAGAATAACAAGGGATCTTTGTGAAGATTTTGGAAGCTTAACATACAATTTCTTGTTGAGTTTCATTCATAAGCTGCACATTTATTTTTAGTACATGAATTTGATATCATGTTTGTGAATACACAGCCATTATCCAAATTATGCCAAGAATAAAGAAGTTTTCTCTAACAACAGTTTATTATTATAAAAGTCTCATCTTAGGTAGATACGCGTTTGAAAATTTAAGGCTATTTTCTTTGCTCTTTCTCTATGACATTACTGTTAAGCTTTTAATTTCAGTGAGTGTATTTTTCATTTCTATATGCTTGTTTTACAAATTTGCCTGGTCTTTGGTATTGTCCTGTTTTTTTTCCATTAAAGTTTCTATTTCTTTTATTTATTTATTTTTATTTTTAAAAAAGATTTTTATTTATTTATTTGAGAGAGAGAGTAAGCACAAGTGGGGAGAGGGGTAGAGGGAGGAGGAGACTCCCTGCTGAACAGGGAGCCCAACGTGGGGCTCGATCCCAGGACCCTGGGATCATGACCTGAGGTGAAGGCAGACACTTAACCCACTGAGCCACCCAGGCGCCCACTTTGTTTCTTTTAAAATTGCTTCAATCATTTTAAACAGTTATTTTATAGTTTGCTTAAGACTGTTCAATATTGTGTAAAACCTGAGCTTCTATTTTCTTGTTTCTTTTGCTGTTGATTCTCCTTATCATTGTTTCCCATGTGGTTTGTAAGTTTTTACTGTGAATTTCTTCTTCCTCCCTCTTACCCTACAGAAGTTTCATATGCCCCAAATTGTGAGAGTGTTCTCTGGGGCAGTTTTTGCTTCCTTCTGCCAGAAACAAGGATTTTAATCATCCTGGACTAAATTTCATATAAATTTCTCAGCTTTTGGCTTCGTATCATGTGAAAGTGTAAATGGGGAGTTTCCATTTCTCGTGGGCACCTTTTTCATTCTTTTCTCCCAAGTTCTAGGGAAAAGTGTGATTCTGTTTATTGCTTTCAGGACTAGTGAGCAGTTAGTTATTCTCGTCTCCCTTTAAAGACTGGGCAACTCTTTATCCAGCTGTTTCCATGTGTCTGGAGAAAGAGGGCTCCCATGGAGGTCAGCCTAATCCTCCTGAGTATCAGAGTTCCTTTGAATATCCTTTCTCAACAGTATTCTGGCCCCTAGCCCCTTTGTAAGGACAGGAAGCCTCGGTTCTGTAGATTAAAGATCTGAAGTTTTTATAATTTGTGGTAAGCACTGCCTCTCTGTATGGGACACAGCATGGGGTTCGTGTTCAAGCCTGGCGGCTCACCAGCTCCTTGACCTTGGGCAAGTTAATTAAACCTCACTGAGCTCAGTTCAGTCACCTGCACTTTGGGAGGGACACTGATAACATCACATGAGTAAATGATATAGGTGTATGAAAAGCTCCTTGTCAGTTATTTGTTATTCTCCTGTTCTATTCTTCAAACCCAAACTCTACCCTTCTTCTACTCTTTTTGGTTTCTAATGCCTCCTGAGGAAGGCCCTGAACTTAACAGTACTTCAGACATTTTACATCACAGGTACTGAGAAAGGTCATCTGTATCTCTTCCTCCTATCATACATGCTGTATTTTGGAAGTTTAGCTTAAAAAGCCATGTTTTCGGCTTACCTTTGGCTTTGGATTCCCAGTCACCCTGCATGTGAAAGTTACAGGCATTCCCTCAAAGATCTTGTAATGTTTCAGCTTCATCTCAAAGAACGGTGCCACTCCATTTTCCACAGGCACGTCCCCATACTGAATGTCATCACCTGATTCATCCACAGGAGACCGTTCTAGCCTGTACTCGATTTCACTGATGAGTCTCTGTTCACAGCTGGAGACTTTGTATTCCTGTATCAGGCAGAAAAAACATCATGTTAGCAACTTCAGTCCCTTGTGTCCCATGTGTCTCAGGAGTCTTATTCTCCTCTCCATTGAGGCACTCAAAAGACAGTGATCTTTTTACCAGAGACTTAAAACAAGTCCAAACCCAACTCAATTCCATGTAAAACAAAAAACATCTGGAAGTAAGTATATATGATATTTCAAATTGTCTTCAGGTCTTATCATCTTCCTCCCTCCAAAAAACTATGAAGATGAATTTCTTTCTCTTTTCTCTTGGGGGGTGTGGGGAAGAAAGAAAAAGGCAACAGCTTTGTATGCCTAAACTGCTCACGAAAAGAAAACACGATGGAACAGTGGTTTCTTTCTGGAGGCTGAAAGCTGAGGCGGGCTGGTGCAGCTCTTCGGAAGGGCAGGCAGCTGCAGGGTCGCACAGCATTTTATCAAGCGAATAATGGGCAAAATGGCATTTCTTTTCACTCCTAACAATCCTCAGCCACAAAGCCTCTGAACTCCTCCTCAGCTTTGCAGCTAGTAGGAACTACTCTCCACCCTCTTTAAAAAGAAAAACGGAATTGACAGTCCAGTCAGAATTTTGGTTAAAAAGACAAAAGCAAAGTAGCCATCAACATCCTATGGTGATGAAGGGGGGTCCTACGGTTCTCTTGTTACAAAGCACAATGAAAACAAGGCAGCCCAGTACCAAAGACTCTCTCTTTAGTAACAAATAAAAGACGTTTTAACTAGGTTTTCTCATAAAAAAGTTACCCTGCCTTTAAAAAAACTGTTGTCTTGAGGGAAGAAATACAACAGTATGAATAAAACTGCAAAAAATACAGGAGTTGTTTTGTTTTAATTACTATCAAATTAATCAGTTTAAGAATTAGCACGTTTTCCCCCAGAAAGGTATAACAAATGAGAAACTTTTAACAATTTACAGTTCAGAGTATTCACTTAGTGACAGAATCGAATTCAAGTTTGTAAATATATGACAAAAAGCACACGGCAGTAACTCTGTTCATCTGATATTAAATAGAACTAGACACTGGTCATAGGACTTGTAGTTGCTACATGGCAGTAAAGACAGATACACGGGTAAACAAAGAAAAACACGAGAAAACAGATAACAGTGAAAGACAGGAAGGAGAAGAAAGGTGAAAATCTTAACCTTTTGACCGTCCAGAGGACTCCCTACAGAAGCATGAGGAGACCCAATTTCCTGTAATGGCAGAAAAAAAAGAAGTGAAGACTAACGACAGAAATAAGAATCTAGCAAGATTTCTAGTTTTGTTGTGGTAGCAATATTTAACACAGAAAAATCTTCGGATATTGGAGGCAGACCTATTTCTCAACATCTATAAGAGTTTACTTGATCCTTTAAACTTGTTTTAAAAAGTTTTTTTAAATCTCGAGACTACATCTGGAAACTCCAAGCAGAAGCTGTGGAGGTTATAAAACAGCTTACATCAAATCCATGAAGGGACTTTCTGGTGGTAGCAGGGGAGCAAAAATAGCGATTTAGGTTTCTGCTGATTAGTGATTTCTACTATATATGTGAAGGAAAGTAAAGACATCATTTTTTTCTATACACAGATATTTTACTTTGACTAGATGTTAAGAATATAATTGGAAATATTCACTACCTATTTCAAACAATTTCAGCGAAACTGTTTCTCCCCATGAAGCTGTTTTGCATTAAAGCACAGGACAGGAAAAACAGAAAGATACTTGAAAGGAGAATAAATTGATCAATAAGAAGATAAAAAGAACAGGTATCACTGACTGAAATAACTCTTATCAGTCACTTAACACACCCATCTGGCGCATGCTATGTGCTCAATAAATATTAGCCATGAGGCTGACTGGTGATATTAACACCACTTTTCTTTGACTTGCCCTCTACTTCCCACAGAATTGATCCCAAGAATAGTGTCCATAAAGAGGATGAGGAGAGGGAACAGAATAATTATTATTTTTCGAAAAAAACAATTATTAGTCCAGAGGAACACAGTACCTGATTAGCTGTTTCCTCTTCTGGCTCCTGAATATTAAAAACAGTTGCACTGTCAGCACCTAGTAATCGACGAGCCATTCTCTCCTCATAGGTTAACCTCTAAACAAAGTAAGTCACAAAAAACACAGTATTAGCAAATTCACAGTCACATACCGCCTCACGATAAGGAATTTTAAAAAATGAGTTTTGATGTTTTCTGTAACTATTTTCTCTCAGCCTTCAGATGCCTGTGTATAAAAGGAGTCTGTTTCTTTCCCATCCTTCAGGTCACTCCCCTCCCCTTCTGGTCTTAGTGACCTAACCCAGTGTTTGGAGATGGGGTGACTACTCTCGAGAGCCACCAACTGATACAGCACAAATTTAAGGTGAATATAACAATCGAACAAGGCAGAAACCACAAAGAAAATATGGGTCATGTGCTAATCCTTAATGAGCCATACAGAGAAAAAAGATATTCAAATAGCAAAATACTTTTTAAGGGAAATGTTGTTTTCATAGCCGTCCACAAGCTTCACAACAGCCTAGTCGGCTCCAA
Source organism: Ursus americanus (assembly GCF_024610735.1). Lineage (NCBI taxonomy): Eukaryota > Metazoa > Chordata > Mammalia > Carnivora > Ursidae > Ursus > Ursus americanus. Next base: position 55,181,721 of record NC_142139.1, on the reverse strand, counting down.
GCCTCTGATAAGGGAAGTTTCAGACCAGCTGGCAGTGGTCCCCTCTGTTTGGGGTTCTCACCTCCGAGGGCATTTCCTAGGCTGCTGTGTGGCAGGTGAACGTAGGCAAATATAATAGTCCACAAAGAACGCCTGCACATGGCTGAATTAGCAAACGGACTGTGAAAGATACTTGCTAAAGCTAATATCCACAATTCGAGATTCTACTTGGAGGCAGACTGCTTGCCCATCAGGCAAACAAAGTGGTAATGTTTTTGCATCTAGCAGCCAGGACTCTAGATTTGGCCAAAGCATATTTGCTGGGCCATTCTTAACACAAAAGAAATGCCAACGTTTTTGTTCTGTCTATTGGGCTGTTTCCTGCCTTTGAGTTTTGCTTCTAAAATGCGTTAGAATTACAGGTCTGGGAAGAACTTTCAGAGACCCTCTGTCCCATAAACAAGTGTTTGATTCAAAGTAGAGAATAATTAGTAAGGCAGAATCTTAAAAAAAAAACCAAAAAAACAGAATTTATTTCAGTAAACTTCCAAACTTCTGAACGTAGATGCAAATTCTATTGGAAACTCTCTAATCAGGAAAATATGTTGAATAAATTTACAATTTCCAGTAATTGCTGGTTCTAGTCCCAGCTGGAACCGGGAAGTGAAACAAGTTAGTGCCAAATGACAGAGTCCTGAAGTTCATATTATTTCATTTACTAAAGAAGGGGTGGAGGATAAGACGAGGTAGAGGTCGATGTTTGGTGCATGGACTGTCTCAGTCCAAGTATGTTGTTACTTAAATTAATCTGCTCACATCTGTTAAAGAATCACTGAATTCAGTTTTCAAAGAGAGTTTTAAATACCTGCTCTCTTAAAAGCCTTCCTAATGTTTTCGTGGAGAACTGTATCAACATCAAAGGTAGGACTGGAGTAATTTCTACCCTATTCCGTATAAGCAGAAATAGCAATTTGATACTTAGTCCTTTGCCAGAATGCACCTGCTACCAGTAAAAGTCAAATTCACTTCAGTTTTGTTTCTAAACCACTAGGCCATGTGGATATCCAAGCTCTGTCTACAGAAGCCAAAATTAAGTAACAGAATAATATGCAACACTAGGAAAAAGTTGTCCTTTTAAACTCTCAAATGTGGAAATCTTTGGAACTCGCTGTGAATGTTGCTCACTGCTAAACAGAGAGATATACATGTAATATACATAATATGATATAACAGCTTATAGAAGTCTTAAGTCTCCTTAACCAAGAGACTCTTAGTCCATAAGGAATGTTTACACAGAGATCCAAAAAACGCAAAAAACTGGAGAAATGCCTTTACCTGGCTTGAGTAAGTTCCCACAAGTATTTGTTTTAATCTTCCAAAGGCTTTAGTTGACAGAGCCAGGGAAAACTTCCAGAGTGTGCACATTTACACATGCAATTACTTATTTCAGGGAGAAAATATTTTCCCTTTGTGAAAATCTTCTCTTCTCAATGAAATGAATGACCAACACAAGATCTCATTAGAATTTTAATCTTCCTGAACTCAGATTAGGATGCCCTGATAAAAGCAGCATTCAGCACCCCTCCTCTACCCTCCACCTTTCCCATCAAACATGCTCTGTTCTCACATTTTTATTTATTGATGTGTGAGAATTAAAATTCCTAGAAAACGTGTTTAACATAGAGAGCTTTCTACTCTGAAAAAGGTATCTGAGAGGGAGCTTTTATACAAAGAGGCCCTTTTCTTCTTCTACTTAAGAGCCGGGCAAATTTTTCTGGTGGTAATTCCAAAATAAAGCCACAAAAGGCTCCTTTCCTTCACCTAGGAAGTCTTATTTGTGAGACTTGTTCTTCCTGTCCCCTAAAAAATACTCGGATGTGATAAGAGGAAGGGTCAGTAAAAAATGAGAAACAACTGGTGAGGAAACATTGAAGTCCAATGGCGAAAACATCTTATATACATCGTTCCCCAGATCCACCGTGCGGACAGCAGAACGGTACTGTGAAACAAGCGCTACTCCTTCAGATTACCGATTCGGCCCCTAGGAATGGTCTACTCGGACAGTACTGGACTCCAGCGGCCATGTCCTCAGGAAAGATAGTCTTTGTGTAGGAGTACATGTCATAGAATCCACATTCTCCTTTTGGTACTTTTGGTAGATAGAGATCATTCCAGAGCACACCTTCCCCCTCCTACCCAGCCCGATTTGTTCCCTTTTCTTTGTAATTCTGCAATTCCTCATTTGTTTCACTCCCCACCTTAAAATCAGCCCTTCCTCTTTATCTCCAACTTGCTCTCTTCCCTCCAAGAATGGTTTTCATGACCGGCAGGAAATAATGGAAGCCTTTCCACTTTCTCCCTTTTCCCCAGATTCAGGCCATCATGCTAAGAAGAACACTGAGATTTAGGGGTAATGAAATCAATTTTGTGGACAAAGTGCAAGAACCAAAGTGGAGGAAGTGCTCTCTGATGTGGGCAGCTAAAGTCCAAGTCCAGGCCCCAAATCCATCTCTGCGTACCGGCTGGCCATTGTTCAGCAGGTCCTCCTTGAAGCGAAGTTTTCTTTCCAGGTCTTGAATGACAGCATCCTTTGTGCCTTGAATCTCCTCATCAGAAGCTATTCTAGCAGTTCTATTGGTCTTCTTTGGAAATCCCCTGCAGGACAAAAGCACAAGGCAATAGAGTCACTTGTCAGGCACATAAATCCAAGCCAAACATTCAAGTCCAACAAAGACAGTACATGTGTCAGTGTATCCCACTCTTTTCTAATGCTGTATCTATTCCCATTAATTACGCAAAGAACCATGAAAGCTGGTTTCGGTGTTCAGGTAACACTAACTGGAACCAGTTTTCAAAGAAAGTGGACATACTTTAGGAAGTGTGTCTCAGTGGTTAGAGAAATGCCAAGAATAGGGAAGGCCTGTGTTTTAGTCACAGGGAGGCAGCAATGTAAAGTGAAAATACGGTGTGATTTGTAATCGCAGCTAGGTTTAAAATCTAGCTCTGGGCGCCTGGGTGGCTCAGTTGGTTAAGCGTCTGCCTTCGGCTCAGGTCATGATCCCAGGGTCCTGGGATTGAGCCCCGCATCAGGCTCCCTGCTCAGCGGGAGCCTGCTTCTCCTTCTACCTGCCGCTCCCCCTACTTGTGCTCGTGCTTGCTCCCTCTCAAATAAATAAAATCTTTAAAAAAAAATAAAAATCTGGCTCTGTCTGGTATTAGGTTTGTGACTTTGGGCAAGTTTCTTAACATTTCCTTTAAACAGGTATAAACATATATACCATATATGGCTATTGAGAAGATTTGAAAGAGAACATACTTCTTTCATACTTTCGTAAATTCAATCCTCCTGATGCTTTGCAATCGATTTATTCAACAATACTGTCTAGCTTATTCGAAGCAAATATTGTTATCTTCCCTTCCATCCCCTTTTATCCTGATTTGATTAGAGGAGGCCAGTGTTATAAAAGGTCTATTTTATACTAAAGGGCTATAAAAGGTCTGCAGGTCCTGCTATGCCTGGTACACCCCAACACCCCAAGCCTCTAAACCTCCTGGAGAGCCTAGGGATAAGTAACATCTCAGAACTTTCCTTTCCAAGGGCAGCAACAACGCCCTGGACCATGTGAGCCAGGGAATCATTTTTGTTGATGCCTTAAGCAATTTGCTTCCTACTTCCTTCCTATTCCCTCAGAGGGCTGTGGGTAAAGACTCAAGAGAAATAGAATACTATATAGTAGTGAAAATGAATGACCTGTAGCTACCCATTTCACTAAAGTTGAATTTCAAAGATGTAATGTCAAGTTTTAAAAAAGGCAAGTTAAAGAATACATCAAATATGCTTCCATTTATAAACAGACAAAAGCTAAGCGGTCTTCTACCAAGGCGGGGGTTCTCAAAGGGGGGTCCCTGGACCAATGGCACCCACATCACCTGAGAAACTATTAGAAATGCAGATTTTTGGACTCACTCCAGACCTACTGAATCAGAAACTCAGGTTAGGGTCTGGCAATCTGTGTTTTAACAAATCTTCTAGGTGATTCTGATACATTAAAAAACGTTTGAGAAATAAACTTAGGGAAACATACATACATAAACCATTAAGACAAGTAAGAGAAGGATTAACTCAGAAATTCGGGGTAATGGTTATCTCTCCGGGACAGCTGTGGATGTGACTGGGGAGGGTGACATAGGGAGCCTTCAAAGGTACTCGAAACAGGTATAATTTTTATTATTATTCTTTTAAACTACACATATACCTTGTATATGCTTCCTTATTTATACGTTTTATGGTAAGACATTTTTAAGTTTAAAAAAAAAGTTTACTGAAAATATGTCAAGGCATTGTGTGCTGGATACCACCTCACTGATACGGTAGAAAGCCCCAGTAAGGCTGAGGATGTAAATTAACACTGAGGTTCACCAAACCCTCTGCTTCTCACCATTTCACCCAAAAATGCTGCGAACAAGACAGTCACTAAATACGCGAGAGAAAACACGAGCATCCAGTAACCACGGTGCACTCGGCCCTCGTCAGTAATACCATGGAGTCCTGAGGCCTGTGCTCCTCCTGTCCGTTCCCCTTTGTGTCCTTGCTGAACTTCCCCTGATTTTGTGGGGTGTTCACCTTCCAATGTGCTTAGAGAAGGTGACCACCTGCCCAAACTCAGGGGTGACTGACCTAAGTTAATTTGAGTGGTCTCAATCCCCTGGACACTGGTTAGTGTGGCCAGAGGCATGTGGTGGAGCCTGGCCACTGAGACTGGGGAAATGTCAGTGGGAAAGGGTGAGGTGCTCTAGTTAAAAATTTCTCACCTCTAAAAAGCAACACACAGGAAGAAATGCGCCTCTTCTTTCACTGGCCACCACTGTGTCAAAATGTAATGCCCCAAACTGCTGCATCCACACTGAGCACAAGGGGAGAACCCGTGACGTGCTGAGGACGACAGCTTGGAAGGACAGAGACCCCGGAGCCCTGATTATGTTTTTGGGACACGGGTGACATACCCGTGGGACTGCCTGACCCCACACTTGTTATGTAAATCAATAAACCAGGTGTATTTAATCCACGGGTAGTCGAGTCTTCTGATACCTATTGCAGAAAATACCCTGACAGCTTTTCCAGGTTCTTCCTTTTCTAGTCATTTGCCCTGAAGTTCAGATGGAGGGTGTTAAACACTGGTATTAAAAAAAATATTGTGATATCCTGTGAGCATCAAAGACTTGGTCAGACTTGGTTGTATCCTACTCCCTGGGAATGGATCTTGATTTTTAAGGAGCTGGGCAGTGAATCTGTGACACAGGAACAGCGAGAGCCATAGGAATCATGACTTATAATAACCTTGATTTTTAGAACCATACCGTCCTTCAACAAAAATGTGCATTCTGTGCCAGCTTCCTGAGCCTGGCGCCTCTGGCCCTTACTCTCTTTCTCAGGACAATGTCGTCAGCCTATATAGCCTTCAGATTAATGTCCCCTTGGAAAGGAGGACCCTGACCAAGTCTACCCATTAGTTATTGTACTGTGTCTGTTTTCTTCATAGCACTTATCAAACTTTATTAATCTACGTTTTTTTTAATTGCCTCTCTCACACCATGCCTCTGGTTAATTGTAATGCTTGCCAAATAGCAGACCCGAAAATAATATTCATGGAATAAGTGAATGGATGTACTATGTATCTTCACTTCTTGTTTTTTGTTTTTAATTTTATTTATTGGGGCACCTGGGTGGCTCAGTCGATTGATGTCATGATCCCAGGGTCCTGGAGTCAGGCCCAAGTCAGGCTCCCTGCTCAGCAAGGAGTCTGCTTCTCCCTCTCCTCTGCCCTTTTCCCCCTGCTTGGGCTCTCTCTTCAAAAAAATTTGAGAGAGGAAGAGGAGGGGTGGGAAGGGTGGGCGGGAGAGGCAAATGCAGAGGGAGAAGCAGACTCCCTGCTGAGCAGGGAGCCTGATGTGGGACTGGATCCCAGGACCTTGGGATCATGACCCGAGCCGAAGGCAGACACTTAACCCACTGAGCCACCCAGGCGCCCCTCTATCTTCACTTCTTTTTTTTTTTAATAATTTTTTATTATGTTATGTTAATCACCATACAGTATATCCTTAGTTTTTGATGTAGTGTTCCATGATTCATTGTTTACGTATAACACCCAGTGCACCATGCAACATGTGCCGTCCTTACTACCCTTCTGACCTTTCTCTGCCTTCCTCCCTCAGGCAAGAAAAATTGTCCCAAAGCCATCTGTAATCAAACCACATATAAAACATCAGGCTCAGAACACATACAAATTACACGGTTTGGAAATAAAGTTCTGTGCTGCTTTTAACTAAAGCCTTAACATCTGTGACCTACAAGAGGTACATTCTGAAGTCACCTGAAAGGTAAAATGAAAGCCAGCTCTGTGTCACGTCACATATTATTGGGGACACATGGGTTCCCATTATTACTTTGAGCCTGACAACATAAACGAGTTGTGAGGACGAGCAGCACTGACCACAGAAGCTTCACTGTGTCTCTGCAGGCAGAACACCCCGAGAGCCATGTTCTCGGCATAAATAAGAAAGAAAGGGCAAAGGGCAGCTGTCAAGGCCAGAACAGATCACCTAAACAATAGAAACAGAGAACTGGTTTTTTAAAGTCAGCCACGAGTCCTCTTGAACAAGTAAACACCTGTCTATTCACAACAGGAGTCCTGTGGCTTAAAAACATTTCTCAGTATACTTGAGTCTTTGGGGATCTTAAGAACAACTGCTCTGGGACATTTCATAGAGAAGCCATTCACCTTGGTCTGGGTTCCTGCCACCCAGATATTTTATTGTTTCAAAGAGTACAATTAAAATTACTCTTTGACCCACATAAAAATCTTGATCATTCTATATTTCTTTTAACAAGGGCATTCCGTAAACACAGAAAGATGACAAGCGTTAGAGGAACATTTACTTCATCTCTATTTCCCACTATTTTAAAGACATTATTTTCTCTTACAGAATTTAAGGTACACGTATTTTCTTGGTTCTGAACAATTAACACTGAAATCAAATCAATCAACTGAAAGATTTTTAAATGTGTAACAGTCACTGCACAAATACTTATTGAGTATCTAGGAAGGCACAATGCTGGGCCAATACATCAGCACAAATTCTGTTAAGCCTCTAACTCCATAGTTGGTTTGTAAGATAAGTGACTGTGTCACCTGATGACATCCTGGAATTCTGTGCAGTAGAAATTCTATGCATAAAAGTGAAAAACAATAATAAAACAAAAGCCTTATCACTATAGTCTAAAAAGTATCCTACCTGACAAGAAGATAGCCAAGTCCTAAAGGGTGGTCTTTGCTCTTGGAGGGGTTGATAATCAAGCTGGAGTATAAATGAAGGAACAAACTACGTCGTAGTAATTCTAGGTGCAATGGGAGTTAAAAAAAGAAGAGAGTGCTGGCTAGCATGACTGCAGAAGACTCCATGAAAGAGTAGAATCTGGGATCCTGAAGGATGATGCGGACGCAGACGAGGAGAGATGGGGAGGGGAAGGAATTCAGACTTCGCAGGAATAAAGGTGTAGAAGGGATAATCTCTTATTTTTTACTGCCTAAAACACTGTGGTTTGGGCTAGTGACTAGTGGCTACATGCCTCAGTTTCCTCCTCTGTAAAGTGTAAAATGTCGGTAGTACTAGCATAGAGCTCCTAGGATTACTAGGAAACGACACGAGCTAATACACGTCAGGCACTTGGATCAGTGCCTGCCACACTAAGGGTGTCTCTGGAGGGGACAACGGAACCTGTCCGGTATGGAAGCCAATCAGGGAGATGAAACTGGCTGAGGGGAAAAGACTGAAAGTGGGAAAGGAGTTTAAAAAGATGCCAAGAACTCTTGACCCGTTTCCAAAAAGGTGCAAATAACCTTTATTGATTGGCTTCTCAGTGTTCAGTTCTGTTCTAGGTGCTCAGGATACAATGTTGAACAAAACGAAGTGACTGTATTTCGAAAAATCATCTTCTGTGGCGGGGATGGCGGAGACGGGAAATAAAAGGGTGGCAGGAGGGACACAGCGGGAGGGTGTAAGTGCTACGAAGGGACGGGAGTGTGAGTGGGTGGCTGTATTACACAGTGCGGTCAATCACAGGTCTGAGGAGGTGACGCTACCTCTGAGGCCTAAGTGACAGTGTGAAGACCCGCAGGGACAGCTAGGTGCTGCAGAGGTCGCACGGTCTGCATGAGCCTGGCAGGGTCACCAGGGCATCGTGAACCCTGAGAAAAGACGTACAGGATACAGTACTTCTCACCCTTGTTTTACCACGGAACCTTTCTTTCCAGAGAGTGTCTCATTTGGATTAACGCGATTCAGAAAACACTTCAGGCAACTGGGTTAAAACTGAGCACAGAGTGAGTATATAATGTTAGCGTAGAAACCAAAGTGGAGTATGCTTTTGTGGTGCAGGCAACAGAAAAGAAAAACAGTTCTAGGCTCTCGAGGCTAAGTTTTGGCAACTGAGTTTGTTTCCCTATAAAACTCATGCCCTGTTGGAATGTAACGTAAAATGGCAGTGGCTGCCTCTCCCCAGTGGCACCACTGTTGATAAATGAAGAGCAACAACTCATTAGGAAATTTTACAAAGAGTACGTGGTGACAAAGAGATGATCTCCTTTCATGATGGTTTGTACGATTAAAAATAAAAATGCTTAAATGCTTATTCAAAGTAAACTGTTACTAAAACCAGAACCCTTCACAAAAACCCCTACTCAGAAGCAGATCTTAAGCAGTAAACAGTTCATACAAGCCTCCCACGCTGAATATAAATACTTCCGTGTATACAGTTCGGCCCAACTCTGCAAAATATATTACTGACCTGTTTACTCTAGCTTCAACAGTAAGTCACTTACCATTTTAAAATAATATTCATGTGGTCGGGGGGGTAAAAACATCTTAAGCATATACACATGCATCTGGAAGGTAAAATCTTCCAGATGCAACCCCACCAAATCCTAGGAGGTTTTCTTTCTTTCTTTTCTTGGCTACTGAATAATCTTGAAAGCATCCTGCCCTTGATATAGCATTCTAGGTCAGTTTTGTCAGTGTATTCCAGAAACTCAGATCTCCACAGTACAACACTGATTTAAGAGGTGATGTGCCTATCTAGCCATCAAAGACTTTTTCTAACTACGTAGAGTCCTCTTATTCTCTTCTCAGATTCAGTGATATCTAACAGTAACTAAATTCCACAAAATTCCACAGTAAGCAGAATCATTAACATGTTGGCATTTAGGAATCCCTCATATTCAAGAATGTAATATACGAATTAATATATAAAAAAGCCCAAGATACACAAACTTGAGTTTTTATGTATCAATTCTATTTTTTCTAACTGAATTTTATTATGAAGCCAAAGGTGTTAGAGTACAAGCGGATAACCTGAGCTCATACCTAAAGGAAAATAGATGCCTTTATAAATATATTCAGTTCTCCTCACATTACCTTCTGGCTTCTCTAAAGAATAAACTTACACACGTGTGTGCACCGTAGCACTACGTGGTACAGAGCCATCCAAGATGAGCAGGTCTGATTCTGACCTGTTCCTGGGGCAGACATTTCAACGGAATCATCATTAGTCACAGCAGACCCCGAGACCTGACTTGCTAATTTGCCAGGAAATAGTTGCCCGGGATCGGATGCAACGTTCTGGGCAATCCTCTAAGATACTAGTGAACCCAATAACAAGACCCTGGGAAAGCCTGCAACCCCTTCAGGCCTCTGCCTTTGACGGGGAACGACAAGGCCCCCCACCTCGCTGTTTCCTGCAAGATGGGAGAAAGACAGGAGTGATGAGATAATATCTGCAGAGTCCAGTGCAGCTTTTGTCTTTTGTCTTTTCTGTTAGTTACTATCTAACAACTGTCTTGACTTAGTACAAGTACAAAGTACAAATAAATCTTTACAAACTTTTCCTTAAGACTTAGGGGATTCTGTTTTGTTGGTCTGCAGCTGTTTTCTTTGATCAAGAAGTAGCAGATATCAGATTTATCTGAGATCAACCTGGGCAATACACCCAGGCTAAGTCACGCGACTCTCTCTTTGCTCGGGCTTACTCCAGAACCCTGAGAAATCCCTTTGCCTCTTGGCACTCTCACCTTGAATGCAGAGTGATGATAATGTCCCCACCTACCTGTTTCTTATAAATGAGGGAGAAAGAGAGGGACAATGAGGTAATGTCTGGAAAGAGCGGAGTGCCTACAGAATAAACGCTCTCATGGATACATCCATATAAAAGCTCTCATTGACATATGCTGTTCCTTCTGACAGACATGGGATAACATTTCAAACCAAGGCCTACTTATACAAAAGAGGCAATTAAGAGTATAAAACATTGTAGCACTGTGGCTATGTGGCCCTCCCTTAGACACTGATTCTAAGAATGTGAAGGTGGCCAAAAACTACAGTGCCAACCTGGTTCTCAGCGACAGTTCTGATCTGATTCACCGGGAGGCTCGCTACAGCTGCTCCGAGACCAGCAGAGACACAGCCGCTGCACTCCCCCTAGGTGGCATTCCCCAACCCTCTGCATTCCCACCGCCTCGCAGGAGCTTACTGTGTAAAGGAACGGGGGACAGCAAGGGGAGCCGTAAAACTAACTATCAGCAGTTGTGAGGGGAGAACGCATGAATGTTATCGAAGTGCACACGGGCTTCTAAGGCACGTTTTCTCCTCACTGCCCCCATCTGAAAGATTTAGTCAACTTCACATTTGTGTCCATCAACAGCTTTGAGAAGCTGCTAGTGACCCCGGTCACCTTGGGGAAGAATGTAGCTGTCGGAAGAAAGAAAGGCGCTGGAGGAACTGGCTGTGCAGAAGTTCCCCAAACCGCAATCAGCCAACAACCAACCAGTGTCGCTGTGGGTCTGAGCGCAGCTCACTGTCACTGGCCTTCTTGACCTGCTGGTATACCCCTGGCATCCACGGCCTTTGCTCCCTGACTGCCTGACCTCTGCTACCCAGACACATGAGAAATAGAACCTTATCTTCATGGACTATTTAAAAACTTAGTGCATGACCAGCCTACCCTTTTCCAGATTAAAACGAGGACAATGCTAAACATACAAACAGAATAAAACAACTAGAATGCCACTGATGATTAAGAAAACTGAGATAAGTGACATTTATATTTAAGACTTTGCTAAAACAAGGCAGGCAAAAAAACAAAACAAACAACTTACCATATTTCTACTTACTGAGTCATGTGTAATCAATCTATTTACTGGCACTTGACAAATACAGCAAAACCATTCAACCAGAGAAATTACACATATAAGTAGAACTGAATTTGCTATCATAATCGCAAATTCACAGTGAAATATAAATGAAAGTAACTTAAAGGACTGATTGGACAACAGTTTGCCAGTTCCTACAAGTTCAAGGATGCCATAATTTGTAGTCATGGCATCCCTAACAGGGACATTTGGCAAATCAATTGGATTAGGATAGAAAAATAGCTATCTTCTCGTTTTTAATTCAGAACGCAAATGAGGGATCTCATAATATACCAGAGGAGAAACATGTTCCAAAAGTCACGTGTATCAAACTGGAAGAATGAATGTTTCAAGTATGTGTGATTTAGCAAAAGGAAAATTCCTTGGAGACAAAAGGGTAACCATAATGATGGCTTATTGGACTGGCGCAGAGATAAAAATCTGCAGCCTATATTGCCATTTATCTTTGGTGTCGCAGTGTCTATCTTTGGGTACAGTTTTCCATAGATCCCACAAAATTAGCATGACTTCTCCATTAATTTTTAAGAAATGGCAGGAGCTGCTAGATTCTTTAATGGTAATAACTGTAAAATGCTTTACTCCCTAAAATTAATACTATCATAGATAAGAGATAAATGCTTCTATTACTTGCAGTAAGCTCTTAGAACTACATATATTCTTACGAGAATTTCAAAGATCAGAAAAAACTACTGTTTCTACTTAAGATGATAAAAGGTATGATGACCCAACATCTTTGATAGTTTAGTCCTTGTTCAGTAGGAGAAAGATTACACAGTTAAGTGCTTATCTTCCTGGGAAGCAAGATTTGGTACCATTTCCTAGTCAGAGGGACAAAACAGTGTCATGCAACAAACTCCCACTTTTTGAATCTAACAGTTAGCTTCTTTGTGGCAAGAGAATACTTCGTTTCCTAGAAGCCAAATAAAAGAAAACCAAGAAGTAGGGGAGAAAAACAAAAGTTTTCTCAGCCAAGTTGACTCACTCAACTTTCAGTAGAAGCCCATTATCACATTACTATACCACCTCTCCTCCTTTATTCTACTTATTTATGCATTCATTTGAGGTTTTTCCAATAAAAATTTGAGAAGAAGCCAGATTCAAATATAGAATTCACATAATCAACATTTAGAAAGTGCCTAAGGAAACAAGACATTGCTAACTGATACAGCTTGTCCTCAGTACAGCTTGTCCAAGTCAAGCATAGCAATGCTCATCTCTAATGTGGTATTAGTACATCCCCAAATGGGAAACTTTTTCATATAAATGAAAATAACCTAATTCTAAGGTCTTTTCATTTTATTCTCTAGTAGAATTTCCTTTTCTCTCTGAACAATATTTGGATTCTGGGAGACTGAAGTAGGATTTTGGAGTTTATTTCAGAGATGTAGGAACTGGCTTGATGTTTGCTGATGGGTACTTGTTTTTGAACTCTTCAGTAAAATGAGTATATGCTGCCTTTTCGTCATCAATAATATGTGCCAATCACCTAAATGACAGATTTCTTTTGAAGGCTTTAGTGCACTTTTGTAGATGTCATCTTAGTCTCATAGATTTTTCTATTTAAAGACTTCAGATGGCTGCCATAGCATCATTGCAACATAAGGAAAGACAAGTACTTAGATAATCTGCAAAGAGAAAAACTGAGACAGAGGATCCATACAGTCTAGCTAGAGATTACCATTAGGACAGAACTGGCACATCACTTCACTAGATTGCACGCATCCTCACTTCCTTGCATCGATAACACAAAGACATTTACCTGTTTTTCTTCCTTCTGCCCAATGACTACATATATATAAAGGCGTAGTTTTTAATTGTTAATTTAGCTATTTCAAAAACATTAGGCATATACTTAATAACCAAGCCCCTCCACAGTTATTGTAATACTGATCTGAAATATTAAGATACGTGGTTTGTTGGTAAGAGCATGAATTCGGAGTCAGACAGACGTGAATTCAAATCTCCGTTGAGTGGCTAATGGGACCCTGAGCAAATTCTTCACCTACGGGAATCCTCAGCTGTAAGTGGGGCCGCGATACCTCTTAGGAGCGCATCAAATGAGGGAGCAACCGTGAACTGCACGGTGCTCTACGTGGTAGCTAGCGCCACTCTCTTCACAATTATTAAGAGCCCTGTGTACACCGTGGATGGTTTCTGATGAGAGTCTTACACTGTTTAATGTAGAAGAGAAAGTACTGGTCTTGGTAACGGTAAAGTAGCTAAGCAAGAATAGTTCGGTAGGGGCGCCTGGGTGGCACAGCAGTTAAGCGTCTGCCTTCGGCTCAGGGCGTGATCCCGGCGTTATGGGATCAAGCCCCACATCAGGCTCCTCCGCTATGAGCCTGCTTCTTCCTCTCCCACTCCCCCTGCTTGTGTTCCCTCTCTCGCTGGCTGTCTCTATCTCTGTCGAATAAAATAAAAATAAAATCTTTAAAAAAAAAAAAAGAATAGTTCGGTAAAGTTGTCGTGATAAGAATCTTAACACGACGGAAGGAAAGACGCGGAAACGGTACAGCGCTAGCCCTGGGCTGTGGATTAGCGGGTGTGCGGGGAGGGCAGCGGAGGCGTGCAGCTGTCACTCACACGGGGGTGACGCCCTTGGGCAGGCCCAGGGCGTTGACGGCCACCGGCGGCGGCTGCGAGGGCAGCAGGGCGCTGAGGAAGGCCGCGGGCGTCTGGCTGTGGCCGAAGCGGGCCGTGGGCGAGGCGCACAGGGAGGCCGGGGCCACGCTGGGGAGCGGGGGGCGGCGGCGGCGGCAGCGGGAACACGTCGGGCACCGGGAAGGCCGTCGTGGGGCTGAAGACCGGGGGCGGCGGCGGCGGGGGCGACGGCGAGGACGGGCACCACGGAGCCTCGGGCTCGGCGCCGAAGGGCTGCGTGAAGGGCGGCGCGGACGCGCGGCCGAACTGCTTCAGGGTCGGGGACATGGGCGACGGGAGGCTGGAGGAGCTGGGGCTGGAGGCCGGCGTGCCGTGGCCCGACGCGGGGCCGAGGTTCTGTGCCGCGATGAACTGCTTGGGGCGCGCGTAGTTGAAGGAGCCGGAGGACTGCATGGCGGGCGCAGAGCGGGAGGCGAGGGCGCTCATGGGCTCCGGGGAGGCGGGCGACGCGCAGGCCGCGAGCTCGGGGAAGGCGGGCGGCGGCGGGAAGGGCGGCGACGGGGGCGCGCTGCGCGGGGCGGCGGCGGGCGGGGGGTGCCGCGCGCTGGCCTCCTGCTCCAGCCGGATTTGGTTCTGGAGTTGCTGGATTTTCAGAGGGTCCCTGTGGGGGGTGGGGGGGGAGAGAAAAGCGACACCTTCAGAGAGGGAACTAGAAGGAATGTTCACCTGGGGCAGCGAGGTTAACTTGGGGGCGAAACTTCTGACGTACGCCAGCTCCAAAGGATCACCTGAATAAGTGGGTCTGAATAAGGCCCGAGTTATTTAGCCTAAAGTGTGTTGCCCGTTATTAATTCTGGACAAAGCGCTAAGTCAATTAAGTATAATCGGTTATCTCAAGGTCTAATTTAAGTTTTACCTAAGATGATCCAAATCAATTTACAAATTCCAGTGATGGAAATTTGGTCTGACTTCCAGAACCATATTTCATTTTAACAGAACCAGAAATATGAAGAGAAAAACTTTCGACATGAGTTCTCAGCCCTCTCTCATTTGTTGTCAAATTTTTGGAAGAGAATTCTATCATAATGAGAAAGTTAAAAGAAAAGACAAGTTATTTTTGGAAGATCAAGGTTAGTCCAATTTGCCTACTTTAGTGCTATCAACTCTGCATTCAGTAAATACCACAGGGTGATGGGGGGGACAGCTACTTTAATTTCTGCATTTATTGCCTACAAAAAACATACGTAGAATTTACTGTCACCAAAATTTTAGTAGTGAACCCTGAATTGCCAATTATTTAGACAAACCTTAATACACACTGATATTTTGCGCCATGTCTAAAGTATACAAATGACACTGGTCTTTAATATGTAGGTAGGTGTTCAATAAGCAATAACAAATTATTTTATAATAATAATAATAATAATAATAATAATAATAATAATGCAGTTTTAATTCTCCAGGTACTTTCCATCGAGAAGAGATAGTTTGAATTTTATTTTTTACAAAAGCTAGTGAGCAGCTAGCAATTAGCTAAAACCTAACCCTATTTCACTCAAGCAAGCTTTCCTGGTTAGCTGAATTTTACATCCAAGATGTTTTCCTGTCTTCAGTGACCAATGGCTGTCAAAAGAAACTTCAACAGAAGGTGGCACTATAGCGAGCAGCCAGAACAGCCATGCAAAACCAAAGCCATACTCCTAACTTTAAGCCTTTTAAAGCTTAAACAAAAAAACAAAAAAACCCTCCAAAACTTCCTTATCCATAAGTATTTAATTTCAAAATCAAGCTTTTAAAACTGAAAGCAATGAAAGGAATTGAAGCTGATCAGAGTGAATAAAAAGTTAGCTCTTAGCAAGTGTCATTCAACGTAGGAACACCCTGTGTCTCCATCCCCTTCTGTCATTATCCAGTAATTACACATAAACCCACAAGAAGAACAAGAAATGCTTTCTTGGGAACTGAAAAGTATAAATTAGATGGTTCTTTTATGTATATAAAGTATATAGATGGCTCTATATGCTTAATCTGTGCAGAGCATCAAAGATTTCAACAACAAAGAATTTTGTGGGGTCAGTACTATGGAGCTCAGTTGGAGCGTTTTAAAAGCAGCTATGCCACTGCTAGGATTCACCAGATGCTCAAGTTCCAGATGTCGGTGTGGTTTGGGTCCCCTGTCCAGCACATGTGCTCCTGCATTCATGTATTTAGAACTGGCCCAGGAATAGAAGTCATAAAAACCACCCAACAGCTCTAAACCCATCATCTAGCACTCTCATCCTAAATCCCCAAATGCTCCTTTCTGATCTTCCTGCCTGGTCTATCACCTTATTTCCTACCTATGCAGCCTAGTCCTTGAATGTTCATCATGAACATTCAGAGGACCTGTGTACCTGGATTGGGAGTGGTCCGTGTGGCCCTTCTCAGAGACACTGCTCCCCTACTCTGGCCAGCTGGGCTCACCATGGCCTCAGCTGTGTCTTAAGGTATTTTGAGCTTGGCCTGGCATCAGCAAATAGCTGTGTTTAGTGGCTCTGGCAAGGCTGCTACAGACTCGTATCATTCCTTATATCTGGTGTGAGGACTCCTGTGCCCCAGGATTAGGGAGTGGTTCCTGAGAAGCCAGTCTTCAAAGAAGCCAGGGCAGGAAAGCCCAGACCACCACTATATGCTAACTCTCCCGGGGTCATGCCTACTCTTCTGGCCATTAAGAACCACCACCAAGTTTGTTAACACCCATGTGGGCTTAAAGCTGCTGAGATGCTACTTTTGTAATAAGTGATGGTTCAAGAAAGTCTTAATGTAGCGTTTCACAAGAAATGAACTAGTAGATACTGCAGTGAAGAACTTTGCTAGGGTTTCTACTCCCCCATTTTGCACTGGGCGAAGAATAAAATATGCAGAGAACTGGAGAGGTGGGAAGGGAGAGTAAAACGGTTATTTTGAATCATGAAGTGTCTGGTTTGATTTCTGGCAAATCATAATATTTTAAAGAACACTTGAGTTAAATGGATCTGACTCCTGGATTCTGAGATGATGAAATGCACAATTCTAAATCATTTTCTCCGTCCTCGTTATGTTATTTTTATAAAAGTTGATTTTCACGGAGATAAAAAGGCAAAGGGAATGAAAGCTACCAGAAAAGCCCCTGGAAATTACTTAAATGTTATAAAAATTCATCACTTTTCTGGTTTCCCCATTTTCTTCTTTTTTTCTGAAAATGAAACTGCATTGAACCTCTTGGAAATACTATGTCAAGGCTGAAAAGTTAAGACATCTCGACAGCCCTAGTTGCAAGGACAACACTTTGAGTGGCATATTAAAATTTTTGATTTTGCACAACTACTTCATCAACCACACCCTTCCCCCAGCCTTTTTCCCTCCCTCTACCACAATTCAAAAAGTCTAAGAAATTTTCTATTCTTACCCCTCCTTCAATTCTAAAGGCTTCGATACTTAAGGAAACGAGATGTCTGGACTTTTTGTTACACACCTGTCACAGCCCATTTACAGATGGGGAAACTTCAAGTAACACGCTCAAGGTCACAGAACAAGTCACCTGCAGAGCCAGGTTCGATCTGTGTCTGTATCTGGCTTCTTTAACTGCACCAGGCATGTCCACATGGAAGAACCCCCACCTCCAATGTGATTAAAAAAAAAAAATCTGTCATCTTTCCCCTCTATGAACTTTCTCCACTCATGCCTCCACGAAGCCACAGCGTGAGGGCCAACGTTTTAAAATTTTACATATTTAAGAATATATTTCGGAATATCTGACTGCAAACTTGATTCTTCTTAGGGTGAAACGGTGCAAAGATGAGAAAATCTTGGCAGCTCAGAAAGGGAATATGTAAATATTAACTCAGTGGATTCCCCTCTTACATTACAGAAAATCAAGAACCCCCCTCCCTGCACCCCAATGGTTTGGACATAGATTTTAACTAGAACAGTTTTACAGATTTAGATTGGATGGGGCAAAGATTTAGATTTGACAGGGACATATAGAGAGACATGCAGAACCCAATTTACTTTCCAATTCAGTAATCTCTCTTGCCACTCAATTAAAGCAGCCTTGGAAAAATGTAACCAGCCAAGTGACAGTGTGGTACAGGAGAAAAAGGCTAGACTCAAGTTCAATGGCACTGACTGGGAACCCAACTCCACCAGCTACTAACTGTGGGGTCACCGTGAGGATTCAATGAGCACAATGCCTGGTTCACAGCGTGAGTTCAAGAAACATTCCACGGCAGGAGAGAACCACCACATCAGTTCGTGTTACTGTATAAAATGCACCCTAAAAAAAATGGAGATAATGTTCTACTTACTGCAAGGGAAATTTCCTCTTTATCTGTTCCCACCAGAAGTGGTGGTCCTTCTTATACTCATAAAACCACAGCAGGGGCAGGAGATGAGAGACAGCACGAGTCATGCACCTGGCACTGGACTGACTCATTTTCAACCATCCTGGGAGGCTGGTATTTTCATCCCCATTAAAAAAATTCCCCATAGATTAGTGAGGTCAAGTAATTTGTCTAAGGGCAGAACCTGGATGTGAAGGGCTGGCTGGCTCAAGAGCCTTCTTTCCAAAATGCTCAATAAACAAGAAAAAAAAAAAGGTTTATTAAAATGTTAGCTTATTATTATACATACCACTTTTTCTCTGGGGACCTGCAGCCCAAGCTCAAAATGAATGATGTGAAAGTAAACTTCTGGAGAACAACTTTTATGTAAATTGGAAATTCCCAGTATGTCTCTCTCTGGAGCAATGTCTGGATTGCAAGAAGTAATTTATCCCCTGCTCATATTAATAAAGATCGAGTATTTATAATTGTCTGGAGAAACTCATGGGATCTTGAAGCTGAACAACATTTGTGCTTTCAGAATAAATGCGCTGTTGATTTATATATTTTCTTTCATTTTTTATTGTGTGATACAGAAGCCACTGTATGATAAGAGGTGCAGGACTGCGCCCTCCGAACCGAGAGCTCTGCTGGTCCTGCTATTTATAAGCACTGTGAAGGCAAGGACAGTGACCTCCAGCATCCTCACAACACTAACCCGGCACCTTCACAACACACAACCGAACGCCACACTGGCAGACACACACTGGCAGTGACAGAAACCATGTGAATTTCTGAGTCCATCAGGTACATTCAGTAGGGCAGGCCTACGACAGGAGGGCCCCACACTGCACTGGGGAATTTTAAGCATTTTCAAATGAGGTAGATAAGTGAATTAGGGAATAAACTGGGTGTTCCCACAACATTGGCTGGGATTAGCTCAGTATCAGATGTATGAGAGAACTCAATATATTAACTCTGGGAACTTATAAAATAGAATATAAAACTCCTACAAGGGCTGCAGTTCAGGGAGTGCTGATTAAGTTCCATCTACTTTATTATATTAGTACTTCAACCGTCTTGATCTTGTTTCTATTACTCATACTTTAATTTATATCTTCATATCACATAAACTAGGTCCACTTGGTGAGGGTCAATATCTAACAACTTGCTTTGTTTAGCACTAACTTATTCCGGCCCCTTGGTAAAAGGTACATAAATCACAACCTTGAGAACAATCATTTACACAATAAAAATGAATTAATGTAAGCCAAATGAGAATGTACTGTACTGGGTTTTGGGGAGGTGGTAAGTGCAAAAATAGCTAAGAATTTAAATACATTCTCCCTGAGGTTGGGGGAGAGGGCAGGGATAAAAGGTTTGGATCTTCTACAAAGTACCGTCAACAAGAGAATGTGCGAATCAGATGAAAATTGACTACTGCTTGGGAATGTGTGTTTAGCATTTATTGCAAAACGACATAGGTTTCTTTATACAAACCATGTTCTTTGATCTTTAATTTATTCTGAGCCTTTTGTAAATCATCCCGACTCCCTAGGTAGAGCCAGGACGGAACCCAATTAATTACACAGGAGGGTTCAGGGAAGAAGTGACCGGAGTGAAATCAGCACACGACTTGCGTCTCTTTAGAAAAGCTCGTCTTTTCCACTTAGAATAAGAACTGCCCTTGGCTCTGCTACAGAAAAACAGGAGCTCTTTATGTCTTCATATATAAAGTTGAGGTCTATTTGAAGTCATTCCATGTACCATGAGAAAGAGGGAGCAACTGCTGACCACTTCATAATCCTCCTGGGAATGTCTCTGAACTATCAAAGGATGGCTGTGTCCCTCACGTAGCTCAGGCAATGGGGACTGGGTGGCTGGGCTGGGGTCCCAACAAGGGCCAACACTGACTTGAGCTGTTCCTCGGAACGGGAATCCTGCAGCTGGCTTCCCAGATGCGGGGGATTCTCCTTCAGGAGGTCCGTGGAGGCGCGACTCTCTGTGGGGCACGTAAATGGTCGTGTGGCTTTGTGAAGGCTGCAGGTTGGGGTCCAAAGCATCTGTAGTCCTGCCAAAAGGACTGGACCCCGCCTACATTGTATGCGAGAAGGCGCAGACTCCAATGGTGTTTGCCTGATGAATCCGAATGAGGTGGGCTGCTGGCGTCTCAGCCTCAGCTTTTTTTAAGGGAGGAATGTGAGGTCAGGTTCTAAAAGCATCAATTCCACATCACAGTTAAATGCCTTAAATAATTTTCATTTCTGTTGCTGCACAGGCTAGTGGAAACAGCAGGAAGAGATTAGCTGCTGATTCTTAGAAAAACTGCTCGAATATAGTGGACATTAAGAGACACTGACGCGGATAAAGTCACTATCACGCACGCTACTTACAAGTAAGAACAAAGAGTCGACCGGAGAAATGTTCAAATAGTTCAACTCCAGTTCAGCTACCAGCTGTTTCTGACTTTGGATAATTGGCTTAGCCTATCAGGGACCCAGTTTCTCAACTTGAAAATGGGAATTTATAATGTAGTATCTGTAAGGTCCTAATAAACTTTCAGATTTTATGATCCTTACTCTTTAGCCCAGTAACATTCAAACATTATAAAGAAACTGAGTGTAAAAGGAACTCATAAACAACTAACCAAGTCCGAGCATGGCGTTCGGTGGTATACATATGTCATTCCTAGGCATATGCTGTTTTCACAGCCATGAAATTGTTTTTGAAAAATGAGTATGTTATTTCCTGGTGAACAGAAATAGATTTTGAAGGCCTCAGAGAAGCAAACTAAAATCATTCCACAAATGACTCTTATAAAATCTCATAAAAGGAAGGATACTTTTATTCTGTAAACAATCATCACCTCATCAGCTAACATTAATTGCATTTTTTTCTTAATGCAGGTAAATTCTACAGATCAATCCTGTCCACAAGTTAAGAAAAATAGCTTTAGGGTTTTGTGTGTCTCAGAACAGCTCCCGTGGGAATTGGGTTGGATGCGGTTCTGCTAGAATGTTCTCCCTTATAGAAACGTGAACTAGTTAGTTCAGTGGCTCAGGAACCACTCACTGTTAACAGACCTTTACTCTCTTTCCACCACAAAACCTTTTTGTCCACTGGCCTGATATTGTAAACCTCCTAAAAATTGAGGTATTTTCTTGACCATAAAGATCTGGTAACGTCACGCTCTGGATCTGTAATCTGGGGGTGTCAGTCCTGTCTCTGTGCTCACTCTCGCCCCCTCTGCACTGACAATGCAAGCACCCACCGCTCCTTCTCGAAGCGCTCTTCTCACTGCCATCATCCTCATGGCCACCACTGTCTTGTTCTCCTGCCTCTGATCCTGTGCCTTCCCCTCATGGCTTCTTCTCTGGCCCTCTCACTACGGTGTCCCCCCAACACCAGAACTCTCTGATCACTCCCTAATCTATCTCTGACCCAGACCCCAATCCTAAATTCCAGTTCTGTTGCCCAGTTCATAGACAGAACATAAACTCATCACACCTAAGACAGGGTACCCCCTCCTCTAATTTCCCCACCCAATAACGCATGGATAATTCGAAGATTCCCACAGTTTGGCCCCAAGCAGTCCTAACTTCTTCTAATTCCTGCTCTAGCTCCACATTTCATCCTTTCAAATTCCAAGTCTCCTTGCTCCCCAAATTCACGTTGGGTTTTCCTTCTTAGCCTTCTTGCGTGTCCTGCCCTCTTTGGGAAGGCCCACCCCCACCAGTTTCTCTCCATCCACTGAGGCTGTCTTTAGCCTTTCGTGCCCCCTTCAACATCTATCTTTCCTCGAAGTCCTCCCCAGTATTATCTAGCGGTTCTTTCTCCCTCCTGCAAGTCGCGCCAGTCCTCATGGCTGGTACGGCACTGCCAGGGCTTGGCGGTGACATCCTCCGCCCACACCCACGAGCCAGATATTCTAGAACCAGGTGTGGGTTCTCTGTGCTCTCCTGGCGATTACTGCAATGTTTGGCAGTACCCATGAGGAGCTCATCAGGCATCGTTTTAGGCGGAAAATGGGAAAGGTGAAACAATCAGAGCTCTTATAAGGATGACAAGACTTGTATTCTAGTTTTTTTAGTATCCAAAATATGAAACTCCCATCCCCCAAAAGGGAGTGTTTGTGAAGCTGGTAGGCGAGTTCCCAATTTGGCATCCGTGCGGCACTCCATCGTGTTCCAGGCCGCGGAAGCCTGTACCAGTGCCCATTTTCCATTTTATTTGGTTATCAGTCAGAAGCACCTCGAGTTTATGTTTACCTTGAGGAAAAGTGTCTCAGGGATATTTTCAGAACTTGGTGAAAACTTTAGTCATCTCAAGGCATTTCTTTTCTTTAGAAGGGCCCATTCTGCCCATCGCTGCCATGTTTTTTTCCAAAGCATAGATTGTATCCTGAGATAACAAAGACAGTCCCTGTACAGAAAGAGGAAATGGCTCCCTGTGTGTCCACTGCATAGCAGGCCACGAAGACCTAACAGCGCAGTGTGAACAAAACTGCACAGGACAACCGTGCTGGGGCTGGGACCTGAGGCACTGATGATGCCTGCCCGCAATTCACGCTGATGTCTGGACTCGTTTTTCAAGTGTTGTGGAAGCACTGCTGGGAGTTGCTACTGGCTGATACTAAGTTAGAGAATGTGTAGGTGGAGGCCATGCTTGCTTTCTGGAAGGAGAATGAGGCCATTGGTTGGTGACATGGCGGTAAGCATTCATAAAAGCAAGTAATGACTCACTAGCTGGTGGAGAATTGGATGAGTTCCTTCTTTTTTTTTTTTTAAGATTTGAGAGAGAGAGAGAGAGCAAGAGCGGGAGGGGCAGAGGGAGAGGGTGACAGAATCTCAAGCTGACTCTAGACTGAGCACAGAGCCCAGTGTGGGGCTTGATCTCATCACTCTGAGGTTATGACCTGAGCCAAAATCAAGAGTTGGATGCTTAACCGACTGAGCCACCCAGGTGCCCCGGGGTGAGTTACTTCTTAAAATCAATTTCTTGAAACTTCAAGAGGAGTGGACATCTGCTTTTATGATCTACCATTCTTCCCTTCATCTGGTAAAATCAGTTCATCCCCTCCTTCACAGACCAGCTTCTACCCCAATCCTTATGGGTCTGCCAGTCATAATCCCCCAACCCTTGGTCACAGGGTGAGCATGTCACCCAGGACTAGCCAATCCTTGTTGGCTTCACCAAATCATTCCAGGAGAAATAATGATCCAGGTCAGGCCGGGCCAATCAGGATTTTTCATACTGAAGATGAGATGGAAATGTGTCTCTTTGACAGATAGCTAAGATTAGATAACTAAAAGGACAGAAATCCCTCAGAGGTGCTGGCTGCGATGGAAGAGCCTACAAAAAGGAAGCCAAAACATAAAAAGAAGCCACACTGGGAGAGAAAAGACAAGAGAGGTGACACTGGGATGCTATCTTAGCACCTAGATTCAGATAGCCCTCACATCAGTTTTATCTGTCAATTCCAGGTACAAAATAACTGCTCCTCTCCATGTTTTTTTTGTTTTTGTTTTTGTTTTGCTTAAGTTAGTTCAAATGTTCTCTCACACTGTAAAAAAAAAAGTAACCCTGGAGACCAACCAGTCCAAGTTCCTTATTTTACAGATAAGGACATAGAAACAGAGAGAGATTAACTACACAAAGTTATCGGCTGGTCAGTGCCAAAGGCCTGACAAGAGCATCTTGCTGGTAAGAATAATATTAAAAATTAATAGCGGGGCACCTGGGTGGCTCAGTTGGTTAAGCAACCGACTCTTGATTTAGGCTTAGGTCGTGATCTCAGGGTCGTGAGATCGAGCTGTGCGTCCGGCTCCGTGCTCAGCAGACGGTCTGCTCCAGAGTCTCTCCTTCTCCCTCTGCCCCTCCCTCCACTCTCTCTCAGACAAATAAAATCTTTAAAAAAATTAATAGCACTACTGAAGTTGATGCATCAGTAAATAATGAATATATATCTTGTTCATAAAATTGTGAAAGAAACCATCAGATGGTCTAAAAACAAATGACTGAAAGTGCTGATCTCTGGAGAGTGAGACTAGAACGAGGTAGAGGAAGTCTTTTATTTTTGCATGTCATAGTCTCCTATACTAGCAGCTTGACTATTTTTTAACCTTGTGCATATAAAAATATAATGTTTAAAATGCAGAAAATTCTTAAGACATACAAAGTATAATTAATTCTTAAAACATAAAATTCCTGAAGCTTCTATTTTAAAGAATTTCAAATGGTAAAAAAAGGACACAGTGCTCTTACCAACTATTCCAGAAGAAGAAGAGCATCTAGTCCATGTATCTGAATTCCCAGGGGAGGCCCTTGTTCACAGACTTTAATCAGGGCACCTGGGCGGCTCAGTCGGTTAAGCGTCTGCCTTCAGCTCAGGTCATGATCCCAGGGTCCTGGGATCGAGCCCCATGTTGGGCTCCCTGCTCAGCGGGGAGTCTGCTTCTCCCTCAGCCCCTCCATCCCGCTCGTGCTCTCTCTCTCTAATAAATAAATAAAATCTTTAATCAATCATGACGACGACTACTACTACTACTGGCACCAGTAGCTTCATTGCCACCTGGCACTGAGCACTTGCTATGTACCAAACACTGTTAGGAGTCCTTAATCTATACCAACTATACTGCATCTTTATAAAAAACCTAAGGAGAGAAGGCCTCTTTTGTTATCTCCATTTTATATATGACGAAACCGAGGCACGAGGTTAAACAGTTGCTCACAGGTACACAGCTGGAAAGCAGTGCCGATGGGCTTACGCCGAGGCGGTGTGGCTCGTGACTATTATCTTATGGTATCTCTCGTCAAGGCAGCAGGACTTATCTAATACTTGCATGTGCACTATGACCCCTTCAGCCACGGGGGACCTTTCTAATGTGGTTTCCACCCAAGACTGGCTCTAACTCTGTCACTCCCACCCCTTTGTTACTGGGAATACCAACACTTCAACGGAGCCCAAAACAGCCACACAGAGAGACAGCCTGACTATGTCCTAGAGACATTCCACATGTACAGTTTTAGGTAGGGAATGCTTTATGCTTCATATGCTGTGCTTTGCCAACTTTTATTTCTTGGAGAAATTGCCACTGGGCTATTCCCTGGCAGAGTGACCGTGCCACAAATTATCTGTGTGGCCTTGACTAAGACGGGTCTGAGTTGCTTCTTATCTGTGAAACAGAAAATCAGACTATTTTTAAATAGTCCCTTAAAATATGTTTTAAAGTTCCTCCCAACTATAAAATCCACAATCTGGTCTCTGAAAATTGGACATGTGAATATTAATTTTTGTGTTACCACATCTTTTGAGAGACTGCATCGCTAAATATAATGGAATTTTAAAAAATGGTTATCTTCCACCTATTGATGAACAACACTGACTTATAAGGATGACATTTTAGATTTCTAGTAGCCTATCGCTGAAGAACTAAACAACATTTCTGAATAAACGATAAGATGCCAATAACATTTTCTACATATTTCAGTCTCGCAAGGGTAAATAAGTGAAAGGAGTGCACAGCTGGACCTGAGTACTCAAAGAGTAATCGATTTTCTCTTAAAGGTCGACCATTGCTAGCATACATGCTCACGACCGAGACAGCTAAGGCAAGGGTTCCACGGCGTGCTTGCAGGCATTGCCTGATCACCAGGCACCAATTCCAACCTCTTTAGGGAAAAGGTTCTTGAAAAAACTCAAAAATGCATTTTGGCAAGCTCAAGAGCCGTAGCTTAGCAGTGTGCACTAAGAGACTTGTGACCAGGGAAAAGAACTGTTAAATTTTAAGTGGCTCTGACCTTTCTTAGCTTATGACCAACTGACCTTGACATTCCTTAGAAGCCAAAGGATGAGCTGTAGTCATGACAGTGCTGACCGACCTTCCCGCTCAGGAGGCAGACCCAGTCCTGGCAGCAGTAAATGAAGTCTATCCAAATGTGTCTTGGGAAGAACCATAATAAATGAGGTTTCCTCCCTGAGAAATGACTAAACCACTAAAATAATTCTTAGATAAAAGAGCCCAATTACTTAATGTAATTACTCTTGTAAAAAATGAGAGAAATGTATCATAGCTCCATGAAGTTTCAGCATGGTTCTATATGACCGTATATAGTCAAGAGGCATTCACCTACCCTTCTACTGAATGGAATGTTCTAGAATATGGTGTTTATGACTCTCAGTAAGAGAAAAACCCTGCGACATCTTGAAATGCCTTCTGAAAGAAGAAAACTTTATAGTAGATACACCTACAGTATTGAGCTTGTTTTACTTTACTTCTTTTCCAAAACATGTAAATAATGAAGTCTGCAGCATATGACACTGGGTTTTATGATTAGATTTTAAAATGTTACATATTAGGTGGCCCCTCATTTAGGGAAGTCGTGTATACACCTGGATGTGATTATTCTTTTTAAAATTCAAAACAAATAATGGAAAAAGCTACTTGAGTATAAATATCTGTATGATGATGTAAACAGGAGATTCACAGAATGATAGACGGAAGGGACCTGGATCATCTTGTAGGACAGAAAAGAAGGACATGTGTCGAAGTACCCCACAGGAGACCGCTGACAGAGCTGCATTTAGTAACCAGCTTTTTTGCTTTTAGCCTCGCAAGTGAAGACACCAAGGTACGAACTTCTTTCCCTAAAAGCCTTTCACTAACAATTAAACCGAAAGGTCATTTTTAACAAGAATACAGATAAATAGTCCAAAGAACAAAGGAAAGATCTGTTGTAAATCAGTCAGGTTCCAACAAGGGCTCCTTCCTCCCAGAAGAGGAAGGAGGGAGCCTTGCTTAGGAATCCTGCGGAGCT